>NC_090331.1:37731138-38350360 GCF_035084215.1 Heptranchias perlo | reverse complement strand
CCGTGTTGTAATTTTTCCTATTTCCTGCAGCATCAGTCAGTGGAGGACTGCCCCTTTAAATAGGCTCCTCCAGCTGACAGCCTATGCTGTGCATGCACAGTCCGCCCGCTGCGCAGCTTTCCAGTGCGAAACCCGGAAGCACAGGTAAGTGGTTCCAATTAGCCTGCGATTCCGTGCGGAGCACCCCGATTTCACTGGGCGTGTTACCCACGTGCCCAGTCGAACCCCCGCTGCGAACCCACTGCCCTCCTAATATCAGGCCCAGTACTCCAGCTGTGGTCAAACCAATGTTTTATAAAGGTTCAACATAACTTCCTTGCTTTTGTACTCTATGCCTCTATTTATAAAACTCAGGATCCCGTATGCTTTTTTAACCACTTTCTCAACCTGTCCTGCCAATTTCAAAGATTTCTGCACATATACCCCCAGGTCTCTCTGTTCCTGCACCCCCTTTAGAATTGTACCATTTAGTTTATATTGCCTCTCCTCATTCTTCCTACCAAAATGTATCACACTTGGCATTTCTCTGCGTTAAATCTCATCTGCCATGTGTCCGCCCACTCCATCAGCCTGCCTGTATCCTCTTGAAGTCTATTACTATCCTCCTCACTGTTTACTACACTTCCAAGTTTTGTGTCATCTGCAAATTTTGAAATTGCGCCCTGTACATCATAATATATATATATCATAATATATATCGGAAAAAGCAGTGGTCCTAGTACCGACCCCTGGGGAACACCACTATATACCTTCCTCCAACCATTCTCCACTATTTGCTGTTTCCTGTCAATAAGCCAATTTCGTAACAATGTTGCCACTTCCTCTTTTATTCCATGGGCTTCAATTTTGCTGACAAGCCTATTATATGGCACAAAAAGTGGTTAGAATGTAGAACACACTACCACAAGGTTGAAGCAAATAGCAGAGATGCATTTAAGGGGAAGCTAGATAAGGACATGAGGGAGAAGGGAAAGAACGGTATCCTGATAGGGTTGGATTAACTAGGGAGAAAGGAGGCTCGTGTGGAGCATAAATGCCGTCATAGACCAGTTGGACCGAATGGCCTGTTTCTGTGCTGTATTTTCGATGTAACTCGGTGTAACTCAATTTATCTAATTTCCTTTTGAAAGTCACTATTGAATCTGCTTCCACCACCCTTTCAGGCAGTGCATTCCAAATCATTACAACTCGCTGCGTAAAAAAAATGTTTCCTCTTGTCGCCTCTGGTTCTTTTGCCAATTAACCTTAAATCTGTGTCCTCTGGTTACCGACCCTTCTGCCACTGGAAACAGTTTCTCCTTATTTACTCTCTCAAAACCGTTCATGATTTTGAATACCTCTATCAAATCTCCTCTTAACCTTCTCTGCTCTAAGGAGAACAACCCCAGCTTCTCCAGTCTCTCCACATAACTGAAGTCCCTCATCCCTGGTACCATTCTAGTAAATCTCTTCTGCACCCTCTCTAAAACCTCGACATCCTTCCTAAAGTGTGGTGACCAGAATTGAACACAATACTCCAGCTGAGACCTAATCAGTGTTTTATAAAGGTTTAGCATAACTTCCTTGCTTTTGTACTCTATGCCTCTATTAATAAAGCACCTGAAAAACTATATCACTATGATAAATTTTATGATTTCTACATTCTTAAAACTGGACACTGAAGAAAATTTTGTGGGTAGGCACTTGCTTCCCAAGAATTGCTACCATCTCTCCATTACAGAAAATAAAATTAACATTAATTTAAATGTCTGTTTGTGGCTGGCACTGTATTAATTTGTATCATTCCCTCATCTTCCCCCTTGTAGTTTCCCACAGTAGTTTCCCTCTTAATCAAGTGTTTATTTTTAAATAACAGGTGGCTGACATTCCATATTTCGTTAAAAAAAAGCATAAAGCTTTATGAATCATTGTAGCGCATTGCAGTTTTAAGTGGCGATTGTGAGAGATATGAATTTGTAAACTGCAAGTAAAACATAGTGCCAAGCAGTTGATGATCTAGCTGTAGGTGGTGGAGTAACTGGGAAAATGTCTAAATGACAGCAGTACAAAACCAATTTTCAGTGAGTAGGCTCTGCAGTTGCAGGTGATAGAGACGACAATATTTTTAATGAAGAATACGGTCCCCTAATATGCAACAAAGATACCAAACGTGACAATTTCACAATAACAAAATCAACGTACTCTCCTCCATTCAGAAGATCTGGTAAGAGGTCTGAAAGGTGTACAATTTAAGGAAAAGTAGGAGTATATTACTTTTTTATTTATATACATATATATATAATTTCAAAATGCTGTTCGTAGGATCATAGAATCATAGAATCATTTTCCTGCAGGATCTGAGAGGGGCAGGCAGCAAGACATAAAAAGGGTAAGTACAATCTTTCTTTTCAATCTCTCCAAACATCCTCGGGCTTGTCGTCTTCTAGCTACAGGTCTTTTAGGATGCAGTAATTAATGTATTTCAACTTCCCCCCCACCCCCCCATCTCTTCTAGGCATAAGGCCCCACCAGGGGACAAGTCTGCATCTGGAGAATGTTGGGAAGTAATAGCTCATTCTACTGCAATTAGTTATGCTAATGTATGTATAATGTGGAAATATTGACAGAATGTCTGGTAAATACTGGAGTTCCATATTTTTAATGTTCAAATTAACACGAGTTCTGTTTAGCCAAGTAAACAAAACTTTGATTATAATTGTCTTTATTTTTACTGATATAAACATGGCATTTTTACTAGTGTATATACACAATTGTTATTGTATGAATCCATTGAACTTTTCTTGTTTTCCCATTTTTTTTTGCTTACTGGAGTTATTTACAATAAGTAATAATAATGTTGGGAAGATCTAGACAAAGTAAATAAAGAAAAACTGTTCCCACTGGCGGAAGGGTCGCGAACCCGAGGACACAGGTTTAAGGTGATTGGCAAAAGAATCAAAGGCGACATGAGGAAAAACCTTTTTACGCAGCAGGTGGTTAGGATCTGGAATGCAATGCCTGAAAGAGTGGTGGAAGCAGGGTCAATTGTGGCTTTCAAAAAGGAATTAGATCGGTACCTGGAAAGAGAAAAATTTGCAGGGCTATCGGGAAAGATTGGAGGAGTGGGATTAGCTGGATTGCTCTTGCAGAGAGCTGGTGCTGGCTCGGTGGGCCGAATGGCCGCCTCCTGTGCCATAACCATTCTATGATTCTAATGCTGTAGCACTGTCTCTATTTTAGAGACAGTTCAACACCAAAGCTCCTTCTAGGAATCAAAAAGTTAATAAATCTTTTTGATTTGTTCTTTCTGTTTAAGTCAGTTTTTAACATCTTTTTGTTCAGACAGTGAGTGATGAAATCATTAGCAGTACTGGCTTGAAAGAGTGCTGAGCCTAGCAGAGTTCAGGAGCTGAATAACGTGTATAATCTGATGTCAAACTCTTCTTACCTTAATAACTGGTTGAATTTCCAGGTGCCTACTACAGGTGCAGGTCTACTGACGTCAGATTGGAGATGCCAAGGAAGTCGCATGGGAGTGCATTGGGGGTGCAGACCTAATGTAATGGGCCTCTGCCCCTTTTTCTTCTTCACTGTTCCTGGAAACTAAGCATCCCTTAGGCACTGCAATGAAGAAAATCCAGCCTATAGTTTCAGAGGTAGGTAGCTTTCCTGATTTTCTTCTTTTTTATAAATCTTTTTTGTTTATAAACCATTTTTAATGTTTGTATCATTTGATCCGTAGTGGGTATCATTGGTGTACTTGTTCTCAGGTGGTGTAATGGAGGAGCATTCACCTAATCAGAGTTTCATGGAGATGTGTGCATTCATCTAGGAGGATTGCATCTGATGCATTAACAGGGAAGGAAGGATACATCTGTATATTCTGGTAGCCTATTGATGAGTATGTTATCTGATGGTCTGTGGGGAATCCCCAGTTGGTCTCTTGTTAGTCTCAGGGTGGGAGATGGTGGAGGGGAGGACTGAAGGCTAGCATTTATACTGCCAACCAGTTGAATAAATGTATGGAAAATGTGTCCAATCCCTATCTGTCTGGGGGCAGCATGTATTTGAAATATGCATAGATGCAGACCAACTGCAAAGAATCACGGCTGAATTTTCATGACTCCTACCTGGCAGTGGGGTAGTGCCCCAGAAATGGTGGGCAGTGACCTAGAGCCCCATTGCAACTGCTGCCGTTGCTCCCCGCCCTCCCCAAAAGATTGGGGCCACCCTTCCTTACATACCTTCTTGAAGCCTGGAGGCCAGCTGGGCCACCCGATATTCCGGCAGCTGGGAGCCGGCTGGTTGCCCAGTGGCACTTGATTTCCAGCAACAGCATGCCGGCCCAGTGCTAATGAGGTTCAGCCCTCAAAATGGAATAAGCTGTCGGGCAGCTGGCCACGCATTCCAGCCACCCGCCCGAAGTCCACCACACTATTTCCCATTGAACATGTAATTTTATAGCAGTTTCCTTTAGAATAAATAATAAAGGATGCAGTTAGAGATGCATTATTTCTACCACCATTCTTTTGGGAAACAGTACTCAAACTACCTAATTTTTGAAGGGGGGGAAATGTAGTCAAGTTTGGAATTTCTTAGTTGTTGTGCCAAATGGCTTTTATTGCTAGTTACAGAGCTGATAGTGCTGCTTACTTCCTTGAATAGTTGAGTCAGTTAAAGCTGCCTCTGTGATGCACTTTGTTTATTCAGCCTGTGACCAACCAATTTATCTTAAGAAGGTCATTCTGTATCCCATAGTCAAAGAAATTTTGCTCTTCAGAAATCATCAAATTGGCAAGAATTTCAAGTTTGTTCTGTTTTTATTCACTCCTTCTGTTTAAAGACGTTTGTGTTTGTTCTTCGAGTGTACAGAGATGTATTATGCAGCACATGATTTTTATTGAAAGGGAGATTGACAATTTCATTATTTGTGATTCATAATAATGTCAGCTAAGCAGTTATATAATGTATGACACACACATGCAACCAGAGCGATTGCTGCACATTACTCTTACATTTCTTCAGGTTCTGTCAGGAGTTTTTAAGATGTACAGTGGAAAATTTTGAGTAAGAGAACAATCTATAAATATATGTTCATAAGAAAATCAGTGATTTTGATTTACAGTATTTTTTTAAACTTCTTTAAGAATTGCCAGATATGCTTATTATTTTTTAGGATGTACTAAACACATAGCTAGGCAAACCAGTTCATGGGTTCAACTTGGCCTTGAACTTACATTTATCCCAGGGTTGCACAAGCTACAAAGTAAAAAATGCTTTAGCCATGCATCTGTTCTCTTCAGATTTACAGCTGCTCAGAATACTAATGCCAGCTGGATCCACCTCATACCTTTGTCTCCTCCTGTAAATTAAACAAGCAGTGACATGAAGTTCCTTGGCTGAAAGTGTGAGAATATATCACATCTAGCCTCAACACATCGATCACTTTCTCAGCTCCAATTGCTGCCAAAAATATGAGGATACTCAAAGAATATTTTGCTTTTTAAGCAAAGAATAGTTTTGAACGAACCATAAATGTGACCAGATAGCTAACTTTGTCGAAAAACATGGTTCTTATTTGGCTCTAGACAACACTGTGTTTAGTATGTTTTATTTGCAATCAAAAGCTTCCATTGGCATTGCATTTTTGTCTCTTTTGTATTGATGAATGTATTGCAAGCATCTTCGAAAGCTGTTTCTTCAAACTATATACAATAAAATAGTCTTTTCACCACCTGATGTTCTAGAGCGTGCCTTGGTTTAGTGGTAGCATTCCCACCTCTGCGTGAGAAGGTGCAGGGTTCGAACCCCAATCCAGATGGTCCCGGCGAGTGGAGAACGGAGCTCTGGCTCTGAATTCTGTTTTGATATCTAGTTGTATACTGGTGTTCGGTGGCTGTGGGTGTCCCCCCTCATCATATAGGTTTTGGGAGCCCTTAAAGCCCTCCCGCTGTAACCCAACCTATCTGATATAAAGATGGTTCATTCCTGGGGCATTGGGACCACTTCTGGGGCAGGAGGGATCCGTTCAAGATGGATGGGTTGCATCGCAACAGAGCTGGGACCAATGTCCCTGCAGGGAGATTAACTAGTGCTGTGGGGGAGGGTTTAAACTAATTTGGCAGGGGGATGGGCACCAGGAGGAGACATTAGAGAGGAGAAACAAGGTGCACAGAGGACTGGGAGGGACGAGTAGCACTAGAGTAAAGAATAGCTCAGAAATAGGAGGGATCAGACAGGGGGCAAATGCAAGGCAGTCTGAGATGAGATTGGAGTGCATGTACATAAATGCACATAGAGTGGTAAATAAGGTTGGTGAGCTGCAGGTTCAAGTATCCACATGGGACTATGATAGAGTGGCAATAACAAAGACCTGACTCAAAGAAGGGTAGGATTGGGTACTTAATATTCCTGGCTACAAGGTATTCAGGAGAGATAGGGAAGGAAAGACAGGAGGGGGGTGGCAGTATTGATCAAAGAAACTATTATAGCACTAGAAATGGATGATGTAGTTTTGGGGTCAAAGAATCTATTTGGTTAGAATTAAGGAACAATAGAGGAGCTATTACACTACTGGGTGTATACTATAGGCCACCAAATAGTGGGAGGAGATAGAGGAGAACATTTGCAGGCAAATTACAGAAAGATGCAAGAACTATAGAATTGTGCTAATGGGGGACTTCAATTATCCCAATATAGACTGGGACAGTAACAGTGTAAAGGGCAAAAAAGGGGAGGAATTCCTGAAATGTGTTCAAGAGAACTTTCTGGAACAGTGTGTTTCCAGCCCAATCAGGAAGGAAACAGTACTGGATCTAGTTCTGCGGAACGAAGTGGGGCAAGTGGAGCATGTTTCAGTGGGGGAGCATTTGGGGAACAATGATCATAATATCATTAGGTTTAGAATAGTTATGGACAAGTACAAGGAACAATCAAATGTGAAAATGCTTAACAGGAGGGCAAATTTCATTAAGTTAAAAAGGGATCTTGCCCAGATAGATTCTGGGCAAGGAGGAGTTGGTTCAGGTACAGAGTACATACATCCCTACGAGGGGGAAAGAAAGGGCATCCAAAGCGAGAGCTCCTTGGATGACTAAAGATATAGAGATTAATATGAAACAGATAAAGGAGGCTTTTGATGAATGTAAGGTTCATAAGAACATAAGAGCTAGGAGCAGGAGTAGGCCACTTGGCCCTTCGAGCCTCCTCCGCCATTCAATGAGATCATGGCTGATCTGATTCTGGCCTCAACTCCACTATCCCGCCTGTTCCCCATATCCTTTGACTCCCTTGCTGATCAAAAATTTGTCTAACTCAGCCTTGAATATATTCAATGACACAGTCTCCACCGCTCTTTGGGGCAAAGAATTCCAAACCCTCTGAGAGAAGAAATTTCTCCTCATCTCGGTCTTAAATGGGCGACCCCTTATCCTGAGATTATGCCCTCTAGTTCTAGATTCCCCTATGAGGGGAAACATCCTCTCAGCATTTACCCTGTCAAGCCCCCTCAGAATCTTATATGTTTCAATAAGATCTCCTCTCATTCTTTTAAACTCCAGTGAGTATAGGCCCAACCTGCTCAATGTTTCCTCATAAGAAAACCCTTCCATACCCGGAATCAACCTAGTGAACCTTCTCTGAACTGCCTCCAATGCAAGTATATCCTTCCTTAAATAAGGGCACCAGAACTATACGCAGTACTCTAGGTGTGGTCTCACCAGCACCCTGTACAGCTGTAGCATGACTTCCCTGCTTTTATACTCCATCCCCCTTGAAATAAAAGCCTATATTCCATTTGCCTTCCCAATTACCTGCTGCACATGTATGCTAACGTTTTGTGTTTCATGTACGAAGACATCCAAATCCCTCTGTACTGCAGCATTCTGTAGTCTTTCTTCATTTATATAATATTTTGCTTTTTTATTCTTCCTACCAAAGTGGATGACTTCACATTTTCCCACATTATATTCCATCTGCCAAATTTTTGCCCACTCATTTAACCCATCTATATACCTTTGCAGACACTTTGGGCTCGATTTTCCGATCGCGTTTCCGGCGGGTTTCCAGCGGGGTGGCCCCGAAAATCCCGATATCCGGTCACGTGACCGGATCGCGACGAAATCCCGGCCACTTCCGGGTACCGCGCTGACGTGCGGGGCTGCGCGCGCAAGCCCCGCCGGTGGGAATCCCGCAGGCAATTAAAGCCAGCGGGGTTCCACTTGAGAGTACTTAACTTGCTCGTTGTGGTCAGTTAATGAGCTGAAGCAGCTGTCAAAAGAGGAAGTGTGGGATTTTAGGTTCAAGGCAGTGAGTTTCCCACACTGGGGGAAACAGTACCTTTCAAACCAGGCGTGTTGCAGCCAGCAGCCTGTGGCAGGTGCCAAGGTGCGCTCCACGGGGGAGAGCCTTCACCCACGCAGGAGGCCACCGCGTCACATAGGGCAACCCCTGCCCTCCACCACCCCCCGCCAAGCCAGAGGACAGACCGACACGAAACCGCAGCCCCAGTCCGAGGACCCACCCACCTACCCTGCACAACCCCTCAGACCAACACCTGCCAGATGGGTGGTGCGTTGACATCGTCGGAGGACGAACAGGATGACCAGCCCCAGCAGCCTCGCAGTCCACGCCGTCCGCCTCGGAGAGGTGGGGCCCCCCAACACGGTGCTGCGGCACACCCACCTGCACAGCAGGAGGGAGGGCAACCGCAGAGAGAGATGCGTCGCAGGAGGCACTACCCTCCGCACAGGGTGTACAGAGCGAGGCTCAGCTTCATGGACCTCTCCGAGGAGCAGTGCATACAGAGGCTCAGAGTCAATCGCCAGGTAGTCGCCGACATCTGCAGCCTCCTTAACGACGAGCTGCTCCCTGATGGACCAAGCAGCATCTTCCTACCTGTCGCCGTCAAAGTCACCACTGCCCTCAACTTCTTCGCATCCGGTTCCTTCCAGGATGCCACCGGGGACATCACCGGGGTCTGTCAGTCCTCTGCACACAAGTGCATAAGGCAGGTCACCGATGGGTTGTTCCGCAGGGCCTCCCACTACATCAACTTCGCCATGGACGAGCGCAGCCAGATGGAGAGGGCGGTTGGATTCCATGCCATGGCCGGCTTCCCACGGGTGCAGGGTGTAATCGACTGCACCCACATCGCAATACAGGCACCTCCGCATGAGCCAGGGCTGTTCATCAACAGGAAGGGGTATCACTCCATGAACGCCCAGCTCATCTGTGACCACCGCCAGAGATTCCTACACGTGTGCGCCAGATACCCCGGCAGCTGCCACGATGCCTTCGTCCTCAGGGAGTCCGCCGTCCCGCCCATCCTCCAGGCACCCAACGCCGACAACGGCTGGCTCCTCGGCGACAAGGGGTATCCCCTCCACACGTGGCTCATGACACCTCTGAGGAACCCCATCACCGAGCCGGAGCGTCGGTACAATGACAGCCACACTGCTACCAGGTCTACAATTGAGCAGACCATAGGGCTTCTCAAGATGCGCTTCAGGTGCCTTGATCGTTCTGGGGGAGCGCTCCAATACACACCATTCAGAGTGGGACGAATCATAGTTGTCTGCTGTGCCCTGCACAACATGGCCCAACAGAGAGGGGTGCCGCTGGAGGAGGCCCCATCCACACCCGCCACCCACATTGAGGAAGGCGAGGGCGAGGAGGAGGCGGAGGAGGAGGAGGCAGAGGAGGAGGAGGCGGAGGAGGAGGACGCGCCAGAGGATGTTGGACGACCCATGCGCCGAGCCGCGACTCACCGGGATGGTCGCCGGGCCAGTGAGGCACTCATACGTCAACGGTTCTCCTAGAGTCACACACTGCGAGGCGCTCGCATCTCCTCACCTGCACATGCGAGCGGCCATACCAGCCCCCTCCACTGAAGAGTGCTGCCAGTAATCCTGCACCCACAGCAGTGTGCCCAATGGGTGGCAGCAGGTGTTCGCCGTCATGATGGGCTCCACGGAACGCACCTATTGCACAAGCCGCGGAAGAATGGACGAGAGGTGGCAGGAGTGGTGAGAATAGACTATTTAATATCTCGAATGTGACATTATATAAGAAAAAAAGTACGAAATAATAAACACCCTGGTGTTTTCCCTTTGTGATTATAAGGCCTTTGCAATTCTTTTCCGGGAACCCCTACGTGGTGCTACCCCTGTGGCTCCAGCAGAGGTAGTGGCAGGTTGCTCGTCTTCTTGCCTTGACCAGGTAGATGCTTTTGGCGGACGGCCCCTGGGTTTCGGTGCCCGTGACGGCACCTCCACAGACTGCTCCTCCTGCACCGGGGCAGGGGCAGACTCGGCCACCTGGAGAGGAGGCACCATTGCGGGTACTGGTTGAGAGGTGGGCGACGGGTGGGACGTGGGGGCGCCTTGAGAGGCGTCCCCGCTTCCATGTCCCCGGTCACCATCATCCCTCTCTTGGCCTCGGCCCACATCACCCCTTCCACCCTGCTGGACGGCAGTTTGGATGGCATGTGTGAGGCCTTGCAAGGCCACCCCTAGTGTATCCCTCAGCCTGTTGATGGCGTCGGAATGTTGCTCACCCTGAATCCGTACAGACGTTGTCAGGGCCTGCATGGACTCGATCTGGAGCTGTGCGTGACGCTCGAGGGAGGCCAGCCTGTCCTCCACCGCAGACAGTCCCGCACCTACCTGCGACACTGTGTCGCCGGTACCCTCCTGTGCCTGCGCCACCAATGCCCACATGCAGCAGGTGGACTCCTCCATCGCCTGCGCTATTGTGGACAATGCGCACGGCACCTCTGCCAGTACCTCAGCAATTAGCTGGTGGCCCTCGACGACTCTCCTTTTCACTGGTGGCCCCCTGGGTTCAGCATCTGGGTCCGGCTGAGCAGAGCCTGGAGATGAGTGCTCCCTCCGTCGCGGACCCTCCGCGGCTGCCCCTGCCACCAGGGTCTGCTCATGCTCACTCGTGCGCGGTGACTCACCAAGTGCTACCCCAACTAGTTGGCGAGGGGGACCCACCGAGGTGCGTGTCTCTGCGCTGATGGATGGTTGGCTCTGATGTGACGATGCACCCTCAGAGACCGCCATGTCCTCTGAGGAATCGCCCTCCACGATCGCTTCACCCAAAGACGGACCTGCAAGAGAACAGAGGGCACTTTGAGGCATGTGGACCAACTTGACAGTGCGCCTGATGGCAGGTGATGAGACGGTAACTCGCGATCATGGGTGTTGAGTGTCAGCTTTCCCTTACCGGCCGTTTCGGCAGCGACACACTCGCCATCGGCCACCGACAGGCAATGTCGCGTGCGGGCGAGGTCGAGCGCCTCCACCTCTGCGTCGGTGAGCTCCACCACTTGCGGCGGCCCACCTCCGGTGCGTGCCCTTTCCCTATTGTTCTTGCTTCTCTTCTCCTGTGAAGGCAAAACACAGATGTGTGAGTGGGTGCGTCTTGCATCGTGAGACGCATCGAGCATCGGTGTGGTTGGGTTGAGCGTGGCGCGGAACGGATGGGAGGAAGCGTGGGCCACGTGCCCATCCCATTGCATGGGGATTGGGGTGTGTGGTAGTGTTCGGGTGGGGTCAGGGACGGTGGGTACTTGCGTGCACGGCGAGGATGGTGAATGAGTGGCTGTGAGGATTGCTGATGGAGCGCAGTGGTGGCTGTGCAGGAGGGGGTTGTGATCTGCTTGGCGTGATGGTGGGGACGGGATGTGGGAGGGTGCGTTGGTGTACTCACCTTGCCAGACCTAGTCAGGTCATTGAAGCGCTTGCGGCACTGCTCCCAAGTCCTTGGGGTGTTGCCCCTGCTGCTCACCTCCGCCGCCACCTCTGCCCATGCCTTCCTGGTTGTGGCGGCAGGGAACTTGCGTCCATCTTCTGGGAAGAGTGTTTCCCTCCTCCTCCTCACGCCCTCCAGCATCAGCTGCAGTGCCAGGTCTGAAAAACGGGGCGCAGCCTTTCCCCTTTGCTGAGCCATCGTCTCAAACCGCTTGCTTGTAGCAGGAGGGGCTTTGGGAGACTGCCCCTTTAACTGGAGCTCCTACATCGCGTCGACGGTACTGCGCATGCGCAGCCGGCCGGCACGCAGCTGGGGAGCGCAGAACCCGGAAGCAGGGCTTAATCGGTCCAATTATCCCGCGATCGCGTGGGGGACGCACACGATTAGCCGTCCGCGTTTTCCACGCTCCCGGAGGACCACCCGCTGGGAACCCGCAGGCCTGCTAAATTCGAGCCCTTTGTGTCCTCCTCACAACTTACTTTTCCACTTATCTTTGTATCATCAGCAAATTTGACCACAGTACACTCGCTTTCTTCATCCAAATCATTGATATATATTGTAAATAGTTGAGGTCCCAGCACTGATCCCTGCGGCACCCCACTAGTTACAGATTGCCATCCTGAAAATTACCCCTTCATCCTGACTCTGTTTTCTGTTAATTAGCCAATCCTCTATCCATGCTAATATATTACCCCCAACACCATGAGCTCTTACCTTGTGCAACAATCTTTTGTGTGGCACCATATCGAATGCCTTTTGGGAATTCAAATACACTGCATCTCCTGGTTCCCCTTTATCCACCCTGCTCATTACTTCCTCAAAGAACTCTAATGAATTTGTCAAACATGATTTCCCTTTCATAAAACCATGTTGACTATCCTTGATTTTATTTTGAGTCTCTAAATGTCCTGCTACTACTTCCTTAATAATCAATTCTAGCATTTTCCCAATGACAGATGTTAGGCTAAT
The DNA here is from genome assembly GCF_035084215.1 of Heptranchias perlo. Lineage (NCBI taxonomy): Eukaryota > Metazoa > Chordata > Chondrichthyes > Hexanchiformes > Hexanchidae > Heptranchias > Heptranchias perlo. Next base: position 38,337,655 of record NC_090331.1, on the reverse strand, counting down.
TGGCCTATTGTTACCTGCTTTCTGTCTTCCTCCTTTCTTGAATAGGGGTGTTACATTTGGGGCTTTCCAATCCGCTGGGACCTTTCCAGAATCTAGTGAATTTTGGAAGATTACAATCAATGCATTCACTATCTCTGTAGCCACTTCCTTTAAGACCCTTGGATGCAAGCCATCAGGTCCAGGAGACTTGTCAGCCTGCTGATCCATTAGTTTGCCTAGTACTTTTTCTCTAGTGATAGTGATTGTTTGTTTTTAGATCCTCCATCCCCTTTGCCCCTTGATTTTCTACTATTATTGGTATGCTTTTAGTGTCTTCTACTGTGAAGACAGATACAAAATATCTATTCAATGCCTCTGCTATTTCCTTGTTTTCCATTATTATTTCCCCAGTCTCATCCTCTAAGGGACCAATGTTTACTTTAGCTATTCTCTTCCTTTTTATATACTTGTAAAAGCTCTTATGTCAGTTTTTATATTTCTTGCTAGTTTACTTTCATAATCTATTTTCTCCCTCTTCTTTTAGTCCTCCTTTGCTGGTTTCTAAAGTTTTCCCAATCTTCGGGCTTACTACTGATCTTTGCCATGTATGCCTTTTCTTTTAACTTGATACCATCCTTAACTTCCTTAGTTAGCCATGGTTGGTACACTCTTCTCATGGAGTCTTTCCTCCTTACTGGGATATATTTTTGTTGAGAGTCATAAAATATCTTTTTAAATGTCTGTCACTGCTTATCCACTGTCATACCTTCTAATCTGTTTTCCCAATCCACTTTAGCCAACTCTGTCCTCATGCCATTGTAATTGCCCTTATTTGGGTTTAATACAGTAGTTTCAGATCAAAGATCCTCACTCTTAAACTGGATGTGAAATTCTATCATATTATGATCACTGTTTCATAAGGGATCCTTCACTTTGAGGTCATTAATTAATCCTGTCTCATTACCCATTACCAGATCTAAAATGGCCTGTTCCCTGGTTGGTTCTACAACTATTGTTCTAAGAAACAGTCCCGAATACACTCTATGAACTCAACCTCAGAGTTACTTTTACCAATTTGATTTGTCCAATCTATATGAAAGTTAAAATTGCCCATGATTATTGTATTACCTTTTTTACAAGCCCCCATTATTTCTTGATTTATATTTTGCCTTTACAGTGTAGCTACTGTTAGGGGGCCTATAGACTACTCCCACTAGTGATTTCTTTCCCTTGCTATTTCTTACCTCCACCCAAATTGATTCTACATCTTGATCTTCTGAGCCAAGATCATTTCTCACTATTGTATTAATTTCATCCTTTATTAACAGAGCTGCATTACCCACCATTTTTTCCTTTCTTCTTTTCCTTCCAAAACGTCAGATACCCCTGAATATTCAGTTCCCAACCTTGGTCACCTTGCAACCATGTTTTTGTAACGACAACGAGATCATACCCATTTGTTTCTATTTGTGCCGTCAATTCATCTATCTTATTACGAATGCTGTGTGCATTCAGATAAAGAACCTTTAATTTTGTCTTTTTACCATTTTTTCCTACCCTTGACCCCATTTGTGTTGCACTCCCAGGTTTGTTCGCTCTGTCCCTTCCTGTCACACTCTGGTTATCATTACCCCTATCTCTTCCCTGTGCTACTTCCTTGTCCTTTCTCTTCAACATTCTAAATTTCCCCCCAACTGAACCCTCCTGCACCCCCCACATTTAATTTAAAGCCCTATCTATAGCCCTAGTTATTCGATTCACCAGAACACTGGTTCCAGTATGGTTCACGTGAAGCCTGAATACAGTGGAGAACCAGGCTGAATACAGAAAGTACAGAGATCATCCAGAAAAGGGAATAAGAGGGGCAAAGAGAGAGTATAAGAATAGATTAGCGGCTAACATAAAAGGGAACCCATTTATATGTTTATATGTAAACGTATAAATAGTAAAAGGGTAGGCAAAGGAAGGGTGGAACTGGTTAGGGTCAGAAAAGGAGATCTTCTCGTGAAGGTGGAAGGCATGGCTGAGGTACTAAATAAATACTTCGCATCCATCTTCACTAGAAAAGAGGATGCTGCCATTGTATCAGTAAAGGAGGAGGTAGTAGCGATATTGGGTAGGATAAAAATAGATAAATAGGATGTACTTAAAAGATTAGCAATACTCAAAGCAGAAAAGTCACCCGGTCCAGATGGGATGCATCCTAGATTACCGAGGGAAGTAAGGGTGGAAATTGTGGAGGCCCTGGCCACAATCTTCCAATCCTCCTTAGATATGGGGATAGTACTGGAGGATTGCAAATGTTACACCCCTGTTCAAAAAAGGGGAGAGGGATAAACCCAGCAATAAGTCGGTGGTGGGGAAACTTTTAGAGACAATAATCCAGGACAAAATAAATTGGTACTTGGTAAAGTATGGGCTAATAAATGAAAGTCAGCACAGATTTGTTAAAGGAAAATTGTGTTTGACTAACTTGATTGAGTTATTTGATGAAGTAAGGGAGAGGGTTGATGAGGGTAGTGCGGTTGATGTTGAAAGATGGACTTTCAAAAGGCATTTGATAAAGTACCACATTGTAGACTTGTTAGCAAAACTAAAGCCCAAGGGATTAAAGGGACAGCGGCAGCGTGGATACAAAATTGGCTAAGGGACAGAAAACAGAGAGTAATGGTGAACAGTTCATTTTCAGACTGGAGGGAAGTACACAGTGATGTTCCCCAGGGGTCAGTGTTAGGACTACTGCTATGTTTGATATATAGTAATGTCCTGGACCTGGGTATAGAGGGTATAATTTCAAAGTGTGCAGATGACACGAAACTCAGAAATGTAGTAAATAATGTGGTGGATAGTAACAGACTTCAGGAGGACATAGACAGACTGGTGAAATGGGCAGACACATGGCAGATGAAATTTAATGCAGAGAAGTGTGAAGTGATGCATTTTGGTAGGAAGAATGAGGCGAGGCAATATAAACTAAATGGTACAATTTTAAAGGTAGTGCAGGAAGAGACACCTGGGTGTGTACATACACAAATCTTTGAAGGTGGCAGGACAAGTTGAGAAGGCTGTTTTAAAAAAGCATATGGGGTCCTGGACTCTATTAATGGAAGCATAGAGTACAAAAGCAAGGAAGTTATGCTAAACGTTTATAAAACACTGGTTAGGCCTCAGCTGAATAATTGTGTTCAGTTCTGGGCACCACACTTTAGAAAGGATGTCAAGGCCTTAAAGGGGGTACAGAAGAGATTTGCTAGAATGGTGCCAGTGATGAGGGACTTCAGTTATGTGGAGAGACTGGAGAAGCTGGGGTTGTTCTCCTTAAAACAGAGAAGGTTAAGGAGAGATTTGATAGAGATGTTCAAAATCATGAACGATTTTGACAGAGTAAATAAGGAGAAACTGTTTCCAGCGGCAGAAGGGTACGTTCCCAGAGGACATAGATTTAAGATGATTGGCAAAAGAGCCAGAGGCGACATGAGGAAACATTTTTTTACGCAGTGAGTTGTAATGACCTGGAATGCACTGCCTGATAGCATGGTGGAAGCAGATTCAAAAGGGAATTGGATAAGTATTTGAAGGGAAAAAATTTATAGGGGTATGGGGAAAGCAGGGGAATGGGACTAATTGGATAGCTCTTCCCAAGAGCCAGCATAGGCACGATGGGCCAAATGGCCTCCTCCTGTGCTGTACCTACTATGATACTATGATGGTTATGGCCATGGAAGGAGCATGCATGTCGCAGTCTGTCAGCCTGTTAATCAGCCTGCAAATCTTTCCAGTACATCAGATTCTTCCCTCCAATGGGAGAGTGTGAAGATATGAGAACAGCCACCACCTGCTGCTGTTACAGGGTGCTTAATGCTGAATATAAACAATATATTTTCTATTAATTTTATTACTAAGAGAAAATGTATTCAATGGGGGAGAAATTGTTCCTCACTGCGCCTATTTTACACCCAGAAAATCGTGGCACAAAGGACCAATTTTGGGGCGCAACATCCCATGCTAGATCTGCGCCTGTGTTACCGGTCGGCCGTTGCAGCTTCTAGAAGGTTTCTGGAATTTGAAAGGATAGTTAGATTGTGCATTTGTTGAAATATGTTCAGTCTCAACATTAATGAGAATCAATTAAAGACTTCAAGATCAAAGCTAATGGATTTTTCTCTAGTTTATTATGTAGTCTAGATAATTTATTTTTCTCTGTGCAAGTTACGGTTCTCAAAGAAATGTGAAGTGATCATGCAGTACTTCATGTTTTAATTTATCTCTCTTTCTTTCAAGCATGAACATTTTACATTGAGAAAAGGTGTTGCAATACATGAACCTCAGGTGAACAGAAGAATAGACTTGTGAATGAATTATGAAGGCATGTCTTTTTCGCTAAAGCCATAATTTGGGATGGGGTATAAATGTGAGTTTGTATAAATTCACTCTTTAATTCAGTTGACTGTAAAGTTACCATTTCAAACTATAAAATAAATGGCATTATAAATACTTTTATTTTATTGATCAAAACCAGTTCCATAACAGCTGACTTTAATGTTTTCCATATATGAACTTAATCAGTAATGTTAATTTATTAAGTGATATGCAACATTTGAAATAAACAAAAGGAACAATAAATAATAGCTAACAGTAAACATACTGATTCAGAAAGTGGCACTCTAATATTTGAAATATTACATTTTTTTATATTTTCTTCATTTACAATCTATCCATGCTGTTACAATTGAGCACAAACTCTCCCCAGAAGTCCTCACCTGGTAAGTTCCTGAAATAGTAATGACGATGAAGAATGTGCTAAGTGGTGCCTTAGGCACTTCCACTGGGTGAGAGAATTGTAGACAGCTAGTCATCCAAGTAGTACTACTGTGCATTCCCAGCAACCAGTTTTAGAGCAGCATTGGCACAGGTTGTCTTCATGCCCTCTCAAATGGGCAATGCTGTGTCCTGCAAGGGAAGTACATAATGAAGAAAACATGAAAATGAAAAATGGAGGAAAAATATTACTTCAAAAAGCTGGCATTACACATTGCGAAATCACAATTTGACAGTTGCAGTAAAGTATATAAAAATTCCTGAAGACACTTCTCCTACAATAAAGTACAACTCATTGCTGTTTTTTTTTACCTATATTACAATTCAAAGAACCATTGAAAAATACAGTCAATTGTAGAAATATATTTTGTTCAAATAAAAGGAATCAATTTAGTTAAACTAGCCCTTCGAATTACACATGGACAGCAAGAAGGAAAGGTGGAAATTGAGAATGCAATTAACTGACAGTCCGTCTCTCAGCAAGGGAAGATGGATCAGCATATGCTTTGAGCAACTATTTGTCTACATCATTGCTTCTAGTCCTTTGGTACATTTATCAATAGATGTTTATTATTGTTTCAAGATATTACAGGGCTAAACCAAAACATTTTGCCTAAAATACAATTATAGCTGATCCTTTCAGATCAGTTCTCTATGTTAATTGTATCCATGTGATTTATAGCAATTGGTGTTAATTGTATTCAGGTGGTGTGTATCAATTGGGGCTCTCGTGTCCACATATGAAAGCCCCAGTTGATGCACACCACCTGAATACAATTAACACTAATTGATATAAATCATGGATACAATTAACGCTAAATAAACTATAATAAAACCTTGGCTGAGTCAATGATGTACATACTACAGTCCTTTTAGACCTGCAAAGTTTAGTTTGAGGAGTATGTACTCTCTGGTACATGATTTATCATTTTTATAATGTCTTAGATTATGTTTATTCAAAATTCTATGTCTTCACACACACCCTCAATATACATGCAAGTTAACCTTGAATGCTGCCGCACACTGGCTTCGGAGCTGCTCAATTGCTGCAGGATAATTACTCAAAAATATAAGCAGACACTAAATTATTTGAAGTGTGCTGTTTTGGTAAATGAATTAAACAGCTGCGATTGTTCTTTAGATTCTAATTTAAATAAAGCATATATTTTAGTTAATAAATATCACAAATGTAGAGAGCCTGTTAGGATAATAATAATGCTCTTGTTTCTTCAAATAGTCCAGGGTTATGATCCAAGGCTGCCACTAAACCTCATTCCCTCGTCATAGCTGGCCTGGATTCCAACATTAAATAAGCTACTTCGAGAATGAAGGATGTGATATGAAGCATGAATCCTTTATGGGAGAAGTCTGAAGCTAAAGTTAAGGTAAGAAATGTAATGCATGCATATATCTATTTGCATAATTTAGCAGAAATCCCATGACATTGCTCAAATGGTGTCATAGGTTTTATAAGAACATGCATGTTATGCCCGTAGTATTATCAGGGAAACTGACTTCACAGCACTGAGGCACTCCAGGACTCTGGGAGCACTGGGAAAGGATCTGGCAGTATTTTCATGGAGGTCCTAGGATCTGGGAGCACTAGAAAGGAAGGTTCGAATGGGGCAAGTCCTTGGATCTGGGATCAATGGGAGAAGAATCCTAGTATCTGGGGCATTTGCGAGGCAAGTATAAGGTGCTATGAGCATTGGGGCAGAGCTGGGATTCGGGAGCACTAGGTACTTTTGAGCACTGAGAGGAGGTTCTAGGGTCTGGGAGTGTGTGGGAAGTCTAGAGAGAGACTAGGTCCAGCGGACTGAGGAAGTGGTTTTGAATCATTGGAGGGGCCAGAGTCTAGCAATATTGTGGATGCTAGAATCTGACAGTATTAAAAGAGGAGGGTCTAACAACTTTGTCGGGGAGGGAATCCCAGCAGAATAGGATCCAAACTGCCGTTAACCCTTTTGAACCATCAGGTCTTACCCCCTTCCCACCATGTTCCTGCCATCAACTTCCTCCCTTGACCCATCCATAACTGCCTTTGAACTATCAAATAAGCACACTGCTGCCGCTTTCCCCACCTTCAACTGGTTCTTGTCTTCATGTTCTTGTCTTAAAGCATTTAAGTGTAAATTTTCTGCTTCTTAAAATTAATAGACAGAAAACTATGGCTCGGCGAGGTAGCCAATTGCTGGTAAATACTTTGTGTGCAGAAATGGAAAACGTAGTGCATTATTAGTGGGTTTTCCAACTGGTAGTCTTTAATAAATATAATTTTCCATAAACAAACAGAAAATACCTCAAAATGCTCCGTAATTCATAATTTACAGAGTTTCCAAGTATTTATATGTGTTTAAAAACATCCTTAGGCTTAACAACGGTTCAGAAGAAAGAGATTTATAACTGAATTTTCAATATATAGCAATCCATTCTCTATAAACCACCTCTTTGTTTTCTTTACTAACCGTCAACAAAGAAACCAGGGAGATGAATTTTGATGCCTCCTGCCTGGTGGAAACAGGGCGGTAGCACACCAGAAATCACGGGGACAGACTTACTGCCTCGTTTCGGTCAACGTCATTGCCAGCGCCATTTTCCCGGGATCCTCAGCTTAGGCGGCCTGGGCAGATGCCTGAACATAATGGTAAGCTAATAATCTTATGCAAATTAGGGTCCTATAATATGAATGCTATTTTTGGTGGCTAAACGGAAGTAGCGCTCAGTAATCCTTGGCAGTAAACACCAGAATTGGCCTTTAAGAGCCTGATTTAAGGGGCAAGTACCTGTAGGCAGCAGTGGTGAGTACTTCAGCTGAAATTCTTAGTTGAATGTTGCGGAAGGATTTACAACTTCGGTGCTGATTATAATAGAGAGGTTTTTTGAAAATTCTTGGCAGAATTTATTCTTTGCTTTCAGGAAGGGTGAGTGAGGAGAAGAGGTATGGGACTGGTTCTAGCAGAGGAGGAAGAGGAGCAGCACCAGCAGGAGCAGCAAGAAGAGCATGCTGCAGCTGCTGCAGGTGCTATCAGAGCACCCATAGGAAGCGGGTTAAGCACAAGCAACCCTACCCTTCACAAAGATCCAGAATCACTTACCAGGAGCTCACCAAGGAGAAATATGTAAGCTCGCTCAGGTCTCCTGGGAGACAGTAGCAGACATAGGCAGCCTCCTGCAGGAGGAGCTGCAGCATCCTGTGCCATCTGGTCAGTCTCTCACTGCAAGTGGTAGTCAAAGTCACGGTTGCCCTAAATTCTTTTGCTTCAGGGTCCTCCCAGGCTGCAGCAGGGGGCAAGGCACATGTTAGCCAGTCAGCTGCACATACAACAAATGATGCTAAGGCAAGCCAATATATCAAGTTCCCTATGGATGCCACCAGTCAACATGATAGAACAATGGGATTTGCAGCAATAGCCAGTCTCCCACAAGTCCAGTATGCTATTGACTGCACTCATGTGGCAATTAAGGTACCGCCACATGAGCTACGACCTTTTAGGAATAGGAAGGGATTCCACTCTCTCAATTTGCAGATTGCAGGTGACCATCATCTATGAGTTATGCAGGTGTTTGCACGTTACCCTGGTAGCAGTCATGATGCATTCATCCTGCGTCAGTCCAACATCTCTCTGCTTTTTTACCAAGTGCAGCAGGTCCAAGGATGACTATTAGGGGACAAGCCTACCCTGTTATTGCCGTGGCTGATGACACCTGTCCAACACCCACGAACCCAACCTGGAAGGAGGGATAATGATGGCCATGGGAACACCTGGGCAGTAATCGAGCAGGCCACTGGTGAGGCCTGAGGGGAGAGACAGGTGCCCACTATTGGGTCTTGTTTCCCTTTGTAAGCTGAGGTGCCAAATTGGTTAACCTCCAATCAACCTGGCACAATTTTCTTATCTAAGGCAGAGTGAAAAATTGTGGCCATAGCTTTTGCTATCTCCTCTCTGGCGTCCTTCAACAACTTAGGATGGATGCCATCAAGGCCCAGTGACTTATGCACCTTGAGTTGAGCTAATTTTTTCAGAAGCAATTTCTTTTCTGCAGTTCTTTCAATTGTGAGTCGTCTCACATATTCCTCTAGGACACTGCATTCTTTCTTCCACTGTCATTTGTAAAAAAACTGATGCCAAATATGTTTCCACAATACCTTTATTTCCCACAACTAGAGAGTTAAAATCACCTAATATTATTATCCTGTTGTTTTTACATATTTTTCTGAATTGTCTACAAATTTCCATTTATGTAATCTCCATTATTTGGTGGCCTGTAATGCACACTGTGAATTGTATCATTTCCCTTCCTATTCTTTAACTCTCTCCATATGATTTCTGTCTTCAGAAACTTGAGTAATTTCCTACATTTTACTGAGCGAAGAACATCTACCCAAGAACTTTGTAGTAATCTAAGATTAGACTTTCATTAATTCTCTCATGTGGAGATCACATATCCAGGACCTGTAGCACACAGACAGATCATTTACGCACCAAGAATGACTGACAGCACAAAAACAGCCAGAACTGAATAAAACTCAACATGGAATTACCAAGTTATGTTATTATTTTAAAAATATCAGAGCAATTTCAAGGCTGTAATCTAGAATTTGTTGTCAAGGACATCGTTTGAGTCCCTTAATTAGATTACCTCTTTGTAATGACTCCAGTATTTTCTATTTAGAAAGCACACAAATTAATGGTACTTTTGTTTAAATATTTATGCTGAGATGTAATTATTCTAGCCCAATTTTATTTGAAACCAATTTAACTATCTTAGCTCTTAAAGTACTGATTGTTGTTTGCGGTCTTAATGTTTTTATTGTATGATAAAGCTTTTACTCAATGCAGTCAAAAAAAGTGCCCTTCTTGTGTTGTTTCCAATAGATTTCAAATGGTTTCCACAGAAAAAAATTGCTGCTGAGCTGATTATTCAACCATATTTTTTAAAAAAACAGTGTGGTAAATAAAATGTAGTATTCCCAACTAGCTGGCAATTTTGCTCTTACTACATGGGAGAAAAATGTTCACGATTATCTTGCATCACTCTGGTGCACCTCATAAGAACAGCTAATTTAAGGGACTTAGTGTCATAGAAATTAAAGAAAAAACTCATGCAGTGAGCAAGTGTCAGTAACACGTGTTGTATGCGAAGGCTGTGAAAAATATGCAAATTAGAGCTAGATGCTGTAATGAGCCTGCATTGCTGCAAACACTCAGCACCTGTAGAAAATAGGTGCTGCAAGAAAGGTCCCTTCCGTCATGTTGAGTCTTCACTGTTAAAGTGCCCTAATTCCTTTGGACTTGCAGTAAATGTCAGCTGTGTATTTTTGCATCTATTTTAGTGGTTCTTAGCTGCTTTGGTACTTTGATGTTTTGCCACAAAGAAACTTAGAGTAAATTCCTTAAAGCTGCATTCCATCTGCTAGCTCTGCCTGTTTCCCAGGGATATTTCATAGTGCGCTGTCTGGCACTTGATTAGTACTTGCCCTTATTCTAAGACCATGGATACTTGGACATGTCTGAAAACACCTGCATGCAGAGATAACATTCCCGTAGAACACTGTCACTGAAGTCTGCACTTTCCTGCAGCCAAACATGAAAATCACTTCCAGGACGGGGATGGTGCTGTAAATGGCGTTAAAGGTAATAGTTGTGTTAAACTTGTATGCTGGGTTTTTCCAAGCAACAGCAGATGTTACCTACCAAATCTCCCAACCACAAGTGCACAATTGCAGAAGCCTTGTTTGCCCAGGTCAGTCAATTCATCTATTTGCCCATGAAAAACACCAGTAACATGACAGAGAGTCCTGCACTTTTTCCATCTAACTTGATTTCTTAAAGTGCAGTGCCTTATTGGTGGCACGCTTGGGGCCATATAGACCCCTACTTCCCCACTTACGTTCCTTTAATGAACAGAAAGGGGTTCCACTCAATAAGGAGTTCACCATCAACATCCTGGGGGTCACCATTGACCAGAAACTTAACTGGACCAGCCACATAAATACTGTGGATACAAGAGCAGGTCAGAGGATGGGTATTCTGTGGTGTGTGACTCACCTCCTGACTCCCCAAAGCCTTTCCACCATCTACAAGGCAATAGTCAGGAGTGTGATGGAATACTCTCCACTTGCCTGAATGAGTGCAGCTCCAACAACACTCAAGAAGCTCAACACCATTCAAGACAAAGCAGCCCGCTTGATTGGCACCCCATCCTCCACCCTAAACATTCACTCCCTTCACCACCAGCGCACTGTGGCTGTAGTGTGTACCATCCACAGGATGCACTGCAGCAACTCGCCAAGGCTTCTTCGACAGCATCTCCCAAACCCGCGACCTGTACCACCTAGAAGGACAAGAGCAGCAGGCACATGGGAACAACACCACCTGCATGTTCCCCTCCAAGTCACACACCGTCCCAACTTGGAAATGTATCGCCGTTCCTTCATCGTCGTTGGATCAAAATCCTGGAACTCCCTTCCTAACAACATTGTGGGAGAACCTTCACCACACGGACTGCAGCGGTTCAAGAAGGCGGCTCACCACCATCTTCTCAAGGGTAATTAGGGATGGGCAATAAATGCTGGCCTTGCCAGCGACACCCACATCCCATGAACGAATAAAAAAAAATGTGCTGATGGTCTATGACTGTTGCTATAGAATTATGCCCACTACCCTGATAATTACCATGATTCATTCATTTTACACCAATCCATACACCACCATTATTTCAAGGCCGGGAAAACTAGATGGGTGACTGCGATGGACGAAAGGTTATCTATTGCAGTCATGAGGCATCCAAGGGCAAGACCTGGAGAGCAATATATATTGAGACACACACTTCTGCCAGGATCTTGGTAGAGCAGACCATTGGCATCTTTGAACAAAGGTTCAGATACCTGGACTGATCCAGGGAAATGCTGCAGTACAGCATAGCCCATGTGTCCAAAACTATTGTTGCCTGCTGCATCTTACACAACCTTGCAATGCAAAGGGGCCTTGCCATGGAGTAGACAGTAGAAGATAGACACAGCAGTAGAAGCAGGAGACAGTAAACTTATTTGTGCGATGATTTCAGCAAGAGTTGTACAGCAGATTGTAGTATAGGATACATTTGGTTAAGTGCCTGGAACATCCAGTGCACAACAGTCATCAGCATATGTGCCCAATAGCCTGGCCAAATAAACTATCACTTCCAGTGATCCAATCCATACATCAAGACCTATGAATACCATTGCATTTTTCCACAACTACCTTATAGTGCCCCATCCCAATATCATCTCACCCAAATTTTATTTTCTGTAATAGTATATGGTGCAAATGTGTTCAATGTTTTTGCCCTGGTGAAAGCACAAGGTGTGGACCTCCAACTTCCTAATAATGTGCCTCTTCTAAGTGGCTCTTCAGTGGGAGAAGAAGGTGATGTGAATGGTTGCTGTGTGTCAGTGTATACTTTTCGGGATGGTGATGGACCAGTACCTCCTTGTACTGGGTTGGTAGGTGACCCTGCAACTATAAGTGGCACAGGAATTGATGTGGTGCCTGCCTGGTCCTGCCTGGTAGTTATTTGCGTGATTGACAGATGTGGGGTCACCTTGAGAGACATCTCCATCATCCATTACAGCTTTTGTCAGTCCATTGTTGTTGGGCATGCCTTTAGCAAATCCAGAGATCTCTGTGGGAGTAGATTGCTGTGCAACAATGAGTTTATTCAATCATTGAATGTAGTTATCTCAATCTGATTCCTCAACATGATGAATCTAGATACGACATACTGCTGTAAATTGGAGCCCAAGTTCTCGAGCCCCAGTCAATGATCTCATGATGGAAACCATGTATGAATTTATAACCTCGGCCGGGAAGGGGTTGTGGAGTGGTCATGCTCGCCATGGTGGTCTGCAACTTGGTCAGGAGAACTGCAGAGATGCAGATTATGGCCCTCTCTATAGTCATCCCCAAACTTTACAGGCTGCTTAGCACATTCTCAAATAGCTGCAAGAACTGCTGGTACTGTTTCTGTAGGCAGGTCCTGAGAGCACTAAATCCCTGAGAGCTCGGTAGATGCTGGAGCCCTTGAGCTGACCATCAGGCCAGTGAGTTTTGTGTTCTCCAATTCCACCTGCACTTGCTTCTTTTCATTTATGTTCTGTACTCCACCAAGTGTTCCCTTTGCTATCTCACTAACTGCCCCCCTCCTCTTAAGAGTACTTACAACTGTGTTGGTGTTTATCCTAGTAAGTGGGCGACACAGGGTGTTGTGAGGTGCTCAGTCAAGACTGGGCATTAGGTTCTGACACTGCGTGGCTTTGAGCAGTGGAATTGGTGGAGGTAGCTCAGAAATTACAGAATGGGTTGCAAAAAATATGTAAAAGAGCAGAACAACGGCAGATTAAATTTAATGTGGGCAAATGTAAAGTACTGTCCATAGGAAGGAAAAATGGGTAACACACACACTTCATGAATTGTGTTGAAATAGATAAGGATGTCCAACATGCATAGAGCAGAATTCAATAAAGGCAGTAAGTAGAATGCGGTTACAGCCAAAGCAGTAGAGTACAGTTCAGAGAAACTCATGATAAAAACTGTATATTGCTCTGGTCAATCTGCACCTTGAGTATTATGTCTAGTTCTGGTCACCAAGACACAAGGGAGACATTCAAACATTGGAGACAGTACAGAGAAGAGCCATGAAGCTTATCCTTGGTGTCAAAGTTTTGAGGAAAGATTGGAGAAGCTTGGGCTTTACTGCCTTGAAAGGAGGCATTCGAGAGGTGATCTTATAGAGGTATATAAGATAGTTAATGATATGGAAAAGGTAAATCCCAGAAAATTACTGTAAATTGAACTGTGAGAATAAGACGAGGGGCCACAGGTTATAATTAATAAAATGTAGATTTACGACTGATATCAGGAAGTTGTTCAGACAAAAAGTGATCATGAAATCAACTCAGATAGAGTTGTAGAGGTGAAAACCCTGGATTCATTTAGGAACCAATTGGATGCTGTAAGAGGAGGGAACTTTAGGATTGCTCGGTATGGATGAGCTGCATACATGTGAACCATCAGCTTTTCACTTGTCAGCATTTACAAGAAAAATCACCATTGTTTATTGGGTGGGTCAGACACAATCTGACACTGAGGTGCCTGAAGATTGGAGGGTAGCAAATGTTGTGCCTTTGTTTAAGAAGGGAGGCAGGGAAAAGCCTGGGAACTACAGACCGGTGAGCCTGACATCTGTAGTGGGTAAGTTGTTAGAGGGTATTCTGAGAGACAGGATCTACGGGCATTTGGAGAGGCAGGGACTGATTAGGAACAGTCAGCATGGTTTTGTGAGAGGAAAATCATGTCTCACAAATTTGATTGAGTTTTTTGAAGGGGTAACCAAGAAGATAGATGAGGGCTGTGCAGTAGACGTGGTCTACATGGACTTTAGCAAAGCCTTTGACAAGGTACCGCATGGTAGGTTGTTACATAAGGTTAGATCTCACGGGATCCAAGGTGAGGTAGCCAACTGGATACAAAATTGGATTGACGACAGAAGACAGAGGGTGGTTGTTGAGGGTTGTTTTTCAAATTGGAGGCCTGTGACCAGCGGTGTGCCTCAGGGATCGGTGCTGGGTCCGCTGTTATTTGTTATTTATATTAATGATTTGGATGAGAATTTAGGAGGCATGGTTAGTAAGTTTGCAGATGACACCAAGATTGGTGGCATTGTGGACAGTGAAGAAGGTTATCTAGGATTGCAAAGGGATCTTGATAAATTGGGCCAGTGGGCCGATGAATGGCAGATGGAGTTTAATTTAGATAAATGTGAGGTGATGCATTTTGGTAGATCGAATCGGGTCAGGACCTACTCCGTTAATGGTAGGGCGTTGGGGAGAGTTATAGAACAAAGAGATCTAGGAGTACAGGTTCATAGCTCCTTGAAAGTGGAGTCACAGGTGGATAGGGTGGTGAAGAAAGCATTCGGCATGCTTGGTTTCATTAGTCAGAACATTGAATACAGGAGTTGGGATGTCTTGTTGAAGTTGTACAAGACATTAGTTAGGCCACACTTGGAATATTGTGTACAGTTCTGGTCACCCTATTATAGAAAGGATATTATTAAACTAGAAAGAGTGCAGAAAAGATTTACTAGGATGCTACCGGGACTTGATGGTTTGACTTATAGGGAGAGGTTGGATAGACTGAGACTTTTTTCCCTGGAGAGTAGGAGGTTTAGGGGTGATCTTATAGAAGTCTATAAAATAATGAGGGGCATTGATAAGGTAGATAGTCAAAATCTTTTCCCAAAGGTAGGGGAGTCTATAACGAGGGGGCATAGATTTAAGGTGAGAGGGGAGAGATACAAAAGGGTCCAGAGGGGCAATTTTTTCACTCAAAGGGTGGTGAATGTCTGGAATGAGCTGCCAGAAGCAGTAGTAGAGGTGGGTACAATTTTGTCTTTTAAAAAGCATTTGGACAGTTAGATGGGTAAGATGGATATAGAGGGATATGGGCCAAGTGCAGGCAACTGGGACTAGCTTAGTGGTATAAACTGGGCGACATGGACATGTTGGGCCGAAGGGCCTGTTTCCATGTTGTAAGCTTCTATGATTCTATGAAATCATTTGGAAGGAGAACTGAATTTATTTGCCACTGTTGGTTTCAGTATTTTACTATTTGTCCCCAAAGAAGTTATATTTAACAAATAAGCTGCTAAAATACAGCTTTTAAAAAAACTTTAATTTTCATCAAAGGAATTTTGTGTGGCATGCTGGGCTGCTGTATATTTAGGTATATTTTCTTCAAGACTAGATTGCAGACACTTTTTTGAAATAAGGAGAATGTTCCCTGGTGTGAATGCATTAACTGACTTTATTGAGTATTCCTGCCACTGCACTGATAAAATTACCAGGGTTTAGAAATAGAATGAAGTAGAAATGGTGATGTGCTTTACTTAATTTTAAACAAATTGTACAAAAATTCCCACATTTAAGATTTTATACAGTGTACTGCTGTGATGTTTGACATGGATCACTGGTTTGTTTATGTGTAGGTAGCATTGTCCATTTCTGTTCTCTTATTTAGCTGCTGCAATCTCAATGTTGCTGTGGAGTAACTGGAGAAAGAACCAACAACACCAAATTAGTGCAGTCAACATCTATGGGAAGATATAAGGAGTTAATATTAATAATCAATAAGAGTATAATCACCATCTCCCAACTGGAGGCTGTCAGTCAGGTGCAACTGACAGCACACAATGCCTGTTCCTGGAAATCACATTTTTGTGCACTTTACTTTTTTAATGATCAGAGTGTATGATGATTTTTATATCTAGTAAAAGAAAATAAATCTTTTCTGAAAAGTCCAGAAGAGCAATATAGGCCAGAAATTACTGTTAGCGATTATTGTCATGGATACTTAACGCATTCATTTGACATTCCTCTATCTACTATTTTAACAGATGGCACGAATCCATTCATTTTGACTTTATCTTATTAAGTGCATACCACTTGCTTTATTAAAAATATCTGTAACCCTTCCAGGAAATGTTGTTTTGGCTTGAACCAAAAAATTACATTAGGCTTCAAAAAACTCAAAATATAATGTCAAAAATTGTAACATTCGGGGTATGTGCCCCCAGATCTCCCTAGGAAATAAACATTACACCTTCAGCACTTACTAAACTCACCATTGCTGCAAATGGTTCTTTTCTATACTTTAGGATTTTCCCCTACAATAAAAGTGATTAAATATTGGGTATAGCTACAGCTTAAGTTATTACTTGCTCATGTTCCACTGCACTTTCGGTGCAAACCCTCATCTTCATCTGGCAGAATCTGGAAAAATTAATATATTCAGGGCTATTTTTGAGTTGTCAGTGTTTCTGCGGCAGTCAGCTTTTGCTCATTTTCTAACTTGGCATGTATGATTGACCTAAGGTATTCTGAATGGCCTTCCTCATCTGTAAACATCTTGTGATCTTCTGAAGAATATATTTTAGAATGCTAGGAGTAAGACGTCCTTTAAAAATTGCTCACCAAACAACGGGGTACCTCAATTGCGTCCTCTGTCTCCGACAGCGAATCGAAGGAGCAAGTTCACGCATTTACACGCGCACTAAAACCCAGAAATCGTGAACTTGCTCCCATTGGCTCGCCCACGATTTGACAGCTGCGAATTAAAGGGGAATCATTGAAAAATCATAAACTTGCCCATCTGCCCAGCTGGAATGTAACTAGTTACTCCACCAAAAGGTATACTGAAAAATACCAGGTCTAAGCTACTTTTTAAAAGCGCGGTGACTCTTAATGACTGCCAAATAACTAAAAATTAAATTTTAAAAACGTGGAGTCTCATATTACTCCTTATTGTAATATGTTTTGGTCATTAAAAAAATGTTAAAAATTAAAAAGTTTAAAAATTTTTTTTTAACTTTTCACTTCTGTCTCTTTAATTTACTTAAATTACTTCTTTGGCTTTTTATACAAAAAAATTAAAATGTTTAATTACAATGCAGACTATTACGTCAAATGAATCAACATTGCTTGCCTGTTTGTGGACGTGACTTTTTGTGGACGTGTCTTCCATTCTCACAGACAATTCCCATGCGAATCAACACACGCTGTTCAGAGGCTGGGTTGACGTCACGCATTATTTGAAAACTTCCAAATCATGCAAGTCTACGCCACGGAGTCCACAGTAAGCAAATTCGTACATTTAATTCACAGGAGCTGCTGCAAACGTTGTCATGCCACTCTGAGCGTGTTCCGGCTCAAAGTTTTATATGGCAAGACGTTGTGGTTTTTTTCAATCGTTCATGGGATGTGGGCGTCGCTGCAAGTCCAGCATTTATTGCCCATCCCTAATTGCCCTTGAGAAGGGGATGGTGAGCCGCCTTCTTGAATCGCTGCAGTCCGTGTGGTGAAGGTTCTCCCACAGTGCTGTTAGGTAGGGAGTTCCAGGATTTTGACCCAGCAACGATGAAGGAACGGTGATATACTTCCAAGTCGGGATGGTGTGTGTCTTGGAGGGGAACGTGCAGGTGGTGTTGTTCCCATGTGCCTGCTGCTCTTCTAGGTGGTAGAGGTCGCGGGTTTGGGAGGTGCTGTCGAAGAAGCCTTGGCGAGTTGCTGCAGTGCATCCTGTAGATGGTACACACTGCAGCCATGGTGCGCCGGTGGTGAAGGGAGTGAATGTTTAGGGTGGTGGATGGGGTACCAATCAAGCGGGCTGTTTTGTCCTGGATGGGTTGAGCTTCTTGAGTGTTGTTGGAGCTGCACTCATCCAGGCAAGTGGAGAGTATTCCATCACACTCCTGACTTGTGCCTCGTAGATGGCGGAAAGGCTTTGGGGAGTCAGGAGGTGAGTAGATGAGTCACTTGCCACAGAATACCCAGCCTCTGACCTGCTCTTGTATTTATGTGGCTGGTCCAGTTAAGTTTCTGGTCAATGGTGACCCCCAGGATGTTGATGGTGGGGGATTCGGCGATGGTAATGCCGTTGAATGTCAAGGGGAGGTGGTTAGACTCTCTCTTGCTGGGGATGGTCATTGCCTGGCACTTATCTGGCGCGAATGTTACTTGCCACTTATGAGCCCAAGCCTGGATGTTGTCCAGGTCTTGCTGCGTGCGGGCTCGGACTGCTTCATGGACTGCGAATGGAACTGAACACTGTGCATTGATGAAGCAGCTGACGATGGCTGGGCCTAGGACACTGCCCTGATGAACTTCTGCAGCAATGTCCTGGGGCTGAGATGATTGGCCTCCAACAACCACTACCGTCTTCCTTTGTGCTAGGTATGACTCCAGCCACTGGAGAATTTGATTCCCATTGACTTCAATTTTACTAGGGCTCCTTGGTGCCACACTCGGTCAAATGCTGCCTTGATGTCAAGGGCAGTCATTCTCATCTCACCTTTGGAATTCAGCTTTTTTGTCCATGCTTGGACCAAGGCTGTAATGAGGTCTGGAGCCGAGTGGTCCTGGCGGAACCCAAACTGAGCATCAGTGAGCAGGTTATTGGTGAATAAGTGCTGCTTGATAGCCACTGTCGACGACACCTTCCATCACTTTGCTGATGATTGAGAGTAGACTGATGGGGTGGTAATTGTCCGGATTGGATTTCTCCTGCTTTTTGTGGACAAAATGTCCACAAAATGTATGATGTGCTGCAATGTGTGAAAAATTAATAATTGAGTGAGTTGGTGATTAAGAAGATAAAAAAATGATCAGCAAAGGATGATACCAGCTATGAACTTGAGAGAGGCCTCCAATATTCCCCTCCCCCGCCCCCCTGTTCCCTCTAATATTTCCACATCCAGAATCTCTATAGTCCTCCCTTTATAAGGAGTCATCACGGCATAGGTGACCTGCCTCTTGTCCCCATTCAGTAATATGTAGCCTTTTCCTGCAAGAAAATCGAAAAGGAACACATGCTGGAGTAAGGAACATGAGAAAACATCTTTGTGCCCAAACAGCCACCTTCTGTGAGTGTGTGAACATGCAGCATACAGGTACCTTGTGTGAGCAGCATCCTCGGTGTTTGTTGCTTGCCACATTCCTGAGGCCACAGGAAAAATGTATTGTGATGGCAACAATGCAGAGTGCCCTGGTAAAACATGGGCATGTGTACATTTGGAGAATAGATGAACAGTTGCTAGTGACCAGTACATAGTTCCTCTGTGATACTGCACCACACTTACACTGATGTGCCATTAAGGTGACTTGTAAGAAAGTATTGTTAAATTGTCAAAAGTGTGAGCATACTTGTGTTGGCAACCTTGCATAGCCCAGCATATTTTTTGCACACCTTCTCCGAGGTTCAGACTACAGGTGAGACAGCATTGACTCTCTCTCACCCTCATCCGGTGCCCTGGCAGCAATTTCTTCTGTTGCAAAAAGATCTTCCTTTCTTTGTAGCACCACCTGCAAAAGCACCTCTTGGAATAGCGCTGTGCTGTCTCTGCACCTTGCTTCTGCCATTTTTCATATTCTGGATGTCAATAGTCCATTAAGAGCACTTGGTACTGTATATTTCTCCTACTGATCCTAATATCATATGGGAGCACCAATTAGTTAAGTTAATTCTCCTTGCATAAGAGTTCACCCAGCATAAGATCAACAACATGTGCGAGGTGCGCAATAAGTACCTCTGTGCCAGGACCACATCACAACCTTGATCAATGGAGCAGTTTGTATTCCAGTTTGTATTCTACAGTAGAATTCAAAGAACATAGGATGTCCTTCTAATGATTTTGCTGCACTTTCACGATGCAGATGCAATTCTGAGTCAGACATACTATGCAATCTATTCTTTCCCTCTCCTGATCAGTGGAATTTGATGTCTGCAATACGCCAGTAAGGAGGACTGAGGGCAGATTAATCAGATGGCTACCATATCACCACCACTACTTTTAATGAAGAGGTGCATTGGCCTCATGCTCTCTCCCTATCTGAAGCCATAAGTTAAACCGCAGCTGTAATTGATAAGTGGTGCATAACTACAAATGATTATTAGTTTGTATGGGAAGGGAGGATTGTTGCTCACAGTTGCCATAGTAATCAGAGTTATTTATTGGAGTAACTTCAACCATGGAGTGGAAATGGTCTGCGTAATTTTATGAAACCATTATCTCCCTGAAACCTAGAAATAATTTCAGTATATAAAAGCAGGCTGCCAAAGACTACTGCAGTGTTCAAAGTGTTAATGGTAGAACAGAGGCACAATGAATAGTTCTTTTTTTTTGACTAAATACACTTGCAGTGGCTAAGCCCACACACATTGATCGGCCCAAGGAAGCTCGTCACTGTAGCACCGATAAGCTTAGAAAAATTACTTTTTAAGAAAAAAAATATCTGCAACATTCCTCAGCAATTCAGATTGGCTGCGTTACAAACTATGGATTCCTAATGATGAGGACAAGAACACTCGGGGGTTATATAGGATTATAGCAATGGTGCACAGATATAATGTTTGTATATGGAGCTGTGAACTCTCCATGCCTCTAATATCCAATGGTGTGAACACTAAACCCTCAGACATTACTTAAGATTACCAGTTAAATATTGTTGTTGCATCATCAAGTTACTTATTGCAAAATATGCATAGTGTATTTGAAAATGTTTCTCTACATTATTAAAGTAACAAATATTCAAATTTGGAAAGCAACCTGTGATTTGCACTTCAAGCAAACCAGTGAGGTTCAACAATAGTGTGCCAAACATGATACAAAATTTAGGAATTTTAATCTGTTCAATGTTAAAGGACAGCGGAGCTCATTCTTTTGTCAAATCTTAACCACTGCTTCCTGATAAATAGCTAAACAGGTGAAATTAGTGAAAGTCTTGGCAAGAATCACATTCTGATACTAGTAGTCATTAAACTCATCAAAGCTTCCATATAGATATTCCAGAGTAGTAAGAGGATCCTGCCAGGCTCATCAAATAACGAGACACAATGTGCTCTGATCGTGTTGGCTTCACCACTCAAGTAAGGTAGTGCCAATTTCTATAGCAACCTGATGTGCTTGTCAATATTTCATAGAATACTGACTTTTTGTTAGTGCAGGCAGTGTTATTCTGCAGCTTTAAAACATTCCACTCATTATAGTGGAAGGTTGAAGCGTTGTACTGTCTGCCTTGGTTATAGTAAAGCCAGCTGTGTCCGACACTAATGATAGCAGATTTCAAACATACAATTTCTTAAATCTCGCATCAGACAAAGGGCTCAATTTTAAACCTAAATTGCAGGTGCGTTGGGGGCGGGGAAAATTGCAGAAATGCAGAGCCGGTTCAGAAGCCGGATCCAATCTGCCGACTTCCGAGTTTCCCACAGATGTACCTGTGTGCACGTGGGCGTCCCGAATCCAGAAGTTCTGCCAGCAGTTAAAGCCGGCGAGATGATAGTTAAAGATCCAAATGTACCTCATTGAGGTATTTAAGGCACTTTACTTGTGACACATTAGGTCGTTAAAACAATTTTTAACTTACCTGGCAGCTTTCCCACAGCTTCCGATTCACGCCTGGTGAAACCAGGCTTGAAGGGCTGGATCAGGCGAAAATGAAACAAAATAAATTAAATAACAAAACATTGCACAAAGTTAAAACACAAAATCAACCTACCTTTCCACCCTGCTCCGATGTCTCCCTCTCCGATCTCCCCCTCTTTCCCCCCCCCCCCGCTGTCGCCCCGATCTTCCCCTCTCCCCCATGTTCTTCTCTTCTCCCCTGATCATCTCCTCTCTCCCCCGATCTTACCCTCTGCCCCCCAATCTTACCCTCTGCCCCCCCGATCTTACCCTCTGCCCCCCCGATCTTACCCTCTGCACCCCCCCGATCTTACCTTCTGCCCCCCGATCTTACCTTCTGCCCCCCAATCTTACCCTCTTCCCCGATCTTACCCTCTTCCCCGATCTCACCCTCTGCCCCCCCGATCTCACCCTCTGCCCCCCCGATCTCAACCTCTGCCCCCCCCGATCTCACCCTCTGCCCCCCCCGATCTCACCCTCTGCCCCCCGATCTCACCCTCTGCCCCCCGATCTCACCCTCTGCCCCCCGATCTCACCCTCTGCCCCCCGATCTCACCCTCTGCCCCCCGATCTCACCCTCTGCCCCCCGATCTCACCCTCTGCCCCCCGATCTCACCCTCTGCCCCCCGATCTCACCCTCTGCCCCCCGATCTCACCCTCTGCCCCCCGATCTCACCCTCTGCCCCCGATCTCACCCTCTGCCCCCGATCTCACCCTCTGCCCCCGATCTCACCCTCTGCCCCCCGATCTCACCCTCTGCCCCCCGATCTCACCCTCTGCCCCCCGATCTCACCCTCTGCCCCCCGATCTCACCCTCTGCCCCCCGATCTCACCCTCTGCCCCCCGATCTCACCCTCTGCCCCCCGATCTCACCCTCTGCCCCCCGATCTCACCCTCTGCCCCCCGATCTCACCCTCTGCCCCCCGATCTCACCCTCTGCCCCCCGATCTCACCCTCTGCCCCCCGATCTCACCCTCTGCCCCCCGATCTCACCCTCTGCCCCCCGATCTCACCCTCTGCCCCCCGATCTCACCCTCTGCCCCCCGATCTCACCCTCTGCCCCCCGATCTCACCCTCTGCCCCCCGATCTCACCCTCTGCCCCCCGATCTCACCCTCTGCCCCCCGATCTCACCCTCTGCCCCCCGATCTCACCCTCTGCCCACCCCCCGATCTTACCCTCTCTCTCCCCCGATCTTACCCGCTCCCTCCCCCGATCTTCCCATCTCCCTCCCCCGATCTTCCCCTCTCCCCCCCCGATCGTCCCCTCTCCACCCCGATCTTACCCTCTCCCCCCTCGATCTTCCCCCTCCCCCCCGATCTTCCCCTCCCCCCCCCCCCGATCTTCCCCTTCCCCCCCCCCGCTCTTCCTCTCTACCCCCGCGATCTTCCCCTTCCCCCCCCGCTCTTCCTCTCTTCCCCCCGCTCTTCCTCTCCCCCCCCCGATCTTCCCCTCTCCCCCCCGATCTTCCCCTCTCCCCCCCGATCTTCCCCTCTCCCCCCCGATCTTCCCCTCTCCCCCCCGATCTTCCCCTCTCCCCCCCGATCTTCCCCTCTCCCCCCCCGTTATTCCCCTCTTCTCCCCCCCGTTATTCCCCTCTTCTCCCCCCCGTTATTCCCCTCTTCCCCCCCCCCCGATCTTCCCCTCTCCCCCCTCGATCTTCCCCCTCCCCCCGATCTTCCCCTTCCCCCCCCCCTCGATCATCCCCCTCCCCCCCGATCTTCCCCTCCCCCCCCTCCCCCCCGCTCTTCCTCTCTTCCCCCCCCGGTCTTCCCCTCTCCCCCCCCCCCCGGTCTTCCCCTCTCCCCCCCGGTCTTCCCCTCTCCCCCCCGGTCTTCCCCTCTCCCCCCCGGTCTTTCCCTCTCCCCCCCGGTCTTCCCCTCTCCCCCCCGGTCTTCCCCTCTCCCCCCCGGTCTTCCCCTCTCCCCCCCGGTCTTCCCCTCTCCCCCCCGGTCTTCCCCTCTCCTCCCCGATCTTCCCCTCTCCCCCCCGTTCTTCCCCTCTCCCCCCCGATCTTCCCCTCTCCCCCCCGTTCTTCCCCTCTCCCTCCCGATCTTCCCCTCTCACCCCCGATCTTCCCCTCTCCCCCCCGATCTTCCCCTCTCCCCCCCGATATTCCCCTCTCCCCCCCGATCTTCCCCTCCCCCCCCCCGATCTTCCCTTCTCCACCGATCTTCCCCTCTCCCCCCCGATCTTCCCCTCTCCCCACCGATCTTCCCCTCTCCCCCCCGATCTTCCCCTCTCCCCCCCGATCTTCCCCTCTCACCCCCGATCTTCCCCTCTCCCCCCTGTTCTGCCCCTCTCCCCCTCGATCTTACCCTCTGCCCCCCCGATCTTACCCTCTGCCCCCACGATCTTCACCTCTCCCCCCCGATCTTCACCTCTCCCCCCTGATCTTCACCTCTCCCCCCCCTGATCTTCACCTCTCCCCCCCTGATCTTCACCTCTCCCCCCTGATCTTCACCTCTCCCCCCCGATCTTCCCCTCTCCCCCCCCGATCTTCCCCTCTCCCCCCCCGATCTTCCCCTCTCCCCCCCCGATCTTCCCCTCTCCCCCCCCGATCTTCCCCTCTACCCCCCCGATCTTCCCCTCTCCCCCCCCGATCTTCCCCTCTGCCCCCCCCGATCTTCCCCTCTGCCCCCTGTTCTTCCCCTCTCCCCCTCGATCTTACCCTCTGCCCCCCCGATCTTACCCTCTGCCCCCCCGATCTTACCCTCTGCCCCCACGATCTTCACCTCTCCCCCCTGATCTTCACCTCTCCCCCCCGATCTTCCCCTCTCCCCCCCCGATCTTCCCCTCTACCCCCCCGATCTTCCCCTCTCCCCCCCGATCTTCCCCTCTCCCCCCCGATCTTCCCCTCTCCCCCCCGATCTTCCCCTCTCCCCCCCGATCTTCCCCTCCCCCCCCCGATCTCCCCTTCTCCACCGATCTTCCCCTCTCCCCCCCGATCTTCCCCTCTCCCCCCCGATCTTCACCTCTCCCCCCTGATCTTCACCTCTCCCCCCTGATCTTCACCTCTCCCCCCCGATCTTCCCCTCTCCCCCCCGATCTTCCCCTCTACCCCCCCGATCTTCCCCTCTGCCCCCCCCGATCTTCCCCTCTGCCCCCCCGATCTTCCCCTCTGCCCCCCCCCGATCTTCCCCTCTGCCCCCTGTTCTTCCCCTCTCCCCCTCGATCTTACCCTCTGCCCCCCCGATCTTACCCTCTGCCCCCCCGATCTTACCCTCTGCCCCCACGATCTTCACCTCTCCCCCCTGATCTTCACCTCTCCCCCCCGATCTTCCCCTCTCCCCCCCCGATCTTCCCCTCTACCCCCCCGATCTTCCCCTCTCCCCCCCGATCTTCCCCTCTCCCCCCCGATCTTCCCCTCTCCCCCCCGATCTTCCCCTCTCCCCCCCGATCTTCCCCTCCCCCCCCCGATCTCCCCTTCTCCACCGATCTTCCCCTCTCCCCCCCGATCTTCCCCTCTCCCCCCCGATCTTCACCTCTCCCCCCTGATCTTCACCTCTCCCCCCTGATCTTCACCTCTCCCCCCTGATCTTCACCTCTCCCCCCCGATCTTCCCCTCTCCCCCCCGATCTTCCCCTCTACCCCCCCGATCTTCCCCTCTAGCCCCCCGATCTTCCCCTCTGCCCCCCCCGATCTTCCCCTCTGCCCCCCCCGATCTTCCCCTCTGCCCCCCCCGATCTTCCCCTCTGCCCCCCCCGATCTTCCCCTCTGCCCCCCCCGATCTTCCCCTCTGCCCCCCCCCGATCTTCCCCTCTGCCCCCCCGATCTTACCCTCTGCCCCCCCCGATCTTACCCTCTGCCCCCCCCGATCTTACCCTCTGCCCCCCCGATCTTACCCTCTGCCCCCCCGATCTTACCCTCTGCCCCCCCCCGATCTTACCCTCTGCCCTCCGATCTTGCCCTTCCCCCCGATCTTACCCTCTCTCTCCCCCGATCTTACCCTCTCTCTCCCCTGATCTACCCCTCTCCCTCCCCCGATCTACCCCTCTGCCCCCCCCGATCTTACCCTCTGCCCCCCCCCGATCTTACCCTCCGCCCCCCCCCCCGATCTTACCCTCTGCCCCCCCCCCGATCTTACCCTCTGCCCCCCCCCCGATCTTACCCTCTGCCCCCCCCGATCTTACCCTCTGCCCCCCCCGATCTTACCCTCTGCCCCCCCCGATCTTACCCTCTGCCCCCCCCGATCTTACCCTCTGCCCCCCCCGATCTTACCCTCTGCCCCCCCCGATCTTACCCTCTGCCCCCCCCGATCTTACCCTCTGCCCCCCCCGATCTTACCCTCTGCCCCCCCCCGATCTTACCCTCTGCCCCCCCCCCCGATCTTACCCTCTGCCCCCCCCGATCTTACCCTCTGCCCCCCCCGATCTTACCCTCTGCCCCCCCCGATCTTACCCTCTGCCCCCCCCGATCTTACCCTCTGCCCCCCCCGATCTTACCCTCTGCCCCCCCCGATCTTACCCTCTGCCCCCCCCCCCGATCTTACCCTCTGCCCCCCCCCCCGATCTTACCCTCTGCCCCCCCCCATCTTACCCTCTGCCCCCCCACGATCTTCCCCTTCCCCCCCCCCGATCTTCCCCTTCCCCCCCCCCGCTCTTCCTCTCTACCCCTGCGATCTTCCCCTTCCCCCCCCGCTCTTCCTCTCTTCCCCCCGCTCTTCCTCTCCCCCCCCCGATCTTCCCCTCTCCACCCCCCCCCCGATCTTCCCCTCTCCACCGATCTTCCCCTCTCCCCCCCGATCTTCCCCTCTCCCCCCCGATCTTCCCCTCTCCCCCCCGATCTTCCCCTCTCCCCCCCGATCTTCCCCTCTCCCCCCCGATCTTCCCCTCTCCCCCCCGATCTTCCCCTCTCCCCCCCGATCTTCCCCTCTCCCCCCTCGCCCGATCTTCCCCTCTCCCCCCCCGCCCGATCTTCCCCTCTCCCCCCCCGTTATTCCCCTCTTCTCCCCCCCGTTATTCCCCTCTTCCCCCCCCCCCCGATCTTCCCCTCTCCCCCCTCGATCTTCCCCCTCCCCCCGATCTTCCCCTTCCCCCCCCCCTCGATCATCCCCCTCCCCCCCGATCTTCCCCTCCCCCCCCTCCCCCCCGCTCTTCCTCTCTTCCCCCCCCGGTCTTCCCCTCTCCCCCCCCCCCCCCCCCCGGTCTTCCCCTCTCCCCCCCGGTCTTCCCCTCTCCCCCCCGGTCTTCCCCTCTCCCCCCCGGTCTTCCCCTCTCCCCCCCCGGTCTTCCCCTCTCCCCCCCGGTCTTCCCCTCTCCCCCCCGGTCTTCCCCTCTCCCCCCCGGTCTTCCCCTCTCCTCCCCGATCTTCCCCTCTCCCCCCCGTTCTTCCCCTCTCCCCCCGATCTTCCCCTCTCCCCCCCGATCTTCCCCTCTCCCCCCCGTTCTTCCCCTCTCCCCCCGATCTTCCCCTCTCACCCCCGATCTTCCCCTCTCCCCCCCGATCTTCCCCTCTCCCCCCCGATCTTCCCCTCTCCCCCCCGATCTTCCCCTCCCCCCCCCCCGATCTTCCCTTCTCCACCGATCTTCCCCTCTCCCCCCCGATCTTCCCCTCTCCCCCCCGATCTTCCCCTCTCCCCCCCGATCTTCCCCTCTCCCCCCGATCTTCCCCTCTCCCCCCCGATCTTCCCCTCTCACCCCCGATCTTCCCCTCTCCCCCCTGTTCTTCCCCTCTCCCCCTCGATCTTACCCTCTGCCCCCCCGATCTTACCCTCTGCCCCCACGATCTTCACCTCTCCCCCCCGATCTTCACCTCTCCCCCCTGATCTTCACCTCTCCCCCCCCTGATCTTCACCTCTCCCCCCCTGATCTTCACCTCTCCCCCCTGATCTTCACCTCTCCCCCCCGATCTTCCCCTCTCCCCCCCCGATCTTCCCCTCTCCCCCCCCGATCTTCCCCTCTCCCCCCCCGATCTTCCCCTCTCCCCCCCCGATCTTCCCCTCTACCCCCCCGATCTTCCCCTCTCCCCCCCCGATCTTCCCCTCTGCCCCCCCCCGATCTTCCCCTCTGCCCCCTGTTCTTCCCCTCTCCCCCTCGATCTTACCCTCTGCCCCCCCGATCTTCCCCTCTGCCCCCACGATCTTCACCTCTCCCCCCTGATCTTCACCTCTCCCCCCCGATCTTCCCCTCTGCCCCCCCCGATCTTCCCCTCTGCCCCCCCCCGATCTTCCCCTCTGCCCCCCCCGATCTTCCCCTCTGCCCCCCCGATCTTCCCCTCTGCCCCCCCGATCTTCCCCTCTGCCCCCCCGATCTTCCCCTCTGCCCCCCCGATCTTCCCCTCTGCCCCCCCGATCTTACCCTCTGCCCCCCCGATCTTACCCTCTGCCCCCCCGATCTTACCCTCTGCCCCCCCGATCTTACCCTCTGCCCCCCCGATCTTACCCTCTGCCCCCCCCCGATCTTACCCTCTGCCCTCCGATCTTGCCCTTCCCCCCGATCTTACCCTCTCTCTCCCCCGATCTTACCCTCTCTCTCCCCTGATCTACCCCTCTCCCTCCCCCGATCTACCCCTCTGCCCCCCCCGATCTTACCCTCTGCCCCCCCCGATCTTACCCTCCGCCCCCCCCCCGATCTTACCCTCCGCCCCCCCCCCCGATCTTACCCTCTGCCCCCCCCCGATCTTACCCTCTGCCCCCCCCGATCTTACCCTCTGCCCCCCCCGATCTTACCCTCTGCCCCCCCCGATCTTACCCTCTGCCCCCCCCGATCTTACCCTCTGCCCCCCCCCGATCTTACCCTCTGCCCCCCCCCCGATCTTACCCTCTGCCCCCCCCGATCTTACCCTCTGCCCCCCCCGATCTTACCCTCTGCCCCCCCCGATCTTACCCTCTGCCCCCCCCGATCTTACCCTCTGCCCCCCCCGATCTTACCCTCTGCCCCCCCCGATCTTACCCTCTGCCCCCCCCCCCCGATCTTACCCTCTGCCCCCCCCCCGATCTTACCCTCTGCCCCCCCCCATCTTACCCTCTGCCCCCCCCCATCTTACCCTCTGCCCCCCCCGATCTTACCCTCTGCCCCCCCCCGATCTTACCCTCTGCCCTCCGATCTTGCCCTTCCCCCCGATCTTACCCTCTCTCTCCCCCGATCTTACCCTCTCTCTCCCCCGATCTTACCCTCTCTCTCCCCCGATCTACCCCTCGCCCCCCGATCTTCCCCTCTCCCCCCCGATCTTCCCCTCCCCCCACCGATCTTCCCTTCCCCCCCGATCTTCCCCTCTTCCCCCCCCCCGATTTTCCCCTCTCCCCCCCCCCCACCGATCTTCCCCTCTCCCCCCCCGATCTTCCCCTCTCCCCCCCCCGATCATCCCCTCTCCCCCCCCCCCCGATCTTCCCCTCTCCCCCCCGATCTTCCCCTCTCCCCCCCGATCTTCCCCTCTCCCCCCCGATCTTCCCCTCTCCCCCCCGATCTTCCCCTCTCCCCCCCGATCTTCCCCTCTCCCCCCCGATCTTCCCCTCTCCCCCCCGATCTTCCCCTCTCCCCCCCGATCTTCCCCTCTCCCCCCCGATCTTCCCCTCTCCCCCCCGATCTTCCCCTCTCCCCCCCGATCTTCCCTTCTCCCCCGATCTTACACTCTGCCCCCCCCGATCTGACAGAAACGTAAGATATTTAATTGATATACTTTTTAATTAGAGTTAAGATTTGAGATTACAGGTATAAAATACTAATTGGAAACCTTTTAAAAGATTTATCATTCCCCTGATATCTCAATAAAATTATCCAGAACTACCTAAACAATACAGATCAGAAAGATTCCAGGTTTGATCCCCATGTGCTGAGCTAACTGATTTTAGCCAGGGTGGCGGTAAGGGGAGGATTGCAATGCCCCTACCATCTCCTCAACACCTGGGATAGAGAGGGGGAAATTAGCCAGAATTACTCCTGGTCACTTTTCAGTGACTGTTGAAATGGACTTATAAGGACATGATCGGGTTCTGGCACGATGTCCCCTTGATCAAATAGATTGCTGACACTCATTGACTAGGCTTACACACCCATCGTGATCATTTGGGCAAGATACTGCAAGAGCACCCAGTCAGTGGAACCATATCTCAGCATGTAACTAACGCCTTTAGCAGAGCAGGGGAGCTGAGAAAATTGGCAAGGAAAAAATACTAAAGGAAGATAGCAGGACAAGCTGGGTTGGGTTGCACTAGACCAACTGTTTAGAGTCTTCATTCACTTAGAGGTTTTACATTCATTGTCAAATTAAATTATGGACTCAAATGGAGATGAATCAACATCATATAAAGAACATCTCATTCTGATAAATTGACTCGTTTTTTTATTACCAGGTTTATAAACAGAACTGTGCAATTAAAGAATCAGTGACACAATGATTCACCATGTAACAGTTTATTCAAAGATGAAAATGTCACTGTGAAAGGTAACGTGGTTCACACTGTGGAAGGTGTAACTTCTGCTGCAGCGGGAACTTCCTGGCAGCCAATATATCACCTTTGGATTGAAAATTGACTTAATGATCGAAAATAGATGATGATGATGATGATGAAAAATGGAAAAAAGCTTTGTCTGAATGACTGACTAATCTGTATGTAGTACACTATTACACCACAAATAATATGAAGAAAGAACTTCTAAAATTCAATAATGATACCAGTTTAAAGGCCATTAACAGCATTGAGAAGGATTTGGATAAATAAAGTGGATGAGTTTAGGGAAGACAAATGGATCTTGAAATGGATAAGTATAAAATATGTAGAATTACAAAGAACGTACAGCACAGAAACAGGCCATTCGGTCCAACAGGTCTGTGCCGGGTTGTTTATACTCCACACGAGCCTCCTCCCTCCTTACTTCATCTAACCCTATCAGCATATCCTTCTATTCCTTTCTCCCTCATGTGCTTATCTAGCTTCCCCTTAAATTCATCTATGATATTTGCCTCAACTACTCCTTGTGGTAGCGAGTTCCACATTCTAACTACTCTCCGGGTAAAGAAGTTTCTCCTGAATTCCCTATTGGATTTATTAGTGATTATCTTATATTTATGGCCCTTAATTCTGGACTCCCCTGCAAGTGGAAACATCTCTATGTTTATGCTATCAAACCCTTTCATAATCTTAAAGACCTCTATCAGGTCACCCCTTAGTCTTCTCTTTTCTAGAGAAAAGAGCCCCTGCCTGTCCAGTCTTTCCTGATAGGTATAACCTCTCAGTTGTGGTATCATCCGAGTAAATGTTTTTGCACCTTCTCTAGTGCCTCTTTATTCTTTTTACAATATGGAGACCAGAACTGTTCACCGTACTCCAAGTGTGGCCTAACCAAGGTTTTTCTATACAAGTTTAACATAACTTCTCTGCTTTTCAATTCTATCTCTCTAGAAATGATCCCCAGTGCTTGGTTTGCTTTTGTATGGTCTTATTAACCTATGTCACTACTTTTAGTGATTTGTGTATCTGTACCCCCAGATCCCTTTGCTCCTCTATCCCATTTAGACTCTTATTATCCAAGCAGTATGTGGCCCCCTTACTCTTCCTAC
Organism: Heptranchias perlo; assembly: GCF_035084215.1. Taxonomy (NCBI): domain Eukaryota; kingdom Metazoa; phylum Chordata; class Chondrichthyes; order Hexanchiformes; family Hexanchidae; genus Heptranchias; species Heptranchias perlo. Next base: position 38,306,357 of record NC_090331.1, on the reverse strand, counting down.
CAAAATGTAATACTTCACACTTATCTATATTGAAATTCATTTGCCAATTATATGCCCAGTCTGCAAGTTTATTAATGTCTTCCTATATTTTGTCACAGTCCTCCTCAGTATAAACTATACCCACCAATTTGGTGTCGTCCGCAAATTTTGAAATTGTGCGTCCGATTCCCGAGTCCAAGTCGTTTATGTAAATGGCAAACAACAGCACCAATCCTTGTGGAACACCAGTTCCCACCTTTTACCAGTCTTAGTAGCTACCTTTAACTCCTACTCTCTGTTTTCTGTTTTGTAGCCAGCCTGCTATCCATTCTGCTACTCGTCCCCTGACTCCACATGCTCTGACCTTAGTCATGAGTCTACTATGTGGTACCTTATCATGGGCCTTTTGAAGAAACTTTTAGCTAGAGCTCGGGCAGTTGGCAGCACTTCCTGCACATGTGGTTTTCCAGGACACATGAAGTGTTCTGAAGTTCCCACATGGCACAGGATGTACATGCGACAGGCCCCAGCAGTGCTGCCATGTAGCTACAGTTATTTAAACTGTTTGTTTAGCTTTAAGGCAATATACTGTTGATCTGACACTACAACACTAATCACTAAAGAACACTAACCAACCACTAAAGACACTAACCACTGAGAACAATAATCTCTGAAAATACTAACCAATGAACTAAATACTTACTTACCCTTGGCACTCCTCCTTGTCCTGTGATGTCACTTTTGACTTTTTCTTGATTTTTTTGATTTCTCGAATGCCTCCCTTTTATGCTCCACTCTGTCTTCACCAGGTCTTTTAAAATGGTTTTGTATTTTTTTAGTTAAATTTTAAAAGTGGATAGATTAGTTTATAGTTCCTTGGTTTAAATCACAAAGCACCTCCTCCCCCCTCTGCACCTAATTCCCACACTCACCAAATTCCCAGTTGAAAGTCCTCACTCTGTTATCAATTCACTCTGTCATTACCAACCTGTGAGCTAAATATACTACCTAATATATTACATCTACTGCATTACTCTTGTCTACCCTTTCTGTTACTACAAAGAATTCAATAAGGTTGGTCAAGCATGCCCTTCCCTTTCATGTTGACTGCTGTTTATTATATTTTCGATTTCTTGATGTTTCTAGACAGAGCATAAGCACAGAGGTTAGTAATGACACAGAGTGAACCTCTAACAGAGTGAAAACTTTCAACTGGGAATTTGGTGAGTGTGGGAATTAGGTGCAGAGGGGGGAGGAGGTGCTTTGTGATTTAAACCAAGGAACTATAAACTAATCTATCCACTTTTAAAATTTAACTAAAAAAATACAAAAACATTTTAAAAGACCTGGACGAAGACAGAGTGGAGCATAAAAGGGAGGCACTCGAGAAATCAAAAAAATCAAGAAAAATTCATAAGTGAATTCACAAGGCAAGGAGGAGTGCCGAGGGTAAGTAAGTATTTAGTTCATTGGTTAGTATTTTCAGAGATTATTGTTCTCAGTGGTTAGTGTCTTTAGTGGTTGGTTAGTGTTTTTAGTGGTTAGTGTTGTAGTGTCAGATTAACAGTATATTGCCTTAAAGCTAAACAAACAGTTTAAATAACTGTAGCTACATGGCAGCACTGCTGGGGCCTGTCGCATGTACATCCTGTGCCATGTGGGAACTTCAGAACACTTCATGTGTCCTGGAAAACCACATGTGCAGGAAGTGCTGCCAACTGCCCGAGCTCGAGCTTAAAGTTTCTGAGCTTGGGGGGCAGTTGGTGTCACTACAGTGCATATGGGAAGTTGAGAGTTTCATGAAAAGCATGTTTCAGGAGGTGGTCACCCCGCAGCTACATAGAGTTCAGGCGGAGAGGGAGTGAGTGACCACCATTCAGACTAGGAGGAACAGGCAGGCAGTGCAAGAGCCCCCTGGGAGTGTGGCACTCACAAACTGTTATTCAGTGTTGAATACCAGTGAGGGTGATGGTACCTCGGGGCAGTGCAGTCAGGAGCAAATCCATGGCACTGTGGGAGACTTAGCTGGACAAGGGGACATAAGAAATGCAGTTGTTATAGGAGATTCGATAGTCAGGGGGATAGAGAGGCATTTCTACAACTGCCAACGTGAGTCCCGCATGATGTGTTGCCTCCCTGGTGCCAGGGTAAAGGACAACACTGAGAGGGTGCTGAATATTTTGAGGGGGGATGGGGAACAGCCAGAAGTCGTGGTCCATGTCCTAGAAAGGAAAAGCTTCGATGTCCTGCAGTCAGAGTTTCAGAAGCTAGGGAGGAAGTTAAAAAGCAGGACCTCAAAGGTAGTAATCTCTCGATTACTCCCAGTGTGATGCGCTAGTGAGTAAAGGAATAGTAGGATAAGAAAGGTTAATGCGTGGTTGGAGCAATGGTACAGGAGGGATGGCTTCAAATTCCTGGGGCATCGGGACCAATTCTGGGACAGGAGGTATCTGTTCAAGATGGACAGGTTGCACCTCAACAGAGCTGGGACCCCCAATGTCCTCATGGGAATGTTAACTAGTGCTGTGGGGAAGGTTTTAAACTAATTTGGCAGGGGATGGGCACCAGGATGAAACATTAGAGAGGAGAAACAAGGTGCACAGAGGACTGGGAGGGACAATTAGCACTAGAGTGAAGAATTCTTCAGAAATAAGAGGGATCAGACAGGGGGCAAATGCAAGGCAGTTAAAGATGAGTTTATAGTGCATGTACGTAAATGCACGTAGCGTGGTAAATAAGGTTGGTGAGGTGCAGGCTCAAGTCACTAAATGGGACTATGATATAGTGGCAATAACAGAGACCTGGCTCAAAGAAGGGGATGACTAGGCACTTAATACTCCTGGTTACCAGGTATTCAGGAAAGATAGGGAAGGGAAGAAAGGAGTGTGGCGGCAGTATTGATCATAGGAACTATAATAGCACTGGAAAGGGATGATGTAGTTGAGGGGTCAAAGACAAAATCTATTTGGTTAGAATTAAGGAACAATGGATGAGCTATTACGTTACTAGGAGAATACTATAGGCCACCAAATAGTGGGAAGGAGATAGAGGAGCAAATTTGCAAGCAACTTAAGAAAGATGCAAGAACTATAGAGTAGTAATATTGAGGAACTTCAATTATCCCAATATAGATTGGAATAGTAACAGTGTAAAGGGCAAAGATGGGGAGGAATTCCTGAAATGTATACCAGAGAACTTTCTGGAACAGTGCGTTTCCAGCCCAACCAAGAAGTAATCAGTACTGGATCTAGTTTTGGGGAATGAAGTGAGGCAGGCGGAACATGTTTCAGTGGGGGAGCATTTGGGGAACAGTGATCATAATATCATTAAGTTTAGAATAGTTATGAAAAAGTACAAGGAACAATCAAATGTGAAAATACTTAACTGAAGGAGGGCTAATTTCAATGAGATAAAAAGGGATCTTGCCCAGATGGTTTGGAATCAAAAATTGGTAGGCAAAACAGTAATTGAACAATGGGAGGCCTTCTAGGAAGAGTTGGTTCGGTAGAGAGTAGGCGCATTTCTACGGTGGGGGGGGGGGGCGGGGGAAGGAAGGGCTTCCAAAGCTAGAGCTCCCGGGATGACTAAAGATATAGAGATTAAAATGAAACAGAAAAAGCAGGCTTATGAAGAATCTAAGGTTCATAATGCAGTAGAGAACCAGGCTGAATACAGAAAGTACAGAGGAGATCTAAAAAAGGGAATAAGAGGGGCAAAGAAAGAGTATGAGAATAGATTAGCAGCTAACATAAAAGGGAACCCAAAAGTCTTTCATAAACATGTAAATAGTCAAAGGAAGGGTGGGACTGATTAGGGACAAAAAAGGAGATCTTCTTGTGGAGACTGAGGTACTAAATGAATACTTCACATCCGTCTTCACTGAAGAAGAGGGTGCTGCCATTGTAGCAGTAAAGGAGGAGGTAGTAGCAATATTGGATAAGTTAAAAATAGATAAAGAGGAGGTACTTAAAAGTATGGCAGTACTCAAAGTAGAAAAGTCACCCGGTCCAGCTGGGATGCATCCTGGATTACCGAGGGAAGCAAGGGTGGAAATTGTAGAGGCTGTGGCCACAATCTTCTAATCCTCCTTAGAAATGGGACGGTGTCGGAGGATTGGAGGATTGCAAATGTTATACCCCTGTTCAAAAAAGGGGAGAGGGATAAGCCCAGCAATTACAGGCCAGTCAGCCTAACATCAGTGGTGGGGAAACTTTAAGACAATAATCTGAGACAAAATTAATTGGCGCTTGGGAAAGTATGGGCTAATAAATGAAAGTCAGCACGGATTTGTTAAAGGAAAATCGTGTTTAACTAACCTGATAGAGCTGATAGAGAGTAGATGAGGGTAGTGCAGTTGATGTGGTGTATATGGACTTTCAAAAGGCGTTTAGTAAAGTGCCGCATGGTAGGCTTATCAACAAGATTGCGGCCCATGGGATAAAGGGGGCAGCAGCAACTTGGACACAAAATTGGCTAAGTGACAGGAAACAGAGAGTAGTGGTGAATGGTTGTTTTTCAGACTGGAGGGAGGTGTACAGTGGTGTTCCCCAGGTCGGTGCTGGGACCACTGCTTTTCTTGATATAAAAGATTTGGACTTGGGAGTACAGGGCACAATTTCAAAATTTGCAGATGACACAAAACTTGGAAAGTAGTAAACAGTGAGGTGGATAGTGATAGACTTCAAGAGGCGGCATGGGCGGACACATGGCAGATGAAATTTTATGCAGAAAAATGCGAAGTGATATATTTTGGTCGGAAGAATGAGGAGAGGCAATATTAACTAGAGGGCACAACTCTAAAAGGGGTAAAGGAACAGAGAGATCTGGGGGTATATGTACACAAATCATTGAAGGTGGCAGGGCAGGTTGAGAAAGCGGTTAAAAAAGCATACGGGATCCTGGGCTTTATAAGTAGAGGCATAGAGTACAAAAGTATGGATGTCATGATGAACCTTTATAAAACACTCGTTCGGCCACAACTGGAGTATTGTGTCCAGTTCTGGGCACCGCATTTTGGAAAGATGTGAAGGCCTTAGAGAGGGTGCAGAAGAGATTTACTAGAATGATTCCAGGGATGAGGGACTTTAGTTACGTAGATAGACTGGAGAAGCTGGGGTTGTTCTCTTTGGAACAGAGACGGTTGCGAGGAGATTTGATAGAGGTATTCAAAATCATGAAGGGTCTAGACAGGGTAGATACAGAGAAACTGGTCCCATTGGCAGAAGGGTCAAGGACATAGATTTAAGGTAAATGGCAAAAGAATCAAAGGTGACATGAGGAAAAACTTTTTTATACAGTGAGTGGTTAGGATCTGGAATGCACTGCCCGAGGGGGTGGTGGAGGCAGATTCAATCATGGCCTTCAAAAGGGAACTGGATAAGTACTTGAAAGGAAAAAATTTGCAGGGCTACAGGGATAGGGCGGGAGAGTGGGACTAGCTGGATTGCTCTTGCATAGAGCCGGCGCGGACTCGGTGGGCCGAATGGCCTCCTTCCGTGCTGTAACCTTTTTATGGTTCTATATTGTGTATATGGACTTTCAAAAGGCATTTGATAAAGTACCACATAATAGACTGGTTAGCAAAATTAAAGCCCATGGGATTAAAGGGACAGTGGCAGCATGAATACAAAATTGGCTGAGGGACAGAAAGCAGAGAGTAGTGGTGAACGGTTGTTTTTCATACTGGAGGGAAGTATACTGTGTTGTTCCCCAGGGGTCAGTATTAGGACCGCTGCTCTTTTTGATATATATTTAATGACCTGGACTTGGGTATAGAGGGTGTAATTCCAAAGTTTGCAGATAACACGAAACTCGGAAATGTTGTAAACAATGTGGAGGATAATAACAGACTTCAGGAGGACATAGACAGACTGGTGAAATGGGCAGACACATGGCAGATGAAATTTAATGCAGAGAAGTGTGAAGTGATACATTTTGGTATGAAGAATGAGGAGAGACAATATAAACTAAATGGTACAATTTTAAAGGGAGTGCAGGAACAGAGAGACCTGGGGGTGCACGTACACAAACCTTTGAAGGTGGCAGGACAAGTTGAGAAGGCTGTTTTTTTTAAAAAAAGCATATGGGATCCTGGGCTTTATTATTAGAGGCATAGAGTACAAAAGCAAGGAAGTTATGCTAAACGTTTATAAAACACTGGTTCGGCCTCAGCTGGAGTATTGTGTTCAATTCTGGCCACCACACTTTAGGATGTCTAGGCCTTAGAGAGGGTGCAGAGGAGATTTATTAGAATGGCACCAGGGATGAGGGACTTCAGTTATGCAGAGAGACTGGAGAAGCTGGGGTTGTTCTCCTTAGAATAGAGGAGGTTAAGGGGAGATTTGATAGAGGTCTTCAAAATCAAGAATGGTTTTGACGAGTAAATAATGGGAAATTGTTTCCAGTGGCAGAAGTGTTGGTAACCGGAGGACACAGATTTATGGTGATCAGCAAAAGGGCCAGAGGTGACATGAGGAAACATTTTTTTACACAGCGAGTTGTAATGATCTGAAATGCATTGCCTGAAAGGGTGGTGGAAGCAGATGCAATAGTAACTTTCAAAGGGGAATTGGATAAATACTTGAAGGGAAAAAATTCACCGGCCTATAAGGGAAAAGCAGGGGAATGGAACTAATTGGATAGCTCTTTCAAAGAGCCAGCATAGGCATGATGGGCTGAATGGCCTCTTCCTGTGCTGTACCTAGTACGATACTATATTTTTCTATTACATCTTTGAGTAAGAATTCCACTAACCTTCCTACCACCAACATTAAGCTAGTTGGTCTATAGTTCCCTGAAATGGTTCTCTCTCCCTTTTTAAATATTGGAATCACATTAGTTGACAGGCAGTCCTCTGACAGTATTCCCTTTTCTAATGAATTTTTATATGTATGTAATAGTGCCTCTGCTATCTCTTCCCTAACTTCTTTTAATACGTGCAGATGCAATCCATCCGGACCAGGGGTTTTATCCTCTCTTAAGTTTGATTAGTTTATCAAATAATCTCCCCTCTATTATAAATGTCTTTTTTGATCTCCTCTTCTAATGTCTTGCCCACCATGTTAGTCTCCCTGGTAAATACTGAAGCAAAGTAATTATTTAATATTTCTGCCATTTTGCTGTCATTACCTGTGAGTTTATTGTGTGCATTCCTAACCTGATTTTTCTTTTGTTATTTTCTGTCTGTAGAACACTTTATTTCTTTTTATATTCCTTGATAATTTAATTTCGTAGTTTCTCTTTGCCTTCCTAATTTTTTTTTAAACTTCTTTCCTAACCTTTTTGTATTCCCTTTTGTCATCCTCTTCTTTGTTGTCTATGTACTTAGTGTATGCCTTTTTCTTTTAGTTTCAATTTTGCCCTTATTTCTTTATTCATCCATGCTGTATCATTACTGGCTAGTTCGTTCTTGTTTTTTAGTGGGATATATTTCTCCAGGACACTCTTGATCACCATTTTAAATGTTTCGTACTGCTGTTTTATTTCTTTGTTTATCAGTAAATTTTTTCCAGTTTATTTTCCCCAGTTCCATTCTCATCCCCTGAAAATCAGCTTTTTTCTAGTTTATTACTTTGGTCTTTGTCTTATTTATGTCCTTCTCCTTATCAAAACAATATACATTGAAACATGGAATATGTGTGGACAGTGGATGAGTATCCATTGGATCAAATGGGAAAGGATAAGAACCAGCTTAAGGGCATTTGATTATTGTTTCCATACTGAAGGGGTGCTGCACTATCAGAAGTGCCATCTTTTGGATGAGACGTTAAACAAAACGGCCCATCTGCCTTTTCAGGTAGACATAAAAGATCCCATGGCACTATTTGAAGAAGAGCAGAGGAGTTCCCCCGGTGACCCGGTAAACATTTAATCCTCAACCAACACCACCAAAAACAGAATATTTGGTCATTTAACCATTGCAGTTTGTGGTACCCTTGCTGTATGCAAATTGATTGCCACCTTTGTCCACATTACAACATTGACTATACTTCCAAAGTACTGCATTGGCTGGAAACCACTTTGGGATGACCTGAGGTCATGAAAGGCACTATATCAATGCAAGTTGTTTATTTGCCTATTTGGAACAGGTTACTTTGCCCCTGTATGATTAATGGGTAAGACCACTTGAACATATTGACTTTGTGCGATCGTGTAAAATGGGTGATAGTGAATTGGCAGCCCATTTTACATCTCTCCCGATTTTTTATTTCCATTGAAGTCAATGAAAATGAAAATTGGGAGAGATGTAAAACAGGCTGCCAATTTGCTATCACCTGTTTTACACTATAGCACAAAGTCAAAATCTACCCTATTGTCTGAGATTTCAGAGAAGCGTGGGTAGGATAATACTGGAATTTTGGGCAAGGATGCATAAATACTGGAACTTTAATGTTGAAGTTGCAGAATAACTTTGGAATCAAGACCGAGAGCAGTATGACATCAGCTGGAAAACAAAGTTTCACACTGCTTGAGTTTGATACCACATGGATTATGGCTCTCGCGCAGTATCAAACCCAGTTTTAAAAGTGCGCGGGGATCTCCAGTGCACTTTTTAGACGTGCCCCAAGTTCATTTAACTGTTTAAAGAGTGCAGACACTCCCACTGGCACTCTCAAGATATTTAAATCCTTAACACACATGTCCAAAAACAATAGGAACTCCCATTTACTATAGTTTACATTAGGACCATTAAAAATTATTCAACATGAATTGTAAAAATGAGGTGGAGACAATATTTTCTGAATAGGGAATATACATTGCTGAGGGGGCTAGTAATATATAATAACCAATGTACGAACATACAAAAACGACAGATAGGAAATGTCCATCCCGCCTGTCCCACACAATTATGATGCCTTATGCATCACAGTACATACATTCCCTACCATCCAGAGCTATATAATCTCCTGGGAGAGGCAATAAAAAATTAAAAACCCAGGCCATATAGGGGGGGAAAAATGGAAATTTCCTCTCCGACCCCGTTAGGTGACCAAAACTAGTCCTGGAGAACACAATGGCCCTGATTTATGTTACAGGATTAATACTATCATTTAGTATGTGTATACTTCTATATAAGAGTATAGCACCTCCTAGTGAAGTGAACATTCTTCCCTTTCTACCTCCCCTGTGGTACAGGAAAGGCTTGGCTTTCTTTATTGCTATATTCAACAACTTAGTTTGATCTTCACAATACAACCTTCAAACTTCTTGGTTTGATGCTGTCTAGTTAAATTATTTTAATAATCTAACAGCAAATTTCAGTAAAGAGTATTAACTAAGTTGTGTAACTTAGATCACAATGAATATTAACTAGTAAAAGAAATCAGTTGTAAAGTTTGGTGGACTGAATATTAATGCATTTTTTTTATTATTTTTCCACAGATATATGTGAAACTATACTAATTAGCCATGTACAGAGTGACCTTGCAGAGAATCAGCAAGGATTCCTGCTTGAACAGAATGGTTGAATTTTCATGAGCTTGTTGTACACAATGTCATAAGCCTCAAAAATCGAATGTTTGATTCTGCAGCAATGTTGTCTTACATGGGACGTGATGTAACATAAAAGGAACATCAAAATGGCTTCAAAGGTCTCATGTTTATATATTTTAACAGTTGTTTGCTGGGCAAGTGCTCTGTGGTACTTGAGTGCAACACGTCCCTCATCCTCTTTTGTTCCACACAGTTCATTTTCACGTGTTCTAGTTGAGAGAAAAAATTTCAGCTTTAATAACATTCGAACTCGGTCACTGAACCCACATAATTTCAATTACCTTATTAATGAGCCTAACAAATGCGAGCAATTTAGTCCTTTCTTAGTGATCCTTATAAGCACAACACACAAAGACTTTGATGCACGACAGGCCATACGGGAAACATGGGGAGATGAAAACAACTTCAAAGGAATACAACTGGTCACTTTGTTTCTGCTTGGAAAAAACATAGACCATGTTTTGAATGAGATGGTAGAACAGGAAAGCCAAATTTTTCATGACATCATTGTGGAGGACTTTCTGGATTCCTACCACAACCTTACCCTGAAAACTTTAATGGGTGTGAAGTGGATAGCCAACTTTTGCCCAAAAGCAAAGTATGTCATGAAAACTGACAGTGATATTTTTGTTAATATGGACAATTTGATCTATAAATTACTCAAGCCAAACACAAAGCCCCGGAGAAGGTATTTTACTGGCTATGTCATCAATGGGGGACCTATACGGGACATTCGCAGCAAGTGGTACATGCCCAGAGATTTATATCCGGACAGCAATTACCCACCGTTCTGTTCAGGCACAGGATATGTATTTTCTACAGATGTGGCTGAAGCTATTTACAAAACATCTCTTCATACTAGGATGCTGCATCTTGAGGATGTCTATGTTGGACTTTGTCTGCGGAAGCTTGGCATTCATCCCTTTCAGAATAGTGGTTTCAATCACTGGAAGGTTTCATACAGTCTGTGCAGGTATCGTAGAGTTATTACAGTGCACCAGATATCTCCTGAAGAAATGCAGAGGATCTGGAATGAGATGTCAAGCAAAAAACATCTTCGATGCTAAATATACTAAAATAATATATGAATGGTTTACAAATGCTTCTAGTTGCCACTCAGTTTCCAATCAGCAATCTATGTCAGTTCACTATGAAAGACAGTAAAAATGTTTTTACAGCAGAAAAATAGTTTAAACTGCTCATTATGGCACCCACTGTCAGGTTAATCTATTCAGTATTTATACCTAACAGTTAATAACTGTAATTACTATCATAAACAGGAACTAATTGAACTGCTCTTGTTTGTTGTACTGTAAATTTTAAGTAAAACATAAGTTAGATGTATGTTTTAAGTGAATTTAAAAAATGATTGTGCATTAACAAATAGGTATCAAGGGATTAACAAATAATGCTATTGCTAAAAGTGATATTTATTTATTATACATTTATTGTGTTAATTGCTTAAGAAGAATGTGCATTCTCCAAGATTTTCAACTTAAATTATCCTCTTGGTAATTAAGTATTTCATATAAATTAGATCAAATGAATGATACACAGACTAGAGGAGACACATACAAGGTAGAGTTTGATTTAGGAATACAGATCCCACATACAATGGCACTGGTCTAACCATCCAGTCCAGTGTGACTTACTTAGCCTACATAATATCCATATTTATTTCATCATTATATATGGATGTTACTATTTTTCTTTAAGAAGGCTGCATCTGGTTACCTTGAATGCATTATCTTACCTGTCCTACAGCAGGTACTGGATGAAGTACTGCTAAAATATGTCAGATTATTATTTGATGAAGGTAAATAAAAAGTTTGTATTTTAATGCATTCAACTTATACTTTTAATGACATATTTGGTTATTGTAATTAGTGTGAAAATAAGTGTTTGTGTTTTTAAAGTGTGGATTGGGTAACAGGTAATTGGGTGATTTTAATGGTTACATTGTATGTATATATATTTTGTGTGTATATGTATATTATATATATATATATATATATATATACAGCATTAAGCTTCATCTAATGAATATTAAAACTGTGCAGTCAACTTTATTTACAGTTTAGAAGAGGATTTGAACAATAGCGGACATGTATTTGTTATCTTTGTCAAATTAAGGACAGTTTGAATGATTCAAAGATGAGATCAAGCTTATCAATTGACATTCAAACACGTATATATATATATGAGAGAGAAAACTTGAATATATTACCATTATGATATCACTATTGCGTCCTCTATCAAGCTGTCTGTTGAAGGAAAACTGAGAGCACAGATTTTAATGTTTCAATAAATGATAATTCAGTAAACCTTTCAGGAAATCAGTTTTCAGTGCTCGAAGTAAGGTGTGATTGAATTGTGATTTTATGAGTTTGAGTGTATCTTTTTGCCATGTGAAGTAAATTGGATTCAAATGCAAAAAACTGGAGTTGAACAAATTCAGAACTAAACAAAGTCCAGTTGCTGTAAAATGGCATTGTATCTTTATAGAACACTATAAACAGATAATCAGTACACATTTTCTGAAATGTAAAATAGATTTGTTATTATTTTTGACTTTTTAAAAGAGAAACAAACTGAAAATGTCCACTAAATGCTATATTTTGTGTTCATTTTTTTTTAATTGTGTAAAGGTGATTTGGTTGCAAATTGTGCTTTTAGTACCTTAATTTAGGTTTGTATAAATCAAATTGTGTGGTGAAGTATTCACCAGCAACCTGGGTTATTACAAAGTACCTTTTATTTTTTTGTTAAACTTTAAAAAAAACAAATCATTTTATAGTCCTACATAAATTAGATTTATTAATGATCAAAATTGATGTATTAAGGACATTTTTGTATGTTTTTATGGTATTATAAATGTTTCCCATCAAAATATTAATCCTTTGCCTTCAGTGGGAGACATCTCCACCAAAATGACTGCCACTTAATTCCTTTTCTTGCCCAGTGAGGATGAGTACGAGGACGTTGAAGAACATGTTATAAGGGTTTTTTTGATAGTTCTGTAAAGAAAACTTAATGTTACCTGATATTTACATTATTTGCAAAATGTTCTCAATCAAAATATGTCCTATTCCAGTAACAATTTAGCTAATTATTTTGTTATTCTTGGATCCAAGTAGTTATCACTTGTTTTTATTAAGTAAGCGATCAACATTGAATATGTGCTCCAGGTTATCTTTTAGATATAAACAGTCATGTCACATAAAACAAATAAGACCATAAGAGATCGGAGCAGGAGTAGGCCATTCGGCCCCCCGAGCCTGCTCCGCCATTTAGCGAGATCATGGCTGATCTGACTTTTACCTCAGCTCCACTTTCCCGCCTTTTCCCCATATCCTTTGACTTCCTTGCTGATCAAAAATTTGTCTAACTCAGCCTTGAATGTATTCATTGACTCAGCATCCACAGCTTTTTGGGGTAAAGAATTCCAAAGATTCACAACCCTCTGGGAGAAGAAATTCCTCCTCATTTCCATCTTAAATGGGTGACCCCTTATTCTGAGACTATGTCCCCAGTTTTAGATTCTCCCATGAAGGGTAACATCCTCTCAGCATCTACCCTATCGAGTCCCCTCAGAATCTTATATGTTTCAATAAGATCTCCTCTCATTCTTCCAAACTCCAATGAGCATAGACCCAACCTGTTCAATCTTTCTTCATAAAACAACCCCTCCATACCCGGAATCAAACTAGTGAACCTTCTCTGAACTGTCTCCAATGCAAGTATGTCCTTCCTTAAATAAGAGCACCAGAACTATACACAGTACTCCAGGTCTCACCAGCACCCTGTGCAGTTGTAGAATGACTTCCCTGCTTTTATACTCCATCCCCCTAGAAATAAAGGCCAATATTCCATTTGCCTTCCGGATTACCTGCTGCACCTGTATGTTGACTTTTTGTGTTTCATGTATGAGGATACCCAGATCCCTTTGTACCGCAGCATTTTGTAGTATTTCTCCATTCAAATAATATTTTGCTTTTTTATTTTTCCTCCCAAAGTGGATGACTTCACATTTTCCCACATTATATTCCATTTGCCAAATTTTTGCCTGTTCGCTTAACCTGTCAATATCCCTTTGCAGACACTTTGGGCCCGATATTACCATGGCGGGGGGGTCTATTGAAATCAGTGTACTCCGCACACAATTACAGGATAATTGGAGCCACTTACCTTTGCTTCCGGGTTTCCCGCTGGTAAGCTGCGCGGCGGGCGGACTGCGCATGCGCAGTAAGGTCTGTCAGCTGGAGGAGCCCTATTTAAAGTGGCAGTCCACCAATGCTCCTCCTGCAGCAAACAACCAATGCGACACCATCAAGCACTCCAGAGGGAAGGCTGCCCCAAGATTCTCAAACTCCTCACTCCAACTGCTGCTGGATGAGGTGAGGAGGAGGAGGGAAATATTGTTCCCATCTGATGGGAGGAAGTGCCCTCCCTCCACCACAAGGAAGGCATGGTTGGAGGTGGCCGAGGAGGTCGGCAGCTGCGGCAATGTTGCACGAACCTGGGTCCAGTGCCGCAAGAGATTTAATGATCTAACCAGGTCAGGCAAAGTGAGTATACTTACGCATTCTCCCACATTCCGTCTTCCACATCACCTCCACCACCACACAACTCCTTCTGCACTGCCACCACAACGCTCTCGCATTACTCCTCACATCCACTCAACTATCATCCTCACCGTGCCTGCACGAACTCACCGCCCCTGTCCCCATTCGAACAGTACCATGCACCCCAATCCTCATACAATATCATGGCTATGTTGCACACGTACCCTCCCATGCATCTCCCTCACGCTCAACCCCACCCACACCAATGCATGCAGCGTCTCACCATGCAACAATCACTCAATCACGCCTCTGTGTTTTGCCTTGATAGGAGAAGAGATGCCAGAACGCCCGGGAGAGGGCACAGACCGGAGGGGGCCCGCCACACCAGGTGGTCCTAACGAACGCGGAGCAGCGGGCGTTGGAGATCAGCTGCACGCTGGAGTGCCTGTCCATGGCGGATGCCGAGGCTGGGATTGCACAAACGGCCGGTGACAGAAAGCTAACACTCAGCACTCATGATAACGAATGATCTTAACATCACTTGGCATCTGCAGCACCTCAACATCTGTCCACATGCCTAATAATGCTTTCTGTTCTCTTGCAGGGCCGTCTGCGAGCACCGTGAGTGTGGAGGGCGATTCCTCAGAGGACCTGCTGATCTCTGAGGGTCCATCGTCACATCTGAGCCATGCATCCACCAGCGCAGATACACACACCTCGGTGGGTCCCCGTCCTCACTTAGTTGGGCTTGCACATGGTGAGTCACCACGCACATGTGAGCACGAGCAGACCCTGGTGGCAGGGGCAGCCGCGGAGAGTCCGCGTCGGTGGGAGCTCTCTTCTCCAGGCTCTGCTCAGCTGGACCCAGATGCTGAACCCTGGGGGCCAGCCGTGAAAAGGAGAGTCGTCGAGGGGCAGCAGCACATTACCGAGGTACTGGAACAGGTGCCACGCGCACTCTCCACAATCGCGCAGGTGATGGAGGAGTCCAACTCCTGCATGAGGGGAATGGTGGCACAGATACAGGAGGGTATCTCCGAGAGAGTGTCGCAGGGTCGTGAAGGCATCTCTGAGATAGTGTCGCGGGTAGGTGCGGGAATGTCTGCGATGGAGGAAAGGCTAGCCTCCCTCGAGCGTCAAGCACGGCTCAACAATGAGTCCATCCAGGCCCTGACAATGGCCATTCGGATTCAGGGTGAGCAACATTCTGCCGCCTTAAACAGGCTGACAGATACTTTACAGGTGGCCTACCAAGGCCTCACACAAGTCCTCCAAACTGCCGTCCAGCAGGGTGGAAGGAGTGATGTGGGCCTGGGCCACGAGAGGGATGATGGTGAAAGGGGACGTGGAAGTGGGGACGCCACTCAAAGTGCTCCCACGTCTCACCCGTTGCCCCCTTCTCAACCAGTACCCGCAATGCTGCCCCCTCTCCAGGTGGCCGAGTCTGCCCCTGCACAGGTGCGGGTGGAGCAGTCTTTGGAGGGGCCCTCACGGGCACCGAAACCCAGAGGGCGTCGGCCCAAAGTATCTCATCGGTCAGGGCATGGACAAGAGCAACCTGCCACTACCTCTGCTGAAGCCACAGGGGTAGCACCACGTAGGGGTTCCCGGAAACGCAAGGCGAAGGTTTTGTGAGCACAAAGGGAATGCACAAGGGTGTTTGACGATTTGTCATGTTTTTTATTTATATTTGTTTAATTCACATGCACAATAAATCATATTATTATCACCACTACTGCCACGTCTTGCCCATTCTTGACTGGCTTGTGCAATAGGTCCCTTTCATGGGGCTCACCATGAAGACGAACACCTGGTCCCACCCATTGGGTCATACTACAGTGGGTGCAGGTGTAGTTGCACCATTGTTTTGTGCAGGGGGCAGGGGAGGGGGCTGGTGTGGCCGCTCCTCTGTCCAGGTGATGAGGACTGGACTCTTGACACAATCTGATGTTAGGAGAACCGTTCACGTATCAGTGACTCTCTGGCCTCACAAGCAGCCAGGTGAGCCGCTGTTCTGCCCATGGGTTGTTCCTCCTCCTCTTCCTCGTCCTCCTCGGCCTCCTCCTCCTCCTCAATATGGGTGGCAGATGTCGATGGGGCCTCCTCCAGCGGCACCCCTCTCTGTTGTGCCCTGTTGTGCAGGGCACAACAGACGACTATAATGCGTCCCACTCTGTCTGGTGCGTATTGAAGCGCTCCCCCGGAACGATCAAGGCACCTGAAGCGCATCTTGAGCAGCCCTATAGCCTGCTCAATTGTGGACCTGGTAGCGATGTGGCTGTCGTTATATCGACGCTGTGGCTCGGTGGTGGGGTTCCTCAGAGGTGTCATAAGCAACATGTGCTGGGGATATCCCTTGACCCCGAGGAGCCAGCCCTTGTGGGTGTTGGGTGAGTGGAAGAGGGGCGGGACGGTGGACTCCCTGAGGATGAAGGAATCATGGCAGCTGCCAGGGTATCAGGTGCACACGAGAAGGAATCACTTGCGATGGTCACAGATGAGCTGAGTGTTGATGGAGTATTAGCCCTTCCTGTTGACGAACAGCCCTGGCTCATGTGGAGGTGCTCGTATTGCTATATGGGTGCAATCGATTACACCCTGCACCTGTGGGAAGCCAGCCACAGCATGGAATCCCACTGCTCTCTCCATCTGGCTGAGGTCATCCATGGGGAAGTTGATGTAGTGCGAGGCCCTGCGAAACAAGCCGTCGGTGACCTGCCTTATGCACTTGTGTGCAGACGACTGAGAGACGCCGGTGATGTCCCCGGTGGCACCCTGGAAGGATCCGGAGGCGAAGAAGTTGAGGGCAGTGGTGACTTTGACAGCGACAGGTAAGAAGATGGTGCTCGGGCCAGCCGGGAGCAGCTCGGCATGAAGGAGGCTGCAGATGTCCACGACTACATGTCGAGTGACTCTGAGCCTCCATATGCGCTGCTCCTCAGAGAGGTCCAGGAAGCTGAGCCTCGGTCTGTAGACACTGTGGCGAGGGTAGTGCCTCCTGCGACGCATCTCTCTCTGCGGGTTGCCCTCTCTCCTGCTGTGCAGGTGGATGTGTCACAGCACTATGTTGTGGAGCTCCACGTGTCAGGGGCGGACGACGTGGCCGGTGAGGCTGGTGATGCTGTTCGTCCTCCGAGGAGGTCATGACTGCAACTACGGCGGCCCCCATCCGGCAGGTGCATGTCTGAGGGGGTCCGCAAGGTAGGTAAGTGTGTCCGCACACCGGGGTTGAGGTTCCAAGTTGGTGAATTTGATTGTTAGGAGGAGGGTAGTGGAGGCCAAACTTTGTCCAAAGTGACAGAGTGGCCTCCTGCGATGGGTGAGGGTCTCTTCGCGCGCCCCCCCCTCCCCCCCCCCCCCCCCGACCTGTCGGATGGACATTTGCAGCTGCCAGAGGCTGCTGGCTGCAACACGTCCGTTTGAACTGGGAGTGTTTCCCCCAGTACGGGAAACAGTCTCAGTCAATTGCAAAATCCCATCCCTGCTAAAATAACAGGTCAATCAGGTCTGTAAACAACCTGAAGTACCTGCTTACATACTTTAAGTGGCACCCCACCAGCTTTAATTGCCGGCGGGAGTCCCACATGCGGGGGCCGCGCGCGCATGTGAGCGCGTCAGTGGGAAACCCGGAAGTGGGCAGGTTGGAGCCGGGCTCCTGACCCGACCCGGGAATCGCCGATTTTCGTAGCCCCCCCCCCGCCACCAACGCACCCGATCGCGGGTGCTAAAATCGAGCCCTTTGTGTCCTCATCGCAACTTGCTTTTCCATCTATCTTTGTATCATCGGCAAATTTGGCCACAAGACACTCTGTACTTTCATCCAAGTCATTGATGTATTGGGCTCGATTTTAGGAGGGAGGCGGGTTGGCAGTGGGGGGTTGACTGGGTGCGTGTGGGTAAAGCGCCCGGTGAATTCGGGGTGCTCCGCACATGATCGCAGCCTGATTGAAGGTACTTACCTTGGCTTCCGGGTTTCGCTCTGGAAAGCTGCGCAGCGGGCCGACTGCGCAGCCGCATCATAGGCTGTCAGCTGGAGGAGTCCTGTTTAAAGGGGCAGTCCTCCACTGACTGATGCTGCAGAAAGGAGCCAAAATTACAGCATGGAGCAGCCCAGGGGGAAGGCTGCTCCCAGGTTTAATGATGCCTCACTTCAGGTCCTACTCTATGGGGTGAGGAGGAGGGGGACAGAGATCTTCTCCCCGGTGGATGGGAGGAAGTGGCCTGCCTCTGCCACCACAAAGGCCTGGCTCGAGGTGGCAGAGGAGGTCACCTGCACCACCAACATATCACGCACCTGCATACAGTGCAGGAGGTGCTTCAATGACCTAAGTAGGTCAGCCGAAGTGAGTACACTTACTCATTCCCCTACACTCTGTCTGCCACATCACCGCCCCCACCCCACAACTCCTTCTGCACTGCCAAAACTACTCTATCACATCACTCCTCACACCCACTCAAAGCTAATCCTCATCTTACCTGCACTTACTCACCTCGCCAGTACTCATCCCACCACTACCACTCAACCCAATCCTCATACAATCTCATGGCTCCGTCTCATACTCACCCTCTCAAGCATCTCTTTCACGGTCAGCCTCACCCAACCTCCCACTACCTGTGGTGCAGCCACAGGGCATGCATCACATATGTATAGTAGGAAGCGTAAGGCAAATGTGTCGTGAGCATGAAGGGGATGCACAAGGGTGTTTGAGGGTTTGTCATGGTTTTTACTAATATTTGATTTCTGATCAACTGACATCACATTTTATATTGTCACCACTATTGCCACGTCTTTGCAAAACTTGTCTGGTTTGTGCAATAATGCCCTTTCCTGAGGATCACCATGAAGACCCACACCTGATGCCACCCATTGTGTCACTGCAGAGTGGGTGTAGGTGTATTTGCAGGGCTCTTTTGTGCAGACAACTGAGAGACGTCGATGATGTCCCCGATGGCACTCTGGAAGGATTCGGTGGAGAAGTTGTTGAGGTTGTAAGAAGATGGTGCTTGGGCCAGTCAGGAGCAGCTCGGCATGAAGGAGGCTGCAGATGTTCACGACTACATGTCGAGTGACTCTGAGCCTCCGTATGCACTGCTGCTCAGAGAGGTCCAGGAAGCTGAGCCTCGGTCTGTAGACACTGTGGCGAGGATAGTGCCTTCTGCGACGCATCTCTCTCTGCTGTGCAGGTGGATGTGTCACAGCATTATGTTGTGGAGCTCCACGTGTCAGAGGTGGATGGCATGGCCGGCGAGGCTGGTGATGCTGTTCGTCCTCCGAGGAGGTCATGACTGCAGCTATGGCGGCCCCCATCCGGAAGATGTACGTTTGAGGGGGTTCGCAAGGTTGGTAAATATGTCTGCACACCGAGGTTGAAGTTGCAGGTTGGTGAATTTTATTGTTAGGAGGAGGGTGGTGGAGGCCAAACTTTGTCCAAAGTGACAGAGTGGCCTCCTGCAATGAGTGAGGGTCTCCACCCCCCCTCCCCCACCTGTCAAATGGACCTTTGCAGCTCCCACAGGCTGATGGCTGCAACACGTCCATTTCAACTGGAAGTGTTTCCCCCAGTACAGTTGAAAATCCCACCCCTCGTAAAATATCCTACAAATCAGGTCTGCAAATGACCTGAACTATCTAATTAATTGGTTTAATTGGGATCCCGCTGGCAATTAAAGCCGGTGGGAGTCCCGCATGCGGGGGCTGTGTGTGCAACTAAGCGCGTCACTAGGGTACCCGGAAGTGGGTGGGTTGGAGCTGGGCTCTGGACCCGCCCCGGGAATCCCCGATTTTCGGAGCCCCCCCCGCCACAAGCCCGCCATCTCGGACGTCTGAAAATCGAGCCCATATTGTAAATAGTTGAGGCCTCAGCACTGATCTTCGCGGCACCCCACTAGTTACAGATTGCCATTTTGAAAATGACCCTTTTATCCCGACTCTGTTTTCTGTAAGTTAGCCAATCCTCTATCCATGCCAGTATATTATCCCCAACACCATGAGCTCTTATCTTGTGCAGTAATCTTTTATGAATGCCTTTTGGAAATCCAAATATACTGCATCCATTGTTTCCCCTTTATCCACCCTGCCCGTTGCTTCCTCAAAGAACTCTAATAAATTTGTCAGACACGATTTCCCCTTCATAAAACCATGTTGATTCTCCTTGATTGTATTATGAGTCTCCAAATGTCCTGCTACTACTTCCTTAATAATGGATTCTAGCATTTTCCCAATGACAGGTAGGCTAACTGGTCTATAGTTACCTGCTTTCTGTCTCACTCCCTTCTTGAATAGGGGTGTTACGTTTGCAGTTTTCCAATCTGCTGGCACCTTTCCAGAATCTAGTGAATTCTGGAAGATTATAACCAATGCATCCACTATCTCTGTAGCCACTTACTTTAAGACCCTCTGATGCAAGCCATCAGGTCCAGGGGACTTGTCAGCCTTTAGATCCATTAATTTACCTAGTACTTTTTCTTTAGTGATAGTGATTGTTTTTAGTTCCTCCCTCCCCTTTGCCCCTTGATTACTATTATTGGTATGTCATTAGTGTCTTCTACTGTGAAGACAGATACAAAATATCTGTTCAATTCCTCTGCCATTTCCTTGTTTTCCCTTATTATTTCACAAGTCTCATCCTCTAAGGGACCAATGTTTACTTTAGCTACCCTCTTCCTTTTTATATACTTGTAGAAGTTTTTACTGTCAGTTTTTATATTTCTTGCTAGTTTACTTTCATAATTTATTTTCTCCCTCTTTATTATTCTTTTAGTCATCCTTTGCTGGTTTTTAAAGTTTTCCCAATCTTCAGGCTACGGGCAAATCTAGTTTTAAGGTAAAATCTAGTATTAGGCACATTTAATATTTGGAACCGATTTAATTAATGTAATTTTAAAAAACCATAATTTGCATTGATTATGCAGTCACCACCTATTCAATCATAGGTGGAAATAAAAGTGCTGTAGCATGAAAAAGGTATTTGCTTCAGACAATTTACATCTGCATAAGTTCATTAATATATTAAAATGCAAGTTATATGTAGAAGATAAATATCAGGCAATATTAGAAAAAAGTATGACGAGACAGCTAATATTTTTTATTTAGTGGGGGGCAAGTTTGAAATATTGGTTTCATAAAATAGTGAATCATTTACAGAATATTTAACACATTGATTAGAGTACATTTGGATCACCTTCTATCACTGTGATATCTAACGTGCCAAAAAACAGTTACTGTGCTAACATGTTATGAATGACAATCATTCATAAAGTGCAACTATTAACCTTTGTAGTTATCTGTCGTTGTCATTATAAATGTGCCATTTAAAGAATTTAGTTTTTTTTAACTTGTAAGTAAACATTGATTCACAATCCAAAAATATAAAATAGATAGTTTTTAACCTGATTATTCATTTTTTATGTTTTTCCCATTAATGCGAACAACTAAAAATGACCTTTTATTATACAATATAACCACTGAGTTTTGTAAATTTGAACTACTAAAAATGACCTTTTATTATATAACATAACCACTGTGTTTTATAAAATTTTATTAGATATTACCCTGCAATAATTGAGGGTGGAGTTTTTTATCAATTTGCCACTTAGCGGAAGGTGGTACTGGAGATGGTAAGAGTACTTCCAGCAATAGTTCTGCTTGTCCCTATGTCCTGGTGAAAGTTTAAGGCAGTGGGTAAAGAATTACCACTTGTGAACTAAACATTCCAATAGACTCAAATTAAAAGGGAACTGACCACAGTCAAACTTTTAATGAATTTATTCCACCAGTACTATAAACCCAATTCTGACTAGGTTTTTATACTGTCCACAGTTTAAGAAACTACATTTTTTAAAATTAAAACTACATTTACAAAATAGAATGAATATTTAATCTTTAGTGGTGCATTACGATTAATTATGGTGTAACACATGTTCAGAAAGGGTGCAAAAAAATCATTAAGGGTCATTCTGTGCCTTAAATTATGAGGAAAGGCTCATAAAATGTAATTTGATTTAACTGGGGAAAAGATGATCCTGCATTTTTTTAAATGCTAAAAGGATAATGTAAGTGTAAGTGGATAAACATACTTAAACTGTGATTACAGATCTAGAAGGTACTTAAAATGGCAAGCCTCCAGCTAGACGAGAAACTAGATTTATTTTTCCTCAAAAAGTAGCAGCTATATATAATGCGACAATGAATACTTTTTTTAAAGGAAAGCTTGATGAGTATCTAATTAACCCTTAGAGTGCCTTTGGTTATATAACTTGTCTTGGCAGTGCCTGCTTCATGAGGGCTGATTAGATAATTTGTTTACTGGTCAGAGTTGATTTTGCTCTGCAAAAAAAAATCATGGCCTAGAAATTCAATGATGCAGCACCCGTTTTTCGGGTAAAGGTTGTGTTGAATGAGTATTATGGTTAATTAAAGAAAATTTAACTACTAGAAGCAGTGGTGCAAGGAGAACCAAAATGCAGCCATCAATTACTCAGCCTTTATTAGGTCGGTGATGGATGAACCTGAACATGCATCTTTCTCTAGTTTCTCTCCTATCTCCCCTCATGCCCTCTCCAAGCTCATCTTGACCATGAGACTCACTTCCTGCTTCCACGACCCTATTCCCACCAAACTACTGATACTGAAAGGCAAAAGATTTAGAGTGGTTACTAGTATATCACAGATTACAATATCAGGTCACCATCTATTAAGTAACCATAAAGATTAAAAAGTGTACCAAAGAGTGTTAATCTAGGTCATATGAAGTTTTCAATACCCTGCTTCTAGATGAATAGAGATGTCTTGTATTTAAAATGAGAGTGCATCTATTTTCACTTTTCAGGTCTCTGGTTGTGATGGCACTGAGATCCCCGATGAGGTCAAACTAATCGGATTTGCTCATCTGAGTTTCAGGTGACACCTTGCCACTTGACCCAAATGCAAGGACTGACTGGAAGATGGTTTAATAGTGCAGTGTCTATTGAATACATAGGAACAGAAGTAGGCCATTTAGCCTCTTGAGCCTGTTCTGCCATTCAATGAGATCATGGCTGATCTGTACCCTAACTCCATTTACCCGCCTTGACTATATCCTTTAATACCCTTTGCTGGCAAAAAATTATCAATCTCAGATTTAAAATTACTGATTGAGCTAGCAGCTACTGCCTTTTGTGGGAAAGAGTTCCACACTTCTGGCACACTTTGCGTGAAGAAGTGTTTCCTAACTTCTGACCTGAATGGCCTGGCTCTGATTTTAAGGTTCTGTCCACTTGCCCTAGACTCCTCCAGCAGTGGAAAAGTTTCTCTCTATTTACCCTATCAATTCCTTTCAAAATCCTAAAAACCTCAATCAAATCACCCCTTAACCTACTATATTCCAGGGAATACAAGCCTAGATTATGTAATCGCTCCTCATAATTTAACCCTTAGATCCCTGGTAATATTCTGGTGAATCTGTGCTGCACTCCTTCCAAGGCCAATATATCCTTGCCCAGAACTATAACAACAACAACCTGCATTTATATAGCGCCTTTAATGTAGTAAAACGTCCCAAGGCACTTCACAGGAGCATTATCAAACAAAATTTCACACCAAGCCATATAAGGAGTTATTAGGACAGCTTGGTCAAAGAGGTAGGTGTTAAGCAGCGTCTTAAAGGAGGAGAGAGAGATAGAAAGGCGGAGAGGTTTAAGGAGGAAATTCCAGAGTTAGGGCCTATGCTGCTAAATGCACGGCCGCCAATGGTGGAGTGAGTAAAATCAGGGATGATCAAGAGGCAAGAATTGGAGAAGTGCAGAGATCTTGGAGGGTTGTAGGGATGGAGGAGGTTACAGAGATAGGGAGGGGGTGAAGCCATGGAGGGATTTGAAAACATTACTACACACAGCACGCTGGACCTTTATCTGCATTTGAAGCATGTACCCAAATCACATCTGCTTCTTTACAAAGGCAACCATCTCTTTCCAGGGACACAATTCTTAATTTAAAATAAAATACTCTCTCCTTGCTAACCAACAATGATCTTTTTCAAGTTTGGGCATACTGAGTATTTGAGGTTGTAATTGAAATCTAAACAATGTTAAAGCTATAGGGCCATATATTTATAATTTCTCCCATTTGTAAAGCTTTAAAAAGTCTTGCTTATAACATTTCAGGTTTCAAGCGCAATACTTTTCGCAACAATTTAAATTTCTAGCAGGGGTCAAATTTAAAACTTTACAAACTATCTACTTCTGATATTAACCTCAGCAGAGAAGTGAAACTGTGGCCCAGAAATTGGCCCGCGTAGCGCCTGGTTTTTTTTCGGTGCTACACGGCCACCCAAAGATCAAAAATGGCATCCAAGATGCCCGGCACACTTCTGACAGCGCAGCACATCACCTTGGTGTAGGAGGAAGCACTCGGGCAAATATCGCACACCGGCAAGATGCAAAGGAGGGAGAAAATACCCTGGACACGATTGCCATTTTGGAAGGCCCCAGTGAATCAGACGCCACGTGCTGACCTCGCTCAGCAGAACTTTACGCTAACCGGCATGAAGGCCCCCTCGCTAGAGCTATTTGAAGGGATCATGCAGAACCTGCAGGTAAGTTGCTGGTTTACTGCTTCTGGCTACTGCTTGACTTCTAGGTGTTTTTTGCTGAGTTCTAGCACTGTTCAAAGTTCAATTTGTCTGCGCAGAGAGGGGTCAGGCAGCTCTTGTATTCCTGTTGTTGTCTTCACAAATTATCTGGCTCCAAACATGGGTAGCCTGGTAGGGGCTGCCTCTGGGAATACAGCATGACTGGGACCATGAAGCAAGACACCACAGAGCAGGACAAGCTGCCAGAAGAGGGGTGAGGAGGAGGAGGACAGCACTCAGCAGGAGGCTATATCCATAGAGGGTTCTAAAGGAGCACTTCTACCTCATCTTCACTGAAGAGCAATGTATAATGCGCCTTCGCTTTACCAAGGAGGTTGTTACTGAGCTATATCAACTGCTGCAGCCACAACTGCAGCCTCAAGCCAATGTATGGACAGCACCGACTGGCTGTCGAGGTCACTATCGCCCATAACTTTTATGCCACGGTCTCCTTTCAGGCTGCAACAGGTGACATTAGCAACATCTCCCAGTCCGCTGTATAATGATCTATCAGGGAGGTCACCAAGGCTCTGTACACCATGAAAAACACTTGCATCTCCTTCCCTATTGACAGAGAGAAGCACGAGTTGAGAGCACAAGGTTTTGCCCACATGGCTGACATCCCCATGGTACAAGATGCCATTGACTGCACCAACTAGGTGTAGGAGGGAGCTCTCGCCGGCAAGATGCAAAGAAGGGAAAAAAAATCACCTAGACATGATTGTCTTGCATGCCATCCATTAGAACCCTGGAATATTCATCAATCAAAACTGATTTGCGACCACAGGTAGCGCATCATGAAGGTCTGTGCCTGCTATCCTGGCAGCTGTCATGACTCTTGCATCCTGCGTCAATCCTCTATGCCCCCTTTATTCCAACCAGGCCTCCAAGTTACAGGCTGGCTCTAGGTTTCCTCGAGCAATACAACATGGAACCAACCAGGGAACCGGCTATTTTAGATCTTGTATTGTGTAATGAGTCAGGGTTAATTAGTATTCGCAAAGTAAAGGATCCTCTGGGTAAGAGTGATTATAATATGATAGAATTTCACATTGAGTTTGAGAGTGACGTACTTAGGTCTGAAACTAGTCTTAAACTTAAATAAAGCCAATTACGTAGGTATGAGGGGCATGTTGGCTAAGGTAGATTGGGAAATTAAATTAAAGTTGACAGTTGAAAAGCAATGACAAACATTTAAAGAAATACTTCAATATTCTCAACAAACATACATCCCATTGAGAAATAAAAACTCCACGGGAAGAGTGATCCACCTGTAGCTAACAAAGAAGAGGCCTATAATGTTGCCAAGAAGAGTAGTAAGCCTGAGAATTGGGAGGGTTTTAGAAACCAGCAAAGGACAACCAAAAAATTGATAAAAAAGGAGAAAATAGAATATGAAAGTAAACTAGCAAGAAACATAAAAACGGATTGAAAGAGCTTCTACAAGTATGTAAAAAGGAAGAGAGCAGCAAAAGTAAACGTTGGTCCCCTAAAGGCTGAGACAGGAGAAATTATTATGGGGAATCAGGAAATGGCAGATGTGTTAAACCAAGATTTTGTATCTGTCTTCACAATAAAAGAGACAAAAAGTAGTACCAGAAATAGTGGGGAACCAAGGGGCTAATGAGAGTGAGGAACTTAAAGTAATTTTTATCAGTAGAGAAAAAGTACTTGAGAAACTAATGGGACTAAAAGCCGATAAATCCCCTGTGCCTGATGGTCCACATCCGAGGGCTCTAAAAGTATTGGCTGCAGAGATCGTGGATGCATTGTTTATGATCTTCCAAAATGCCCTAGATTCTAGAACGGTCCCAGCAGATTGGAAGGTAGCAAATGTAACACTGCTATTCAAGAAAGGTGGGAGAGATAGAACCGGGAACTATAGGCCAGTTAGCCTGCTATCAGTCGTCGGGAAAATGCTGGAATCTATTATTAAGGAAGTGGTAACAGGGCACTTAGAACATCATAATATGATTAGGCAGAGTCAACATGATTTTATGAAAGGGAAATCATGTTTGATAAATTTGTTAGAGTTTTTTGAGGATGTAACTAGCAGGCTGGATAAAGGAGAACCAGTCGATGTCGTATATTTGGATTTTCAAAAGGCATTCAATAAGGTGCTACATAAAAGGTTGTTAGGCAAGATAAGAGCTTATGGGGTTGGGGGTAATAAATTAGCATGGATAGAGGATTGGTTAAAGGTCAGAAAACAGAAAGTAGGGATAAACGGGTCATTTTCAGGTTGGCAGGCTGTAACTAGTTGGGTACCGCAAGGATCGGTGCTTGGGCCTCAACTATTTATAACCTATATTAATGACTTGGATGAAGGGACTGAGTGTAGTGTATCCAAGTTTGCTGACAATACAAAGCTAGGTGGGAAAGTAAGCTGTGAGGAGGACACAAAGAGTCAGCAAAGGGATATAGACAGGTTAAGTGAGTGGGCAAGAAGGTGGCAGATGCAGTATAATGTAAGGAAATGTGAGGTCATTCACTTTGGTAGGAAAATAGGAAAACAGAATTTTTTTAAATGGTGAGAAGCTATTAAATGTTGGTGTCCAGAGAGACTTGGATGTCCTGGTACAAGAAACACAAAAACTTAGCATGCAGGTATAGCAAGCAATTAGGAAGGCAAATGGCATGTTGGCCTTTATTGCACTGAGGTTGAAGTACAAGAGTAAGGAAATCTTTCTACAATTGTACAGGGCTTTGGTGAGAACTCACCTGGAGTATTGCGTACAGTTTTGGTCTCCTTATCTAAGGAAGGATATATTTGCCTTATAGGTAGTGCAGTGGTGGTTCTCTGGATTAATTCTTGGGCTGAGAGCATTGTCCTTTGTGGAGAGGTTGAGTATAACGGGCCTATACTGTCTGGAGTTTAGAAGAATGGGAGGTGATCTCATTGAAACGTATAAGATTCTGAGGGGGGCTTGACACGATAGGGGCTGAGAGGTTGTTTCCCCTGGCTGGAGAGTCTAGAACTAGAGGGCATTGTTGCAGGTTAAGGTCGGCCATTTAAGACTGAGATGAGGAGGAATTTCTTCACTCAGAGGGTTGTGAATCTTTGGAATTCTCTACCCAGAGGGCTGTGGATGCTGAGTCGTTGTATTGAAGGCTGAGATAGATAGATTTTTGGACTCTAGGGGAATCAAGGCATATGAGGATCGGGCAGGAAAGTGGAGTTGAGGTTGAAGATCAGCCATGATCTGATTGAATGGCGAAGCAGGCTCGAGGGGCCGTATGGCCTACTCCAGCTCCTATGTCTTAGGCAAAGCGTAAATTTGCAGATGATACAAAAATTGGCCGTGTGCTTGATAGTGAGGAGGAAAGCTGTAGACTGCAGGAAGATATCAATGGACTGGTCAGGTGGGCAGAAATGTGGCAAATGGAATTCAGTCCGGAGAAGTGTGAGGTAATGCATTTGGGGAGGGCAAACAAGGCAAGGGAATATGCAATAAATGGGAGGATACTGAAAGGTGTAGAGGAAGAGAGGGACCTTAGAGTTCATGTCCACAGATCCCTGAAGGTTGCAGGACAGGTAGATAAGGTGGTTAAGAAGGCATATGAATTACTTTCCTCTATTAGCCAAGGCATAGAATATAAGAGCAGGGAGGTTATGCTAGAACTGTATAAAACACTGGTTAGGCCACAGCTTGAGTATTGTGTACAGTTCTGGTCACAATACAGGAAGGATGTAATTGCACTAGAGAGGGTACAGAGGAAATTTACGAGGATTTTGCCAGGAGTAGCGAATTTTAGCTATGAGGAAAGATTGGATAGGCTGGGGTTGTTCTGTTTGGAACACAGGAGGCTGAGGGGAGGTTTAATTGGGTTGTACAAAATTATGAGGGGCCTAGATAGAATGGATAGGAAGGATCTATTTTCTTTAGCATAGAGTTCAATAACCAGGGTATGTAGATTTAAAGTGATTGGTAGAAGGATTAGAGGGGAGCTGAGGAAAAGTTTTTTCACCCAGAGGGTGGTGGGAGTCTGGAACTCACTGCCTGAAAGGTGGTAGAGGCAGAAACCCTCAACTCATTTAAAAAGTACCTGGATGTGCACCTGAAGTGCCGTGACCTACAAGGCTATGGACCAAGTGCTGGAAAGTGGGATTAGTCTGGGTGGCTCATTTTTGGCCGGCGTGGATAAGATGGGCTGAATGTGCCGTAAATTTTCTATGATTCTAAGCCCTGCTCCAAGTTGGAGGTGAACTCCTCCATGTTCCATAGCATTGTGCGCAAGTTTGCTGGCGGGCTGCCCAGTGCAGCAAACATTTCCTGGTGTATGCCCGGTAGCCTGGCCCATCGAAGTCCGCATCTGAGTCCTCTGCAGCAGATCTAGTATGCGACCTCGCCCTCCAGCAAGCCGGCACCTGTGGCGTCCTGTCCCCTGCCCTGGCTCATGCATATTTGTGCCAGTTGAGTCACCACATACAGATCCCTCCTCTAACCAAGCATCTAAAGTCCACGTAGTGTCAGTGTCTGAGCTGGTAGCTGCAAGAGTGAGATCAAGTGATTGTGCATCTTCATTATCACTCTCATCCTCTTCCTCCACTGGCTGATGAACTTCCACATTCTGGTGAGCTGAAGTGAAAAAGGGACAAGGGTTAGGTTGTGCTGTGGGGAGAGCAGAGGGGAAGAAGTATATGTTGAGAGCATCTGCAGCTTGTGATGCATAGTGTGTGGCATGAGGGAGAAGTCAGAAGAGAGGACCTTAGGCTGGGTGGCTCATTTTCGGCCGGCGCAGACACGATGGGCCGATGGCCTCCTTCTGTGCCGTACATTTTCTATAATTCTATGATTCTAGGAAGCGGATTAGGTACGGCCATGGCCTCCACTTCACGTTATTGCCAGCACCATCTCCTCAATGGAGGAAAGGGTATGTAGTCACACTGATCCTCCACAGGTTGCAACCTGTTGCCTACAAGAAAGATGGAAGTGTGTTAGTGAGAGGCTTGCGAGATGTTAGGGTAATGTAGCTGTTGTGGTTGAATAGCTGCTAATGTTTGAGATGAGAGTTGTGGGTGTGAAGTTTGTAATAGTGCTGAGCGTGTGAGGGTGAGGTGGAGAATATTAATTGAAGTGTGTTGTGACTGTAGCAGATTGCAGGTTGGTGTGGGAAGGGAGTGCTGGGAATTCAGCAGTTAATGAGGTCATGAGTGGTACAGCTGTTATGAGATGCCATTTGAAGATTGTTCTTACCTTGACAACTCATGTCAGATCATTGAACTTCTTCCCAGACTACATCCATGTTCTAGGAGCCATGCTACTCGCATTCACCTTGTCTGCAACCTCCTCTCACTCCCTGCGCATGAGATGCCTGGAAGGCTTTCTGGCTCCCCAGGAGATAGAATGTCCCTCCACCTCTCCATGTACAAAAGGGATCAAAAAATATACATCCATTGAAATAGAATCATAGAATGGTTACAGCACAGAAGAAGGCCATTTAGCCCATCGAGCCTATGTCGGCTCTTTGTAAGAGCAATCCAGTTAGTCCCATTCCCCCACTCTTACCCCGTAGCCCTGCAATTTTTTTCCCTTCAAGTATTTATCCAATTCCTTTTTGAAAGCCACATTTGAATCTGCTTCCACCATCCTTTCAGGCTATGCATTCCAGATCATAACTACTCACTGTGTAAAAAGGTTTTTCCTCATGTCGCCTGTGGTTCTTTTGCCAATCATTTAAAATCTGTGTTCTCTGGTTCTTGACCCTTCCGCCAATGGGAATGTTTTCTCTATCTAAACCCTCCTTGATTTTGAACACCTCTATCAAATCTCCTCTTAACCTTCTCTGCTCTAAGGAGAAGAGTCAAAATCCTAGAACTCCCTTCCGAACAGCACTATGGGAAAACCTTCACCACACGGACTGCCGCGGTTCAAGAAGGCGGCTCACCACCACCTTCTCAAGGGCAATTAGGGATGAGCAATAAATGCTGGCCTCGCCACCAACGCCCACATCCCATGAACGAATAAAAAAAAATCCCAGCTTCTCCAGTCTATCTATGTAACTGAAGTCCCTCATCCCTGGAACTAGTGAATCTTTCTAGTCAATCTATTCTGCACCCTCTCTAATGCCTTCACATCCTTTCTAAAGTGCGGTGTCCAACATTGGACACAATACTCCAGTTATGGCCGAACCAGTGTTTTATAAAGGTTCAACATAACTTCCTTGCTTTTGTATTCTATGCCTGTATTTATAAGCTTATCCATAAAAGTTAAACAAAAACGCCATTATTACTTTCACATAGATATTTTAAAAAATCAAAAACTGTTACTTTCATATATTACTATTTTTCAGTATTTATTTGTGGAACGTCAATACTTTGTACAGTTTTTTTTTAAACATTCAATATTTAAGACTAGCACTTTAACAGACTGACCTTTATTTTAAAAAAATATTCCCCTGGAAATGTGGATGATAGTGACAAGGTGGTATTGCCCATGCCCATTGCCAGCCCACAAATTACAAAATTTATTGATTTCATTGAATTCCACAACTTATCATGGTAGGATTTGAACTCTTAACCCAACATGTTGTTCATTCCACATCATAATCATTAGACTACAATACCATACCTGTTGTACTATTTTTAGTCTCTAGTTTTATCCTACTTATTTTCCAAATTCCCCTTTCTCCAACACCAAAAATCAGCAATTCTTTTGGTAAGTCAAAATGTTAAGAGTACTTACCACATTGTTCAGTCTTATTTTTTCTTTCTCCAAGTTTTCAATTTTCTGCCTTCCACTCCTGAAGGGATTGACTCATGCTGGAGTACATTTTCAGAGGAATCAACTACCCTTGGGGGACCTAACCCCAA
Source organism: Heptranchias perlo (assembly GCF_035084215.1). Taxonomy (NCBI): domain Eukaryota; kingdom Metazoa; phylum Chordata; class Chondrichthyes; order Hexanchiformes; family Hexanchidae; genus Heptranchias; species Heptranchias perlo. Next base: position 38,274,900 of record NC_090331.1, on the reverse strand, counting down.
ATGATCATTTTTTATATGTTTGATACAGTGACCACTACATCCACTGCCACCACCTCTGCTCTGTGGGACTGCCCTCCCTTGGTTTGATTTCTACCCATTCCAACTCAGTCAATTCAACCTTGCTAGGTGGCTTCTCTCCTGTTCCCTGCATGGTAACCTCCGATGTGCACCAAAAGCTCCATCCTTGGCCCTTTCGTGTTCTTTATCTATATCTATCCCTGTGACATTAACCACAAATACGAGGTCAGCTTCCATATGAACACCAACTCTTCCTGTCTGCCTCCACTCTTAATTGCATGATTGTCACCATGCTGTTCAATTGGCTGGCTGACATCAAATTTTGGATGAGCCAAAACTTTCTTTAGCTCAACGTCAGGAAGACTAAAGACATTCTGTTCAGCTCCCATCAGAAATGTCAATACTTGGTTGCTAATTTCATTTCCCTCCCCAGCTGCCTGCTCGTAATCAACTAGCAGGTGCACCATGACCACTTCCAGCCCTGGAACTCACCCTTACTAGATCGCTCATCCACGCCTTCGATAACTCAACATTAATTTTTTCTATTCTATCCTCGCTGGTCTCTCCAGCTCCACCCTACACAAACTCCAACTCACCCAGAGATCTGTAGTTTATATCTTATCCTGTATGTCCATGTGCTCCATCAGCACATCCCAGCACATAAACTTGAAATCCTTCTGGAGCCTCATGCCATGCTATCGCTACAACCCTCTCCAGCTTTATGTTCCAGTAGGTAACCTATACTCTTCCAACTCTTCCAACTGCACATCATCCCTCCCTACACTGGGGGTTGGACAAGGAGTCGTCCTTTTAGACAATTCACAGATTAAATGTAAAGAGTAGAAAACAAATTTAGTAACTTTTTTAATCAATATATAATTAATTGGCTTTTCATTCATCCCTGAAAAATGCACATGATTTTTGACATACAAATTTCTTTTTGTAATATTCTAATGAAGTACTAAATAAAGATGAGCAAGGCACATATAAAAGACTTACTTTATCAACTGTAATGAAACAGCACTTCTGCAAAGAATGGTTCCACATAATGATCACTTTTAATAAGACTGTAAACCACCTACCAGAATTTGAATTAAACTTAATCAAGGATTAAGCCAGCATTATCTCAATTTGCACATTTATTAAATTCCCTTCCAAAAGTCAATTTTTTTCTATCTAACTATCACCTGGATATACTTTTTTATTTTAGGGGAAGGTCCAGTGATACTTATGGTTATTCAGTGCTGTTTATCACATGCCGATTGTAAACATAAACGTGCATAACTTTTAAAGTAGTTACATTTTAAACCCACCTTTCCCTAGAGTAAACTCAACCCGTATGTCATTCAATTCCTTTCTCCAATTCCTAAAGATAAACATAATGCATACAATTAAAATCTAATTAAGCAACATATAATTAAAAGTCAGTCTTACAATTCTAATGTGATCAGAATGCATTAATAACATACATTTACAAATTTTGCTCAGTCATTTTAAGTATAACAGCAGTGATAAAACATGACAGTTCAAAGAATACATACCACCAAAAAAGGATGTAATTAATATTGTTGAACAATTTGAAATGAAATATAAGTCAAAAACAAAAACTAGGAAGTTCCAAATGAAGATTTGGAAATAAAGCTAAACTGGTACATTACAGACATCTTTATTACATTTTTGCAGACATCTTATTATATTTCACAGTCCACCATTACCATTTAGTGAAATAATTTTATAATTCCATTTTTAATTAATTCCAGTCAATGTCCTGAAAATAATCGACATAATTCCATATGTGCAGAGGGCAATATGAGCCCTGCAACAAATACCAGTACCACCAATCACCTCAAAGCACAAAGAACTTGTGAACAGAATCTCTGAAGCAAAAATACCCTGAAGGCAGTACAACTTATTAATATAAATTGCATACCCTTAGCTAGAAAAAGGCATTTTTAGTTTATGGCCTGAGCAAATGTAGAAATAAATGCAGATGAATTGCAACACACTAGCAACAGCAAAAATGTCCAGTTATTTCAGAATCTTTTGTCACTTAATTTTAATATATACATATACAAGTGGTACAAGCAGAAATCCACTAACATTCAAAGGTGGCAGGAAAAAAAAATTCTAATGATTATCTAGCAGAATTGTGCCTATTTACATCCATGGTTACTGGTAAATCACAGGAAGGAATACTGTCTGTACCACAAGCTTGTCATTTAAGAAAATAGATTGTTTAAAGATAATGATTTTCAACATACACAGTTGATGGCCAATCTTGCTGAGAATAAACCTACATCCCATAATTGTTGCTGCATCATCCTAGGGAATGCATTTGGGGAGGTCAAACAAGGCAAGGGAATACACAATAAATGGGAGGATACTGAGAAGTGTAGAGGAAGAGAGGGACCTTGGAGTGCATGTCCACAGATCCCTGAAGGTAGCAGGACAGGTAGATAAGGTAGTTAAGAAGGCATATGGGATACTTTCCTTTATTAGCTGAGGCATAGAATGTAAGAGCAGGGAGGTTATGCTAAAACTGTATAAAACAGTAGTTAGGCCACAGCTTGAGTGCTGTGTACAGTTCTGGTCACCACATTACAGGAAAGATGTGATTGCACTAGAAAGGGTACAGAGGAGATTTACGAGGATTTTGCCAGGACTGGAGAATTTTAGTTATGCGATTGGATAGGCTGGGATTGTTTGCTTTGGAACAGTGGAGGCTGAGGGGTGATTTAATTGATGTGTATAAAATTATGAGGGCCTAGATAGAGTGGACAGAAAGGACCTATTTCCCTTAGCAGAGAGGGCAATAACCAGGGGCCGTAGATTTAAAGTAATTGGTAGAAGGATTAGAGGAGAGCTGATGACATTTTTTTTCACCCAGAGGGTGGTGGGGGTCTGGAACTCACTGCCTGAAAGGGTGGTAGAGGCAGAAACCCTCATCACATTTAAAAAGTACTTGGATGTGCACTTGAAGTGCCGTAACCTACAAGGCAACGGACCAAGTCCTGGAAAGTGGGATTAGGCTGGGTAGCTCTTTTTTGACCGGCACAGACACGTTAGGCCAAATGGCCTCCTTCTGTGCCATAAAGTTTTCCTCCTATCTTTCTATGAATCTTTTTTTTTCAGCCATTGGCCTCATCTGACACCATTTGATCCAATGGGGAAAAGAAAAAATGAATTTACATTTATTTAGTGCCTTTAAAGTCCTCAGAAAATGCCGAAGTGTTTCACAGTCAATGAATTAATTTCTTAAGTGTTGATTGTTAGACAAACATGGCAGCACAATTTGCACACAGCAAGGTCCCACAGACACAAAACCATGAATGACCAGCTAATCTGTTTTTGGTGAATTAGTTGATAGGTAAATGTTAACCAGGGCACCAGAAGAACTCCATACTCCTTTTGAAATATTGTCTCAGTTTACCATGTCATCGGAAAGATAGCAACTCTAACAACGTAGCATTTCCTCAATACTGTACTAGCCTAGTTTATGTGCTCAAGCCCTGGAGTGGGGCTTCAACCCACAATCATTTGGCTCATCGGTGTCATTGTTACCACTGTCAAGCTAACAAAAAAATGTGGGTGTCAGCATAGTATTTCTGCAGGCTCTCCTCCTAAAAATCCTTGTAGTAACTCTGCAGAGCCAAAGATCTGTCCATCTCTGTTGGGAAAAGTCCATCCCAAGTATCAGAAATGTATACGTGTTACAAATAGTGAAATTTGTACCACTATTTTTTAGTGTGAAAAAAAAGCATGATTCTTCCAAACAAGGGCTCAAAGCAGGTGATTGTAATTACTTTGCTTCAAAAGGGTTTGCTGGCTTTTGTTCTCAGAAAACTCGTTCAGTTAATCTAAACTGCTAAGTGTAAACGTCAGGTCCTGAGTTTTGCAAATGTTAGTGAGATGGGGCTCCGTAACTTATTCCCAGCCATTCAATTCAGAATCGAGAATTGTTTATATGACTTTCATTCTTGTATAATGTTAAACTCAAATGTGGTTTTGTTGTGGTTGCATATTAAAACTGGTTGATTGCCAATTGTTACTTAATATGTACAAAGAGACTCCAGTAGCAGCAATAATGAAATCTATCTGCTGAAGGCAAGGAAATCGGTTGCTGTTCAGTTTGTAGCTTTGAGGAAGACAGTCATTAGGCATGATTTTAATAAGGCGGTGGGATGGCAACGTGGACGGGGAGGGGAGTGGTCAATGGGCGTGCGAGTAACCTGAAAAAAATCTTACCGCTCCCCATGCGATCACAACTTAATTGATGGCCCATAACGTCGTTTCTGGGTTTGCTGCACAGCGGGCGGACTGCGTACCCGCATGACCTGCTGTCAGCTGGAATGTCTGGATTCAAAGGGCCATTGCATCAATGGCTTTTGCTGGAGCAAGGAGCAAGCTCACAGACTGCAGCAGAGGGCAAGCCAGCTCCAAGATTCAGTGACGCCTCACTTGAGGGTCTGCTGGCTGGGCTGAGGAGGAGGAGAGAAATATTTAACCTGGCCGACAGGAGGAAGCGCCCTGCCTCTGCCACCAAGAAGGCCTGGCTCAAGGTGGCAGAGGAGGTCACCAGCAGGAACAACATAACCCGCACTTGGGTCCAGTGCAGGAAGCATTTCAATGACCTAACTAGGTCAGCAAAAGTGAGTACACTTACTGATTCTCCTGCATTCTGTGTTGCACATCACCCCCCCACATCATTCAGCACTGCCAAGACTACTCCATCGCACACCTCACACCCACTTAAGGCTCATCCTCAATTTACCTGCTAAAAGCACTTCCTCACCTCCCCATTTGTGACCCCACCACTACCACTCACCCCAATCCTGATCCAATGTGATGTCTCTGTCTCAAACCTACCCTCTGATGCACCTCTTTCACGGTCAGCCTCACCCAGGGCAATGCATTCATCGGCTGACCAATTCACCCACTCTCACTCACACGTCTGTACTTTCTCCCCTTGTAGGAGAAGAAAGCGCAAAATGCACGTGAGAGGGCGAGGACTGGAGTGGGGCCACAACAAATAGTGGTCCTCACAGAGGCAGAGGAAGAGGCCCTGCAGATCAGCTGCACCCTCGAGTGCCTGTCCGTTGGGGATGCCGAGACTGGCACCCCATAAACATCTTGTGACACAACTTCAACATTCATCACTCACATGAATTGATTTTAACAATGATTGGCATGTTGAATACCTCAGTACGCCAGTACGCTCATTGCAACAATACACATCTGTGATGATGCTTAATATTGCCTTCTGTTCTATTCCAGGCCCTTCAGTGACTGAAGTGACAGGAGAGAGCGATTCCTGAGAAGGCACATCGTCACATCTTAGTGAGCCATCCACCAGCGCAGATACTCCAACCTTAGTGGGTCCTAGTAGTCAGTTATTTGGGTTGGCACCTGGTGAGTCACCACACACAAGTGAGCACGAGCAGAGACTTGTGATAGAGGCAGCTGTGGAGAGTCTGCATCAGTGGGCATACTCATCTCCAGGCTCTGCTGAGCTGGACGCAGATGTTGAATCCCGGGGGCCATCCTTTAAAAGGAGAATGATTGAGGGACAGCAGCACATTTGCGAGGTACTGGAACAGGTGCCACGCACACTCTCCACAATTGCGGCGAGGATGGAGGAGTTCAACTCCTGCATTAGTGGAATGGTGGCACAGGTATGTGCAGGGATGTCTGTGATGGAGAGAAGGCTAGCCTCCATTGAGGTTCAAGTACGCCTCACAAATGAGTCCATTCAGGCCCTGACAACAGCCATTCAGACTCAGGGTGAACAACATCCTGCCATCTTAAACAGGCAGACAGAAACTTTACAAGTGGGCTTCCAAAGCATCACACATCCTCCAAACTGTTCTCCAGCAGGGTGGTAGGAGTAATGTGGGCCTGGCCCAGGAGAGGGATGATGGCGAAAGGGGACATGGAAGTGGGGACACCACTCAAAGCACTCCAATGTCTCACCTGTTGCCCTCCCCCCAACCAGTACCCACAATGCTGCCTCCTCTCTCGATGTCCGAGTCTGCCCCTGCACAGGCGCAGGTGGAGCAGTCTTTGGCCGGGCCCTCACGGGCTCCAAAACCCAGAGGGCATAGGCCAAAAGCATCTCAAACAGTCAGGGCATAAACATGAGCAATCTGCCGCTACCTCTGCTGCAGCCACAGGGGAAGCACCACATAGAAGTAATAGGAAGTGAAGGGCTAAGGTTTTGTGATCACAAAGGGTATGCATAAGGGTGTATGACATACTGTCATGTTTTTCATTTATATTTGATTTTTGTTAAATTCACATTAAATGCTAGCATTCTCACCTCTACTGCCACATCTTGCCCATTCTTGGCTGCCTTTTGTGATAGCGCCCTTTCATGTGCTTCTTGATGAATGGCGAGATTTGATGCCACCCAGTGGGTGCGTTTACAGTGTGTGTATGTGTAGTTGTAGACTATTTAGTGCAGGGTTGGGTGGGGGGGGGGGCTGCTCTTTCTAGGTGGTCTGAGGACTGGACTGTCCTCGCTTTGCAGATGCCCTTATGAGAATCGTTCAAATATTAGTGACTCCCTGGCCTCACGAGCAGCCAGGTGAGCCGCTGCTCTGCCGATGGGTTCCTCCTCCTCGACCTCCTCCTCATTCTCTTCCTCAATGTTGATGGCAGATGTGAATGCTGGATGAGGGCATAGTGCCTCATCAACCAGTACCACTCTCTGTTGCGCCATGTTGTACAGGACACAACAGACGACACTAATTCGACCCACTCTTGATGGTGCGTATTGAAGCGCTCCCCCAGACTGATCCAGGCACCAAAATTGCATCTTTAGTCGTCCTATCGCATGTTCAATGACAGATCTGGTATCGACGCTGTGCCTCGTTGATGGGGTTCCTCGGAGGTGTCATGAACCACGTGTGCGGGGGGTATCCCTTGTCACCGAGGAGCTGTTTTGCATGTGGAAGAGGGCTGGGATGTTGGATTCGCTCAGAATGAATGAACCACGGCAGCTGCCAGGGAATCTGGTGCACACGTGAAGAAATCTTTTCCGGTGGTCACAAACGAGCTGCGTTGATGGAGTGATACCCCTTTCTGTTGATGAATAGTCCTGGCTCATGGGAGGTGCTCGGATTGCTTTATGCATGCAATCAATTGCACTCTGTACCCATGGGAAGCCAGCCACAGAGTGGAATCCCACTGCCCTCTCCGTCTGGCGGAGGTCGTCCATGGTGAAGTTGATGTAGTGGCACGCCCTGCGAAACAATCCATTGGTTTCCTGTCTTATGCACTTGTGGGCAGACGACTGAGAGACCCCGGCGATGTCACCAGTGGCACCATGGAATGATCCGGAGGTGAAGAAGTTGAGGGCAGTCGTCACTTTAACTTCCATGGGTAATGCGATGCTGCCAGGCCTAGCCAGGAGCAGCTTGACATGATGGAGGCTGCAGATGTCTGCAACCACCTGGCAACTCACTCAGCCTTTGTAAGCACTGCTCCTCAGAGAGATCCAGGAAGCTCAGCCTCGGTCTGTAGATCCTCTCATGAGGGTTGTGCCTCCTGCGACGTTGGTCCCTCTGTTGTTCCCCTCTCTGCTCTCGTGCAGGTTCCTGTGGCGCACCACTGTGTTGTGGAGCTCCAAGTGTTGGAAGTGCACATCATACCTGGCGAGGATGGTGATGGTCCTCATCCTTGGATGTACTCGTGAATGCAGCCATTGCACCTCCCTATCCTGATGGTGTCAGTTTGAGGGGGACCAAAATGTAGAACAATTCTGAGTGTGAACCAAGAATTTTCAGTCGAAACACAAAGAACTTCCAGCCAAAATTTTGTCTGAGAAAACTGTTGCAATAACTCACCTTTATCCCCATCTGTCAAACAGGGATTTAAACGGCCAAATGGCTGCCGGCTGCAACACGCCTAGTTTCCCATGGCATGCTTCACACAGCAGGGGATAGATGTTGAGGCAGCGCTGAAATCGCTTCCCAGCATGGTTAACTATGTTAATGAAGATTTCAAGTACTTTAAGTAGTTTAATTCCTGGTTTAAATATCATCCCGCTGGCTTTAATTGCCTGCTGGACTTCCGGGTTCCTGAACTGCGTGCACCCAGGTGTGTCTGGGTCGTGCGCGTTTTTCGGTGGGCTGGAGCCAGGATTCCTTCCCGCTCCGGAAATGCCCGATTTTGTTTGCTCCCTCACCCCTAACGCACTCGGACTTCAAAGTTAAAATCGTGACCAATTTCTTTGCAATCTAATAATAAAAGCTCTATTAACCTGAAATTTACAAAATATTGAACTATTTTGTTCAACAAATAGCAGACAAGTGGCGTAAGTGCCATTATCACCAGAATTTCAAAAGAGTTGGGCACAGAGCTGGAAGGGGCCCATGGGTTTGAAGACTTGAGAGGAAAGGCAGCTTGTAAAAGGGTCAACTGTTGGTGAAGACAGTGGGTTTTTTTGAGGATGGATTGATGGATTGAGGATGGTTTTGAAAGGGAGAAGGACTTCACCTGAGGGAAAGGAACCATTGATGAAATGAGCTATTCCAAGATGATAAAGTCAAGATAAATTAATACTTTTGGATATGAAATGTCCCTTAAAATTAAACAAGTGAATCTGATTCAACAGTTGCCTTGTTTGAACAAATAGTGGATACAAGAAGGGCCATGAGGTGCAGACCAATATATTGATGATCAGCATTCTGGCTAATTAACTCTTAGGGACCACACACTTAACTTGTAATGAAGCCGGGACATTACAAATTACTGTATTTTTCCATACATCAAAGGTGCCATGTCAACTGCATTGTTACACCATGGGTATCAATGAAAGTGGAAATTATAAGTCGTGTCCTAAAATTGCATATCTCACATATATGACATTAGTATTTTATTTCACCCGTGAACATCCAAACGAAACAAAAATGGAATGACCCTGCGAGTGTCTTTTGCACGTAACTCAATGGTGATTATGCTGCAGGTACAATACAGTTATAGTGGTGAAGACATTCATAAATTGAGGAGATCCTACTTTTTATGTACCCATTATAATAATGTTGGTTCAGACTAGGACATGTTAAACTTTACTTTGTCTAAGAAATTCATCTTTAGTATATCACAGAACCTTACACTTTGAAATTTTAAAATGTAATTGTTGCACTGCAATGCTATATTGTGGACAACAGTTGATTAAGCTCTCTCAGTAAAACATTTGCACACTGTTTTGCATGTTTACAATTTAGCTTATGTACCTCGTAGTAAATAACTTCCAGTAGGAAAAAAGTCAGGAAATAAATTAGGAAACTTAAGAAATGAACTGTTGATCCTTTAATACCTCCATAACATCACCACTCCAAAATAAAATTTATGATATGAAGTGCTTTGACATGATAAGGTATTATATAAATGGAAGTATCCCTACATTTAACTATTTTTTCTTTTCTAATCATCAATGACATGAATTCCAACTTTATTGAAAGGAAAATTCCAGTCATTTTATCAAAATCTTTTTGATTTCCACTTACAAACCAATGTTACTCACACATTTAAAATTAAAAAAGGAAATGATAAAAGCTGTGTAGGTAGACACTTTTTTAAAAAAAAAATCTCGGCATGCTTAGCAATTCATGTGAATACTAATTAATTTATAGTCACTTCTAGCACAGATCAAAGAAATACTTGTGGGAATGATTGGAGTAGTTTTCCTGGTATTATTTCTTTAATTTAACAGGAGTTTATTTAGAAAAAAAACTTAGGACACCAACTGTTAAAAGTTACTGCGCATCCTCTGCAGATAATATTGTCATAGGTCAGAAGTTCAGGAGATGAAGTGCTCCATTCAGTTTAGCTTGTGGATTTAAATACTGAATGCTCAAGTAATCTCCAGCTGAGACTAATGTATTACAAAAATATATTTGATGTGAAGCAATATTCATGTAACTGCCCAATATCAGGGTTGAAAAAAAAGTCCTTGAAATTATTATAAAACCCATTTCCTAAATTGCAATCGTATAACTCCTTCAGTGCTGCAGGTAGATTTTGACACCAAAAGAAGCTGTAAGATTCAAGTTGATCCCTCAATGCTTGTTTTCTTCTTCCCCACCTGAGAATTCTGTAAATTAGACATTTAATTTTCCAACTTTGTGCTCCTGCCAGGGAACTGCGTTTTCTTGAATCACAGATCAGAAATTTGGGCATGTGCTAAGCCGAATCTCCAATATTTTTTTTTATTCGTTCATGGGATGTGGGCGTCACTGGCGAGGCCAGCATTTATTGCCCATCCCTAATTGCCCTTAAGAAGGTGGTGGTGAGCCGCCTTCTTGAACCGCTGTAGAATATGCACTTCCATTGGGTGAGGCTCCCCACTGGAGCATGAAATCAGAAATTACCCCTTAACACGTATTCAAAGATTTAGTATATTTTTTAAAATGTGCTTTATAAAATAAAACATTTGAAATTTGTAGAAATTTTGCAGATATTTTATAACAGTAGTATATTTTAAAAGGTTATTCTCCCTCATTCAACCACCAAATTCAAATAAATATTCTATTACCCAAAAAAACAACTATCCATTTTAATGAACACTCTCACAGACTAAGAATGAATTATTCATGATGTGCTGATCCTAAGGCTTGATTTCTCTAACGTCCTTTTCGTAGGCTTCCCCAGCTCCACCTCACCTCATACCAACTTCAGCTTATCCAGAATTCTGTCACCCATAACCTATCCCTGCAAAGTTCTGCACATCCATCGCTCTGTTCCCTATGATCCCCATTGGTTCTCTATTCTCCACTTCATTGACTTTAAAATCCTTGGGGTCGATTTTAACGTGTTTTGCCTGGAAGTAACAGCCTTAAAATGGGATCTGTAGCCTTACCGCCCCCCCGTTAACACCAACACGCAGCCGTCCCCATTTTGAAAGGGGCCTACTGCTGGGTGCCCAAAGTGCCTGCCTGTTTCAGGTGGAGGGCCCCTTTCAATATACAAATCAGGATCCTAGGACCCCCATACCATTTTAGGTTGGAAATGGTTAGAGGGCGTAAATGAGGCCAGTGCCTCAAAATCAGGGCTGTCTCTTTACTGCAGGTATAGAATCATAGAAAATTACGGCATTTGGCCTGTCATGTCTGTGCCGGCCGAAAAAGAGCTATCTAGCCTAATCCCACTTTCCAGCTCTTGGTCCGTATCCCTGTAGGTTACGGCATTTCAAGTGAACATCCAAGTACTTTTTAAATGCGTTCGCGGTTTCTGCCTCTACCACCCTTTCAGGCTGAGAGTTTCAGACCCCCACCACCCTCTGGGTGAAAAAAATTCTCCTCAGCTCTCCTCTAACCTTTCTACCAATTACTTTAAATCTATGCCCCCTGGTTATTGACCGCCCTGTTAAGGGAAATAGATCCTTCCCATTCACTCTATCTAGACCCCTCATAATTTTAGACACCTCAATTAAATCACCCCTCAGCCTCCTCTGTTCCAATGAAGTGGAGATGTCGGTGATGGACTGGGGTGGACAAGTGTAAGGAATCTTACAACACCAGGTTATAGTCCAACAGTTTTATTTGAAAATCACAAGCTTTCGGAGGCTTTCTCCTTCGTCACGGTTCACTCTTGTGGTAGAGTGAGGTGCTGAGGTGTCCGTCTTTGATGGAGATCTATGTGTCCAAGAAAGAAACCAATTCTGAGGAGTAGTCCATGGTGAGTTTGATGGTGGGATGGAACTTGTTGATGTTATCGTGTAGTCTCTTCAGTGATTCTTCGCCGTGGGTCCAAAGGAAGAAAATGTCGTCGATGTAGCTGGTGTATAGCGTTGGTTGGAGGTCCTGTGCAGTGAAGAAGTCCTGGTCGAACTTGTGAGTTCTCCACTTTTTGGACTCCTCCGGAGGGTCGCTGCCCTAAGCTTGACATGTATGCTCAAGCTGTCAGGAGATGCGTCAATGCCAGATTCATCAGCCGCACTCACAAGACAGTCCAGAATGTCACCCGAGCACAACGCAACGCCATCGATGCTCTCAAGACCAACTGCAACATCGTCATCAAAGCAGCGGACAAAGGAGGAGCCATCATCATACAGAACAGAATGGACTATTGCAAAGAAGCATACCGACAACTGGACAACCAGGAACACTACAGACGGTTACCCGCAGATCCGACCAAAGAACACACCCACCAGCTCAACAAACTGATCAAGACCTTCGATCCAGACTTTCAAAGCATCCTACGCGCTCTCATCCCACGTACTCCCCGCGTGGGAGACTTCTACTGCCTCCCAAAGATACACAAAGCCAACACACCTGGACGTCCTATCGTATCAGGCAACGGAACCCTGTGTGAGAACCTCTCTGGATACGTCGAGGGCATCCTGAAACCCATCGTACAGGGAAACCCCAGCTTCTGTCGCGACACTACAGACTTCCTACAAAAACTCAGCACCCACGGACCAGTTGAACCAGGAACACTTCTCACCACGATGGACGTCTCGGCACTCTACACTAGAATCCCCCACGATGACGGCATCACTGCAACAGCCTCAGTACTCAACACCAACAACAGCCAATCTCCAAACGCCATCCTACAACTCATCCGCTTCATCCTTCGATAACCAGTTCTTTACCCAAACACACGGAACAGCCATGGGGACATAATTCGCACCCCACTACGCCAACATTTTCACGCACAAGTTCGAGCAGGACTTCTTCACTGCACAGGACCTCCAACCAACGCTATACACCAGATACATCGACGACATTTTCTTCCTTTGGACCCACGGTGAAGAATCACTGAATAGACTGCACGATAACAACAACAAGTTCCATCCCACCATCAAACTCACCATGGACTACTCCTCAGAATCGGTTTCTTTCTTGGACACACGGATCTCCATCAAAGACGGGCCCCTCAGCACCTCACTCTACCGCAAGCCCACGGACAACCTCACGATGCTCCACTTTTCCAGCTTCCACCCCAACCACGTCAAAGAGGCCATCCCCTATGGACAGGCCCTGCGAATACACAGGATCTGCTCAGACGAGGAGGAACGCGATGGACACCTACAGACGCTGAAAGACGCCCTAGTAAGAATGGGATATGACGCTCGACTCGTCGATCGACAGTTCCGACGGGCCACAGCGAAAAATCGCATAGACCTCCTCAGAAGACAAACACGGGACACAACCAACAGAGTACCTTTCGTCGTCCAGTACTTCCCCGGAGCGGAGAAACTACGCCATGTTCTCCGCAGCCTTCAACATGTCATCGATGATGACGAACACCTCGCTAAGGCCATCCCCACGCCTCCACTACTCGCCTTCAAACAGCCACCCAACCTCAAACAGACCATCATTCGCAGCAAATTACCCAGCTTTCAGGAGAACAGCGTCCACGACACCACACAACCCTGCCACGGCAACCTCTGCAAGACATGCCAGATCATCGACACAGATACCACCATCACACGAGAGGACACCACCCACCAGGTACATGGTTCATACTCCTGTGACTCGGCCAACGTTGTCGACCTCATACGTTGCAGGAAAGGATGCCCCAGAGCATGGTACATTGGCGAGACCATGCAGACACTGCGACAACGGATGAACGGACACCGCGCAACAATCGCCAGACAGGAGGGTTCCCTCCCAGTCGGGGAACACTTTAGCAGTCAAGGACATTCAGCCACCGATCTTCGGGTAAGCGTTCACCAAGGCGGCCTTCGAGACACACGACAACGCAAAATCGTCGAGCAGAAATTGATAGCCAAGTTCCGCACCCATGTGGATGGCCTCAACTGGGATCTTGGGTTCATGTCACGCTACATGTAACCCCACCAGCGAAAAGTTTTATCTGTTTTTAATACAACTGGTCATTCTCTCTCTTTCTCTTCCTTTCGGATGTTTCTCTCTCTCTCTCTCTCTCTCTCTCTGTCTTTGGGTTCGGACCGTTTGTATATTCAGTAGTCCTGTATGTACTGTCTCTCTGTCTGATTGCCTTGACAATGGGCAGTTGGAAAGATTATCTGTAATCACCAGGCTTTGTTCTTTGACTATATATGCGGTACCTTCAAGGAATCACACACTCACCTGGCAAAGGAGAAAGCCTCCGAAAGCTTGTGATTTTCAAATAAAACTGTTGGACTATAACCTGGTGTTGTAAGATTCCTTACATCTGTTCCAATGAAAACAACCCCAGCCCATCCAACCTTTCCTCATAGCTAAAATTCTCCAGTCCTGGCAACAACCTTGTAAATCTCCTCTGTACCCTCTCTAGAGCAATCACATCTTTCCTGTAATGTGGTGACTAGAACTGTACGCAGTACTCTAGCTGTGGCCTTATGAGCTGGCATGGGTGACCCACTTCACCGATTGGTTGCTCAAAAGTTAAAATCGACCCCCTTGTCTTTAAAATCCTCCAGGGACTCTCTCCACCTTACCTGTAATCTTCACCAGCCCGAAATCAGACAACCCCCACTTCACACTAATGCTAAAGTTTTAATGTAAGTGCAGCTTAAGAATTTGATGCCACGTGAGGCATTGGGTTAAAATCAGAACTGGAAATACTGCTTCTCTGGCTCATGGAAATATTCCAAAGTAGGTTACCTCCGAATAGTTGTTATCAACATGTTATGGGGTCTGAATTCTATTCTATTAAAGATGCTCATGATTTTCCCGTTTAGAGACAATAAAAGTATTTTTCCAATGTACTCTTAACTCATTTTCTTTCAGCAAGTCAACATTCTCTAAGCTCTTGAAGTTCAAGTTGACAGAAACTTCTGACATTCAAGAATTGAAGATACCTATAGTAACAAATTATGATTAAAGCTTGCTTGATACCTTTTAAAGTTCTATATGGATCGTAGTTCTTAGACCAGAGTATACTCATGAAACAGGAGCATCCATTTTCATGAACGCGCACACACACACACACACACACACAAAGAATGTATTAATCATGATTGGCTCATTCTAAGACTTGATTTCTCTTAAACTGTATTCGTAGGCTTCCCCAGCTCCATCTTATATCAACTCCAGCTTATTCAGAACTCTGTCGCCTCTGGGACCCTGTGCTGTGTTGCCAGGAAATTGAGGCAAGAGACTGGGAACGCCCCCTCCTGTCTCATTTACATGAGTTACATAATTCGAGATCTCAAAACAATGGGCCTCTTTGGATACCGATAGTATGGTTTTCTAAAAGGATCTCCTCCACATGCCAACTTTCTTCCTTCTTGGACCATGCGGGTTAAATCCATTTGAAAGGAACAAAGATTGAATAGGTGATGCAAACTTATATATGTAACATTGTTCATGCATAAGTATTTTAAGTATTTAAATATAGAATGAGAAAGGACAAATGGATCTGACCTACTCTGTGTGAAAGTGACTGCAATAATGTTATATCATATATCATTCTGGAATTAAGTTTTCTTTTAATATTTATTTTGATAAAGGATAAAGAAAGTCCAGGGGAAATGTTTCCCATTCAAAGTACTCCCTTAATGTCCAGTTGGGAAAACCATCAGAAATATATGTTTACCTTTGAAAAGTAAAATTCAAATTTCCTACCCCAAAATTATTCTATTTTGGACAGTTACATGGGTAAGATGGGTATAGAGGGATATGGGCCAAGTGCAGGCAATTGGGACTAGCTTAGTGGTATAAACTGGGCGACATGGACATGTTGGGCCGAAGGGCCTGTTTCCATGTTGTAAACTTCTATGATTCTATGAAAAGAGATCCATAATTTTACATAATATGTACTTTCCAGAGATTTTCCTTCTCATTTGATGAATGAGTGTAAGTCTCATCATTTCATGAGATGAACTGATCCTTAATAACTTCCTGCCTCTCATTCTACCTACATTTTCATTCAATCTTCATAAAATATAAAATAGTTTTAATCAAATAGCTCTCAAAAAATTTCAAATTAGATTCCAGGGTGGATATTGGGCCAAAACTTGCCCAGAGCGGAGTGGCAACGATCGCTGCAGCTCCTGCGAATTAAATTAACGAAAGTACTTACTGCGGGCTCTGTGGCCTCGACTTGCTTGATTTTGAACTTTTAAAAAAAACTGTGCGCTATCAACTCGGCCTCTGAGAAATTTAAGTTGATGTGCATGGAAGAGTCTGTGAGAATAGAAGACACGCCCACAAAATCTGTCAGGAAGAGAAGTCACGCCCCCAAGCAGACTTCATTCATTCAAAGTTAATATTCTGGATGTCATTGAAAATAAAAAATTTAATTTTTTTATATAAAAAGCTAAAGAAATAATTGAATTGAAGTAAAGAGACAGAAGGGAAAAGTGAAAAAAAATTATAACTTAATTTTTTTTTAATGACCAAAAACTATTAAAATAAGAAGTAATATGAGACTCCAAATTTTTTAAATTTAATTTTTAGTTGTTTGGCAGTCATTAAGACTAACAGTTCTTTTAAAACTTAGTTTAGACCTGGTATTTTTAAGTGTATGTTTTGGTGGGGAAATTAGTTACTTTCCAGCTGGGCAGATGAGCAAGTTTGCGATTTTTCAGTGATTTCAATGATTGCAGCGTGCGATGTCCCTTTAATTCAAAGCTGTCAAATCGCCGGCCAAACAATAGCAGCAAGTTCACGATTTCCGTGTTTTAGTGCGCATGTGCAAATACGGGAACTTGATCCTTCAATTCGCCATTAAAAAACGGAGAGCACTGTTGAACTCTCCGTTATTTCGGGAGCAAGTTCTGCCCCACCGTATTTCAGTACAGTAGTTAAAATTGTTGTAGCTTCTATAATTGAAATTAGGTTCCAAGTGTAAAGTGAAACTGGAGAGGCCTAAAGCCTTCCAGGTCTTCTTGATGTCATTCTGTTGTATGTAGATTTTGTAGCAAATCAAATTAGATTAAAACACTTATGCAGGATCAAATTACAACCACTCTGTCAGTTTACATCCAGAAAGGAATTAAAGCATAGGTGTGCGAAAATAAGATGCTTTAAGTAGTTTCTCATTGAGATTTGAATCCATCTATTGGATTTTACATATTAGATGGGTGAGGAAATGCAATACTGATGGGGAAAAGAAAAAACAGAAAGAACATAAAATTCTAAAGTAATTTTAACATATCTTTACCTATTTTTAAATCAGATTAATATTAAAATGTTCAAGAACAGCACTACGTCGCACACCTATGCTTTAATTCCTTTCTGGATGTAAACTGACAGAGTGGTTGCAATTTGATCCTGCATAAATGTTTTAATCTAATTTGATTTGCTACAAAATCATACATGTTCAACCCCTCATACTACTGTGATGAAAATGGCATTAATACAGTTGAAAAACATGCCTAAATATTTTCAGTGTCTCATCAAAACATTTTTAATCCAATATAGTACAATTAAATAACTTTAAAGATTAAAATGAAATCTTTTTAAGACCAACAGAATGTATAATGAAAGTGGTATCAGAAAACTACTAAAATATGTAATTGTTTGATTATATATTCTCATATAGTCACTGTAGACTGTGCATTGTTAATTATTATGTAAATCAGTACTATTACTGCTGTGAACATAATACCGGGGGCAAATCCAGACTTTCAAAAACAAAGTACTGTGCTGTAACTCAATTAATTTACTTTAGAGTTTCACAGTTCATTAATAAACTTTAACTATATCTTGAGATCCCTTACTCCCTCTGCTGGAAAGGCAAAAAAAAACACAAAGGAACTTCCTAGACTGCACTCAGAATAAACAATGGTGAAATACATTCATTTTAAAATTAGGATTCAAATTGAGGCACAATACAAATAACATGTGAGGATAAAGAAAATGGTTATAACCTAAAGCATACTGTCTTAATGTTTCAGCATTCTCTTGTATATAAAATCTGAAGAGTAAAAACTAATTAAATATTTTAATCAAATTCTATTTTGTTTGAGCATTTTTCATTAGCTATGTAAAGATTCAGTGAATTAAAATTTCCAAAAACATATTCGACAATCATGTAACTCTTACCATTTCAAATCAAATCTGTTTCAACTTACATATGCACACACAATGCATAGTACCCTAGTAATATATTACAATGATTTTCTATCACTTTCCCTCCCTAGAGCATAATACTGATACAGCTAAACACTTACATTACAGTATGTCTGAGTCATCCCAACTATTAATCCATACAGAAAAAACAAGGAACAACAAATGGCACAAAATGGCACAAAAATTGGTAGCAAATTGGTAGTAGTGAAAACACTTTCACTACAATCCAAATAGGAACAGCAGGCAGCAGCAGAAAATAAAACAATTGTGACAAAGCATGAACAAAATAGAGAACAATGTATATGACTTGGATTGTTGGATTGAAGATGCAGTACAATCACAGGGTTCTGATGACTATATAAAAGAGTAAGTACGATGGAACCATTCAAAATGTTCATTGTATTTCAGCTATCAAACACATCCGTTGTTCCACATATGCCTTAAGAACATTGAATCTTTACTAGCCTTTTGTCCTTGCTTGAATTATTTCCACTTAAGTTTAAATAACATTAATACAAAATTTTTTGGAATATCTTTAAGGCTTTGTAGATATTTTCTATAGCTTTCCAGGCTTGATTCAACCTGACTCCCAAAAAGGCTGCTATGAGAGTCAGTCTGAAAAATTAAAAATTCTGAAATTCTGTCTTAGATAGCAGCACCCTGGGAGCTCTGATGCTCCTTTGTTACTCTGTATTTTTTTTTAAGTTCATAATAGATTTTTTTTAAAATCACTTTATACTAAACTTGAGAATGGATTCAGAAACAATTCCACCTAGTCTTTGAGCTATACTGCAAGCAGTGGGGAAAAGAAGACATATTTCTCTTCCTAGATTCAGAAATGTTGTGACGATGGCAGGCCCAAAATATACTAGTGCTAAATGATAAGATATTTTTTGGGATCATTCTAGATAACTCCTTTAGCTAAATTTACTAAATCACAAACTTAATTTAACAAGGAAGTTAGGCTAAACCTTTATAAATCACTGGTAAGCCTCAACTGGAGTATTGTGTCCAATTCTGGCATCACACTTTAGGACGGATGTAAAGACCTTAGAGAGAGTGCAAAAGAGATTTATTAGAATGGTACAAAGAATGCACGACTTTAGTTACATAGACAGACTAGAGAAGCTGTGGTTGTTCTCCTTAGAGCAGAGAAGGTAAAGGGGAGAGTTAATAGGGATGTTCAAAATCATAAAGGGTTTTGATAGAGTAAATAAGGAGAAATTGTTTCAAGAGGCAGAAGGGTCGGTAACAGAGGACACAGATTTAAGGTATTGTCAAAAGAACCAGAGGCGACATGAGGAAGAAACATATTTACGCAGTGAGTTGTAATGATCTGAAATGTACTGCCTGAAAGGGTGGTAGAAGCAGATTCATTAGTAACTTTCAAAAGGGAATTGGATAAATACTTGAAGGTGAAAAATTTGCAGGGCTATGGGGAAAGAGCAGTGGAATGGGACTAATTGGATAGCTCTTTCAAAGAGTCGGCATAGGCTCAATGGGCTGAATGGCCTCCTTCTGCTCTCAACAACTGAGATAAAAAGAAAAAAACTGCAAATGCCAAAAATGTGGAATAAAAACAGAAAATGCTGGGAACATACTGCAGGTCCATCAGCATCTGAACAAAGATAGATTGATGTTTAGGGTAGACAACTTTTGTCAGAACAGTTGTGACAATGGCCCCAATATTTACGGGGAGGAGAGGAGGGTGCGAGTGAGACCGAAAATGGTTGAAGAACCTGGCAAGGTTGAGGATGGGGACATCCTACAGTTCTTAACGGCAGGACCACATTAACATTTTGTAGGTCCATCTCCCGCCCGGTAGCCAGCCAAATGGACAAGCTGGATTTCTGCTTTGTGTCACTTGCCCTCTGTCAGTTCTTCTGAGTAGTTTACACAAAATTTACTCTTTCAGCACCAAATTTCCCCCACTATAAATCTGTTTGGAGTGGTCCATTAGAGGTTACCAATGCATACAGACCCTATTCAGTATATCAGACTTTTCCCAATTGCCATTTGGCCATTATTCATAAATATTTTTTAAAAGGCATGGATTAATCAAGGACAGTCAGCATGGATTTGTTAAGGGAAGGTCGTGTCTGACTAACTTGATTGAATTTTTTGAGGAGATAACAAGGAGGGTCAATTAGGGTAGCACCTTTGATGTAGTCTACATGGATTTTAGCAAGACTTTTGACAAGGTCCCACCATGGCAGACTAGTCAAAAAAGTAAAAGACCATGGGATCCAAGGAAAAGTGGCAAGTTGGATCCTAAACAGGCTCAGTGGCAGGAAGCAAAGGGTAACGGTTGATGGGTGTTTTTGCGACTGGAAGGCTGTTTCTGGTGGGGCACCATGGTATATATTAATGATTTAGGCATAAATGTAAGGGTATGATTAAGAAGTTTGCAGATGATACAAAAATTGGCTGTGTGGTTGATAGTGAGGAGGAAAGCTGTAAACTGCAGGATGATATCAATGGACTGGTCAGGTGGGCAGAAAAGTGGCAAATGGAATTCAATCTGGAGAAGTGTGAGGTAATGCAGTTGGGGAGGGCAAACAAAGCCAGGGAATACATAATAAATGGGAGGATACTGAGAGGGTGTAGAGGAAGAGAGGGACCTTGGAGTGTATGTCCACAGATCCTTGAAGGTAGCAGGACAGGTAGATAAGGTGGTTAAGAAGGCATACGGGATACTTTCCTTTATTAGCCGAGGCATTGAATATAACAGCAGGGAGGTTGTGCTAGAACTGTATAAAACAATAGTTAGGCCACAGCTTGAGTACTGCGTACAGTTCTGGTCATCACATTACATTACATTACAGCACATGTAATTGTACTGGAAAGCGTACAGAGGAGATTTTCAAGGATGTTGCCAGGACTGGAGAATTTTAGCTATGAGGAAAGATTGGATAGGCTGGGGGTTTTATCTTTGGAACAGAGGAGGCTGAGAGGAGATTTAATTGAAGTGTATAAAATTATGAAGGGCCTCAATAGAGTGGATAGGAAGGACTTATTTCCTTTAGTAGAGAGGTCAATAACCAGGGGGCATAGATATGAAATAATTGGTACAAGGATTAGAGTGGAGCTGAGGAGAAATTTTGTCACCCAGGTCGTGGTAGGGGTCTTGAATTCACTGCCTGAAAGAGTGGTAGAGGCAGAAACCCTCAACTCATTTAAAAAGTATTTGGATGTGTACTTGAAATGCCGTAACCTACAAGGCTATGGACCAAGCGCTGGAAAGTGGGATTGGGTCGAATAGCACAGACACAATAGGCCGAATGGCTTCCTGTGCTGTAAATTTCTATGTTTCTATGATTATGCAGTTCATAGCTGCATTAACAAACTGTGACATTTACACCAGCTAAGTGGTTTATTAGCTCATTGAAAAATGTCAAAGATCAGTTCTGCAGGTTTGTTGTGACAGACAGCTATTTTTTCATCCACTAACAAAATCATATTCTCAGGAACTTCCCCTTTCAAAACTGTATGCTCACAACGTTGTTAGTGAATCACAAATTACAATGAAAAGGAGGCATTTCTCCAGTTTTTCAGAATGAATATACCTAACAATCTGCTCCAAAACTAAATAAAGCAAGAGAATTATTACAGCACAATGGAATTGATATCAGTGCTGTGATCATCTAACACGGGATTAAAAAATCCTCTTTATACTCACTGAAAATGTTGCACTAGAATCTTTAATAGTATCTTCAAAGCATTTCCATTTAAGTATGCAATCTTACTATTGCAGCTAACGGTAATTCCAGGTTCACATGTTGTTTCAAATCAGCACTGTGTTGTCACTTCTGGGAAATGTAATACTTTTCCCACTTTTGTCACTGTGTAGTATCAAGCACTCCTATCTCATATACATGGGTCAGATGCAAAGAAAAACTTCCTGTCTGCCTGAACTGTGGCCTAGAAATTTGGGCATAGTGAATGGTGAGGCCCAAGGCACACCCAATATTGAACCTCAGGCCTCATTTCCATCAAGCCAGCGCACTGCTGATAGTAAAAGGAAGCGAAACAGGATGGAAGATCAGGCCGCTACAATGTCAGCAGTCCTCAGGTAAGTGATTAAAGGAGGGCAATCAGCTTAGGAGGTAGCGGCAGAGATTGGGGGGGATGGCGGCGGTGGTTGGGTAGCAGTGGCCACATGTAAATCTGGTTTTCCTGATTGCAGCAGGCGCCGGCTGCCTCAGGGCAATCACATCTTTCATGTGGCCTCAAACAGGCGTTAAGCCCCTTATTTGCATCTGCAGAACACCTAACACCTGTTTCAGGTGTGGACACAGCACGCCAATTTTTTGGCCTTTACCAATATGGTGGGTGGGTGACACACTTTTGATATGTAATGAGCGCACGTTTCCTGCCCACCATATTGGAGGCTTAGGAAGGTGCTTAGCACTTGAAAAATGGGTGCTGTGATGTGTCTTAGCCCCAAACTCAGCACCCAAATGCACCAGTGTAAATTTTATCACTTTACACACAACTCCTGCTTATAATGGGTGTCTATGCAACATTGCTATTTTGCGCTCAATTTAGGGATTATTCATTTTAATAGGGATTACTAGATATGTGATGGGCACATCAAAACTTCAGAATGGCAAGTGAACTGTTTTGAACTTCTTTAGAAGGGACTAACGACCATCAACAAAATCCGTAGCAGGGGATTAGATATAGATCCAGAATGGCCCAAAATATTTCTTTTACAGGCAAGTAATGGACCTGGCATGAATATTTAGTCAAAAGCAAAATACTGCAGATGCTGGAAATCTGAAATAAAATTTAGTTCTGGACTTCACACAAAGACAAAAATGTTAAACACTTCGTCAAATATTGCCACCAGCTGCTTTACTGCATAAAAAGCCACTCTTGTCATTTCAATTTTATACAGCAGGTCTTCAGTCTACATATAGCAGAAGATGACAGATTTACAGTAGTAGTGGGAGCCAAAGATAACTGGTATGATATGCAACATACTTTGTTTCACACTGGAGTGCAATAATATCTATACCTAATAGGACATATGAAACACTAACTGTATAAATTGACAAATTCAGTAGTCTCACTAAGCTATTATCTTTGAGGAATTACACAAAAATCTAGTTATAGTGACAAGTATGAGACAATATTTCATACAGAATCTCTTATATTCATAATGAATGCAATCTGTATTTAGAATTATGGCAGGATACTACACAATTACTAAAATGTGGCTGATATTGCCTTTAAGCTGCAATAAATACTATAATGATGACTCAAAATAGCATCACAGTAAAATGATTCAATTTTAATATTTTGTACCCACATTTGCAAGGTAATTTTTCAAACATATGTTGGGCAGCTGAGTATTTATTAGAAGGACTAACTCACCCAAAGTACACTGGAATGCCAGAGCCCAGTCTGTTGTGTAACATCTTATACTTCATTCATTAATTTTAATTTACACACATAGAGGATTTATGATGGGCAGTGCTGTACATTTCCTGAAGCATTACATACCTTTTAGCTGGGTTTAAAGTAGGAGGATCATTCGGTAAAGTTAGTGTTAATACCTGTAGGAAAAATTTCATCACGTGCACATTAATTTTGACAGGTAAATTTACTTTTAGCAACCTTAACTAAAAGGGCATATATACAGATGAACAAATGCTTTAAAGGTAAAGCACTACTATTAGTATAGTGGTTGCAATTTCAAATTCTCACCTATTCTTATTGGGTGAGGTTCGACAAACAGAGCAATAATAAGCACTATTCTTCAGCAGAGGATGGAAAACTGGCAAACGCAGTACTCCTGATACCTAAAGAAGAGTAGCACTGGAGAGTAACTGTAAATATCTGTAACTTGGTCCAGATTATTCATTGCTCTTAGTTCATGGATGAAAAGGATGTGAGCAAAATAAACAGGAAATTAAAAAGGCTAGCAATTGTACAATGTACTTAATATGGCTACAGTCATTCGACGGGAATTTCTCTGAGCTTTTGCCAAACTTCCGAAGTTATAGCGATGGAGCAGAAGAAGCTCAGAGGAAATTCACGACCATTATAATTAAGCGTACTGTTGAAAATAAAAATACAACTTTGCACAAATCTGATAAAATGTTCGCTTGTATTTTGTTGAACTTGTAATGATATATATTCAAAAAGTCTTCAACAAAGCATCAGCCATGAAAATAAAAAGTTACACATATATCAATGTTTATAGATGATATATCCATAAATATAACAATATAAATATCTTGGAACTTCATTATATATCCATATACACATTTTATATTTAATTGTATTTACTAAAGGCTATATGGGTACACCTTTTAATAATACATTTATAAAAATGTATTTTGCATTTTTCTACTCATCCTGAAATAAATATTTACTTATTTTTTAAACTTCTTAGCAATAGCACCACCAGGTGCTGGAAATGAGTATTTTTTAAAGTACTAACATGAGGAGAACACATTAATGTTCCCATGCACTTCTATCAGCAGGCCCTCTCCACAATGTTGCATTTGGCATATATTGAATAAGTGATTAGGAAAAGCAATTCACATAGCTTTTAAAATAGTGATAGTGCCACTTTCTCCCATCCACTTCTGAAGATATTGATTTGCACTGGAGTGCTGGTCCACCAATGCCAGCAGTACTCTTGTACCTCATACAAATGACAGTCCTTCATGAGTGAACCTAGACAACATGTTAGCAAGCTATTTGATCAAGGAGGCCATGACAGCTGTACCATAAAACTATCCTCACATGACATCAACACACACAGCAGGGGATAATGGATAGTGATCAGGTGTGGGACCCTGGCCAATTTTTCTCTCCCAAGCTCAATTGTGTTGAGGCTAATTGTAACATACCCACCATCTTGTCTGAGATCAAATAGCTCAGCTCATACCTGCAGGGAATTCCTACTTTCCTGTGATTCTTGGAACTGGATGAATAGTCAAGCAAATAAAGTCACCCTCACTCATGGTAGTTTTGTTAATCAAAAGTAATTATTTATTGATATAATTTATACGAGCATTTGTGAAGCCAAATCAAACAATACATGTGACTTTATAAAATTCTGTTATACACTTAATAATTGGCAATGTCATTATGTAATGACTTAACAATTCATACACACATCAGGCAAATCATTAATACATATACAACCTTTAAACCAAGGAATTTGCTCATCGAGACCTGAAGATGATCTTCAGTCCATGAGGTCCCCTTCTGCTCCAAGATGTTTGACTGCAGTGTGCGTGGTGGTTTCTTTTGACTGCTGTGTGGTCTCAAAGTCTTTTTATATTGTTTTTAATCAATAGGATTGTGGGTGTGTCATTCTTTTTGTCCAATCGTTCCGTGTTGTTACGCCTCAATCTTAACATACCTCAATGATTGACAGTTTAGGCTTTGATCATGTGATTGAAATATGTAGAAAAGACCATGTGCTCAAACCATGGAATGTAAAAGGTCCCTTTACTATCTCTGTTTATCACCTTCCATGCAGAGATCAAAGTATATGTCGCCCTTTTTCCTCTATACACAGATTAAGTTTTACAATTGTCTAGTCTTCAATTCTAGTTGCTTCAATGGTTTTAAATCCATTCCTTATATCATTTGACTTTATAGTATACCATATACTGGATGCAACATTGTCTGATGTTTTACAAATCCCAGTTCTTCTTATTACCAGAGAGATATAAGAGCCCCCATGCCTTTTCACACCTATCGTTGCTTTCCCGAGCCGAAGCCTTTACTGTATGCCCTTGAAGCATTATGTTCCCTTCTCTTACATTACTCCCTACTGTGTTGAAAAGCTTGTGTTTCCAAAAGACTATTTGTTTTAAAACCCTGACAACCCTCCAAGCTCAAAATTATCCATTTAGCTTATTTATTTAATAATCTAGATATATATCCGCAGTACAATGTCTTCAATCCCAAAACTCATACTTCTCCAATGAGTCAATTTGAGTCTCTGTTCAATTGTTCAAGACTGACACCATATTGGTTAATAGCCATATGACTTTATTTAGCACAAGCAACAATCAATACATTACAGTATTTAAGCAGTAGTTTACAAAGCACAATTGAGAATTATATTGTCGTTTGGATAGAAGTCACGACCCCGTTCCTCATTCCTTCATTCACTTACTCTCATTCTTGTTCACGCGCCTGGTGCTTTCTTTTCTGTCTTCTACACCAACAAAATCTCAGATCCCCCGAGTTATACCCCGAAAAATAGAATTGCGGCAAAATACATCCAATCAAGTATTTTCCCAAATACTCCCCTTAATATACCCAATCATATGGACAACACGTACTTGTCCAGATGATACAATGCCTTGTGACCCCCTTATCTCATCTTATCCTTAGCACAATGTTTCTCTGTCCCTGCAATGGAGGAATCACCCTGTAGGCCTTGAAGGTAACGGGAGATCTAGCTAGCTTTAGCATTCCAGTAAGTCTGAAGGAGTGGGGGTACGTAATGTTCCTCTCTTAGTTTGCAATAACAGGATGCTCATGACTATTAGTCATCATGCAGCTCCAGTAAGTTAATTTAAAAGCAACCTATATTGTGGTACAGCAGTTCCAGCTAAAGCCTTGACTATTTAACCCTTTCGAGCCTGGTTCCCCTAAATATCTTTTAAACCTATATTTCTTTATAGTCCCCACCTTGAGGAGGAGGAGCCACCTCTGACTCCTCACTCAACCTTATTTCTCACCTTGTTGCAACAGGGCCGCTATCTCTAGGTTATTAGCGCATCAACCAAATCTTTTGAGCATACATTTCAAGGAACACATCGTAATGATTAACACTATTATAATAACAATTTGTTAAACTACCAATACATGCGAAGCGATTCTCGCCCAAGGATGGGTGGAGATTTTACATAAGCACACATAGAAATATACATATTGCTTCTAAGTTTTATTTGGTTAATACAGAAACCTATAATGATATCATAATCTCAAGAAATCATGGAATTAAAAGGTTCTCCAGCTCACCTTTTAGTAATATCCATCTTGTGGATATTTTTCACTAAATATTATTTCTCCCTAGCCCTCACTTGTCTGAATTTCATTGTTAACTCAAAGGAACCCAACCCTGAATTTTGGAAATCCAAATTTCTCCTGAGCCGCATTAACCATTTCATGTTGTGTTCTTGTCAAGTAACTTTGCATGTCTGAGACCCATTCTTCATGTATTTCCGCAGACTAGTTGCCTGACATGCAACATCTCACTGGTAATGTTCTTGAATATTAACTTTCTGCTGGCCAGTTTCCTTTTCCTCATGGATGTTGGCGGATGTGTTTTCCATGGCACACTTCATAGATCCAGTAAGATTCAATCCTGTACGAGCAACTGCTCTGTTTGAAGAGTAGTTCCAATAGTTCACCAGGCCGTAGGCCATTGTAATCATGTTCTTCATCCTGGTCTCCATTTCCAATTGATGGCAACATACATTTGTATCTTTCATTCCACTGTAGCCATTCTTGAGCCTTTAGGTTATCTTATCAAAAGATGGGGGGTGGTGGTGTCTGGAGGTCTTTGCTTATCTCCTCCTGCATGGTCCTGATGTCTCAGGTAGTGGCCAGGCTATCAAATGCAGTTTTCTCATTGTTCAGTATCGGGAAAGGCACAAATAGCTCCAAGAGAAAGCTATCAATTTACTATTCTCAACTACATTTCCCTGACTTTCACTAGATTGTACATTTATACCAGATTGATATATTTTGGTAAATCATGCCCAGGTGATTTAATAACCCAAAATCACCCAGGGTGATGACTTTAGAGAAATTCCCATTTGGTAGTGTAATTTCTCTTTTTCTATCGTATATTCTCAATCACTTCCTCTTATCCAATTTTACACATCCTATTATATTACCATTTCTTCTCATTTATGAGCCCTGGAGGAACTTTACTGTCCAACACAATATTTACAGCCTGGTCCAGTATCTTAAGACATTTTTTTGTTTATTTTACTTAAATTCTTCTTAGACCATTTTTTATTTCCCCAATTCCAGAGAGCAGCATTGTTGGACTGACAGGACTTGTCAATGTATTATTTTACTTCTCCCCCAAAATACTTTCTTCCTTGATACAGGAGTAGGGGGCACAGTCTAAAAATTAGAGCCAGACCTTTCAGGAGCGAGATTAGAAAACATTTCTACACACAAAGGGTGGTGGAAGTTTGGAACTCTCTTCCGCAAACGGCAATTGATACTAGCTCAATTGCTAAATTTAAATCTGAGATAGATAGCTTTTTGGCAACCAAAGGTATTAAGGGATATGGGCCAAAGGCAGGTATATGGAGTTAGATCACAGATCAGCCATGATCTTATCAAATGGCGGAGCAGGCACGAGGGGCTGAATGGCCTACTCCTGTTCCTATGTTCCTATACACAGCATTGGGCAGGCATGACCTAAACTCGACTTCTTTTATTTTAAAATATAATTTGATTATCTCCTTAAACTACAGGTAAACTTTCCCTCCTCGAGTGCTTGAACAGCAACTCATATCAATTTATCTTATCAATTCCAATTTCAGAAACAAATTATGTCCGGGCTTGGTGGTTTTACAGTAGAAACAAGAAGTTCTTGTAATTACTTTTGGCAAAACATTTTCAAAAGAGGAAAGGCTGATGTTTGCTTTTCCTCATCTATGTAATTTTGAATTTTCGATAGGCGTTAAGTCTTAGTCCAAAACATCACCATGCTGTGACATTTGATATCTGCCAATGTCTGGAGATAAGGAGTTAAGGTCATCACTGGATCGTTTCCTGCACCAACACTTTTGTGGTCCCAAAAACCATGGTCTCCTGTTTAAGAAGAAACACAGAAAATCCATTGTGGCTCTTCTTGAGAGCCCAGTGGGTTAAAAACAACAAACAATTCATTAATTTTCTTGTCACCCTTTATCCCAGGACCAGAGAGGATTCCAGACATGTTTCCATGAATAAATCTAATTACTTCACTCCAGAAGGAATAGTCAGCAAAGGGAGCACAAAATTATACCCAATATTTCCTTCCATCACCTGGAGAAATATCCACTTACATTAAGAAACTTATTTTAAATAAATGCAAAGGTTGTTGCTTGGTGAATTAAAAGCAGATGTCGGTATCCTTGGAAGTGGTTAACTTCTTTGCAGAAAACGACGGAGCCAGATATCATCAGACGCACGCAATGTCCTCAGCATATGTCAACATTGCTTTCACGTAATTTTTAAAAAACTTTTGTGTCGGGAGATAGCATTTCAGTTCACTCAAGATATCATTCTTCGATTTACAGTTACACACAATATTAACTCCTTATACATCAATTCACACCCATCAATACTCAACACAACTTCAAATACGTCAATTCACGCTCACCAATACTCAACAAACTTCAATCAGATTACTCCACGCTCACCAATACTCAACATAATTTCAAATACATTAATTCTCATTTGTGATAATCTCATGTCCGGAATTTGAGAATCTCACATTTTTTGTAAGAACCAGAATTTTACTGTCGCCACAATAAAAGTCTGCTATCCACAATTTGATAGTTTAGTTAATCTTACTAACTCCAATTTTAATTCAGCAATATCAAAATTAAACACAAGACAAAACAAAGAAAATTATCAATATGGCATGTGCTTAATAAAACCCAGTAAATTACATCATCTTTCGTTTTGTTCTTCTTCGGGCCTTCCCAAAATCTGTGAAAATACTGGAAATAACTGCTTTCACAACTAAACAAAATCTTTGTTACATTACACAAAAGAGGAAAACACATAACAAGCATTAAAAAGGGGCCATAGCTCGCAACAGTGAAAAGAAAGCATTCACAATGAGGACATGCTTTTTAAAGAGACAGTACACTGAAAACAAAAGAACACATTCTGTAGCCTGTGATCCTCTCCCTTCCTCCTTGATTTCATCATAGAACCCCATTCTGTACCGGCTCACAGTCTGTATCCTCACTCAAGCCTGGTGTGGTGAAGATCTTTCCATCTTTCTTTTTGTTCGTCTTCCTCGCCTTTCAACCTACCCTTCTGAATTTCAACTTCCTGTCTCAACCTCCCTAACTCCTATGGCTGAAACAACAAGACTTCAGCTTTCCAATCCCCTTCAATTTCCTTCTCCCTCACCAACTTCTTCATCTTAATCTCTACCTCACACAAAGTCTGACAGACTTTAACTCCTCGTCCTCCTGCATGATTTCTTTTCTAGTTCCTTTTCACTTCAAACATCCATTCTATCACCTTTTGACACAAGTCCCCTTCAGGACTGGTCAAAAACGATACTCAATCTGTTACACATAATTTCTCAAACTTCTTATCTCGGGGTCTCTCAATATCAGTTGAGCTAGCAATTCTGTCGACACTATAGTGTTAATGAACCATCACTATACTACTGGTAGGTCGCAATGTCCTATGCTCCCGAAGGTTCCCTTTCTTAACTGACTAGGTGATATCAGGCCACGTCAGTCCTAGGATCTTGCTTACACCAAATATGCCAATGACTATTTTGTCAGTCTTCCGGCTGGCTTGCCAATTTGTAGTCAATTTGACTCTCTGTTCAATTGTTCGAGACTGTCACTGTATTGGTTAATAGGCATATGACTTTATTTAGCGCAAGCAAGAAGCAATACATTACAGTATTTAGCAATTGTTTACAAAGCACGTTTGAGAATTATATTACCCCGTTGTCCTTTGGGTAGAAGCCATGACCCCAGGCTCGAGGGGCCGATTGGCCTACTCCTGCTCCTATTTCTTATGTTCTTATGTTCTTATTCCTCGTTCCTTCATTCACGTACTATCGCTCTCAGTCACCCGCCTGGTGCTTTCTTTTCTGTCTTCTACACTAACAAAATCTCAGATCTCCCAAGTTATAACCCAAAAACGGAACTGCGGCAAAATACATCCGATCAGGTACTTTCCCAAATATTCCCCTTAATTTACCCAATCATATGGACAAGTACTTGTCCAGATGAGACAGTGCCTTGTGACCCCCTTATCTCTCCTTATCCTTAGCACAATGTTTCTCTGTTCTTGCAATGGAGGAATCACCCTGTAGGCATTCCTCTCCAAGTCACGCACCATCCTGACTTGGAAATATATCGCTGTTCCTTCATTGTCACTGGGTCAAAATCCTGGAACTCCCTACCTAAGAGCATTGTGGGAGAACATTCACCACACTGCAGCGGTTCAAGAAGGCAGCTCACCACCACCTTCTCAAGGGCAATTAGGCATGGGCAATAAATGCTGGCCTTGCCATGAATGAATTTTTTTAAAAGCCTTGAAGGTAACGGGAGTTCTAGCTCGCTTCAGCGTTCCAGTATGTCTGAAGGAGTGGGGTACTGTAATGTTGCTCCTTTCTTTTGCGATAACAGGATGCTCATGACTATTAGTCATCCTGCAGCTGCAGTAAGTTAATTTAAAAGCAACCTATATCGTGGTACAGCAGTTCCAGCTAAAGCCTTGGCTATTTAACCCTTTCAAGCCTGGTTCTCCGAAATACCTTCTAACCTATATTTCCTTATAAACATCTTCAGCATTACTGAGGGAAAACAGGATTTGTGAGAACACAGTTTATTACATTACTGCATTTGCAGGTTTTCAAATGTTTTTTTTTGAAAGGGGCACAGTTAACCCTTTCCTTCAAATGTCTTTTGCTAAAGGGGTTTTGAACCCCACATACCAGAGACTGAATCTGACACATTTCTGGTCTATCCAGAGTTTTTAACCTGCAGAGCCATCTGGTTAGCTCATAACATGTAATGTATCACAGCTTATGGTGTATTAAGAATTGTAGCAATGTGTTATAGCATATTAAAAGACTTTTGATCTTGGAGGTAAACCTGATAATTACCTCCTAAAATATGAATTCATAAAGTTAAATCCAATAAATCTCAGCTATGTAAATGTCAACATACTGCAATCCTAGCACGGAGCAATGTTCACTGTTTGGCACAGAGAGCTTTTTATTTTCTCTCCATGCGAATCGGTAGCTTCAACATAAAGAGCACCTTCAGTCAACTGTGTCAGGTAAAAGCAGCCTAACAAAGATCCATAGAGCAAGGGGAATTGAGAACGCAGCTGTGCCACTGTACTGTTTGGTTTGCCAGGAGAGTTTCCAGCTTCCAGATCATTTCTTTCTTACATTTTCTGTCTTACTTACCCTCAGTAAACTCTATCCACATATCATGGATGCTATTATTGCCAGTTTCATTTCGATGGAGAACAGTTTAGGAAGTGGAGCAGCAGCTAGGCCTATTAGAAGCCAGTAGGTGAAAGGCAGTGCTCATGGGAGGCTATACCCAGTACACAGAATGTACTGGCCAAGAATCACTTTCTTGGATCTATCTGAAGAGCAGTGCATCAGGAGGCTGCGCTTCTCCAAGGAGGTGGATGCAGGCCTCTACACCCTTCTGCAACAGAACCTGTTGCCTGCTGGACCAAGGGGCCATGTTTTGCCAGTGTCTCTCAAAGTCACCACAGCCATTAATCTCTTTGCCACTAGCTCCTTCCAGTCTGCTACAAGGGACATCAGCAACATTCCCCTCTCTGCAGCATTAAGCAGATCACCGATTCACTGTTCGCCAATGCTAACCAGTACATCATCTTCCTCATTGACCTCAACAGTCAACACAAGAGAGCTCGGGAATTTGCAGCAATGGCTGGATTCCCTCGGATCCAGGCTTTAGTCAATTAAAACGGCATCAAGAAAACAGAGCAAATCTTTGCATACTACAATTGCAAAATAAACTTGATAAACTTTCCCACAAGCCAAAATGGAATTTAAACTGTTTAGTACAAAACAAAACACCAATAAACAGCAATTTTTCTGGAGTAGGAGACTGCAGAGAATATTCACTGCTGAGGACATACAAAAAGAAAACTAACAGCCCACTCCTGAGTGAGAACATGAATACAGCTGAGCAGCCTGTCCAATGGTAGCGGGTTATTGTTGATATTTGCTTATACAGCAGAGTGGAAAAATTACCCAGAGTGGAAAAATTACCCATTTTTGAACTGATCTCCCTAAAGGTGATATACATTTTCACACCAATTTTTCTGCAAGCTAGCAAGTACATCCATGAATTTGTATTGTCACCTTTACACAAGTTCATCCTCTTGCAATACTTTTATGTAGCAATTCTTTATTCCTTTGGTCTAAAGATGAATTGTGACAATACAGGTAAAAAAAATAAAACATTTCATACCAACACCATTTTACAATGTGTAATAAAATATAGATTAACATATTGTATTTATAATAAATTTGAAGGGGCAAAAATTATTAGAAATTGTCCAGTGACAATATGGATTTAAACTTACCTCCACTTAGCAATTGCATGACTCGCCAAAGTTCCTCCTTAACCACAAATGATGTGTAATAGGTCACTACATTGCAGTGACTACATTGGCTCATGGCTTGGATTTCTTTCTGTTTGGATAGCATCAGGGAAACTGGCTAACTGACCCCATAATATGTATAAATGCTTATTTTTTTTGTACTGTGTGATGATGTTAAAACTAAAGACTTTCAGTTGCTGTAAATAAAATAATAATTTCCTTTTTGTAGAGAGGACCCATGCTGAACATACACAAGCACCCTAATGTTTATTAGGTGAAAAATATTATTATTTAATTTACAACATTTGGCCTCAGATGGGACCTATAACAAGGAGTCACTATATAAAAAGAATTTTTATAAATGAAAAAAGAATTAAGAAAAGGGAAAAGAAAAGGAAAAAAAATAACAGAAACTAGGTATTTAAGGATGTAAAATTTAATGGAATTCCATAAAGAATGATAGTAATAGAAACCAGGAATTTAGGGTCGTAAAATTAGTGGAAGAGAACTTTGCTAAAGTAATAGGCGCCTACGTTACAATATAAGCATTGGGAATAGACAGAAATAAATACCGTGGATAAAGGAAAAGTCTGATTCATATTAAGGGACAGACTAATCAAGACAGAATAATGACAGCATCTTATTGATTGGCTCAGGACAGAATTGTCTGATTCAAGTCTCTCCTAAAACCGGAACACACATGAGGATAAAGGCCCCATCGAGTTAAAAAAAACAAGCTAATTAAGTTTCCAGGTGAATACAAATTTGCAGGGATAACTAAAGAGAAGGATAAGAAATATAAGGAACAAATAGTCTCTCGTCTTATTTTGCTACTTAAAAATAGTAAATGAGCAAGTAAGGGCAGAGTGTTCTCTGAAAGAAGAAACTAAGAAATTAGTCGTAACACAAATTGAAGGAAATAAAAGGGGGAATGAAATAAATGGCATGAAGCATGAGCTTAGTCAAAAACAAAAGGAAGTATATGAGCAAGAGAAGTTGTTTGATGAATTAAATAATACAGTGAGGGCAGGACAGGAAGAATTAGATGGGAAAACTAATTAAATTGAAAAATTAAGGAGAGAATTGAATGAAAAAGAGAGGTAGTTAGATGATGAAAGGAGACTGGTTAAGGAATTATATAATGAATGTAAGCAATGTAAAAAGCCAGTATAGAGCAGAAAAATTGATAAAGATGCATGTAACCAGACATGTACATCATAAAATCAAAACAGAAAATGTCCCTTCAAAGATTCCTGTGTGTGTGCCCCCAGGTCTCTCTGTTCCTGCACCCACTTTGAAATTGTACCATTTAGTTTATATTGCCTCTTTTCATTCTTCTTTCCAAAATGGATCACTTCTCAGCAATAAATTTCATCTGCCATGTGTCTGGCCATTTCACCAGTCTGCCTATGTCCTCCTGGCACCTGCTACTAGTCTCCTCACTGTTTACTACATTTCCAAGTTTTGTATTATTTGAAAACTTTGGAAATTATACCCACTATACCCAAGTCTAGGTCATTAATATATCATTCTAGTATATTAATGTATTGCTGATCATAACTCTTTAAGAATCTTGACATGTGTGGAACTTCTCCATGACCTCCAAAAGGTAAGTCAGAAAAATTCAATTTTTTTAATCCATGGATGATACATCCATGATCCCAGTAACACAATAGCCATGGTATTCCATAGCATGGGCACTTTTGCAGAGTTGAAGCAGCCATGAATACTTAGAAAGAAATTACATTTATATGCAGAGAGAAGAAGGGAGAAAATCAGTAATAAAAACTTGAATTTTCACCCACCAAATTTATCTCAATGCTCACCCCAGTAATTGAATGATTTATGCAAGAGTGAAATGAATCACTCTGAGACACTCAGCAGCTGTGGAATACAACTCTCACTGCATCCGTCTACTATAGTTGAAGGCAGTGTCAAAATATTCTGTTTGGTGTCCCTACAGCACACAAAATTAAGAAAAGGAGATAGAAAAAGTTAGAGACCTAAGTAAAATCAAAGAAAGCTGCTGTCAATAAGAAAGAAGCCAAGATAAGGGAGAGGTCAAAGGTAAGATTATTGATGAACACAGAAACAGCAGTCAGAGACAATCAAGAAAATTAGAGCAAGAGGAAGAAATAAACAAGGGGAAAAAAGCGATGCAGGAAAAGAACAGAATTATGCAAGGTTTAGCCTATATTACTGCTACTGATAGCAGGCTTGACTTTAGCAGCAACGTTATAAGTGAAAAACTACCTTGAACAGGTGGGTTTTCCCCCCTGTGGCATAAGAAGCAGAAGAGCTGGTATAGTAACATATATGGCTGCACCTATGAGCACTTGTGAGAAGTGCCGTTTGCCTATAATTTTCACGATGTGGAGATGCCGGTGATGGACTGGGGTTGACAATTGTAAACAATTTTACAACACCAAGTTATAGTCCAGCAATTTTATTTTAAATTCACAAGCTTTCGGAGGCTTCCCCCTTCGTCAGGGGGAAGCCTCCGAAAGCTTGTGAATTTAAAATAAAATTGCTGGACTATAACTTGGTGTTGTAAAATTGTTTATAATTTTCACATTGGTGGCCTGTGCCTACTTATCTTGGCCATCAGGGAAGGTATGTGACCAGGAAATGAGAGTCACATATTACAACTTTCAAAGAATTGTGCTTGCTGAGATTGTGAATAGTTGTTTATCTGTTGCCAACAGTGCTCTAGAATCAGCTGCACAGCATGTTCAAACGGAACTGCATCCATTTGAAGTAACTATGTTTAAAATAAAAATGACAGGAGTAAAAATGGAAGCATAACAGACATATATGCATAAACATGTAGCTATGTTGATATTTCTTTGTACACAAATGCTTTTACAAGCTCATATTAAATAGTAGTGTGAGCTCCTCTGTTGGGGTCAGTTGGTTAAGGTGAGTAGCTGTGTCGTACTAACCAGAAATTCCAAAGTTGCATCCCCATTCTGTGTTGAATTAGCTTATCTCAGCTGGGATGTCAGTAAGTGTGGTGTAACTAGTCTCAGCACTTCTACAGCCTTTAACTTCATCTAAGTCTTCGCCTTTTTCTCAGCCACCTACTTTCAAAACTAAAGAACCATAATTTTGCCAGCTTTCCTCCTAACTCAATCCTCTGATGCTAAGGGTTAACCTTGTTACACTTCTCTGCATCACCTCCACAGCATGAATGTTTCTCAAGACGCAATAGGGCCAATTTCCGAGTGCATTCACATAAACAGAGTGACATCCTGATGCATTGAATCTCACCCCCACCCCCTGCCAAGAATGGATCATTTACACCATCTCGATCTGCTCTCTGAGCATTATTCACGTCCACAGGGAGCAATGCGTCTGGGAGGGGATGGGAAGCTAGAGTATGGGAAAGATAATTTATCAAAGGAGCATCCCCTAATTTTAGACCACTTAGCTCCTTTGATGAAGAAATCTTCAAAATCATGGGAGGGGAGGATATTGAGGGTGTCAGGGATGGAGAAATAGGAGGTATGTTGGCAGCTCCAGAGTTCATTAGCTACCTCTGTTGTTTCTTCTCATCATATTGTCTTGTTCACCAACTGATGGCAAAGCACATACTAAAGCCCTTTCTACTTAAAGCTATGTATGAAGGTTGCTCATCAAGACACAGTTGTAACCTGTCTTCCTCTTTTTCTCTAGATGTCTGTACATCCTGTGCCAGGACTTCAGGGCATAAACTATCGCTAACTCTCCCCTCCCTATAGCTGGAGGGGAATGCATCGAGTGAGACGCAGAACATGAATGAATAGAAGCAGATGGTAATAACACAAGAAGGGGACAAATTTGCAGTCCAGCGGGGCTAGCTTTCAACTCATCTCAGCCACTAAGCCAGGGGATTGGACCTCATGAGAACAAAAGCAAAATACTGCGGATACTGGAAATCCGAACTAAGAACAGAAAATGCTGGAAACACTCAGCAGGTCAGGCAGCATCTGTGAAGAGTCGACCTGAAACGTTAACTCTGTTTCTCTCCACAGATGCTGCCAGACCTGATGAGTATTTCCAGCATTTTCTGTTTTTATTTTGGACGTCATGAGATCTGCTTTTGAAAGAAGGATGCTTTCTGAAGCAAATACTGATGCAGGTATTGGGGGCAGTGTCAACCAGTGTGCTGCAGATGTCAGCTTGGATGGAGGAATCCACCAGTCAGATTCACTGCCTTGCACAATGGTTTGGCAATACTGCGGTCAATTATAGCCTGTGTGACAACTCCAGGAACATCTATAATGGAGACCTTCATTGTTGGATTTGGAGCTTCCATCTTGAATGTTCAGATTGCTGCTAAATAGTCCATAATTCCCAGATTGGAACAGGCTATATTATCCAGCCTGGACAGGATTGGGGAACAGTTACAGAGAACCCTGAGAGAGGACATCATTGATTTCATTGATACCATTAAATCTGTTGTCATGCAGATCAGTGGCCAAAGTGAGGCAATGCCTAGTTTTAATGGCATGACTGGAATAGGCACAGAGGATGGTGCATATCCGGACCATTCTGCCAGCCCCATCTGATGCCTGCACAGGTGGCAGAATGTACACAAGGCCAGGTTGCCCATACAGTAGTGAAAGTTTTGCAGCCTACATAAGTTCCATTTCAAGACTCAGCTCAGAGGCGAAAACTCCTATTTATACATAGCATCCAGCCACCTCACATACTCCTGCCACAGAAGCTGCACACAAAGAAGCACAGGCTAGGATTAAGAGAGCTTGTATTTCCCACTGTCACCAGGGGAAGCACCATTGTGGAGAACACTAGGTACACACATGCAATGTTTGGTTATTAAAAATATGGTTATACTAATGCTTTGAGAGCAGGTTTCATCAGGTGCCATGAATGGCAATTTATGAGTTATGTTGAAAAAGGAAGGTATATTTATGAGGGGCATGGGAAAGATATAGATATGACTGTTAATTCACAGGCCTGTTTAAAAGGTAAGAAATGGAGGTATGTTCATCTCTGCCTGTAGATTCTGGTGTGAGGATGCTGGCATGTGTGTGCAGAGCACCTTTGGTGCAGACTGACCTGCCTGGCATCCTTCCTTTAGTCCTTCTCTTTAAAAAAATGAGGAATAGGGGGATTCTCAATGGGAAACCAAGGCAGGTGACCTAACAGATATGGAAATACTGACGGGAGCCTGACTCAAATCTGATAGTTAGCCTCGAAGATCTTCCAGGGTCAGGGTGAAATGAGAAACTGGAGGGATTCCTGCTGAATCAGAAAATTCATGCTTTTGGCAATCTTCTTCTTCAGCT
This sequence comes from Heptranchias perlo, assembly GCF_035084215.1. Taxonomy (NCBI): domain Eukaryota; kingdom Metazoa; phylum Chordata; class Chondrichthyes; order Hexanchiformes; family Hexanchidae; genus Heptranchias; species Heptranchias perlo. The sequence goes on along the minus strand of NC_090331.1, from coordinate 38,236,259 downwards.
TTTTAAACATACTGCCGTATGCAGCTCAGTGCCAAACAACCGTGGGTACCCAGTTTTAAGGGTGGGTAATGGAAAAAGTGCTAAACTGTTGAAAATCACTTGCACAATGTCAGGATGTAATTTTGCCCTCTTTTACATGCTTCTTTAACCCTTTAGTATTCATTACACAAAATTGGACCAGGCAAAAATTGGGCAGAAATCAAGGAAAGCAGATTTACACCGAATTCTCCAATTGGTTACATCAACTTTACAGCAATATAATTAGATGAGTGAAGCAGTAATTGTCAAATTTGAATGCTAAAGAGTTACTTATGCTTTATGTTCAGAATATAAAAATAAAAACTAAACAATCAGTTATCAATGTGTCCACCTGACATTTTTCTACATTTTTTAAAGAAAGAATTTGCATTCATTTAGTGCCTTTCATGATGACAGGATGTCCCAAAGTGCTTCACAGTCAATGATGTACTTTTATTTTGAAGTGTAGCCATTTTTGTAATGTAGGGAAAGTCTGGCAAGTTAATTAACTCGGATGTGCATGAAATAGATTAAATCTTAAACTACATCAGACTCAATAAAATTAACAAGCCATCTAAATATAATCTTATATATCCTGCATTGCCAAAAATAAATATTTAAAAATCTAATAGTAGACAAATTATAGTCCGACATTGAGCGAACTAAAATGATCAAAATAATACTAGTAATATATACTACTACAATTATTCTCTTAGGAATAATAAACAGGAAACACAGGATCTGAGAAGTACTTTTATTAATGTATAATGTAAAGAAAATCTCACAAATGTTAAAAAGTGCAACTGATAATATATTGGATTATTGGGATTATTTCCTTAAACATACACTATTGTTACAGGTATTTTTAATCCCATTATAGTGATCAAAATTAGGCTATAATTGTTATGATGGTAAAATTATTAGACGTATTCACTACTGTGCTGTTTTTAGCATATTGTCCCATCTTTATTACTGTCAGTCCTGCACAGTTAGTGAACTGGAAGGTCATATTTTGTTATTATTTATATTAATTACCAGAACAATATCCTTTAATGATCTGTAACATGATACATTGATTTTGACCCGTGGGTACACTTTCCTTTTTGCTGTAGTGAATAGTGTGCGACAGTTGCGGGAGCCAATCACTTGGTGTAGAGTGGATGGTGTGTGACACTTCCGATTGGAAGTATGCGACACTGTGTGTGTGTGTGTGTGAGACGAGAGAAAGAAAGGAAGAAGGGAAATCTGTAGTCTATCTGGAGGATCGAGTCAGTCAGGCCGAGTGCATCAAGCAGATAGAGAGAGAGAGAGAGAATAAGGAGTGATCCAGCCAGCGGGTGCCAGCGCTCAGCAGCTGGAGCCAGGAGCCATTCAATCCTCCCCAGTCGCACGGACCAAACACTGAACATGGCAGGTATCCTAGCCTGGTTCTGGAACGAGAGGTTCTGGCTGCCCCACAACGTAACCTGGGCAGATCTGAAAAATACGGACGAAGCCACTTTCCCGCAGGCGGAAGACCTCTACCTGGCGTTTCCTCTGGCCTTCTGCATTTTTATGGTGCGGCTAATTTTCGAAAGGTAGGGAATACAGACTCGTCTCAGTTGCTTTAGATCTACGAGTAGAGGCCTGGGTTTATAATGCAATATTTAAACTGACGTAATTTAAATAAATGTGAATCTCTTACATATTATTACATATCGAGTTGTATTATGCCACGTTCAGTTATCTGTGATTGTGGGGTTTTAATTATTTAGATTAATTGAAATGTGGATAATTCATGCAGCGAGTGGTGAAAAGGGTGCTAAGCAAGCTCAGCAAACTTGATACAGGTCGAATGGGCGATTTTTCATTGATCAATAAACACATTTCCCCCCAGTCATGAACCAAGTCTCGAAACAAAACAGTTTGCAGCCGGCTGACCAAGATTTACTTTCAGTGCAAACGATAAAACAACAGTTTGCCCTGCTTAACCATGCTTGTCTAATGTGCGGAAAGTATTTTGTTTTCAAAAAGCGAAATGATAGTCACGAACTCCCCGTGTATCTCACTCTAGCAAAAAAATATCGTTAGGAAAGCGAGCTCCAGCTTTGTCCTTTTGAATTTTGGAAAGCACTGTTAGTTCCGAATTGGGAAAGTCGCAGAGATTGTGCAGGCAGCCATGAGCAGATAACTTTCATTGGGATTCGTTTTTTGTCACATTTAAAAACGGTGTAGTTTGCAATCCAGTATATCACTCACTTGTTATGGTCTTAAAGCTATAAACAAAGAGATGTCTTTGATATTGGCAAGGCGAGTTGCCGTACAGCCCAATAAAACAATATGCAGCTGTCATTGCTACGTAACAGACATTTCAATACAAGTCTTGCTGCAGCGAGGACCTTTTAAAGTAATCACTTCTATCTCATTCAAATCAACTCTCTTGATACATCTTTCGGTTCTTAACGATTGGTATGTTCCTCCTTCAAGTGACCAATTGGTACGATTCGTAAAGTAGCGACATCGAGGATGCCTTAAAAAAAGTTAAAGTTGAATTTTGCCAGCTAAAAACATTAAGCCTGCATAACATGTTTTATACATATATATTTCTACAAATAGTCAATGCATAATAAGAGATTTTTAGAAGTTATGTACTATGCTCTTATATTAAACACGAATGATTGAATTTTTAAGAAGCTTGCATGCAGCATTTATTTTAGATAGCAGATACCAATAATTTACTACAAGCATGTATTCATTTGATACTTTCATTCCATGGTATCATTTATATTTAACTAACTCATGCTTTCTGTCCAGTCTGCTGTACTTCTCATACAATCTGCAGTGCCCATCTCCACCAGATTCACAAAGTTTTGCTTCAGCAAGCTATCAACCTGTTCTGTAAAAATCTGGTAAACAGGAGAAATGTTTCTTTTGATTGCTGAGTGTTAGCAACACTTTAAATGTAGCAGGAAGATTTCCCATGTTCGCTGTCTCTAGTGAAATCTTAAAAGCATTTTAAAAATATGTTGAAGGTTTTGCTAGAAATAGAATCAAAGGAAATCTTCCTGCTTTGTTTATGATACTAATGCATAGTGACCAGAGGATATCTCCCCACTCCCCACTGATTTTGCTATTTTAAATTTGCAGATCTTATCAGATAGAACCAAAAATCCAACTGTGTGATTTAATATTTTGAATCTAATAGCGAAATTCTCTGCTGCCAGCTCAGTCTATTAAAGTGTATTATAATTGTCACCTTTGAGCTCCTCACCATTCAATAATGCCATATTCAGTGTTGGTTAATTTTTTCACACAATATAAGTAAAGCATTTCCCATGTATTTACTTCATTTAGAAGATAATTCTTGGCAAATTAAATTATTGAGGATTTAGAAGCAATTTCTAATTTTATAGTTTTGTGCACTTTAGAGTTTTAGAATCTGAATTGTTACACATAGAAAAGTACCTCCATGTTCTGTCATGAAACTATGTGAGAAAATGTTGATAAAAAGCAAAATACTGCAGATGCTGGAAGTCGGAAATAAAAACAGAAAATGTTGGAAATACTCAGCAAGCAAGGCAGCATCTGTGGAGAAAGAAACAGAGTTAACATTTCAGGTTGATGATCCTTCGTCAGAACTGGAAGAAGTTGAAGATTAAACAATTTTAGAGCAAGTATAGAGCCAGGGAAAGGGGGAGTGCGAGGGAAGGGGAGGAAAGAACAAAAGGGAAGGTCTCTGATAGGGAGGAGAGCAGAAGTGATTAAATGACAAAAGGGATAACAGTGCAAGGCAAGGAGGGTGTAAAGGCAAGTAAAGTAACAAAAGATGGGTCCAGAGGAGCTGTGAATGGCAACATCAGAACCATTACCAGCACCTGTTGTCTGAAAAAATGGGAGCAGTGGTTATGATCTGAAGTTATTGAAATCAATGTTGAGTCCAGAAGTTTCCGAGGGAAGGGTAGAAATTGGAAGCAAAGATGATGAAATTTTCCAGTTCGGGGCGAGAATTTCCACCCTACCTTTGCCTTCACATGGTCCATCTTCGACTCTTCCCTTCCCTTTCTTGACTTCTTTATCTCCATTTCCAGGGATAGGCTGTCAACCAATATCTACTATAAGACCACCGACTCCCACAGCTAGCTTAATTACACTTCCTCCCACCCTGCTTCCTGTAAGGACTCTATTCCATTCTCCCAGTTTCTCTGCCTCCATCGCCTCTGTTCTAACGATGCCACCTTCCACTCCAGTGCTTCCGATATGTCTTCCTTTTTCCTCAACTGAGGATTCCCCTCCACTGTAATTGACAGGACCCTCGACTATGTCCGTCCCATTTTCCGCACTTCTGCCCTCACCCCTTCTCCTCCCTCCCAAAATCACAATAGGTTCCCCATTGTCCTCACCTTCCACCCCACCAGCCTTCACATTCAACGTATCATCCTCCGCCATTTCCACCACCTCCAGTGCGATCCCACCAACAAACACATCTTCCCCTCCCCTCCCCTTTCAGCATTCCGAAGGGACCGCACACCCTGATCCACTCTTCCATCATCCCCAACACCCGCTCTACTCCCCAAGACACCTTCCCGGGCGAACGCAGGAGATGCAACACCTGCCCTTTCACCTCCTCCCTTCCCACTGTCCAGGGCCCCAACCACTCCTTCCTGGTGAAACAGCAATTTACTTGTACTTCTTTCAATTTAGTGTACTGTATTCACTGCTTACAATCCGGTCTCCTCTGCATTGAAGAGACCAAACGCAGATTGGGTGATTGCTTTGCTGTACACCTTAGCTCAGTCTGCGAGTGTGACCCTGACCTGCCGGTCGCTTGCCATTTTAATTCCCCGTCCCACTCTCCCTCTGATCTCTCTGTACTCGACCTCTTACACTGTTACAATGAAGCTCAACGGAAGCTTGAGAAACAACACCTCATCTTTCGATTAGGCACTTTGCAACCTTCTGGACTCAACATTGATTTCAATAACTTCAGATCATAAACACTGCTCCCATTTTTATGGACAACAGGTGCTGCTAATGGTTCTGATGTTACCGTTCACAGCTCCTCTAGGCCCATCTTTTGTTTCTTTACTTGTCCCATTACCACCCTCCTTGCCTTGCACCATCATATCTTTTGTCACTTAATCACTGCTGCTCTCCACCCTGTCAAAGACCTTCCCTTTTGTTCTTTCCTCCCCTCCCATTCCTACCCACCCCCCCACCCTTCCCTGGCTCTGTACTTGCTTAAAAACTGTTTAATCTTCAACTTCTTCCAGTTCTGATGCGGGGTCAATGACCTGAAACGTTAACTCTGTTTCTTTCTCCACAAATGCTGCCAGACTTCCAGCATTTTCTGTGAGAAAATGTTGATGTTCAGTTGTATGAGAAGGAGTTGAAATAGAACATACACCTCTGCATTCTGCATGAGATATGGTATTGGTATTTGTAACACTAGAACCTTTGGCAACTGTGTTTTTAATGTTTGGCCAGTTGCACTCAACTTAGTCACCTTTATTTTCCTTAGTGTTTCCCAGTCTTAAATAACTAAAAATTGTGAATTTCCATTCAGTATAATGTGAATTCTTTAAACCTCTGAATGGAAAATGGTATTAAGTCCATGTCGGGGAAATTACATTAATTCCATATCAGGACAGCTAAATGGTTGTTTACTTCCCTTGTTCGATACATTTTTGAAGCAGTTGTCTGCAGTGTAGTTTATTAAGTTAGTCTGACTATGTGGGAACCTGAATTCTGTGATTGTTTTAATCAATCACATACATAGAAGCAAGTTGATTGAAGGCTTGAGATTTAAAAGATTGAAGTTGTGTAAATCCCTGAAATGCTTAATAACACTTTTAATATGTAGATGGGGTTTTGGGAATATTTAGATACCACAAATGCTGCAGATAGGCATAAACCATAGATAATGTTAGACGGCCAGTCTTTAATATAAAGTACAATGGTGGAGAAAGGATTTACTTCTATAGTCTTTTGAATATTATTTAGAGAAGTCTTCAGTCACTGCCTGCATGCATCTGGAATTTAGTGCATCAGAAGTACTTCTTTATATTGGTTCCCATGCAATAAAAATATAATTTAACTTATTCAGTCATCAAAAGCAATTGGCCTAATTATTAATGGGCACAATCGTGAAATACAATCCCCAAAATACTGGAAAAATTTCCAAATTCCCATGTAATAATAATGGAACTTGATTTATTTAGTCAGTGTAATACAGTGGCCTTGGAGATTATTAATTGAGATATATTTTCAAGAGCAAGGACAAATTGAAGATTTTCCAATAGTTGAATCATGTAGTTGCAGATTTATATTAGTGTACTGAGGGCAGTTGCTACTTCTGTCGGTGATGTATGTTTTGAAATTAAATGTATTTGAAATTATTGGAGCTGAAGGATTAAATACGATAGAGATTTTTCTTACCATTTTGTAATTTATGATTTGATACACTCATATATTAAGATTCTAATCCCCACTCTGGGATACTGCTTTATTACACTTCTAAGGAAAATGTGAAGGTGACTGGACACTGTGTTTACGCAGTGTAAACTTTAGGTTTCTAGAACTTGAACCGCAGTAAGGAAAGAAATCCATTTTAAAATTTTAGCAGATTATCAAAGTCACTAATTTGCAGTTTTCACAGATAAATGGACAAAATTGCAGTAGATGATCTCAAAAACACCAAATAAAATCACAAAAACTTCCCTAATCCCATTTAATAAAAACAGAATTTGATTTATTCAGTTATAATAACTGTGCTGATTATTAACTGGGATATGTTTTTAAGAGCAAGGGCAAATTGCAAATTTTGCAACAGTTGATTCACGTAGCTGCATATCTTTATTAGTGTATTGATTATTATTTCACCTGAACCATTTTTATTTCTGGAATAGCCTCTTCCATACCTCTATGAAAATATCACAACTAATATTTGTACTTGTATATCCTAACTAACGTAACTCGTACTAAGTCCCGTTCTGCTCAAGTGAAAACATACTCCACCTGATATCAAGAAACAGCTGAGTGCACTGGATACAACAAAAGCTATGGGCCTCGACAACATCCCGGCTGTAGTGCTGAAGGCTTGTGCTCCAGAACTAACAGCACCTCTAGCCAAACTGTTCCAGTACAGCTATAACACTGGCATCTACCTGAAAATTGCCCAGGTATGTTCAGTTCACAAAAAGCAGGACAAATCCAATCCGGCCAATTACCGCCCCATCAGCCTACTCTCAATCATCAGCAAATTGATGGAAGGTGTCGTCGATAGTGCTATCAAGCGGCACTTACTCAACAATAACCTGCTCAGCGATGCTCAGTTTGGGTTCCGCCAGGACCACTCGGCTCCAGACCTCATTACAGCCTTGGTCCAAACATGGACAAAAGAGCTGAATTCCAGAGGTGAGGTGAGAGTAACTACCCTTGACATCAAGGCAGCATTTGACCGAGTGTGGCACCAAGGAGCCCTAGTAAAATTGAAGTCAATGGGAATCAGGGGGAAAACTCTCCAGTGGCTGGAGTCATACCTAGCACAAAGGAAGATGATAATGGATGTTGGAGGAAAATCATCTCAGCCCCAGAACATTGCTGCAGGAGTTCCTCAGGCCCAACCATCTTCAGCTGTTTCATCAATGACCTTCCCTCCATCATAAGATCAGAAATGGGGATGTTCGCTGATGATTGCACAGTGTTCAGTTGCATTCACAACCCCTCAGATAATGAAGCAGTCCGTGCCCGCATACAGCAAAACCTGGACAACATCCAGGCTTGGGCTGATAAGTGACAAGTGACATTCGTGCCAGACAAGTGCCAGGCAATGACCATCTCCAACAAAAGAGAATCTAACCACCTCCCCATGACATTTAACGGCATTACCATCGCCGAACCCCCCACCATCAACATCCTGGGGAGGTCACCATTGACCAGAAAATTAACTGGATCAGCCACATATATACTGTGGCTACAAAAGCAAGTCAAAGGCTGGGTATTCTGCGGTGAGTGACTCACCTCCTGACTCCCCATCTACAAGGCACAAGTCAGGAATGTGATGGAATACTGTCCACTTGCCTGGATGAGTGCAGCTCCAACAACACTCAAGAAGCTCGACACCATCCAGGACAAAGCAGCCCGCTTGATTGGCACCCCATCCACCACACTAAACATTCAATCCCTCCACCATCGGCGCACAGTGGCTGCAGTTTGTACCACCTACAGGATGCGCTGCATCAACTCGCCAAGGCTTCTTCGACAGCACCTCCCAAACCCGCGACCTCTACCACCTAGAAGAACAATGACAGCAGGCGCATGGGAACAACATCACCTGCACGTTCCCTCCAAGTCACACACCATCCCGACTTGGAAATATATCGCCGTTCCTTCATCGTCACTGAGTCAAATTCCTGGAAGTCCCTTCCTAACAGCACTATGGGAGAACCTTCACCACAGGGACTGCAGCAGTTCAAGAAGGCGGCTCACCACCACCTTCTCAAGGGCAATTAGGAATGGGCAATAAATGCTGGCCTTGCCAGCGACGCCCATATCCCATGAACAAATAAAAAAAAAGACAAGTGTTGAAAGCTTCTAATAACAAATGGACTATGGATTCTGACAATACATTTGTATGCAAAGTGAATAAACGGACATTGATGCTGATTCACTATATTACTACACTGAAATATTTTGAGAATTCTCTAAGTGAAGATTTTGGCTTTGATTTTCCTCCAAATTGCTGCCCAATATGGGGCAGTAAATGGAGTAAAATGGGTTCTTAGAGGTTACTGCCTTGAATACACCACAAAAGTCTGCCAGTACTATGGGTGGAGTGTTAGCTGGAGGGTAATTGTTGCACAGTTGGAGATGGCTATGGGGCCCATGTCACCCCTTGACTCGAGGAAGTTGCATCTGCTTCAGCACTAAGTAGCCAGTCCTGGAATACATTTTGTCTAGGTTTAAGTAGAAGATGTATTCCTTCTTTGTGGGATGCACGGCTCACTATGCATCAACTAGGTCATTGCATCACTCTTGGATTGATCCATCCCTGTTCAGCGCTTTCCACAGATGACTTGTTTACGATCAGGAGCTTATTATGTGGGAAATCAGAAAAGTGGTACCATTAGTAAAATGATGATGTCAAATGTACTTTTATCTATTTTTGTTCTCAGAAAGCGCATATCTTAAACTCCACAATAATGAACAGAAATCTAATCCAGTTGCAGTAGTAATGATGCTCGTGACTGGAATGTATAATAACAACTAAAACACATTTAATGTTTCTCAGAAACTAGAAGGCTCAAATTCAGGTATAAATCAAGCGAAATACAAGCCACTTGGGTTTCAGAATTGGTTGCTTGTAATAAATATTGTATTTTATAATGTATTTGAGAGCTAGGATAAACTGTTTATTTGTCTATGGACTCTATGGATACCAGGATTACTCTAATGCTGAACAGTATTAATGCATTCTGACTGTCTTCCTATAAAAACTAGGACACTGCAGATTTTAAGTTATGTTTCTCAAACAGAAATCAAAAGAAAAGAAAAAAAAGAGACTTGCATTTGTACAGTGCCTCTCACGATTTCAGGACGTCTCAAAGCGCTTTATAGCCAATGAAGTACTTTTTCAGTGTAGTCACTGTTGTAACGTAGGAAACACGGCAGCCAATTTTCACACAGTAAGGTCCCATAAACAGCAATGTGATAATGACCAGATAATCTATTTTAGCGATGTTGGTTGATAGATAAATATTAGCCAGGAAGAGCTTCCCTGCTCTTTCTTCAAATAGTACCATGGGATCTTTTACATCCACCTGAGAGGGCAGGTGGGGCCTTGGTTTAACACCTCATCCAAACAACAGCACCTCTGGTAGTGCAGCACTACAAATGTCAGCCTAGATTTTATCCTTAATCTCTGGAGTAGGACTTGAACCCACAACCATTGTGGACTCAGAGACAAGAGTGCTACCACTGAGCTACAGCTAACACCTCACAAAAAGCAGATGTACTAGTCAATTCTACCTTGTCAAGGAAATTCTCTTGGAAAAAAAAAATAGAAATCCAGAATACTGAGGTAAAACACCCTAAAATAAATAGTGTAATATCACAAAATAAATATGGATGAGGAAGGCCATTTGGCACACCTCAGCTCATCTTTTCAGAAAGACTCTACAGTTCCTTCCCTACCATAGCAACTAATTGTTTCTTAAATGATCCCAAGGTTTTCAACTTCACTAATCTAACTGGAAGTCTATTCCATGTGATGAGAAAGGAATAGAAGGATATTCTGTTAGAATTAGATGAAATAGGGAGGGAGGAGGCTCCTGTGGTGCATAAACACCAGCATGGACCTGCTGGACCGAATGGCCTGTTTCTGTGCTGTACATTCTATGTAATTCTTTCAACTTCACCCGTAGCTATTTCAACATCATTCATGGAGTACTTATGTCATCTATTTTTTTCTTCCCATGTGCAATACTTTAGACTTGCTTGCATTAAATTTCCTCTGCCATTATTCCCTATCACTTATATATTTTGTCCAACTCATTTTGTTGTTCCTGAGCTGAATTCACATCATTAAAATATCATTTACAAGTGCTAAGATCTGTGGCTAAGGATGATTCAATTAATCTCAGAAAACTCAATTTGTAGGACAGAGTATTGTACTGATTTGCAAACTTCATGATATACTTTGATCTTTTTTTGTATAACTAGTTTTAGCAATACTAGAAAAAGTGCAAGTCATGGGCCTAGAAATTCAGCCGTTAAAAGGCCTCCTAAGCCTCGAATATGGTGAGCAGGAATCCCACGCTCATCACAAGCTGGAAGTGCGCTATCCGCCATAACAGCCAAAAAGTCGTCCCACGCCTGACACAGGGATTGGGGCCTTGGTTTACCCTGAGGCAGTCAGCACCAACTGCACTCAGAAAAACCAGGTTTACATGCAGCTGAACAGGTGGTCCTTAAAGGGACTGCCTGTTAGGCCACAACGAACCAGGTAAGATTTTAAAATATACTTAACTAAATTTGGAGTCAAGAGGAGCAGGAGTACTCCTCCCAACACCACATTCCCACATTCAAAGAATGCAGCCGCTGCCAGCCAACGGTTCCCCCCCCCCACCCCGATCACTGCTGCTACCTCCCCCGGGATCTGCCGCTACCTCCTTCCCTCCCCCAGGCTGCCGCTACATCCCTCTCAACCCTGCCCACACCCCCCCAGGCTGCCGCTACCTCATCCCCGGCCACCGCAACCTCCCCCCGGGGTCTGCCGCTACCTCCGTCCCCTCCTCCCAAGTTGCCGCTAACTCACTCCCAATCGACATGTGTCCCGACCCAATCACCCTCCTGATGCCGCCCTACCCGATCGCTAATTTCCTGATTGTCCCCCTTCTCAGTCCCTTTTAACCACTTACCTGAGGGTCTGTGGCCCTATCTTCCATTCCACTTCACTGGAAAGCTGCCTGTTAGTGTCCGCAGCTCGCCCGCTCAATGATAATGAGGCCCGAAGTCCAATATCGGGTGCACCTCGGGCCTCACCATTTAGGCACAGGGATTGATCCTGGCACCCCCCCTCCCGACCCATAAATGGGCGCTCATCAATTTCTAGGCCGTGGTATTTTACCATCTCCTGCAGCCAGACCATCAGATCTCTTCTAGGATTGACTTGGCTTTACCTGTGGGGTGAAACTCACAACTGCCTTGAACTTCTATGCCACTGGGTACCTTCAAAGGTACCGTAGGTGACATCTGACAACCAGTCAGTATGCGGTGCACTACTGCATACAGCAGGTGAATGAGGTATTTTTCGCCAGGGGCAATGACTTCTTCAGTTTTCCTAAGGACAACGAAAATCAATGGAAAAGACTTCACTTTTTCAGAGTGGCGAGCTTCCCAAAAGTGTAAGGCATCATCAGTGCAACTCATATGGCCAAACAGACTACTTGCAACAATTTAGTAGTATTTATGAACAGTAAAGGATTCAGTTCCATCAACATGCTAGGTGTATGTGACCATAAGAACTGCATCATGCAGGTGGAAGTCAGGTGCCCTGGAAGCCAATCTGCAGTCCCACCATTATTGTAATGCCGTTCCACTTAGATGGATGGATCGTAAGCGAAGACGAAGATTCTGCCGCCTGGATCAATTCAGGTGAATGCTGTTGTACAGCCTAGAATAGGTCTCCAAAATTATAGTCATTTACTGAATGCTGCAAAATCTTGCTCACCAGAAAGAACTCACCATTAAGCAGGGGCAAGAGAATGGCCAAGAAAAGGGTAGAAAAAGAAGGGGACAGCAAGGCAGAGCCTCAGAATTTGATGGAAACAAACCTGGAGAATATTGCAATGTTTACTGGAGAACCAGTCCTCTTAAAATTTAGAAGCCCTCTGCAGAAGCATTTCAGTATCATGTTCCATTGAACTGACACATCAGTCCTACATTGTATCATGACAACAGACTATTCCTCCCCCACAGTTAATGCACATTCAGTCATATCCTAAAGCAGAAAGGTTTAACGATACAAAGGAACTCCCAGCACAAAAATCAAGTATAAACATCTTTTATTCAAACTAAGGGTTTCTTGTGTTGTGTCGATGTATCTTTCCTGGTGATTCCCTTGATGACAATATATAGTGAAGATCTTTTACAAACTATCCAAGTGCTCCTTCTAGGTACTTCTGGAATGGGAGAAGGGGGAGAGGTAGCTGAATGCTGGATATCACTGAGGGCTTCCTGGGATGGGGATGGCTTGTTATTTCCTTCGGCAAGGTTAGAGGACCTCTCTGCAACAGCAGGTGCCACTTGTGCTACTCTGGTGGTTACCTGCGTCTGCTCGTTTTCTGCGCCTGCATGAGACATTTGAGTGGGGTGGCTGGGTGGCGTGGATGATGAAATCATCCCGAGAGACAGCTCCCTCATCCCTGCTTCTTCTTATACCCCTGCTACTGGTCAGTCTCTCGGCATGCTTGGCCATCTGTCGACTGCTGATGTGAAGGTCTTTTACAAACTATCTGAGTGCTCCTTCTGGGATGGGAATGACAGGATGCTGGATATCCGTGAGCGCTTACTGGGATGGGAGTAACCTGTTACTTCCTTGCTGTGAATTTGTAGAAACCCTGCATCAAAAGTCCTGCACAGACAATTTCCCAACATAGAGAATTCAGTAAGTACCAACTCAAGGATATCAGAGCCCAAGGTTTCTACAGCTTCAGTTATGGTGCTCCTGAAAATGCCCACTGTTTTGTTTAGGACCTCCATTAAGAAGGGATCCTTTGTAGGTGCTCCTGAAGGTACTCTGTGGAGGCGTTCCATGGTGGACTGTAGTTTTGTGAAGCCGTCAAACATCATTATTCAAAGACAGGTAGCGGACTCCTCCATATTAGTCCTCATACTGTACACTCTGAAATGACTGAATAAATTGATGGTTCTCAGAAGACATCTTTCTTGGTGGTAGGTACTGGATTGCACCACTCCCTGAGGATGGTCTTCAGCTGACCCGCTGGACCACTTCTTCCCACTCCTCTGCTGTCACCTGTACTTGTTCATCCTCACTTGTGCTCTATGTTTCACCCGTTGCTTCCTGCTCTTATTCTAACTCCACATCTTCCCCCGGAGTGGATGCCCTGGGTTGATGCTGTAGGTAGAATGAGAACAGTGTGGTGTCAAATATATGGGGCCTCTAAAAAACATTTCTGATTTCTTCGGATTCACATAGTGAATTTATGAATGTACTAGGAAATCTCCCAGTTATATAAGGTATTGGTGAGACCGCACCTGGAATACTGCATACAGTTTTGGTCTCCATACTTAAGAAAAGACATACTTGCTCTCGAGGCAGTACAAAGAAGGTTCACTCGGTTAATCCCGGGGATGAGGGGGTGGACATATGAGGAGAGGTTGAGTAGATCGGGACTCTACTCATTGGAGTTCAGAAGAATGAGAGGCGATCTTATTGAAACATATAAGATTGTGAAGGGGCTTGATCGGGTGGATGCGGTAAGGATGTTCCCAAGGATGGGTGAAACTAGAACGAGGGGGCATAATCTTAGAATAAGGGGCTGCTCTTTCAAAACAGAGATGAGGAGAAACCTCTTCACTCAGAGGGTAGTAGGTCTGTGGAATTTGCTGCCCCAGGAAGCTGTGGAAGCTACATCATTAAATAAATTTAAAACAGAAATAGACAGTTTCCTAGAAGTAAAGGGAATTAGGGGTTACGGGGAGCGGGCAGGAAATTGGACATGAATTTAGATTTGAGGTTAGGATCAGATCAGCCATGATCTTATTGAATGGCAGAGCAGGCTCGAGGGGCCGATTGGCCTACTCCTGCTCCTATTTCTTATGTTCTTATTGCTTATGGAAAAATGTGAACAAACAATAAAGCTGATTTTTCTCCCTACCCTACGAGGTATACTCTGCCTGACATTCAATGAATCCATCAGTATCTCCAGGTTGAGATCACTAGTCTAGGCCAGACACTTCCATGGCAGTGCCTTGCGACTGGAAATGGGGACAGAAATCCAGGCTGCAGGCCTGCGATCTAAAACTTTGCATTGGACCCAGGAACCGAGTGTACCCAGGGCAAAGGAGAAGAAAATCAGCCCTATTGTTTCTTCTTGTTACTGGCCCTCTGCTTCTTTCCCATTATTTAATTCTCTCTGTCGGCCTTTCTCTGCTTTTGAGTTTGTCTTCCCATCTTTTTATCTACTTTTTCCTCTTACTTTCTGTATAGCTCTATCATACTTTCATTGTAGTCTGTATATTTCCCTGTTTGTCTCCTCTATTTCTCATTCTTTTTTCCCTCTTTCTGTAAGTCTCCCCTTCCCTTTGTTTCCCCTCTTATGCCTTGCAATCTCTGTACATCATTCATATTCTTTATTTCTGCTTTTCTCTCCCTTTAAAAAAAGGGGGCATGCATAAATATTTTTATTGTAATAACCTTCAGCTTTGTTCTTAAATGGATATTTTTCCAGTTGACACAGAATTAACTCCTATCTGTGAATCTATTCCACATATTCACTACTCTATGTAGTGGAAGGGGAGATTCTAATCTCCAGCCTCACTTAAAGCTAATTCATTTAGTACTTGTATTTATCATTAGAACCACAGAAAAATTACGGCTCAGGAGGAGGCCATTCAGCCCATCGTGCCCGTGCCAGCTGAAACTAAGCCACCCAACCTAATCCCAATTTCCAGCACTTGGTTCGTAGCCTTGCATAGAATCAGAGTTCAAGTTATATCTATGTTATCCATATCCCTCAGGAATTTAAAGATCGTTCCCTGGTTCTCATTGCCAGTAGATTACAAACTTCTATTGTACTTGCTTTTGTATCAATTTGTATTATCTTTCCCTTTATTATTTCATATTTACCTCTCCTCCGTCATCTTAATGACCTCACTCACAATGTGTTACCAAGTACTTTCATTGTCCTTTAGCTATTGGTTGTTTAATTTTGGTTAGCACTGTATGTTATTTGTTGCAAAATTATTCATTCTTTGCTCTCCAGTACAGTGAAATCCCTTAGGTTGCAATCCTGGCAGTTACACTGGGATAATGCCTTACGGTGCGCTCCAGTGCTGACCCCGCCTGAGTTTGGGGAGTCAATGGGAGGACACTTCCACTGTCATATCAGTCTGATTATTTTTCCTAAGAAAGAAGCATGTTGGGATCTCATCCAACATACATCTTAGGGCGCATTAAAGGACAGCAAAGGGATAGTTCCGATCAGCAGCTGCAAAATGATATATATTTCTTTAAATCAAATGTTAATATTTTGTTTTTTAACCCTCTTTGGAACTGTGTCAGTAGGGAAGTATGAATTAGTGTTTGATCTGATGGTGCCTCAGTTGTGCTTCCCCCATGTTGCATACAACACGATGCCTATGCTCACATGTTATTAAAAAGTCCATTTATCACAGCTGGATTAAATAAGTTTGGAACACTGAGGTCTTGAATTTCCTCAGAGCCTAGGAGACATCATATCCATGGTGGGGTGGGACTTCCACCCTCTGGCCCCAGAACCCCTGCCCCAATCAGACTTCAAAGAAAAGGTTTATGCTAATCACAATCAACAAAGCTATAACAGTAAAGAAAGACCTTTCGTGACCTCAGGATGTCCCAAAGTGCTTCACAGCCAATAAAGTACTTTTGAAGTGTAGTCACTGTTGTAATGTAGTGAAACATGGCAGCCAATTGCACACAACAAGTTCACACAAACAGCAATGTGATTAATGACCAAATAAATGTTTGATGTTGGTTGAGGGATAAATTGGTTGAGGGATAAATGTTGGCCAGGACATTGTTTGAACTGTCCTGCTCTTCTTCAATTGTGCCAAAGGATCTTTTACACCCATATGTCATAGGACAGATTTATTTTAGGGCCACAAAAAGGATACTGTATTAGATTTATTTTAATTGCAAAAAATGTCAAGTGTGCTTTGGGAAAGTACATGATGTTTTCATCAGACATGTACAGAGATATAAGTATGAAGGAAAGGGATGAACATAATTTGTACAGATTTATTAGGAATGTGCTTGACTTAATTTTAATAATTTGCCATGATTTCTATTTCTATTTTGTAGACTGTGGCTTTTCATCATCATAGAAAATGAAGCTAGTCAACCAAATTTACAGACAATAGTAAAATATAATCATTGAAAGATACTTACAACACCAGGTTATAGTCCAACAGCTTTATTTAAAATCACAAGCTTTCGGAGGCTTTCTCCTTCATCAGGTGAGTCACCTGACGAAGGAGAAAGCCTCCGAAAGCTTGTGATTTTAAATAAAGCTGTTGGACTATAACCTGGTGTTGTAAGACTCCTTACATTTGTCCACCCCAGTCCATCACCGACATCTCCACATCATTGAAAGATACAGCACAGGAGGCGGCCATTCAGCCTGTCGTGCCTGTGCTTGCTCTTTGATAGAGCTATCCAATTAGTTCCACTGCTCTTTCCCCATAGCCCTGAATTTTTTTTCCCTTCAAGTATTTATCCAATTCCCTTTTGAAAGTTACTATTGAATCTGCCTCCACCACCTTTTCAGGCAGTACATTCCAGATCACCACAACTGGCTGCATAAAAAATGTTTTCCTCATGTCGCAACTGGTTCTTTTGCCGATCACCTTAAATCCATGTCCTCTGGTTACCGACCGTTCTGCCACTGGAAACAGTTTCTTCTTATTTACTCCATCAAAACTGCTCATGATTTTAAACACCTCTATCAAATCTCCTCTTAACCTTCTCTGCTCTAAGGAGAACAACCCCAGTTTGTCTAATCTCTCCATATGACTGAAGTCCCTCATCCCTGAAACCATTCTAGTAAATCTCTTCTGCACCCTCACTAAGGCCTTGACATCCTTTCTAAAGTGTGGTGCTCAGAATTGAACACAGTACTCCAGCCGAGGCCCAATCAGTGTTTTATAAAGGTTTACCATAACTTCCTTGCTTTTGTACTCTATACCTTTATTTATAAAGCCCGGGATCCCATCTGCTTTTTTAACAGTCTTCTCAACTTGTCCTACCACCTTCAAAAATTTGTGTACCAACACCCCCAAGTCTCTCTGTTCTTGCACCCACTTTAAAAATTGTACCATTTATTTTGCCTTGCCTCTCCTTATTCTTCCTACCAAAATGTATCATTTCATACTTCTCTGCGTTAAATTTCATCTGTCATGTGTCTACCCATTTCACTAGTATGTCTATGTCCTCCTGAAGTCTGTTACTATCCTCCTCATTGTTTACTACATTTCCAAGTTTTGTGTCATCTGCAGACTTTGAAATTATGCCCTCTATACCTAAGTCCAGGTGTTTAATATACATCAAAAAGAGCAGTGGTCCCACTGGGGAACACCACTGTAAAACTTCCCTCCGGTCTAAAAAACAACCGTTCACCACGACTCTCTGCTTTCTGTCCCTTAGCCAATTTTGTATCCAAGCTGCCATTGTCCCTTTAACCCCATGGGCTTTAATTTTGCTAACAAGTCTATTATGTGGTACTTTATCAGATGTCCTTTGAATGTCTATATACACAACATCAACTGCACTACCCTCATCAATCCTCTCTGTTACTTCATCAAAGAACTCAATCAAGTTAGTCAAATACGATTTGCCTTTAACAAATCCAAGCTGACTTTCATTTATTAATCCATACCCAATTAATTTTGTCTCAGATTATTGTCCCTAAAAGTTCCCCCACCACCGACATTGGGCTGACAGGCCTATAGTTGCTGAGTTCTTCCCTCTCCCCTTTTATTTGAACGGGGGTGTGACATTTGCAATCCTCCAGTCCTCCGGCTCCATCCCCATATCTAGGGAGGATTGGAAGATTGTAGCCAGAGCCTCTGCAATTTCCACCCTTACTTCCCTCAACAACCTAGGATGCATCCCATCTGGACCAGGTGACTTTTCTACTTTTAAGTAACCCCTCTCTATTTTTATCCTATCCAATATCACCACTACCTCCTTCTTTACTGCAACAATGGCAGCATCCTCTTCTCTTGTGAAGACCGATACAAAGTACTCATTTTACACCTCAGCCATGCCCTCTGCCTCCACAAGATGATCTCCTTTTTGGTCCCGACTCAGCTCCACCCTTCCTCTGACTACCCTTTTACTATATGTGTTTATAAAAGATTTTTGGGTTCCCCTTTATGTTAGCCACTAATCTATTCTCATACTCTTCCTTTAGGTTATAGTCCAGCAATTTTATTTTAAATTCACAAGCTTTCGGAGGCTACCTCCTTCCTCAGGTGAACGATGTGGTTCACCTGAGGAAGGAGGTAGCCTCCGAAAGCTTGTGAATTTAAAATAAAATTGCTGGACGATAACTTGGTGTTGTAAAATTGTTTACAATTGTCTTCCTTTAGGAACATAGGAACATAAGAACAGGAGTAGGCCATTCAGCCCCTCGTGCCTGCTCCGCCATTTGACAAGATCATGGCTGATCTGTGATCTAACTCCATGGGCTCGATTTTAGGGTCGGGTTACCTGCGGGTTTCCAGCGGGGGGGCCCCGAAAATCCCGATCTCCGGTCACGTGACCGGATCGCGACGAAATCCCGGCCACTTCCGGGTACCGCGCTGACGTGCGGGGCTGCGCGCGCAAGCCCCGCTGGTGGGAATCCCGCAGGCAATTAAAGCCAGCGGGGTTCCACTTGAGAGTACTTAACTTGCTCGTTGTGGTCAGTTAATGAGCTGAAGCAGCTGTCAAAAGAGGAAGTGTGGGATTTTAGGTTCAACGCAGTCAGTTTCCCACACTGGGGGAAACAGTCTCCATCCAACCAGGCGTGTTGCAGCCAGCAGCCTGTGGCAGGTGCCAAGGTGCGCTCCACGGGGGAGAGCCCTCACCCACGCAGGAGGCCACCGCGTCACATAGGGCAACCCCTGCCCTCCACCACCCCCCGCCAAGCCAGAGGACAGACCGACACGAGACCGCAGCCCCAGTCCGAGGAACCACACACCTACCCTGCACAACCCCTCAGACCAACACCTGCCAGTTGGGTGGTGTGTGGACACCCTCGGAGGACGAAGAGCATGACCAGCACCAGCAGCCTCGCAGTCCACGCCGTCCGCCGCAGAGACGTGGATCCCCCCAACACGGTGTTGTTGCACGCCCACCTGCACAGCAGGAGGGAGGGCTACCGCAGAGAGAGACGCGTCGCAGAGGGCACTACCCTCGCCACAGGGTCCACAGACCGAGGCGCAGCTCCCCGGACCTCTCCGAGCAGCAGTGCACAGGGAGGCGCAGATTCGCTCGACATGTAGTCTTGGAGATCTGCAGCCTCTTTCATGCCGAGCTGCTCCTGGCTGGCCCCAGCACCAACTGCTTACCTGTCGCTGGCAAAGTCACCACTGCCCTCCACACCTTCTCCTCCGCATCCTTCCAGGGTGCAGCCGCCTACACCGCCGATGTCTCTCAGTCGTCTGCGCGGACGAGCCCTGCAAATACACCTGCACCTACTCTGCAGTAACACGATGGGTGGCATCAGTGGTGGGTCCTCATAGTGATACCCAGGAGCGGGCATTATTGGACACAACGGACAGGATTCACGGAGACATGGCAGTGGTGGTGTCAATATAATGTGTGCTGTTTGTTGCTCTGAAATTCAATATGGGTAACACCCATGACAAACCCTCAGACACCCTTGTGCACCCCCTTCATGCTGACGAGACGTTTGCCTTACGCTGCCTACTGCACATATGTGATGCATGCCCTGTGGCTGCAGCACAGGTGGTGGCAGGTTGAGTGAAGCTGGCCGTGAGGGAGATGCACGAGAGGGTGAGTATGGGATGGAGCAATGAGATTGTATGAGGAGTGGGTTGCGTGTTAGTGGCAGGGTGAGTACTGGCGAGGTGAGTAGGTGGAGGTAAGATGAGGACGGGGTGTGAGTGGGTATGAAGGGTGATGTGACAGAATAGTGTTGGCGGTGCCGAAGGAGATTTGGGGTGGGGGCAGTGTTGTGGCAGACGGAGTGTAGGGGAAAGACTTCATGTTCTCACTGCGGCTGACCTACTGCGGTCATTGCAGAGCCTCTTGCACTGTATGCAGGTGGCCGATATGTTGGTGGCGCAGGTGACCCCCTCTGCCACCTCGAGCCAGGCCTTCTTGGTGGCAGAGGCAGGCCGCTTCCTCCCGCCCGCCGGGGGGAAGATCTGTGTCCTCCCCCTCCTCCTCACCCCATCTGATGATACCTGGGGTGAGGCATCATTAAACTGGGAGCAGCCTTCCCCCTGGGCTGCTCCATGCTGCAATTTGTCCCATTGGTTGCAGCATCTGTCAGTGGAGGACTGCCCCTTTAACTAGAGAGCCTCCAGCTGACAGATCGTACTGCGCATGCGCAGCCCGACCGACGCGCAGGCCAGCGCCGTGGACCCCGGAGGAGCAGGTAATTGATTCCGATTAGTGTGTTGCCTGCTACGATCGCGTGGGCAACCCACTAATTTCGCCGTCCGCGTTTTCGACGCTCCCGGAGGACCACCCGCTGGGAACCCGCAGGCCTGCTAAATTCGAGCCCCATATACCTGCCTTTGGCCCATATCCCTTAATACCTTTGATTGACAAAAAGCTATCTCAGATTTAAATTTAGCAATTGAGCTAGTACCAATTGCCATTTGTGGAAGAGAGTTCCAAACTTCTACCACCCTTTGTGTGTAGAAATGTTTTCTAATCTCGCTCCTGAAAGGTCTGGCTCTAATTTTTAGACTGTGCCCCCTATCCTAGAATCCCCAACCAGCGGAAATAGTTTCTCTCTATCCACCCTATCCGTTCTTCTTAATATCTTATAAACCTCGATCAGATCACCCCTTAACCTTCGAAACTCCAGAGAATACAACCCCAATTTGCGTTATCTCTCTTTGTAACTTAACCCTTGAAGTCCGGGTTTCATTCTAGTAAACCTACGCTGCCCTCCCTCCAAGGCCAATATGTCCTTCCGAAGGTGCGGTGCCCAGAACTGCTCACGGTACTCCAGGTGAAGTCTAACCAGGGTTTTGTATAGCTGCAGCATAACTTCTGCCCACTTGTACTCTAGTCCTCCAGATATAAAGGCCAGCATTCCATTAACCTTATTGATTATTTTCTGCACCTGTTCATGACACTTCAATGATCTATGTACCTGAACCCCAAGTCCCTTTAGACATCCACTGTTTTTAACTTTTTACCATTTAGAAAGTACCCTGTTCTATCCTTTTTTGATCCAAAGTGGATGACCTCACATTTGTCTACATTGAATTCCATTTGCCACAGTTTTGCCCATTCACCTAATCTATCAATATCCCTTTGTAATTTTATGTTTTCATCTACACTGCTTACAATGCCACCAATCTTTGTGTCATCGGCAAACTTAGATATGAGACTTTCTATGCCTTCATCTAAGTTGTTAATAAATATTGTGAATAATTGAGGCCCCAAGACAGATCCCTGCGGGACTCCACTAGTCACATCCTGCCAATGTGAGTACCTACCCATTATCCCTACTCTCTGTCCCTTTCGCTCAGCCAACTTCCTAACCAAGTCCGTACTTTTCCCTCGATTCCATGGGCTTCTATCTTAGCTAACAGTCTCTTATGTGGGACCTTATCAAATGCCTTCTGGAAGTCCATATAAATAACATCCATTGACATTCCCCTGTCCACTACTTTAGTCACCTCTTCAAAAAATTCAATCAGGTTTGTCAGGCACGACCTACCTTTCACAAATCCATGCTGGCTCTCTCTGATTACCTGAAAATTCTCGAGGTGTTCAGTCACCCTATCCTTAATTATAGACTCCAGCATTTTCCCCACAACAGATGTTAGGCTAACTGGTCTATAATTCCCCAGTTTTCCTCTCCTTTCATAAAAAGCGGAGTGACATGTGCAATTTTCCAATCTAGAGGGACAGTTCCTGAATCTAGAGAACTTTGAAAGATTATAGTTAGGGCATCTGCAATGTGCTCACCAACTTCCTTTAAAACCCTGGGATGGAAACCATCTGGTCCTGAGGATTTGTCACTCTTTAGAGCTATTATTTTCTTCATTACTGTTGCTTTACTTATATTAATTTTATTGAGTCCCTGACCCCGATTCAATATTAGTTTTCTTGGGATTTCCGGCATGCTATCCTCTTTTTCTACTATAAATAATGACGCAAAGTAATCGTTCAACAT
This sequence comes from Heptranchias perlo, assembly GCF_035084215.1. Lineage (NCBI taxonomy): Eukaryota > Metazoa > Chordata > Chondrichthyes > Hexanchiformes > Hexanchidae > Heptranchias > Heptranchias perlo. Next base: position 38,213,613 of record NC_090331.1, on the reverse strand, counting down.
GTCCGCCATTTCCCCATTGTCAATGACAATATCCCCACTTTCAGTTTTTAAGGGGCCAAAACTGCTCCTGACCACCCTCTTTTTCCTAATGTAACTATAAAAGTTCTTCGTATTGGTTTTGATATCCCTTGCTAGTTTCTTTTCATACTCTTTTTTTGTAGCTCTTACAATCTGTTTTGTGACCCTTTGTTGATCTTTGTATCTTTCCCATTCGTCAGGATCTGTGCCATTTTTGCCTTTTTGTATGCCCTTTCCTTATGTCTTATACTGTCCCTTACCTCTTTAGTTGTCCATGGATGTATTTTTTGGCAAGTAGAGTTCTTGCCCTTCAGGGTATCAACCGACTCTGTATCACGTTAAATGTTTCCCACTGATCATCAGTCGTTTTACCTATTAACAGATTTGCCCAGTTTACTGTGGACAGTCTCTATCTCATCCCTTTGAAATCGGCCTTACCCAAGTCTAGAATCTTAGCAGCTGACTCACTTTTTTCCCTTTCAAACACTACATTGAACTCGATCATGTTATGATCGCTATTGGATAGATGTTCGCGTACATTTAAGCCGTTAACTAAATCTGGTTCATTACTCATTACTAAATCTAGTATGGCTTGCCCCCTTGTTGCCTCTAGGACATACTACTGTAGAAAACTATCCCGGACACACACAAGAAATTCACTACCTTTCTGACAGTTGCTAGTCTGCTTTTCCCAATCTATGTGAAGGTTAAAGTCCCCCATTAAGACCACTATGCCTTTCTTACACACTTGTCTAATCTCTGCATTTATACAATCTAGCACTTCAGAGCTGCTGCCAGGGGTCCTATACACAATTCCTACTATAGTCTTAGATCCTTTCCTATTTCTCAATTCAACCCATAAGGTCTCTGTTGGCTGCTTATCTCTCGTTATATCCTCTTTTATCATTGAAGTGATTTAATCTCTAATCATTAAGGCTACTCCTCCCCCTCTTCCATTTTCCCTATCTCTCCTGTAGACTTTATAACCCGGTATATTCAGCTCCCAATGCTGACCATCCTGCAGCCATGTCTCTGTAATAGCTATCATATCATACCATCCAATTTGAATTTGAACCTGTAGTTCATTTAATTGATTCCTTATACTCCGTGCATTTGTATATAGAACTCTTAGTTGGGCGACACACCCAAGCCTGAGTTAATCGCCTTACGCCTTCTAGTTTTCACTTTATCTGTATCTCCTCTTTACTTTCTGAGTTCAGCTTGGTTCTCTACTGTACTATGAACCTTACATTTGTCATAAGCCTTCTTTTTCCGTTATTTTAATCTCTATATCTTTAGTCATCCAGGGAACTCTAGCTTTGGATGCCCTCCCTTTCTCCCGTGTGGGAATGTGTCTACATTGTACCCAAACCATCTCCTCTTTGAAGACCTCTCATTGTTCAATTACTATTTTTCCTACCAATTTTTGATTCCAATCCACCTGGGCCAGATCCCTTTTCAATTCACTAAATATAGAAGGCATAGTAAATAATTCTGAGGACTAATGGAAGCTACAAGGGAATATTGGTAAAATGGTGGAGAGGGAAAGCAATGGCAGATGGAATTCAATATCAGTAAATGTGAGATGTTACATTTTGGTTAAAAAAAAAGCAATAATTATTCTTTGAATGGAGAAGAGCAGAGGGATTTGGGGTTCACAAAACTTTAAAAAACCTTTAAAAGTAGTACCTCAAGTGGATATGCCTATTAAAAAGCGAATGGAATATAAAAGTCAAGATGAAATGGTGAATTTATAAAAAACCTTAATAAGACCACTGTTGGAGCATTGTGCTATAGGAAGAATGTTCAAGCAATACAGGGTATAGCACAGCTTTGCTAGGATGTTGCCCGGTATGAGAAAATAAAAATATGAAGAAAGATTTTAAAAATTGTGACCGTTTTTGCTAGAACAGAGGGGATTATAGAACGATTTGAAGGAAAAGAGAATAAAGAGATATGGGAATAAGGTGTGAACATTAGATTAGGGATACTGCTCATGTGGAGGATAAACACCAACACAGGCTGGTTGGGACAAACGGCATATTTTTGTGTTGTAATTCTATGTAAAAACACCCGTAATGTATCACACCAGTCTCCATTCAGTGTATTTCCACTGTTGTTAATATTTGTATTTACTCAGTTGAATAAGTTAAATAGGCCCTGACAAAGTTACAACAGACATTTCTTTAACATTCTCTCTAACATTTATTTCTTAGCTTGAAAGAATGATTGAGGCTCTAAATTCAAATGAAAATCCAAACTGCATGAGTTGGGCCATTTGAGGTTTCTTAGTGAATGCCTGAATCTTAGTCAGTTCAGACTATATCAGTTTCAGGCTGGGCTGTCTCTTTAAAAAAAGAACTGCAGTACAGATGCACAAAATATGTAGAGGCACACTGTATGCAAAGAAACAACATATGCCTTTGCATATATGAGCACTGATTTTGCATACCTGACCATAAGTTTCCTACCATAATAGTGGTGGTGACTCAGCCATTGCCATTTAAGGTTGGAAACACGGTAATAAAGAGAGTTTAATTTGCAGTTAAAGTTTGAAAAATAAAATTTATCTGTGAGCAGACAGCTTATTGGCATCCAATTCTTGGCAGTCTGCTATGAACAGGGTATTCATTCTCATCCTGGTAACGTCCAACCCCTATTTTGGTGGAAGGACATTATATAGCCTTGTTGGTATGTGTTTATCCAATTCCTGGTATTCTTATGTGAAGGTTTTGAAGTAGCAGTGTATATATGTCCAATCTACAGAACACAATGCAAAAAGATAGTGAATGTTGGGTTTGGGTTAGGTTTTACTAATTATGGATATTTAAAGGCTAAGTATGAAGAAAATTGAACTATCACTACCACTTGTGAGTAAAACAGGCTTTTAATTAATGTCTGTGCAGTCAGTGTCTACGTTAGTTGCTTCTTCAGGAGTGCTCACGGACAGTGACCTTTTTACCTCTACATATCAGTACTTAGAGTTACGTAGCGGTAGATGAACGGGTGTTATCTCTGAATGCAGCCATAGGCAGTTATAGTTACTGAGATAGGCTTATCAGAGCAAAACAAATCTAAACAATTTTACATTTATCAGGATTGACAGGAGTGCACTTGACAAGAATCAGGCAGATTTTGACTTTGGATAAACCTGAAACTTAGCCACCACAATAGGAAACTGGAAATTTATGTTTAAATATAATTTTACTTTAGAAAGTTAGAACAGAAAGCATCACATGCAAGATGTAATAGCATGTTGATTAAACAAATAAAAGTATGAAATATATATCCCACAATGGTCCTGAAATTCTACAGGACAATTTACACCAGTTTTGTATTTCTAAACCGGGACTTGCACCTTCTACTGCTGTCCAACACTGAACCCTGCCATAAATTGCTGGGTTTGCTCTTTTAAATATCTATTAAAGATTCAATAGCGCAATTCCTGTGTAACAAGGGATTAGTGTGCTCAGGGGACGGGGTAATTTGGATATTAGGCGTGCAGCCTTTAAAAAGCCAAGAATGGCTGAAGATTGCAGCAGCAGGCAGGTGGAGCAGCAGATAAGGATAAGAATGTTGTATACAGTGAGTTACCTGTCAGGTAGCTGTAATGGATGGCACACGTGTCATTTTGAAAACATATCTTCAAGTCAACGACCTGGTAGATGCATACAAAGGAGGGAGCAGGGCATTGCAAGGAGGCAGTAAAAGAACATAAATTTAATGAGACTGATCTTCAGATGCTCCTAGATAAAATATAGCAAAGGGTAGAAAAATTGCTAGGCTCCCATGGTAGGAAACTGCAAAAAAAAGTCTTATGTGCCACGTGGAGGGATCTGGTAGTGGCACTGATTGCCATCTCTCTCGCTCACTGAACTACAGAGCAGTGCTAGAAAAAATTCAATAACCTGATGAGGGCAGGTAAGGTAACACACTAGCCACTCTCCCTTTTTCTCCTTGGGCACTATGGTTAGTAACATACTGTTCAACTTTAAAGTTTAGAGCTGCACAACTAACCCCTTCACACTGCTCTGTGATTAAGGGGGTCACTAACTTGACACTTTTAGAATATCACCATCTCTAACAGCAATTGCTTGCATACAGAATGTTACATCTCCTTCCTTTACTTCAACAGGATGATACCGGCAGGTCTATTACATCAGCTGGCTGATGCCACATGGAAGATATCCCTAAAAAGTTAGCCGATGCCCAATTCACGCAATCTTGTTACAATAGCAAGCTTGAGGCTGTCCGTGGAAGGCAGGGGACCAGATGGGGTATTCTGGACATCAGAGAGGTGACTCCCTATGAGGAACAGACCATGGAGCTGTTGAGAAGGCACTCTGCTCTATCTCCGTGGGAGATGGTGACATCAGTGGGACAGTACTGGTGGCAGGATATTTGGTGCAACTTACATATTTGCTGTAGCATTTCTGTGAAGCAGCCCACAGCCAGAAGCTCCCACACTCTTCTTTTTCTCCTTAATCCCAAGGAAATTATGCTCACTCACTCTTCCCTAATGCACTCCTTTCCTGCAGATTCATTATAGCAACAGGGGGCAGAGGATAATGAACAGGAAGAAGAAGATGATGATGAGCAGAAGCAGGAGGGAAGGAAATTTTTACTCATAGGCTATGATGATGATGAGGGTAATGTGGAGGGAGAGGATGTTAAGGACAAGGCTGTATAGGAGCCCCAGGAGCGAGATCCTGCCAAGTGTTCCTCTGCCACATCCCCTTCTATCACACCCCCTGCGTCGCTTGCTTTCTCACTCCCCTACATCAGCTCAGATACCTGCAGCAGAGGGAGATCAGATAATGTTAGTGAGTGTATAATACTGGGTGATTAACAGAGCATGAGGGAGCCAGAAGAGTGAGTAGTTGGTGAGGCTGTAGCATCTTTCCAGCAGAGGTGGAGGAGAAGGTTGCCCACGGCTGTGGAATTGCAGGACCCAGATCTCATGGGCACTCACCTGAAAAGTAAAACATTGGAGGAATATCACATCTACATGCAGGGTCGGAGATCAGTTTTGGAGGATGTGTGACAAATGACAGTTGTAGCTTTGAAGTGCATATCCCTCATTTGCAGGAACGTCAGGGACGCCGTTCATTGCCTATTATAGGAAAAAAAGAATCATGTGAAAGCCTCCCCCTCTAAAAAGCGGCCAGGGACCAGATGGTACTTTTTCCCCTAAGGAAGCACAGAATGTAGCAATGGTGGCAGTAGAAGACAGATTACACAGCACGCTGCGGTTTCAGTCCCTGCGGGCCATGATTCAAGCTGCTGTCTTTCAGGGATCACAGGACCTGATAGCTGCCATTAGACCAGCCATCCTACTGACCAATGGGGTCACTGGTTCAGAGCGCAGTGGAATGGACAATGGCTGGGGGCAACTTACATGAGGCTGCTGATTTATATAATCTGATGATTATGATTTGCATTGTCATGTAGGACCCAAAAAGTTTGATGTGATGTGTTATTCTAGGGTGGGCGCTGGATTGAAGAATTAGTCATTCATTTGAAGATTGGGAAGAACGAGTATTGGCACTGGTAAAAAAGGTAGATTATTAAGATTGATAAAAACACTTCATTGATAAGTTGAGTTCTGATGTTCCTTGCAGCTTGTCACTGATGAGTGCTCCAAGTGAGGGATCTCCTAATGCCATACACAATGCTGTTCTGTCTCCAAAGCAGCTACAGCCACCTCCACAGGAATGTCCATGTCCACATCTTTTTGAATTGCAAAGTTGTGCAGGGCACAGCAAGCTACAACTATGCAGGATATTGTAAAGCCCCTCCTGATCTATCAAGATAACAAAAGCGCCCCTTTAAGACCAGGATGGTCATCTCGGTGATCACCCTGGTAGAGGCATTGGCTTCGTTGTAATGCTTCTCAGCTGCTGTTCTTGCAGCTCTTAGCGGGATTATTATCCATTGCAGCAAGAGGTACACCTGGTCACCCACAATCTATTCACTTAACTATCTACCTTGAAGAGCTCAGGGAGGGCAGAATTCCTGAGGATTAATGTATCACAGCAACTTCCAACAAATTTGGCACTTATGTGAAGGATTCTTAGCGTCTGGCCACACACAGTTTGGACATTCAATGAGTGGTACCCCTTTCTGTGAAGAAAGTTGAGGGAGTTAATGGTAGGAGCTCTCAATGATATTTGGGTGCCGTCTATTAAATCCTGTGCTTGGGGAATGCTGCAACACAGTAAAACTGGGCGGTCCGAACAAACTGCTATTTTGTTGTAATCCTGCATGGGATAAATTTCTCAGTGTCCTAAACAAGTGCGTGAGTTATCTGATGTCTACGTGCCTAGATAGGTCCCTGGGTGATATGCAAAGGTCCTCCATGGCTGCTTTGAAATAGGCTTTTGGCATAAAAATTGAGAGCGGCCATCACTTTAATAATCACAGGCAGGTGATCATAGCTGCAGGTCTTCATGTAATAGCTCAAGTAGTTTCCTTATTGCCTCTTTGGCGAAGCACACTATTATAACATAGAGCTGCTCACTAAACTCTATGTGGCCTGTAAATTATTTTTGGTGGGGTGGGGGGGTGGTGGGAATCATATCTTGTAGGGCACTGTCTCCTCAAATACAGCCTCATGCCTCACTCTCCTTTCCTCTGTCCTGCTCTGCTCCTCTTCCTCCTCTATTGTAATTGCATACAAGGGAATACCCATTCAGAATCCCCAAACTGGTACTCAAAATGTTCACTGTGGGTGAAAAACTTACAAGGCCAATAAAAATGCTTTCAAAGATCTTCTGTAATGCCAGCAATCCCTCTTGAAAGCTTCTTCAGGCTCCAGAGTAAAGCACTTCTGTTGGTATCAGCTGACAGTGGCAACAGGTACAAACCTTTTATTTTGTTCTAAGTTGCCTTTGGTAAAAACAAGCTTCTTAATGTATAAAGTCAAGAAGTAACTTCTTTGCTCAGTTACTAATTAACTTGAATCATTCTAGCAAATCAGAAAGCAAATGTTGATGCCATGTCGTGGTGTTTGATTGAGCAACTGCTGTCCAGTTGTACAAACTGCTTAGTTTTCACATTCTGAATACACACTCCAAGCTACTGGCTACTGACTGACCAAAAAAATGAATAATCAAAACATTTATCTGATGAAATTTTGTATCAATTAAAAATCCTCAAATATTGCCAGTGTTCATTTTGTTCAAGTTTTGACAAAATTAGTAACAATGTTTTAATGAACTCTCTGCAACATTATACATTCTCACAGAACTTTGTATATGTTTAGGTTGTTAGAAGTTGCAATAGAGGTCTGAGTTCAATTAGCCTTTGATGTTTTTCTGCTTTGAAGAAAAATGTCTTTCTATCCAAAAAAATATTACCGGCAGCATAATATTAGCTACAAATTAATAAGCAATATAGGTTTTAGTTTGGTTTAAAATTTTATCTAAATTGCATTATTAACATATGAGCTTCAAAACGTAAGCCAAGAAATGGGTCTGTTATTGTGGTACTTTGAGGATATACAGCACAATTTTGGATAGATTGTTGTGTAGTTTCAGAATATCTTTCTGCAGTTTTAGGTTTTACAAATTACACACCACTGGATATCCATTAAATTCACATTTTAGAATTTGCAACATACAGATGCGTGGATAGTTGAATAATGTATATAATCACTAAAAGAATTTGCAAATGTAGATTAGTCTTTAGCCTTACCCAAGTGCAGTGGTTAATGTGCAGGGACATTTAAAGGTGATAGGTTCCAGACAATACTGAGAAAGATCATCCAGGTTTAGGGCAGCTTTCTGAACATCTAGAACCAGATGAAAGTCCTCAGGTTGGTCTCCAAGAAAGGTCAAAATTCACCTAGGAATCTAGGGACTGGATGTGCTTATTGTTTTTGTAGTGCCCTCTGTAAAACTCTTTATTAGACTTATTATTCAGCATCGTGATTATCGCAACAATCTTCCAATCCCAACCGTTGCTTTAGGCAGTGCTAGTGAAATCTGTGTCAGATGAATTCCTAATCATACTTCATGGATGGCAGCATTAAGCCATGGATAAAAAAGGAGGGGGTGTGGCAGTATTGGTTAAAGAAACAATTACGGCTGTGAGGAGGGATGATATGTTAGAAAGATCATCAAATGAGGCCACATGGGTTGAGCTAAAGAACAAAAAAGGGGCATTCACACTGCTGGGAGTGTATTATAGACCCCCAAACAGAGGGAGGGAGATAGAAGAGCAAGTATGTAGGCAAATTTCTGAGAAGTGCAAAAGCAATAGGGAGTAATAGTAGGGGATTTCAACTACTCTAATATTAACTGGGATACAAGCAGTGCAAAAGGTATAGAGGGTGCAGAATTCTTAAACTGCATTCAGGAGAACTTTTTTAGCCAGTACATAGCAAGCCCAACAAGAGGGCGGGCTGGTCTGGATTTAGTTTTCGGGAATGAAGCTGGACAGGTGGAAGGATTATCAGTGGGAGAGTATTTTGGTGGTAGTGACCATAATTCAGTTAAATTTAGCATAGTTATGGAAAAGGACAAAGATAGAACAGGAGTAAAAGTTCTAAATTGGGGAAAGGCCAATTTTACTAAGCTGAGAAGTGATTTAGCAAAATTGGACTGGAAAAAACTACTTGAAGGTAAATCAGTGTCACAGTAGTGGGAGGCATTCAAGGAGTGCAGAGTAAACATGTTCCCACAAAGAAATAGGGTGGGACTGCCAAATCTAGAGCCCCCTGGATGACAAGGAGCATACAGGGTAAGATAAGGCAAAAAAGGGAAGCTTATGTCAGACACTGAGAGCTCAATACTGCAGAAAGCCTAGAGGGGTATAGAACGTGCAGGGGTGAAATTAAAAAGGAAATTAGGAAAGCAAAGAGAGGGCATGAAAAAATACTGGCAAGTAAAATTAAGGAAAACCCAAAAATGTTTTATAAATAAATAAAGAGCAAGAGGATAACTAAGGAAAGAGTAGGGCCTATTAGAGACCAAAAAGGTAACCTATGTGCGGAGGCAGAAGATGCGGGTATGGTTCTTAATGAATACTTTGCATCTGTCTTCACAAAGTAGGGGGACGATGCAGAGATTGTAGATAAGGAGGAGGAGTGTGAAATATTGGACGGGATAAGCATAGTGAGAGAGGAAGTATTAAGGGGTTTAGCATCTTTGAAAGTAGATAAATCGCCAGGCCCGGATGAAATGTATCCCAGGCTGTTAAAAGAAGCAAGGAAGGAAATAGCAGAGGCTCTTACCATCATTTTCCAATCCTCTCTAGCTACAGGCGTGGTGTCGAATGATTGGAGGACTGCTAACATTGTACCATTGTTTAAAAAGGGAGAAAAGGATAGACCTAGTAATTACAGGCCAGTCAGTCTAACCTCGGTGGTGGGCAAATTATTGAAATCAATTCTGAGGGACAGCATAAATCATCATTTAGAAAGGCACGGATTAAACTACGACAGTCGGCATGGATTTGTTAAGGGAAGGTCATGTCTGACGAACTTGATTGAATTTCTTGAGGAGGTAACAAAAGGGTTGAAGAGGATAAGAACATAAGAAATAGGAGCAGGAGTAGGCCATACGGCCCCTCGAGCCTGCTCTGCCATTCAATCAAATCATAACTGATCTTCGACCTCAACTCCACTTTCCCGCCCGATCCCCATATCCCTTGATTTCCCTAGAGTCCAAAAATCTATTCATCGCAGCCTTGAATATATTCAATGACTCAGCATCTACAGGCCTCTGGGGTAGAGAATTCCAAAGAATCACAACCCTCTGCATGAAGAAATTCCTCCTCATCTCAGTTTTAAATGGCCGACCCTGTATCCTGTGATTATGCCCCCTAGTTCTAGACTATCTAGCCAGGGCAAACCATCTCTCAGCATCTACCGTCAAGCCCCCTCATAATCTTATATGTTTCAATGAGATCACCTCTCATTCTTTTAAACTTTAGAGAGTATAGGCTCATTCTATTCAACCTCTCTTCTTGGACAACCCTCTCATCCCAGGAATTAATCTAGTGAACCTTTGTTGCACCGCCTTTAAGACAAGTAAATCCTTCCTTAGATAAGGAGACTAAAACTCTATGCAGTATTCCAGGTGAGGTCTCACCTATGCCCTAAGACTTCCTTACTCTTGTACTCCAACCCCCTTGCAATAAAGGCCAACATGCCGTTTGCCTTCCTAATTGCTTGCTGTACCTGCATACTAACTTCTAGTGTTTCTTGCACGAGGACTCCCAAGTCTCTCTGAACACCAACATTTAATAGTTCCTCAGCATTTAAAAAAATTTCTGGTTTTCTATTCTTCCTACCAAAGTGAACAACCTCACATTTCCCCACATTATACTCCATCTCTCACCATCTTGCCCACTCACTTAACCTGTCCATATCCCTTTGCTGATTCTTTGTGTCCTCCTCACAGCTTACTTTCCCACCTAGCTTTGTACCGTCAGCAAACTTGGATACATTACATTTGGTCCCTTCATCTGAGTTATTAATATAGATTGTAAATAGCTGAGGCCCAAGCACCGATCCTTGCGGCACTCCACTAGTTACAGCCTGCCTACCTGAGAATGACCCATTTATCCCTACTCTCTGTTTTCTGTCCTTTAACCAATCCTCTATCCATGCTAATATTTTACCCCCAACCCCATGGGCCCTTACCTTGTGTAAAAAGTCAAAATTAAAGGCTCTTTATCTGAATGCCTGGAGCATTCGTAACAAGATAGATGAAAATTAACTGTAGGCATTACAGAGACATGGTTGTAAAATGACCACGGTTGGGAACTAAATATTCCAGGGTACATGACATTTAGAAAAGACAGGCAGAAAACATTTCTACACACAAAGGGTGGTAGAAGTTTGGAACTCTCTTCCGCAAACGGCAATTGATACTAGCTCAATTGCTAAATTTAAATCTGACATAGATAGCTTTTTGACAACCAAAGGTATTAAGGGATATGGGCCAAAGGCAGGTATATGGAGTTAGATCACAGATCAGCCATGATCTTATCAAATGGCGGAGCAGGCACGAGGGGCTGAATGGCCTACTCCTGTTCCTATGTAACAACCTTTTAAATGGCACCTTATCGAATGCCTTTTGAAAATCCAAACATACTGCATCCATTGGTTCTCCTTTATCTAGCCTGCTAGTTACATCCTCAAAAAACTCTAATAAATTTTTCAAACATGATTTCCCTTTCATAAAACCACGTTGACTCTGCCTAATCATATTATGATTTTCTAAATGCCCTGTTACCACTTCCTTAGTAGTGGAGTCCAGCATTTTCCCAACGACCGATGTCAGGCTAACTGGCCTATAGTTCCCTGTTTTCTCTCTCCCTCCCTTCTTGAATAGCGGGGTAACATTTGCTACCTTCCAATCCACTGGGACCATTCCAGAATCTAGAGAATTTTGGAAGATCATAACCAATGCATCATCTATCTCTGCAGCCACCTCTTTTAGAACCCTCAGATGTAGGCCATCAGGTCCAGTGGATTTGTTGGCATTTAGTCCCGTTAGTTTGTCCAGTACTTTTTCTCTAGTGATATTAATTGTTTTAAGTTCCTCACTCTCATTTACCCCTTGGTTCCCCACTATTTTTGATATGCTTTTTATGTTTTCTACTGTGAAGACAGATACAAAATATTTGTTTAATGCATCTGTCATTTCCTGATTCCCCACTATAATTTCTCCTGTCTCAGCCTCTAAGGGACCAACATTTACTTTTGCTACTCTTCTTCCTTTTTACATACTTGTAGAAGCTCATACAATCCTTTTTTATATTTCTTGCTAGTTTACTTTCATATTCTATTTTCTCCCTTTTTATCAATTTTTTGATCGTCGTTTGTTGGTTTCTAAAACTCTCCCAATCCCCAGGCTTATTACTCTTCTTGGCAACATTATGGGCCTCGTCTTTCAACCTAATACTCTGCTTAACTTCTTTAGTTATCCATGGGTGGATCACTCTTCCCGTGGAGTTTTTATTTCTCAATGGAATGTATATTTGTTGAGAATATTAAAATATTTCTTTAAATGTTTGCCATTTTTTTTCAACTGTCAAACCCTTTAGTGTAATTTCCCAATCTACCTTTGACAACTCATCCTTCATACTTATGTAATTGGCTTTATTTAAGTTTAAGACTCTAGTTTCGGATTTAAGTATGGTACTTTCAAACTCAATGTGAAATTCTATTATATTATGATCACTCTTCCCCAGAGGTTCTTTTACCGTGCGATTACTAATTAACCCTATCTGATTACATAATACAAGATCTAATATAGCCTGTTCCCATGACATATTGCTCTAGGATACCATCTTGAATACATTCCATGAACTGGTCTTTCAAACTACCTTTACCAATTTGATTTGCCCAGTCTATATGCAGATTAAAGTCCCCCATGATTACTGCATTACCTTTGTTACACGTTCCTATTATTTCATGATTAATACTCTGTCCAACATTATAGCTACCATTAGGGGGTCTAGAAACTATTCCCACCAGTGTTTTCTGCCCCTTCTTATTTCTTATTTCCACCCATACTGATTCTACTTCCTGATCCTCCGAGCCAAGATCCTTTCTCACTACTGTCCTTATGTCATCCTTTATTATTAGGGCAACACCCCCTCCTTTTCCATTCTGCCTGTCTTTTCTAAATGTCATGTACCCTGGAATATTTAGTTCCCAACCGTGGTCATTTTACAACCATGTCTTTGTAATGGCTACAGTTAATTCATCTATCTTGTTACGAATGCTCCATGCATTCAGATAAAGAGCCTTTAATTTTGACTTCTTACCATTTTTTCCTGCTTTGACCTTACTTGTTGTTGCACTATTGTTGGTAAACTCTCTGTCCCTTCCTGCCACACTCTGCTTATCTTTACCCAAGCCACTACACTGTTCTATTGTCTTAAATTTTCTCATTAGATTTCAAAATTTCCCCTCACCTGACCCCCCCTCCCCCCCTTTTAGTTTAAATCCCGAGCGCGTTTGATGTAGCCTACATGGATTTTAACAAGGCTTTTGACAAGGTCCCACATGGCAGAATGGTCAAAAAAGTAAAAGCCCATGGGATCCAAGGGGAAGTGGCAAATTAGATCCAAAAGTGACTCAGTGGCAGGAAGCAAAGGGTAATGGTCAATGGGTGTTTTTGTGACTGGAAGGCTGTTTCCAGTTGTGTTCCGCAGTACTCAGTACTAGGTTTTTGTGGTATATATTAATGATTTAGACTTAAATGTAAGGGGCATGATTAAGAAGTCTGCAGATGATACAAAAATGGGCTGTGTGTTTGAGAGTGAGGAGGAAAGCTGTAGACTGCAGGAAGATATCAATGGACTGGTCAGGTGGCCAGAAAAGTTGCAAATGGAATTCAATCCGGAGAAGTGTGAGGTAATACATTTGGGGAGGTCAAACAAGGCAAGGGAATGTATAATAAATGGGAGTATACTGAGAGGGTGTAGAGGAAGAGAAGGACTTTGGAGCGCATATCCACAGATTCCTGAAGGTAGCAGGGCAGGTAGATAAGGTGGTTAAGAAGGCATACGTGATACTTTCCGTTATTAGCCGAGGCACAGAATATAAGAGCAGGGAGGTTACACTAGAAATGTATAAAACAGTAGTTAGGCCAAAGCTTGAGTACTGTGTACAGTTCTGGTCAGCACATCACATGAAAGATGCGATTGCACTAGAGAGCGTACAGAGGAGATTTATGAAGATGTTGCCGGGACTGGAGAATTTTAGCTATGAGGTAATATTGGATAGGCTGGGTTTGTTTTCTTTGGAACAGAGGAGGATGAGTGGTGATTTAATTGATGTGTATAAAATTATGAAGGGCCTAGATAGAGTGGACAGGAAGGACCTATTTCCCTTAGCAGGAAGGTCAATAACCAGGGGGCATAAATTTAAAGTAATTGGTAGAAGGATTAGAGGGGAGCTGAGGAAAAAAATTTTCACCCAGAGGATGGTGGGGGTCTGGAACTCACTACCTGAAAGGGTGGTAGAGGCAGAAACCCTCATCAGATTTAAAAAGTACTTGGATATGCACTTGAAATGCCGTAACTTGCAAAGCTTGTAAGTTGAATTAGGCTGGGTAGCTCTTTTTCAACCGGCACAGACATGATGGGCCGAATGGTCTCCTTCAGTGCTGTAAATGTTTCTGTTTCTATTTCTATGTTTCTATTAAGCATGTGCAGTACTGTGCCTTGCAAACATTACATCAAGATGAGGCTGTGTACCAATGTATGCTTGTTTAGTTGAGAACAGACAGAGTTTGATTCTTGCTCTCACTTTACCCTTTAAGGGTAGGAATCAGACACCAGAGGGTAAATTTTAACCTCATGAACGGAGCGGGTGGGAAGATAAATATTGTAAAAAACTAAAACCCGTCCCCAACCCGCCCACTTCCGGTTTTAACGGAGGCGGGTCAAGAGGCGGGTGACCAACCCGCTCTTTGGAGGTGTGTCGGTCATTTAAAGATTTTATGGAGGGTGCGAGCCTCCATTTTGACAGCTTTTTTATTTTTAACTCCTGGGGGCTGGGATTCCTGGGCCTTCTGCTTCACGCCACATAAGAGGAGGCGTGAAGGCCCGGGTTAGCAGGTAAGAGCCTTTATTGCACTGCTTGCAGGACAGGAGGAGCAGGAGTGCTTCCTCCAGGCCCAATAGGCCTACCTGCCTTGATCCCACACATGCGATCGACCGACCGCTCCCCACAATCTCCGACCCCCCCATGATCTCCGACCCTTCCGAACCCGCCGTTGATCTCAGACCCCGAAGACTCCCCCGTGTCCCACCGCCGATGACTCCTGACCCCAAAGTCTGGACCCTGATGAACAACTCCCTATGACCCCCGAGCCCCTGATGACCCCTAACTCCGATCCCCCCGGATGACCAACCCCCCTCCCATCTAAGACTTACCTGCTGGCAGCCGCTCTCTGGCTGCTCTCCTGTTGGACTGACAGCCAGCCTGTCAACCTGGCTGGCCTGTCAGGCGGGAAACCTCCAAAAAAAATGAAACACGTCCTTATGTCAAAATCGTAAGGACATCTGGGAAACCCCTACTTCCCGATTTCCCAACAGGAAACCCTTCCCCCCCTCCCTCTTCCCGGTTCCGGGCTAAAATTTACCCCCCATGTGAGGACAAGACCAATGCTTCTTAGGTACCCTTTAAGAGGAATTAAACATCATATTTTTTAAAGAAAAAATTAATTGAAGTGTGGGAATGCCATAAGTGTATTGACCTTCAAAATGCATGCAAAACAAGAAGAAAAGTAAAATCCCAAAAGAATAACTGCTATTGTAGAAAAACTGTGTTTACAGATGAACTGTTTTCTGCATTAATTTACATGTATTTCCATTGTATTTACATATTTCATGCAAACAAAATTGTATTAATACAATATTGTCAGTGGTGATGCTATATAACTAACATACTTTCAGTATATTTTAGCATGAAGCAGCTGAGTTTCTGGATATCTCTGTTGGTGTTTTTAAATGGGATAACTGTGCAAGGCAAACAATTAATTAACTAATTAATTCTTATTCTAATGTTCAAATCCTTCCATGGCCTCAGCCCTCCCAATCCCTGTGGCCTCCTCCAGCCTATAACTCTCCAAGAACATTGTGTTCCTCCAACTCCCTGTGACCCACCATTGGCAGCCAGCCTTCAGCTGCCGAGGCTGTAAGCTCTGGAACTCCCTAAGTCTCTTTGTCTCTACGCCTGTCTCCTCCTTTAAAACCCTCCTTAAAACTTACCTCTTTGACCAAGCTTTTAGTCATCTGTCCTAATGTCTCCACTGTTGGCCCCATGACAATTGCTGTTTACAAAGTTATTGAATTAATCAAAGTGCAGCTCTAATTATTACTCAACGAGTAGGAAATGAATCTCTTGACCCTTGATGACCTGATTGGAAACTTCAGAGTTGTGGTTCAGGAAGGTTTGCTTCATGATACTGAGATATCTATCTTCATCAAAGAAGTAATGATGAGAAGGCAGCAAGATTCAGCTGAGGTACACGACCCCTCAATCCACGTACTAGACTACAAGCCTCTGAGCTGGCTAAACATTGTGACTCTAGCTGTAGAGATCAGAAAAAGATTCGATCATTGAAAGAAGGCAACACAGAAGCTGGTCTTCAACGATTGGGCATGCAAAAGCACAGGTGATGGACAGAAAGAATGGGGGGTTATATAGGATGCAGCAAATCAAATTCATTTTGTACAATTTGCTTAACTCATACTGTAAAGCTCCTCTTCCCATAAGCAGTCAAAATATCAGAATTTTTTCCATGATCTGTTGGTATTTGGATTTGTGCAAGGGGTTATGTTTTCAAGCTGTACTCCAAACTTCTCAACAACCAATGACCTGGACTACATTTAAATAGTAGTCCAGGTCATTGAAATACCTAAATGTACCTTGATTTAAGGTTGCTTGAGTGATTAATGGGACTCTATTGCATTTGTTTACAAGTAACATTCTCCAATAAATCACGTTGCGCAGTTACTTTTTGAAAGGAAAATTATGCGGTCAGAAACAGCATTAGGCAATATCACTACTAATTTTGGCTTTATGCCACCAAAAATATCTGGATATGCTTTAAGCAACATGGTCTGAGTCTCAATAATGATTCTCTTTACCACAGTGGACATTCAGTGAACAGTAGCAGCAGAATAAATAATCAGCTGACATGCATGACTGATCATCCATAAGCAGTCTGAAGCTTGTGAGGAAAGAGGTGAGAATTACATACTACATAGAATGTACAGCACATAAACAGATCATTCGGCCCAACAGGTCCATGCCGGTGTTTATGCTGCACTTGAGCCTCCTCCATCCTTCTTCATCTAACCCCATCAACATATCCTTCTATTTCTTTCTCCCTCATGCTTTTCTAACTTCTCCTTAAATGCATCTATGCGATTCGCCTCAGCTACTCCTTGTAGCGAGTTCCACATTCTAGCCACTCTCTGGGTAAAGAAGTTTCTCCTGAATTCCCTATTGGATTTATGAATGACTATCTTATATTTATGGCCCCTAGTTCTGGTTTCCCCCTCAAGTGGAAAAATCTTCTCTACGTCTACCTTATCAAACCCTTTCATCATCTTAAAGTACTCTCAAGTGTGGTCTAACCAAGAGTACTATACAAGTTAAACATAACTTCCCTGCTTTTCAATACTATCACTCTAGAAATGAACCCCAGTGCTTTGTTTACTTTTTTATGGCCTTATTAACCTGCATGGCTACTTTTAGTGATTTGTGTATCTGTACTCCCAGGTCACTATGCTCCTCTACCTCATTCAGACTCTTATTTTCCAAGGAGTATGTGGCCTCCTTATTCTTCTTACCAAAATGTACCACATCACACTTACCTATATTGAAATTCATTTGCCATTTATATGCCTATTCTGCAAGTTTATTAAAGTCTTCCCTGTGCAGTCCTCCAAAGTATTAACTACACCTCTCCAATTTGGTGTCCGCAAATTTTGAAATTGTACTTCCGATTCACGAGTCCAAATCGTTTATGTAAATGATGAACAACAGTGGTCCCAGCACCAAACCTTGTGGAACACCACTTTCTACCTTTTGCTAGCCTGAGTAACTACATTTAACCCCTACTCTCTGTTTTCTGTTTTGTAGCCAACTTGCTATCCATTCTGCTACTTGTCCCCTGACTCCACATGCTCTGACCTTAGCCATGAGTCTACTATGCGGTATCTTATCGAAGGCCTTTTGAAGATACAAATATATTACATCTACTGCATTACCCCTTGTCTACCCTTTCTGTTACTTCTTCAAAGAATTCAATAAGGTTGGTCAAGCATGACCTTCCCTTTTGAAATCCATGCTGACTATTCTTTATTATATTTTCGGTTTCTAGATGTTTTTCTGTTACATCTTTGAGTAAGGATTCCATTATCTTTTCTACCACCGATGTTAAGCTAATTGTTCTATAGTTCCCTGGACTGGTTCTATCTCCCGTTTTAAATATAGGAATCACATTAGTTGTTCGCCAGTCCTCTGGCACTATTCCCTTTTCTAATGAATTTTTATATATATGTAATAGTGCTTCTGCTATCTCTTTCCTAACTTCTTTTAATATGTGCGGATGCAGTCCATCCGGACCAGGGGTTTTATCCTCTCTAAGTTTGATTAGTTTATCAATTATCTATCCCCTTTCTATCTTAAATGTCTTTATATCTTTTTTGATCCCTTCTTCTAATGCCATACCCACCATGTTAGTCTTCCTGGTAAATACTGAGGCAAATTATTTCATTTTTCTGCCTTTTCGCTGTCATTACCTGTGAGTTTATCACGTGTATCCCTTAATGGCCCTATCCCTATCCTGATTTTTCTTCTGTTATTTATGTGTCTGTAGAATACTTTACTATTTCTTCTTATATTCCTTGATAATTTTATTTTGTAGTTTCTCTTTATCTTCCTAATTGTTTTTTGGATTTCTTTCCTAAACTTTTCGTATTCCCTTTTGTCATCCTCTCCTTTGTTGTCTATAAACTCAGAGTATGCCTTTTTTTTTAGTTTCAGTTATTCCTTTATTTCTTTATTCGTCCATGGTGTGTCATTACCAGTGAGCTTGTTCTTGCTTTTTAGTGATATATATTTCTCCTGGAATCTATTGATCACTGTTTTAAATGTTTCCCACTGCTGTTCTATTTCTTTGTTTGTCAGTAAATTTTTCCAGTTTATTTTCCCTAGTTCCATTCTCATCCCCTTAAAATCTGCTTTATTCCAATTTATTACTTTGCTATTTGTCTTATCTATGTCCTTCTCAAACTTTATCTTAAACCTTATTATGTTGTGATCGCTATTGCCTAGATGTTCCCATGTGCTTACTTCTCTTATCTGTTCTGGTTCATTTCCCATTACCAGATCCAGCAATGCTTCCTCACTTGTTGGGCTTTTAAAATCCTGAGTAAGAAAGGAGTCCTGCACACGTTATAAAAATTCCATTCCCCGTTTCCCTTTACCTATCTATTCTTGCCAGTATATTTGGGGGTAGTTAAAATCTCTCAACAATTTGTGCGCATATACCCCCAGATCTCTCTGCTCCTGTACTCCTTTTAGACTTGTGCCCTCTAGTTTATATTGCCTCTCCTCGTTCTTCCTACCAAAATGTAACACTTTGCATTTTTCAGCGTTAAGTTTCATCTGCCACGTGTCCGCCCATGCCACCAGCCTGCCTATATCCTCTTGAAGTCTATTGCTATCTTCCTCGCTGTTTACTACTCTTCCAAGTTTCGTGTCATCTGCACATTTGGAAATTGTACCCTGTACACCCAAGTCCAAGTCATTCATATATATCAAGAAAAGCAGTGATCCCAGCACCGACCCCTGGAGAACACCACTGTACACCTCCCTCCAGTCCAAAAAACAACCATTCACCACTTCTCTCTGTTTCCTGTCCTTTAGCCAATTCTCTATCCATGATGCTACTGCCCCCTTTATTCCATGGGCCGAAATCTTGATGATAAGCCTACCATGCGGCGCTTTATCAAACGTCTTTTGAAAGTCCATGTACACCACATTAACTGCATTGTCCTCATCTACCTTCTCTGTTACCTCATCAAAATACTCTGTCAGCTTAGTTGAACACCATTTTCCTTTAACAAATCCGTGCTGGCTTTCCCAAATCAATCCACACTCGTCCAAGTGACTGTTAATTCTGTCCTGGATTATCCTTTCTAAAAGTTTCCCCACCACTGAGGTTAAACTGACTGGCCTATAGTTGCTGGGTTTATCCTTCACCCTTTTTTGAACAAGGGTGTAATATTTGCAATTCTCCAGTCCTCTGGCACCACCCCTGTATCTACAGATGTTTGGAAGATTATGGCCAGTACCTCTGCAATTTCCACCCTTACTTCCCTCAGCAACCGAGGATGCATCCCATCCGGAGTGGGTGAGTTATCTACTTTAAGTACAGCTAGCCTTTCAAGTACCTCATCTTTATCAATTTTTAGCCCATCCAGTATCTCAGCTATATCTTCCTTTACTGAGACTCTAGCAGCACCTTCTTCCTTGGTAAAGACGGATGCAAAGTACTCATTTAATACCTCAGCCATCCCCTCTGCCTCCATCAGTAGATCTCCTTTATGGTCCCTAATCGACCCCTCCCCTCCTCTTACTACCTGTTTACTGTTTACATGCCTGGAGAAGACTTTTGGATTCCCTTTTATGTTGGCCGCCAGTCTAATTTCATAGTTTTTCTTTGCCCCTCTGATTTCCTTTTTCATTTCCCCACTGAACTTTCTATATACTGCCTGGTTTTCACTTGTGTTATCAACCTGACATCTGTCATACATCCTTTTTTTCAGTTTCATCCTACTCACTATCTCTTTTTTCATCCAGGGAGCTCTGGCTTTAGTTGCCCCACCTTTCTCCCTCGTGGGAATGTGCCTAGACTGTACCCGAACCATCTCCTCTTTAAAGGCCATCCACTGTTCAATTACAGTTTTGCCTGCCAATCGTTGATTCCAATTTACCTGGGCCAGATCTGTTCTCATCCCATTGAAATTGGCCTTCCTCCAATTGAGTATTTTTACTTTAGAGTGGTCCGTGTCCTTTTCCATAGATATTCTAAACCTTATGATACTATGATCACTGCTCCCTAAATGTTCCCCCACTGACACTTGCTCCACTTGGCCCGCCTCATTCCCTAAAACCAAGTCCAGCAATGCCTCCATCCTCATTGGGTCAGAAACTTACTGGTTATGAAAGTTATCCTGAACACATTTCAAAAATTCCTCCCCCCCTTTGCCCCTTATATTATTATTGTTATCCCAGTCTATATTAAGATTGTTGAAGTCCCCGGTTATCATTACTCCATAGCTTTTGCACTTCTCTGTAATTGATCCATCTGGTTCCTCGCAACGGATTACTGTCTCCAGTTCCCCCATTTGAGTTTGGATGCTGTGTACATTGCTGTACAGGCAGTTTAATTCACCTTTAATAGTTGTTCCTTTCACTTTATTTTTAAGAGTCCCTTTATACTTCTGTTTTATAACTGTTTTTGTTCTTTGACCATTTATATTATCTTTATTCCTTACCCTAGTCTGACTTTTACACTCATCTCCTGTTTCTTTTATCTTTGTTATTGCTACCAGATCCTTCCCCCCATCTTGCTAGTTTAAAGCCTTATGCACCACCCTATTTATCCTTTCCGCTAGGACTGTGGACCGACTCCGGTTCAGGTGGAGCCTGTCCCAGCAGTACAGCTCCTTCCTGTCCCAGTACTAGTGCCGGTATTTTGCAACAAGCAAAGCAAGAACTGGTGTTACAAAGCGATTACAG
The DNA here is from genome assembly GCF_035084215.1 of Heptranchias perlo. Taxonomy (NCBI): domain Eukaryota; kingdom Metazoa; phylum Chordata; class Chondrichthyes; order Hexanchiformes; family Hexanchidae; genus Heptranchias; species Heptranchias perlo. Next base: position 38,192,306 of record NC_090331.1, on the reverse strand, counting down.
TTTGTGGTATGCAATGACTCCAACTACATTTTTTTCAGAAAAATGTCAATGTAATATAAGGTCAGGTTGTTTTTCCTGTGACTTGAAAGGGTTACAAGTAAATTGGAAAAATTCAAGGGCAGAAGTTAGACCTCACCTCACCCATTTTTCAGGCATGAAATGGATTTTAAAGAGAAAAATTTCGGGTGGTGATTTCCCGGGCCCAATCCAGTAAATTTGATTATCAGTGCCCCATTGTATCAATCTCCCATTAAACTATTTAGGTGCTACCATGAGGGTCTGAACGAAAGCAAAAATGCACAACACAGTGGCTAAGCTGCATTCATTTGCAGTCATTAATGGCCTTGATCAGCTAGTTTACTGTCCAGTGAGAGGTAATATTCAGCCCAACATTTGTGGCTGCACAGTAACATTATATGCAGCTCAGTATGAATTAAGGAAAGTACAAACATATTGGTTCAGTCGTCAGTCTTGTTTAAACTGCTGTGCAAATGTCAACACTATAGCACCTTTTAATGCAATAAAGCATCCCAAGGTAATTTACAGAGAAAAAGCAGACCGAGTGGTAATGAGTTATGAAGCTGACTAAAGATATGTACAAAAAGGTAGGTTTTGAATGAGAGGAGAGCGATAGCAAGGCAGAGGGATTTAGGGAGAACGTTTGAGTGTGTGGAGCCAGGATGGCTGGAGGCTGTAACTGAAGATGGAGCGGGGGTGATGATTGCAAAGGAGGCCAGAGTCAGAATAGGAGAGGGCACGTGCTGGTTCGAAGGGCAGCAAAATGATGTAGAGGTAGGAATGTGGGAGGCCATGGAAGGACTTGTAGATAAGGACAGCATTTTAAATTCAATGTGGTGAATGATGGGGCAGTTAGTAGAGGTCAGCAAGGACAGGGATGATAGGGGTGAGATGTAACTCAGAATTAGATGCAGGTGGTGGAGTTTTGAATGAGTTGTAGTTTATGCAGGTGGAACTTGGGAGGCTGGTGAAGTAAGTATTAGATTGGTTGAACCTATAGCCTGGGATGAGGATTTCAGTAGTTGTGGGGTGATAGTGTGGTGGTAGAAGTAGGCAGCCTGAGTGTCAGCTGGAATGTGGGGTTCGAAACTCAGCTCTGGATTAAAGAGGACACCAAATTTGTGCACCATCATGTTCAATCTGGGTGAGGAGCTGAGGAGAAGATGGATACAGGCTAGGGTGCAACGATTTTGGCAGCAGCTGAATAAGATAGTTTTGATCTTGACGATTGTTAAACTGGAGAAAGTTATTATTCATCTACAACTTCATGCCACACAAGCAACCAGATAATCAATTACTAATTTCTTTCGCAAATGGGTTTATCACAAAAATTTCAAAGCTGTTTACCTTATCATACTGATTTAGTATAAAGAAACATGAAATAACATGGGCTGTAAACCCCTGGCTGTAGTGATGCAATTCCATTGGAAATCTGTCAGGAGAGTGGTGGAAGGACCATGAATTAGACTAGTCCCAGATTTCCCCTGGAATTTCAATGCCCACCCCAAATAAGAGTAACAGTGTAGCTGAGAGTGTGACCAGTGGTTCAGACTCTCAGGCCATGAGTTCTCAAGGCCGTGGTCTAGGATGCACCGGGGACAGCATTTGTTGTCAGTATTTTGTAGAAGTAGTGCTCACCTGGGGGGTCCAGGCCTGAGTTGTGGCCTGGATCCCCAAAAGGAAGAAAAATTTCTAATGAATGTTTTGGTTCCCTTACAAAGAAGACTAAGGAGGAACTTCTTCCTCTTTGTGGGGTGAGGGCAGCACCACCCTCCCTCGAACCAGCTGACTCCGCCAGGATTCCTGGCCTATTTTCGCAGGTGGGGGGCCTGAAATGTGTCCCTTCAAGTGCAGGAGCGTACCTGGGCTATTTAAATTAAGGGACTTCCTTCTGATTCCATCAACTTTGGCAGAGCTACACTGGAGGTCCTGGGCAGGTGAACCCCAGCACTTGCACTGGGATGTTGACTTCTCAGGTGCGTTTAGTAAGTTCGTCATATTATCAACTGAAAGGCTGAATCATAATTTTGACATAAACTCAGCATAAGGTGGCAGACCGCCTCACCTGTCCTTGATAAGAGATAAAGCTTGTTCTGATCTTTACTCTATGCAGTAAGGTTCTGATCCAGTTATAAATATAAGGTTCCAGAGCTTAGAGGATAGCGCCTGCCACTTTGTGCAGTATCAGATGTATACAGAATATAAATGAGACTGCTAATAATTTACAGAAAATACAGTGAGAAGGACAAGCAGTATAATTCATAAGCACTATAGGCATGTTGGCTATATAAGGCGAAGATTTTCTGTCCGCTAGTTGTAGAAGAGTTGTAAACTCATCCATAAAGATTCATCGTAAGCTACTTTGTATAGAGCACAATTATCCCAATGTGTGTTTTATATGTATTAAATTTTGGAAATGCAATATTGATTTCTGTATTTTAAGATTTTTATGTTGTCCGTGTCCAATAAAGGACAATGGTAAGCATCGGTTCTGCAACCTGTTCAACTGTCACAGGGAACTCAGTCTGTGAATACTGTTTCGATCAAGGAACTCAGTAAAATGAAATTGGATTGAACAGCAGTAAATGAAAAAAAAGAATAGCAGGAAAATAAAATAAGGGATTGAACAAAGACACAGGAGAGGAATGAACTGGGATAACAAAAGAGCTAAGAGAAAAGTGCTGGAGACACTCAGCAGGTCAGGCAACAACTGTGGAGAGAGAAACAAGTCAACGTTTCAGGTCGATGACCTTTCATCAGAACTGGAAGATGTTAGTGATGAACAGCTTTTATGCTCCCTGACCTGCTGAGTGTTTCCAACATTTTCTGTTCTTATTTCAGATCTCCAGCAGTGCAGTATTTTGCTTTCCTTTAAGGAAAAAGTGCGAACTTTCGGCTGATGAAATCAATAGAGGTGTTTCAATATTTCAACATTGCCCACAAGATGGTAGACTACTCTATGCAAATCACTGCTGTAAACCCCACATGTGTGGTTTAAATTGTACTGAACACTTCCAGGTAAAAAATATATTTTACATTTTGGTAAATTAATAAACCTTACCTCCTCTCTTTTGTTATTTAGATTTCTCTGATGAATACATTCCCCTGTTAGGTTCTCAGGTCAATTGGACAGGCAGACAGATAACACTTCTGCGTATATTGTTCTTTCGTTGGCTGCCAGAAAGTTTACATGCAGCCTGAAGGTACTTGCCACCTCCACCCTTGTCTCTTTTGCTTTCTGTGGGAAAGCACCAAAGTAGGATTGGGAACATGCCTGTGGAAAAATTACAGGTACAGGGATATATACTCTGACATACTCGGCTCAGACTCTAAACCAAGAGAAATTTATTTAACATTAAACGAACAGTATCCAGTGCAAATAGTACATTTACAGTAATTACAACCGTTACTATTCTCAAAACGTCAAACATCTTCTCCTGTGCTACCTCTCAAATTGATAAAATAAAATTGATCCTTGTAACATGGTCACTCTTTATACATAGTGAAGCCATTGATTTAGCACTTGCTGGCTTCAGACTGACTGCTGACTGGGATAAAATGAATTATTCAAAATTCTTTGAAGATAACCTGAAACAAAGGATATGAGACAAATTTATCTTTAATTGATATTAGGTCAATCACATAGGTGTACCTATCACTAAACTCAAAGTCACAGCTCAGGCTGTTTTTCTGTACCTGACCAAAATAAAATAGAATGAGATCTAAAAAGTAAGGTGTCCAGACATGCTTCTAAGGAATAATGCATCTGAAGTGACTCTTTTACGACCATGATGTATATTTTATCCAGGTTGAAAAATCCTCTCACAATGCCTAACGAGAACTCTCTATGTACTGTGGCCAGCAATATAAAAATCCAATACATAATTCATCATGGGCAAAAATGCTTCATTTTTGTCAGAATGCTGTGTTGGAACATTACAGGTAGAGGTCATATTATGGTAGAGGTCATATTACTTAGTGGCACGGCACATTGGTACACCAACTCATTGTAGCATTAAGTCATTTTGGAGACTGCTTTTTCATATCAAGGAATAATTTACTAGGATCAAATATTGGGTTTAGGAAACAAGAATCCCAACTACTGTCAAAAGACAACAGAATCCATATTATATTCTTGACATTTTATATGAGTATGATATCAAATTTCAAATATTACATTGCAAGTATATTTACACTTTTTAAAATCCTGTGGGCCCAAACTTCCATGGGCCTTCTGGCACATTCCACTGTGAGTTGGGTAGGAGTGCGTGACGGAAGGTCCAGAAAATGGGTCAGGACCTGAATACACAGTCTAGCCTCCGCTGTTGATTTTCATGGGATCTTGTTTGGGACAAGACCTCTGCAGACCCCAAGCAAAGCCACTTGTTTCAGAGAGGACATGATGGGAGGAGCGGATGCCGTGTGAGAAGAGGTGTATCAGCCTACTGGCTGGCGAAAGTGGGCCTACCTAAGGAGGCCAGGCCTGGGATTTGCCCTCAAAAAATTAGAGAGCTACTTAGATTTTTTCAGTCCCCTCACAAAGAGGACTGATTGGGGCCCTGTTTGCCCTCTTCCGAGTCGGTGCAGCTGGTGGGATGGGGTGGCAAGTGAGTGGCCAGTGCCACATTTCCCATGCCTGTTTTTCTGATACACCTGAAATTTGCCATTGGAAATGCAGGCACCCCCTGCCATACTTGAATTAGGGAACCTCCCATGACTACATATACTCTGGCAAGGTCAGATGCAGAAGTTGAGGGACAGCTCATCCCGATACCTATGACGGAATCAAAGGCCCACAGATTTTTGGCTTCTATCTCTTTTATTTCATATGATATTTCAGCAGTTCAACAACCATCATTCTTACAGAATGTGACTCTACTATTCTCATTGATAGTAGGGAAGGGTCAACATTGGAAGCATATTTGTCCTTCAGGTCTACAGCTTTGAGTTGATCTTGAATTTGTGCCTCTGGCAAGCTTATGAAGGGGCTTTTCACATTGGAATGGTATTCAGTAGGATTTCCTGTCCTTTTGGGCAACTGATCTTCCCCTTGTAAAAGTTCATTTCAGAATTCATAAAATGCAATTTCTTAACCTGCACAAGTACTTTGCCTGCATTAAATGTGTTCCTTATGTATTTAGAATAGACATGACATTATTATATATAATAATAAATTGCCTTACCAGAATTAGAAGCATCTATTGGTTATTTCTCTCAGAATATGTTTACCAGATCCAGAGGTTTCAGAGGCTTTGATCCACTCATCACCGAGTACCTAGCCTCTGACCAGCTCTTCTGGCCATGGTGTTGAAAATGCTATTCCAGTTAAGCTTCTGGTCAATAGTGAGCTGTAAAATGTTGAAGGTAGGGAACATGGTAATGATGGTGTGCTTGAAAGTCATGGGGAGGTGGCTGGGCTTTTTAAACATGATGATGCATTTTGCGCTCTCTGCTCCTAGAAGGGAAGAAGGTACAGACGTGTGAGTGAGTGATAGTGAAGTGGTCAGCCGATGAATGCATTGCTTTGGGTGAGGCTGACCATGAAAGAGGTACATCAGAGGTTGAGTATGACACAGAGACATCACATTGGATCAGGATTGGGGTGAGTGGTAGTGGTGGGGTCATAAATGGGGAGGTGAGGAAGTGCTCAGGAAGTGAAGGCAAGTTGAGGATGAGCCTTAAGTGGGTGTGAGGAGTGATTTGATGGAGTAGTCTTGGCAGTGCTGAATGAGTTGGGGGGGTGGGGGATGGTGATGTGCATCAGAGAATGCAGGAGAATCAATAAGTGTACTCATTTTTGCTGACCTAGTTATGTCATTGAATTGCTTCCTGCACTGGACCCAGATGCGGGACATGTTGCTGCTGCTGATGACCTCTTCTGCCACCTCGAGCCAGGCCTTTTTGGTGGCAGAGGCAGGGCGCTTCCTCCTGTCAGTCAGGTAAAATAGCTCCCTCCTCCTCCTTACCCCGGCCAGTAGCACCTCAAGTGAAGCATCGTTAAATCTTGGAACAGCCTTGCCCCTGTGCTGCTCCATTGGGTCTTGTGGCTCTTTGTTCCAGCAAAATCCATTGGAGCAATGGCCCGTGCGGGTGCGCAGTCCGCTCACTGCGCAGATTTCGGACAGCAAACCCAGAAGCCACGTTAAGGGTCACCAATTAATTCATGATCGCGTGGGGATAGGTAAGTTTTTATTATCTGGGTTTGCTGCGTGCCCATTGACCCCCCCCCCTTCCCCTGCTGCCATCCCACCACCCTTTTAAAATTGAGCCCTATATCTTTAAAAGGAAACTGCACAATTTTACCCATGATTTAGCATGAATTGAGAGTAAATTGGCAATTTCATTTAGAAAGGCCACAAGGGTCCCTGGTGTAGGTAATATAAAATTCACATTAGTTGTTCTTCTGAGATGGAATTATAGCATACGTTAGGGGAAAAGCAGAGGTTATTTTATTCTGTTTCCAGCCCATAGTACGGTTGACCTGGCAGTGCCTCATGCTGACATTGGTCATAAAAGTGGAAAATGTCTATTCCCTGGGACCGATCAACATTTATTTTGGTAATGCAAAATTTAACTCCCTTTTAAATTATGATTTGAACAATAGAGATGGACCAGAGAACAATGTGACATTTATTTATGCTACCAATTATAATTTATGAAATATAGCGGAGTCCTGTTGTGTGCAATACATCATTCTGGAAAAACAAAACGTTTTACATACTTACTGGGCCGGAAATTGCTTAAAAAAGAACGGTGAGTTCAACAGCGTTCACCGTTGTTAGTGGCGAATTCGAGGAGCAAGTTCCGGCATTCGCACATGCGCAGTGAAACGTGGAAATCTGGAACTTGCTCCTCCTGGTTCGCCGGCGATATGACAGCTTCGCATTAAAGGGATATTGCCGGCTGCAATCAACAGAATCAAGGGACCGGCGCCAACTTGCTCTTCTGCCCAGCTGGAAAGCAACTAATATCGTGCGCTTAAAAATAATTGGTTTAAACTAACACGGTAGGTCTTAATGACTGCCAAACAACTAAAATTAACTTTTAAAAATCCCTCGTGTTGATTGTGCCAGGAGGCCTGACTATCTCCAATACCTTTATTTTTGGACTGTCAATATGAGAACCTGTGAGGGATAAGGGCATCCCTGGCAGCAATGTGCATGGCTAGTCTAGCGATGGGTGCACCATTGTCATATTCCTCCTCCTCGTCCTCCTCATCCTCTTCCTGAATGTTGCAGCCAACAGAGGATGATTGACAAGCGCCTTCATTCTTGACCACCTTTAAACCTTTTTGCAGTTCTTTGTTGTGCAGGATGCAGCATATCATGATTATCCTGGAGTCCCTCGCTGATGAGTACTGAAGAGCTCCCCCAGACCTGTCGAGGCATCTGAAACGCATCTTTAACGTGCCGATGGCTTGCTCAATGATACACCTGGTGGTCTTGTGGCTCTGGTTGTATCGCTCTTGTGCCTTGTTGGTCGGGTTCCTCCCAGATGTCATAATGCACATTTGCAGGGGGTATCCCTTGTCTCCAAGGAGCCAGTCCTTAAGTCTGTCTCCTGTCTGGAAGAGGTCTGGAATATTTGACTGGCGCAAAATGAAGGCATCATGACAGCTGCCAGGGAATCTGGTGCAAACAACAACAACAACTTGCATTTAAATTGTGCCTTTAACGTCGTAAAATGTCCCAAGGCGCTTCACATGATCGATTATCAAACAATATATGACACTGAGTCACGTGCAGAAATCTCTTGTTTTGATCGCACACCAGCTGCGCATTGATGGAGTGATAGCTCTTTCGGTTAATGAATACTCCTAGTTCATGTGGTAGCCCTTGGATTGCGACGTGTGTGCAATCCATTGTGCCCTACACCCATGGAAAGCCAGCCAGAGAGTCAAAACCCAGTAGCCGCTCCTTTTGGCTGATGTCATCATGGGGGAAGCTCACATAGTCTAGACGCCCTGCCAAACAACCCATCCATTACTTGCCTTATACACTTATGTGCAGAAGATTGACACACCTTGGAGATGTCACCTGTGGCACCCTGGAAGGATCTAGAGGCAAAGAAATTGAGGTTACTTTAACCGTGACGGGCAGTTCGTGGCCACCAGGTCCAGCAGGGAGCTGCTTTTCCTGAAGGAGGCTGCAGATGCATGCGACCAGCTGCTGACACAACCTGAGGCTGTGTAGGCACTGCTGCTCAGAGAGGTCCAGGAAGCTCAGCCTCTGCCTGGATACCCTCTCACGTGGGTAGTGTCTCCTGTGATGTCGGCCCCCTCTATGTTGTGCACCCCTGACTTGTGGAGCCGCAGATCCCAGAACTGCACGACATGCCTGCTGCGGATGGTGATATGCCTCCTCCTCAGATGTACTCTGGAATAGATCCATTGCACCCTCCATCCTGATCTTGTCAGTTTGAGAGGCTCCAAAATGTAGGTAAATTTGTCTGAACACAGGAATTCTCAGTCTGAATAAATAACTCTCAGTTTAAACACAAAGAACTCCCAGCCAAACATTTGCCTGAGAGAACTGAGTGACCAACTGCAATACCTGACCTTTTATTGAAATATGTCATTAAAAGTTTTAAAGGGCCAACTGAGCTTTGCCTGCATCTCGCCTCCGTTTCAATGGCCTGTTTCAGAAGCCGTGGGAAACACGATCAGAAGTTACATCCGTTTCCGTTGCAGAATCCATAAAAAATTAAGTGCCTCAACTGTTTAAATGACCTGACCTACATTGCCCCTTTAACAAACCGGCCGTCAGCATTAAGTGGGGACGGACTTCTGGGTTTCGGTTGTACGCGCGCATCCAAATGCGCCTGGGTCAAACCCGGAAGTGGGCGCATTGAAGCTGGAATGCGGTCCTGTTTCCAATATCTATTATTTCAACTTCCCACCTGACCGCAACGCACCCGTTCTTTGGGGTTAAAATCAACACAGACACATTCCCTGCTTTAGCTCTTCCTTGGTTACCCATCTTGCAATAGGATTTTTTCTATATTCCAGTGAGTTATGGAGATAGAAATTTAAATCAGCACCATGATAAATTATTAGAACATATTCTTCATGAAGCATTAACTGATGCAGTTCTGAGCACTGAGTGCAGCAGGGCATTAGTCCCAATCCACAAGAATAAATTATCCAAATGAAAGAATGCTTTTGAAAGGCATTAAAAATCTTCACTGCCACACTGGTGTTATTAATAGCCATTTTTATCTTGTATGATTTTGCACACATTTATACATACTTCAAGAAGTTAGAGGCTATTCCCATCCCATTTCAACCTGGAATAATCCTAATTTCCTGAATGTTCATCAAACAGGGTCTATTATTGCCTCACTTCTCACTAATTCCCAGAGCCTGTTCAATGGAAATGTTTTTAACTTGCCCAATTCTGGGATGCCATTCCTCTGGGCTTCCAGTGGTCTCCTGCTGTAATTCTGGCGGGATATTTCACCATCTACAAGGCACAAGTCAGGAGTGCGATGGAATACTCTCCACTTGCCTAGATGAGTGCAGCTCCAACAACACTCAAAAAGCTTGACACCATCCAGGATAAAGCAGCCCGCTTGATTGGCACCCCATCCACCACCCTAAACTTTCACTCCCTTTACCACCGGCGCACCGTGGCTGCAGTATATACCGTCCATAGGATGCACTGCAGCAACTCACCAAGGCTTCTTCGACAGCACCTCCTAAACCCGCGACCTCTACCACCTAGAAGGACAAGGGCAGCAGGCACATGGGAACAACACCACCTGCATGTTCCCCTCCAAGTCACACACCATCCCGACTTGGAAATATATCGCCGTTCCTTCATCGTCGCTGGTTCAAAATCTTGGAACTCCCTACCTAACAGCACTGTGGGAGAACCGTCACCACACGGACTGCAGCGGTTCAAGAAGGCGGCTCACCACCACCTTCTCAAGGGCAATTAGGGATGGGCAATAAATACTGGCCATGCCAGCGACACCCAAATCCCGTGAACGAATAAAAAAAAATTCCTGCTCTTCCTGGCCTTCTCTTCTTCCCTGCCAGGTTTTATTGGGCAGGGCATCCACTCAATAGGCCGTTAAAATGCCATTGGGGTCCTGTCGATTTCATAGAACCCCAATTAGCATATATTAATGAGGTTCCTACCTGAGTCAATTAAGTTGGCAGCGGGCGTGTGTCTAGTGGGAATGGGGCAGTGTTTGAATTGGAGAGACTTGTGGCAATTTGTCATTACAGTGTCATAGAATCACAGAAACCTGCCTAACCCATTGCAATGGAAATCACATAATTTTCGATGGCACAGAGCACTCAGGACATATAGAGAAGTTGCCTTGCATGTACAAACACAAGGACAGTTACGGTAGTTAAGCCAGCATGGCAGGAAAAGCCAGGGTAAAGATTCTCTGGTGAGATGTCTTTAACAAAAAAAAAGAGCCAGGACAATATTTGGAATTTTCCCACAGGCAATCAGACCAAAAAAAGTGTGACTCATAAATTATGTCAGTATTAGAAGGTTGAGCAAGAAACCAACCCATGATAAACAGGCAATGCCTAAGTGGGAAAGATTCTGAGCTTGTTATTGCAATGCATGACTGTCTTCTGAATCACTGCATCAGGAGCCCGGCCGTGCATGGTTGCTTCCTGATTCATTGCATCAAGGAGCTGATAAGAGTTGGCTGTCTACTGAATTTGGTTCTTTGGTAGTGACCGAGGCACTATTCAGGGGTTAGAACACTAGGTGATAGTGACTACAGCATGAGAACTTCTACCTAACTTGGGAAAAAGTACAGGCACATAGCCAAACCCTAGTATACAACTTTAGGTGCAAACTTAGGTATTTGTTGGTAAAATGGTGAGATGATAAGTGTTTTTTGATCATTGTGAATGCTTTACTCCCTTGGTTACTGAATAGTGCTCGATGTTTGTTAAGTAAATATACACAGGTGAAATACACTGTATTGCAAGAGTGTATATAAGGACTCTAAATTTTGGTCTACTAAAATTAGTGCAGGAGACTAGAGTAGTATTGCTTTAGCCACACTTGTGGCTAGTCAGCAATTTCTATTGGACAAAACTATTGCAGAAGAGGAGTTTGTGTTAGTATTACCTACATAATTGTAGTAGATTATTTGTGTTAATTTTACTCTTGACAGTTTTGTCACTAGAAGTACTTACTGATTAGCAGATATAAGTGTGGAAGTAATTGTTGGTGATATTGGCAGATGAATGCTCAGTGCACTTGTATGTAATTCTTCTGTCCATTATTTAAACTGAAACAGCAGCACCTTAATTTTAAATGGGCGTAATGCCTCCACTAAATTAGCAGGCAAAGGATTTTTGAGTATGTTAAGGTTTTAGCTGCTCATAGCACCAACAGTAATTTCTACCCTGTACTATTAACAGTGGTGTAACTACACGGGGACTGAGACCTCAAAATAATCATTATTGGTAAACAGAATCTGCCCAGATCTCTATACATTGAAATATTTCAGCATGACACTTTACTAAATTGTTAGGGAAATCTACTGATCATCAACCAGCGACTACTGTAAAACCTACTGGAGATATGCAACATGTTACTCAAAATGTTTTGTAAAGCTACAAATCCAACCAAATCACTCAGAAAATTTTTTCCAAGTTCTTTCTGCAGCCATGAAGGTTTTCACCCAGTCACATGGACAGCCCTATAATTAAAGTCATAACATAGTAAACACAAAAAATTGATTTGTTCTGAGAAAAACAACACTAAATTTACCCATTAAATCTTAGAAGTGCCCACACAGATCTGCCCTCTCTCTTTGCCTGGTACTTGTTTTGCTTTGTTCCCACAATTTGCATTATTTTCCTTCTTGATATGGAGGCTCAACCAAATAATAAAATGCAAAAGACACCAGTGCCACTCTAAACACTGGAACTCCCAGAATGCTTCAACTTTGCTCTGTGCAGACTGCCATTTTCTGCACACTTAATCTGTACAGGGGATGAGGTTTACAAACAGGAAGTTGTATTAGTCTGTAAATGGATATTTTTAATATCAATCATAAAAAAAAACCCGGATGCAAACATTTTTAGAGCTATACAACATATTTTAGAGAGGATAATCACTAGGGATTTTACAATCGGCCATTCACAGAGAATGCCAAGATTTTCTGTTTGTAAGCCTCATCCCCCTGTCCAGTTCAGATTTAAAAAGTAAGAGATACAACTGAGCAAATCAATGATGTAACATGTTTCTAGAGTCATTCGGAGAGTTTGGGAGATACACAGAGGAAAGAGGAAACAGGAATACAGTGAGAGGGAGAAAGGATGAGAATAAGAGTCAAAGACATGGAGAGGTGCACAGACAATAAGGAAAAAGTGTGTGAGGGGCATGGGGAGAGAGGAAAAAGGAGAGACAGAGTGAAAGAGAATGGGCATGATTTTGACCTGGAGCTGGGAACTCAGTGGGTGGGTAGATTTTCGTGTGGGAAACCTCCCGGAATTGAAGTGAGCGAGATGGAATCTGTGATCGCAACTCAATTGAAGGCAATGATCAATGCTGCATACTTTACAGCAACAAATTACAAAATGGAAAGTACAATGAATTTTTTTGCAATTACAATAAAATGTTGTACCTTGAGAGGTACGATTTGTACAATGTCACTGAATGATGATGTGGTTGTTTTATTTCCCTTTCATAGTATGGTGTAATTTAGCAAACACTGTGGTCTCTGGGCAGGATGGGAACTTATGAATATGTTAATCGTGTGTGAATTTTAACAGTTTAGCCAAACAACATAGATTACACTACTTTGGTGAGGTGAAGTGTCAGAGCTTTGATACTACTTCTTTATTTTGATGTAACTTGAAAGAAAATAAGGCACAGAAAGAACAGAGGCTAGAATGACAACTACATTGTGGGGGTGGGGAAATGGTCCAGAATTTGGCAGCACTGTGTGTGGTCATTACTCTTCATTTCCTACATTACAACAATGACTACAGTTCAAAAGTACTTCATTGGCTGTGAGGCGCTTTGGGACATCCTGAGGACGTGAAAGGCGCTATATAAATGCAAATCTTTCTGTCTTTCTTTTTTCATGAGATAACTCGGCCACAGTGTGGAAGCATGCCAGCAATTGATGTAAATTAATATTCATTTAAACAACTGTACTGGATATTATAATGGATGATGAATAAAAAGCCAATCTTGCAGTCAACTGCAATCAATATAATCACTAGTGCCAGTGCTCCCAACTAATGTAAAATTCTGCCTTACTTGCTTTATAAAAATTGATCATCAATTTCAAAATGTGTCTCAGATAAAACAAGCATTACTCAATTTTTGGAGTAAACACTTAAAAAATGAACAATACAGTTGAATCCTTATTAGGTTCCAAGTAATGTTCTGCTTAGATTGTGACTTCTATACGACATAAATTTTTAAAAAACAAACATTGATTTTCTGTCATGCTTTTTTTCCTTCCATTCATTTGAATTTTTCATTTTGAAAGTGAGTAAGTGAGTCTGCAGTAAAATAACTAAAAATGATGGGGTGGTATGATGAGTGTTTGCATCCGTGATTCTTCACATGTTCTTGTCATCACATTGATGGATTGGAATGGAGGATGGACATGTCTATGTAAAAGAAAAAAGGGGATAACAGAGGCATTCTTACACATATCCTAGCTTTCAGAATGCCATTGGCACAAACCTGGGGGCAATTTCCATGCCCTCCCTCTTGATTGGGCCATAGGGCATGTCAAAGAAAATGACTAATCAATGTGGCCAAAAATATTTCTTTAATTAAAAAAGTAGCCTGCATTTCTATGAAAACATCTTAAAAATATCTCAAGCAATATTCTTTTACAGGATGGTGTCAATGTCTGAAGAGTTAGATTTGTAATGTGTTGAAGACTTTAGCTGTTATCAGGTGCACAAAGCATCTTGGACAAGTAATGAGATGGAATGTTATTCAGATCAGAATTATAATTGGATTAAAAACATAATGGGAATGGTATGTTTGAATTCTGATCTTGAATCATAATTATTGAATGATCAGTATGTGTTTAACTAAATCTGACTGTATGAGCACAAGGTTTATTGTTTTAGAGAAAATAAAATCCCAACAGTTAATAACTGAAAAGAATGTTACAGTCTGGACTTTATGCCTGCAATTCATACCTCCATAAGGAACTAGTGCTTTAAATTGTTTAGCTATATATCAAAGCAGATGAAAGAGGGCACAATTTGTAATTTGAAAATCAGGCACGGTGTAAAATGGTTGGCCGATTTGGTCTGAGCCCCTTTCGCGCTACTGGCCAAGACCAATTTCACCCCCTGCATTTTTACAAGAGGATTTTATTTTCTCAGCTAACATAACGTATTGCTTAAGACAGAAAGCAATATCAATAGCACAGTACCAGTACACTACAACTGAATAAACTATAATATAAAAGAACACAATGATTCACCCGCATCTCAATCGGTAGGGTGAACCTGTTTGCTAGTGTACTACTTGTGGAATCTCGGTTTCATTTCGGAGAGTTTCAACAACAAATTAGCCTCTATGTTTAAGCTGCTTCTATATTTGGTTTTGATGTAAATAAGTGAAGAAAATCCCACTTTACACAGATATGATGGGACAAAGTGGGCAAGTACTTCAACGGCTCTTTGGGACAACTCAGGGAACCCTTTTTGAATTGACGGCCAAAACTGATTAAGAGCTATGACTTTAAAATTGTCTCTCGAAACAGAGTCACCAGCATCATCAATCAAATTCTCTTTTAGATTCATGGCAATCTTGGCCTTCGCTACAATGACCAGATTTCCAACCCAAGTGAAATTCTGCAACTCATTTGCCACTCTTTCAGGAAAATATTAATTGAATTTTGTTCAAGAACTCCAGCACAAACAACACATTATGGTTGACGATTTTCACCAGAGCCAGTAAATGTGAATCCCAAGTCCGAATATGGAGGATCATATTTCCTATTTTTCTTTTGCTGGGGTCTCCTTCCATGAGATCAGCATCCTCAACTTTACGCTTCAAAAATCACTCCATTCCTTCACAATTATGGAACCACAAACGTCACAGTCACGTCAGTTATATAGCACGCTGGAGCTAGGAGGTGCTGGGGTGTTCGGAACAGTTCAATTTAAAATGGCAGATTAGTGCAGATATCAATTCAGTCAAGCATCATCAACTGTAATATTGAGAAGGGACACTGCATAATTGGTGGGTGCCTGCAGCTGCCACCGATACAGCTTCACCCCATCTTTCTGCTTTACTTTGGTAGACTGGCAATCAAAAAAATGAAAGCCTTTAAATTTTAAACAAACTGAGCAAATATTAGTTTATATTCAGAGAAAAAGTATAGAGTGATGCAGCCTCACACAGGGCGATCTCAGCACTGTGCTTGATATTTGAATTCCTGCTGATTTCTAAAAGTGGAAGTTGGACCAATCAGAGCTGCTTCTGGTGCATAGTAACCAGTCGTTGTGCTTCTCAAACCAATTGTATGGGTGTCGTAGCTCCCTATTCCTCAAACATACCTATCACAGCTACCTGGGTCCCACGATGAAGTGGACACTTCCAGCTTGGTGGGAAATAAAAACAAAGCCATGCTCGATCGATTGGAAAACACTTGCAACAGTCATGGAGAAGTCTACGGTTGAATCACCCAACCTTCCAAATGCAGAAGCCTGTGAGCTGCCTCTCAGAAAGGAATGGAGAAAAGCTAGGAATCAGAATGAAATGTATCAACAATGTAATGTGAGGGCCCCCCCCCCCCCCACCTGCAATGGCTCAGTGGGTTAATACTAAGTGAGCATTTAAACTATAAAGACCAAGAATGTCCCAGATTTAATCCCCGGTATGTGCTGGATTAGTTGGTTTCAGGTGCAGGTTCAGGTAAGGGCATTTTATTAGCCATGATGATCTTGGCATAGGGAGAGGAAAAACGGGCACTATTCCTGTTCCCGATTGCTACCGATGACACCTGCTGGAATTGCGTGCAAGTGGACATTGGGTGAGGTTTGGGTTTAGTTGTGATTTCCCCCCACAATAAAATGACCTCACCGTCTGGGCCCATACACAACATAGGTGTCAGCCTTGGCTCAGTGTTGGTACTCTTGCCTCCAAGTCAGAAGGTCGTGGGTTCAAGTCTGACTCCAGGATTTGAGCACATAGTTTTGGCTGACAGTTCAGTGCAGTATTGAGGGAGTGCTGCACTGTTGGAGATGCCGTCTTTTGGATGAGAATTTAAACCGAGGTTCTTTTTGCTCTCTCAGGTGTACGTGAAGTATCCCATGGCATTAATCGAAGAAGAGTAGGGGAGTTCTCCTGGTGTCGTAGCCAACATTTATTCCTCAACCATCACCATTAAAACATTTAATTGGTCATATATCTCAATGCTGTTTTGTGGGACCTTGATGTGTACAAATTAGCTGCCGCGTTACCCTTCATTACATAAATAGTGACACATTTCAAAACAAATTCATTGGTTGAGGGGCACTTTGGGATGTCTTGTGGCAGTGAAAGGCGCTTTGTAAATGAAAGTTCTCTATTTCTTTATAACTAATGACCACTTGAACAGTGTAACGGAATCATACTCCAGCAAGAAGTCAATGCCTGCAGGAGAGGAAAGGAGGAAAAAGCTAGTAGAAAAACTGGAAAATGATGTCAGTCAGACAGTTCCTCAATGTTTAATCTGTGCAATTGCCCTTCTCCATTTTTCTTTCATCCATCATGCATAAAATTACTAAAAATTTGTACCACCCAACTAAAATAAAAGTGCCCACAATAGCATTATTCTCCAACAGTATTTTACTTCAGCTTTCCTAAATAACTTTAGACAATTGTGTCCATAGAATTAAAGAAATGGTCAAGGATAAGGTCATAATGGCCTTATCCTTTAGGTTCCTTATCATAATATATTTTTTTATCTTTGAAATATATTTGTCATAAAAAACTTACAATGTTTATCTATAGATGGCTGGCCTTGTTATTTCCACGCTTCATACTGTGACATGATGATTCAGTATCTGGCCTTGGGCTTCAGTACTTCTGCTGTTTTGCTGAATCAGTGGGGTTGAATCAGTGATGTTCAGGAAAGCAAAGCTTTTTAAACTGTTCTGCATGCTGCTAAAAACTGTTGAATTACTAGGGATTTCCAAGCTAGAGATACTTTTTAAAATTGACAATATATTTTTGATTAGTGCTCCAGCACCTAAAAATATCCACATTCAGTTAGATATATTAACCTAATGGGGTCAGCCTAATTAAAATATTTGGGTACACCTCCCGTTTGGCCTATTGAGGGATGGGAGCGAGTATGATGCTGCAGGATTTAAAGATCTGCAGCAGTTTGAATGGCCAGGGAACCAGGAGTAGAGAACTGTGCAGAGCCCTTGGGAGAGCAATGCAGAGGCAATGGAATGAGGTGATAAGTGTATTCAGCATTAACATAACCATCCGACATGTGGCAATGCTGTGAAGCAAAAACATGAATGGCTTTACCAGGCCAAAGATAAAAGGAGCCAGCCACACTTTACAAAAATGCATAGTACTAAGCATGTCTGTTGTTTATAATGACTTCCCATTATACTGTGTTAAAATGCTTGAATTAAGTAGCACTGACTGCTTCACCAACTTCCTTCCCTACCACCTGAACCATCCTCTAATAGGACTTCCTGCCCTCAGTCCCCAGGAGTTGTTCCTTTCTAGTACTTATTTCAGCCAGTAAAACGTTCACGGATGTAACTGAGAATCTTGGAGCCCTTCTTGCTGCAGCTCCTTTAGATATTCTTCCACTTGCGATTCCAGCTGCAACAGCATTCTATTTTCCCCCCTCCCACCAGCAGTAACCGAACGAGGATTGGGATTTATTGCTTCTAACCCACCTCGCATGCAAAATTAGGGTCCTGGGAGGAAACTTAAGCAGTTTAGAAGGGAAGGCACATGGGTGGGCAGAAGTCCCGCCTAGTTGCTGACCCGCTAGCAGAAGGAGAATCCTGCCCAAAGTCTAGATGCTGAAATGTGTTACCTGAATAAAAGTACGGAAATAGTGCCTTTTATTGAATCACCAGTCACCCTGAGGTAAACATTTTAATATTTATTATGACAAATGTATTTTAAAGTTTTACAAAAGAAATATATGTGAAAAGGAATTGTCAAAAATAAGGCTACTGCAGGCCATTATCCTACAGAAGAGGTTCCCAACTGGGGGGCATGAGGAGGAAAGGGTGGCCAAGAAAGAGATGTAACCTCGCATCAAAAGTCTGAATTCCTTTCAATTTTAAAGAAACTGAACAAATTTAATTTTAAATTCAAAGAAAAAGCATAGATCAATGTAGCCTCGCATAGGGCACTCAGCATAGTTTGAACTCCCACTCATTTCTAGAAGCGGAACTTGGACCAATCAGAGCCGCTTCTGGTGCTCAGTAATTGGTTATTATTACTATTGCTGAGACTGATAACTTAAACCATATTAACTAATTAATAAAACTAAAAATAACTGATTGAATAAAAACTTTAACTAATTAAATAAATAAAACAAGGTTAGATAGAGATGGCAGGGCAAGTGGTGTGTCGTAACTGCAGCATGTGGGAGTTTGTGCAGACCAGAGAGATCCCAGGCAACCACATCTGCAGTAAGTGTGTGCAGCTCGAGGAACTTCGGCTCAGATACTGGGGAAAGAGGGAGCTGTTCTGTTGGGACAGGCTGCACTTAAACCGGGCAGGGACTAGTGCCCTGGCAAATTGAATAGATAGGTCTGTATAAAGGACTTTAAACTAAAGGGGGGGGTCAGGTGAGGGGAAATTTAGAAATCTAATAAGAAAAGTCAAGGCAACAGAGCGGTTTAGTGATTTGGGTAAAGATAAGCAGGCTGTGGCAGGGAGGGACAGAGAGTTTAACAGAAATAGTGCATCAGTGAATAAGGTCAAAGCAGGGAAAAATGGTAAAAAGTTAAAATTAAAGGCGGTTTATCTGAATGCATGAAGCATTTGTAACAAGATGGATGAATTAGAGGCACAAATAGAGATAAATGGGTTTGATCTAATAGCCATTACATAGACATGGTTGCAAGGTGACCAAGGTTGGGAACTAAACATTCCAGGGTACTTGATGTTTTGAAAAGAGAGGCAGAATGGAAAAGGAGGGGGGTTAGCCTTGATAATAAAGGATGACATAAGGACAGTGGTGAGAATGGATCTTGGCTCAGAGGATAAGGAAATAGAATCAGTATGGGTGGAAATAAGAAATAACAAGGAACAGAAAACATTGGTAGAAGCAGTTTATAGGCCCCCTAATAGTAGCTATACAGTTGGACAGAATATTAATCAAGAAATAACAAGAGCTTGGGGGACTTTAATCTTCATCTAGACTGGACAAATCAAATTGGCAAAGACAGCCTCTGAAGTTCATGGAATGTAGTCAAGACAGTTTCCTAGAACAATACGTCATGGAACCAACCAGAAAACAGGTTATTTTAGATCTTGTATTATGTAATGAGACAGGGTTAATTAGTAATCTCATAGTAAAGGATCCTCTAGAGAAGAGTGATCATAATATGCTAGAATTTCATATTGGATTTGAGAATGACATTATTAAGACCGAAACTAGAATCTTAAACTTAAATAAAGCCTATTACATAGCTATGAGGGGTGAGTTGGCTAAGGTAGATTGGGAAGTTAGATTAAAAGGTATGACAGTACATAAACAATGGCAAACATTTAAAGAAATATTTCAATAATCTCAATGAATATACATTCCATTGAAAAATAAAACTCCACAGGAAAAGTGATTCATCCATGGCTAACTAAAGAAGTTAAAGATAGTATTAGATTAAAAGATGAGGTCTGTAAAGTTGCGAAGTAGAGTAGTAAGCCTGAGGATTGGGACAGTTTTAGAAACCAGCAAAGGACAACCAAAAAATTGATAAAAAAGGAGAAAATATGAAAGTAAATTAGCAAGAAATATAAAAACGGATTGGAAGAGCTTCTACAAGTATGTAAAAAGGAAGAGAGTAGCAAAAGTAAACATTGGTCCCTTAGACACTGAAACAGGAGACATTATAACGGGGAATAAGGAAATGGCAGAGACGTTAAACAAATATTTTGTATCTGTCTTCACAGTAGAAGACACAAAAAGCACACCAGAAATGGTGGGGAACCAAGCGGTTAATGAGAGTGAGGAACTCAAAGCAATTAATATCAGTAGAAAAAAATTACTGGAGAAACTAATGGGACTAAAAAGCCAATAAATTCTCCAGACCTGATAGCCTACATCCTCGGGTTCTAAAAGAGGTGGCTGCAGAAATAGAGGATGTATTGGTTGTAATCTTCCAAAATTCCTTAGATTCTAGAATGTTCCCAGCAGATTGGAAGGTAGCAAATGTAACCCTGCTATTCAAGAAAGGAGGGAGAGAGAAAACAGAACTACAGGCCAGTTAGCCTGACATCAGTTGTCGGGAAAACGCTTGAATCCATTATTAAGGAATTGGTAACAGGTCACTTAGAAAATCATAATATGATTAAATTTAAAACAGAAATAGACAGTTTCCTAGAAGTAAAGGGAATTAGGGGTTACGGGGAGCGGGCAGGAATTTGGACATGAAGCTGAGTTTGGATCGGTCAAGGCCCTGTGGGTGGCGGAGCGGGCCCAGGGGCTGAGCGGCCGGGTCCTGCTCCTACTTGTTGTGTTCTTTA
Source organism: Heptranchias perlo (assembly GCF_035084215.1). Classification (NCBI taxonomy): domain Eukaryota; kingdom Metazoa; phylum Chordata; class Chondrichthyes; order Hexanchiformes; family Hexanchidae; genus Heptranchias; species Heptranchias perlo. Next base: position 38,171,604 of record NC_090331.1, on the reverse strand, counting down.
GGTTTGAGGTTAGGATCAGATCAGCCATGATCTTATTGAATGGCGGAGCAGGCTTGAGGGGCCGATTGGCCTACTCCTGCTCCTATTTCTTATGTTCTTATTAGGCAGAGTCAACAGGGTTTCATGAAAAGGATATCATGTTTGATAAATTTATTAGAGTTTTTTGAGGATGCAACTAGCAGAGTAGATAAAGGGGAACCTGTGGATGTAGTATACTTGGATTTTCAAAAGGCATTCGATATGGTGCCACATAAAAGGTTGTTGCGCAAGATAAAGGCTCATGGGATTGGTGGTAACATACTAGCATGGATAGAGGATTGGTTAATGGACAGAAAACAGAGTAGGGATAAATGGGTCATTTTCAGGTTGGCAGGCTGTAACTAGTGGGGTGCCGCAAGGATCAGTGCTTGGGCCTCAGCTATTTACAATCTATATTAATGACTTAGATGAAGGGACCAAGTGTAATGTATCCAAGAAATGTGGGGATCGGGCAGAAAAGTGGAGTTGAGGTCGAAGATCAGCCATGATCTTATTGAATGGTGGAGCAGGCTCGAGGGGCCGTATGGCCTACTCCTGCCCCTATTTCTTATGTTCTTATGACTGCCCTATACGAAGCTGCATCAGTGTATGCTTTTTCTTTGAATTTGACTAAAATCTGTTCAGTTTCTTTCAAATTTAAAGAAATTCATACATTTTGATTGCCAGTCTACCGTAGTAAAGCAGGAAGGTGGGGTGAAGCTGTATTGGTGGTAGCTGAAGGCATCCACCAGGTAAGCAGTGTCTCTTCACAATATTATAATTGTAAACAATTTTACAACACCAAGTTATAGTCCAACAATTTTATTTTTAATCCCACAAGCTTTCGGGGGCTTTCCCCTTCCTCAGGCGGTGTGGAAGGGGAAAGCCCCCGAAAGCTTGTGGGATTAAAAATAAAATTGTTGGACTATAACTTGGTGTTGTAAAATTGTTTACAATTGTCAACCTCAGTCCATCACCGGCATCTCCACATCACAATATTATAGTTGATGATCCTTTACTGAATCGATATCTGCACTAATCTGCCATTTTAAATTAAAGTGTTCCAATCACTCCAGCGTCTCCTAGCTCCTGCTACATAACTGATGTGACTGTGATGTTTTGTGAAGGAATGGAGCGTTTGTGAAGCATAACGTTGAGGATGTTGATCCCGTGGAAGGAACAAGTGGAGCCGGGCAAAAGAAAAATAAGAAACACGATCCTCCATATTTTGACTTGGTGTTTACATTTACTGCTTCGGACAAAAATTGCCAACTACAATGTGTTGTTTGTGCTGAAGCTCCTGTAGAATCATAGAATCATAGATAGTTACGGCAAAGAAGGAGGCCATTCGGCCCATTGTGTCTGTGCCAGAGCTGTCCAGCTTAATCCCACTTTACACCACTTGGTCTGTAGCCCTGTAGGTTACGGCACTTCCACTGCACCTCCAAGTACTTTTTAAATCAGTTGAGTGTTTCTGCCTCTACCACCCTTTCAGGCAGTGAGTTCCAGACCCCCACCACCCTCCGGGTGAAAATATTTCTCCTCAGCTCCCCTCTAATCCTTCTACCAATTACTTTAAATCTATGCCCACTGGTCACTGACTCCTCTGCTAAGGGAAATAGGTCCTCCCTATCCACTCTATCTAGGCCCCTCATAATTTTATACACCTCAATTAAATCTCCCCATAGCCTCCTTTGTTCCAAAGAAAACAACCCCAGCCTATCCAATCTTTCCTCATAGCTAAAATTCTCCAGCCCTGGCAACATCCTCGTAAATCTCCTCTGTACCCTTTCTAGTGCAATCACATCTTTCCTGTAATGTGACCAGAACTGTACACAGTACTCAAACTGTGGCCAAACTAGTGTTTTATACAGTTCTAACATAACGTCCCTGCTCTTATATTCTGTGCCTCGACTAATAAAGGAAAGTATCCTGTATGCCTTCTTAACCACCTTATCTCCCTGTCTTGCTACCCTTCAGGGATCTGTGGACATGCACTCCAAAATCCCTCTGTTCCTCTACACCTCTCAGTATCCTCCCATTTATTGTGTATTCCCTTGCCTTGTTTTCTCCCCAAATGCATTACCTCACACTTCTCTGGTTTGAATTCCAATTGCCACTTTTCTACCCACCTGACCAGTCCATTGATATTTTCCTGTAGTCTACAGCTTTCCTTCGCCCTATCAACCACACGGCCAATTTTTGTATCATCTGCAAACTTCTTGATCATGCCCCCTAGATTAAAGTCCAATTCATTAATATATACCACAAAAAGCAAAAGACCTAGTACTGAGCGCTGCAGAACCCCACTGGAAACAAGGTTCCAGTCACAAAAACACCCGTTGACCATTACAGTTTGCTTCCTGCCACTGAGCTAATTTTGGATCCAACTTGCCACTTTCCCTTGGATCCCATGGGCTTTTATTTTTTTGACCAGTCTGCCATGTGGGACATTGTCAAATGCCCCTCTTGGTCAAGATAGCATGAAACCAAACAGACTAAAATGTCACTTCATAGTACCATAGTAGGTACAGCACAGGAGGAGGACATTGGTCCCAACGTGCCTTTGCCGGCTCTTTCAAAGAGCTATCCAATTAGTCCCATTCCCCTGCTCTTTCCCCATAGCCCTGTAAATTGTTTCCCTTCAAATATTTCTCCAATTCCTTTTTGAAAGTTACCACTGAATCTGCTTCCAACACCCTTTCAGGCTGTGTGTTCCAGATCATTACAACTCACTGCGTAAAGAAATGTTTCCTCCTGTCGTCTCTGGGTCTTTTGCCAATCACCTTAAATCTGTGACCTCTTTTTTTTTATTCATTCATTCATGGGATGTGGGCATCGCTGGCAAGGTTAGCATTTATTACCCTTCCCTAATTGCCCTTGAGAAGATGGTGGTGAGCCGCCTTCTTGAACTGCTGCAGTCCGGATGGTGAAGATATTCCCACAGTGCTGTTAGATAGGGAGTTCCATGATTTTGACCCACTCACCATGGAGGAAGGTCAATATACTTCTAAATCAGGATGTTCTGTGACATAAAGGGGAACGAGCAGGTTGTGGTATTCCCATGCGCTTGCTGCCCTTGTCCTTCTAGGTGGTAGAGGTTGTGGGTTTTGGAGGTGCTGTTGAAGAAGCCTTGGCAAGTTGCTGCAGTGCATCTTGCAGATGGTACACACTGCAGTCACTGTGCGCCTGTGATGGAGGGAGTGAATGTTTAAGGTGGTGGATGAGGTGCCAATCAAGCGGGCTGCTTTGTCCTGGATGGTGTTGAGCTTCTTGAGTGTTGTTGGAACTCCAGGCAAGTGGAGAGTATTCCATCACACTCCTGACTTGTGTCTTGCAGATGGTGGAAAGGCTTTGGAGAGTCAGGAGGTGAGTCACTCGCTGCAGAATACCCAGCCTCTGACCTGCTCTTGTAGACACAGTATTTATGTGGCTGGTCCAGTTAAGTTTCTGGTCAATGGTGACCCCCAGGATGTTGATGGTGGGGGATTCGGGGATGGTTATGCCGTTGAATGTCAAGGAGAGGTGGTTAGACTCTATTGTTGGGGATGGTCATTGCCTGTCACTTGTCTGGCGCAAATGTTACTTGCCACTTATCAGCCCAAGCCCGGATGATGTCAAGGTCTTGCTGCATGTGGGCATGGACTGCTTCATTATCTGAGGGGTTGCGAATGGAACTGAACACTGTTCAATCATCAGCGAACATCCCCACTTCTGACCTTATGATGGAGGGAAGGTCATTGATGAAGCAGCTGAAGATGGTTGGGCCTAGGACACTGCCCTGAGGAACTCCTGCTGCGATGTCCTGGGGCTGAGATGATTGGCCTCCAACAACCACTACCATCTTCTTTTGTGCTGGGTATGACTCCAGCCACTGGAGAGTTTTCCCCATGATTCCCATTGACTTTAATTTTACTGGGGCTCCTTGGTGCCACACTCGGTCAAATGCTGCTTTGATGTCAAGGGCAGTCACTCTCCCCTCACCTCTGGAATTCAGCTCTTTTGTCCATTTTTGGACGAAGGCTGTAATGAGGTCTGGAGCCAAGTGGTTCTGGCGGAACCCAAATTAAGCATTGTTGAGCAGGTTATTGGTGAGTAAGTGCTGCTTGATAGCACTGTCAACGACACCTTTCACCACTTTGCTGATGATTGAGAGTAGACTGATTGGGCAGTAATTGGCCGGATTGGTTTTGACATGCTTTTTGTGGACAGGACATACCTGGGCAATTTTCCACATTGTCGGGTAGATGCCAGTGTTGTAGCTGTACTGGAACAGCTTGGCTAGAAGCACGGTAGTTACCGATCCTTCTGCCACTGGAAACAGTTTCTCCTTGTTTACTGTCAAAACCATTCACGATTTTGAACACCTCTATCAAATCTCCCCTTAACCTTCTCTATTCTAAGGAGAACAACCCCAGCTTCTCCAGTCTCTCCACATAACTTAATTCCCTCATCTCTGGTACCATCCTAGTAAACAACTTCTGCACCCTCTCTAAGGCCTTGATATCCTTCTTAAAGTGTGGTGCCTAGAATTAAACACAATACTCCAGCTGAGGCCTAACCAGTGTTTCATAAAGGTTAGGCATAACTTCCTTGCTTTTGTACTCTATGTCTCTGTTGATAAAGCCCAGGATCCGATATGCTTTTTTAACAGCCTTCTCAACTTGTCCTGTTGTCTTCAAAGGTTTTTGTATGTGCACCCCCATTTCTCTATGTTCCTGCACCCCCTTTAAAATTGTACACTTTAGTTTATATTGCCTCTCCTCATTCTTCCTACCAAAATGTATCACTTCACATATCTCTGCATTAAATTTCATCTGCCACGTGCCTGTGCATTTCAACAGTCTGTCCTGAAGTCCGTTACTATCCTCCATGTTGTTTACTACATTTCCGAGTTTTGTGTCATCTGCAAACTTTGAAATTATACCCTCTATGCCCAAGTCCGAGTCATTAATATATATCAAAAATAGCAAGGGAGACCAAATATCCTGCCCTCAAGTATAAACCACTAGATTTTTTCAAATGAAAGCTCTTTCAACTGAAAGGACAGTTGAAGGTAATCGAAAAAAATCGATGTCTGTCTCGTGGTAAAATTGTGGCAAGAATTTTTGAACTCAGGGAGGCATGCCGTATGTTTTTGATTGATTCTGAATCACCACTTCACCATCATTTCCTTGACCAGTGCTTCCAGGCTTAACTGGGCTATTTGACACACTTTTCAAGGCAAGAACTGTAATACTTTCATAATGCATGACAAAGTACTAAGCTTTGCCAACAAAACTTTTTGCTATGAAGTACCTATGTGCTGCAAGACAATGTAACTACATTCCCAACATTGTCTTCCATTATTATAGACTATGAAATGTCGGTCCTAGAAGTTGACGGTGTAATTCTGGAGTATTTGTCTTGGCTTAGCACAAAACTCAGTGACTATGTTCATGAAAGTCAGCCAAATGAATTGCAGGATATCACCTGGGTTCGAAATATGTTTTAAGAGGTAGCAACGGCCAAGATTGCCGTGAATCTAAAAGAGAATTTGATCGATGATGCTGGTGACTCTGTTTTATGAGACAATTTTAAAGCAATGCCTCTTGATGTCAATTCAGAAAGGTTTCCCTGAGTTGTCCCAAAGAGCCATTGAAATATTTGCCTTAACTTATCTTTGTGATGCTGAATTTTCTTCACTTATTTACATTAAAAACAAATATAAAAGCAGCTTGAACATAGAGGCTGACTTTTGGTTGAAATTCTCCACAATGAAACCAAGATTCCACAAATTGTAGAGTCACTGGCAAACAGGCTCATCCGACTCACTGAGATACGGGTGAATCATTGTATTGTTTTATGTTCAAGTTTATTCAGTTGCATTGTACTGATACTGTGCTATTTATGTTGCTTTCTATCTTAAGCAATATATTATGTTAGCTGAGAAAATAAAATCCTCTTGCAAAAATATGAGGGGTGAAATTGATCTTCACCAGAAGCACGAAAGAGGCTCAGACCAAATTGGCCGACCATTTTACACTGTGCATAGTTTTCTTTTCTATTGACTTCTAGTGGCTGCCAACTCGCTATCACCCGTTTTGCGTTACTGACATAGGCCAATTTCACCCACGCCGTATTTTGATGAGAGGGGGGTGAACTTGGGGCATGAATAATTCAAGGGGGCTCAGCAAATATATTTTGGAAACCTCTGCTTTACATAATACTGCGGCAAGCACAGCAACAATTGATGAATTCACTTCTTTTTAATTAGGTAGCATAGTGGTTATGTTACTGGACGAGTAATCCAGAGGCCTGGACTAAAAATCCAGAGTCATGAGTTCAAATCCCGCCACGGCAGCTAGCGAGTTTAAATTCAATTAATTAATTTAAAAAAAAATTCAATTAACTAAATAAAAATCTGGAATTAAAATACTAGTATCAGTAATGATAGCCATGAAACGACCGGATTGTCGTAAAAACCCATCTGGTTCACTAATGTCCTTTAGGGAAGGAAACCTGCCGTCCTTACCCGGTCTGGCCTATATGTGACTCCTGACCCACAGCAATGTGGATGATTCTTAGTTGCCCTCTGAAATGGCCTAGCAAGCCACTCAGTTGTAAAATCTCGCTACGAAAAGTCATAATAAGAATAAAACCGGACGGACCACCCGGCATCGGACCACTAGGCACCGGACACGACAACGGCAAAACACCAAGCCCAGTCGACCCTGCAAGGTTCTCCTCACTAACATCTGGGGACTTGTGCCAAAATTGGGAGAGCTGTCCCACAGACTAGTCAAGCAACAGCCTGACATAGCCATACTCACAGAATCATACCTTTCAGCCAACGTCCCAGACTCTTCCATCATCATCCCTGGGTATGTCCTGTCCCACCGGCAGGACAAACTGACCAGAGGTGGCGGTACAGTGATATACAGTCAGGAGGGAGTGGCCCTGGGAGTCCTCAACATTGACTCTGGACCCCATGAAATCTCATGGCATCAGGTCAAACATGGGCAAGGAAACCTCCTGCTGATTACCACCTACCGTCCTCCCTCAGCTGATGAATCAGTCCTCCTCCATGTTGAGCACCACTTGGAGGAAGCACTGAGGGTAGCAAGGGCACAAAATGTACTCTGGGTGGGGGACTTCAATGTCCATCACCAAGAGTGGCTCGGTAGCACCACCACTGACCGAGCTGGCCGAGTCCTGAAGGACATAGCTGCGAGACTGGGCCTGCGGCAGGTGGTGAGCGAACCAACACGAGGGAAAAACTTACTTGACCTCGTCCTCACCAATCTACCTGTCACAAATGCATCTGTCCATGACAGTATTGGTAGGAGTGACCACCGCACAGTCCTCGTGGAGATGAAGTCCCGTCTTCGCACTGAGGACACCATCCAACGGGTTGTGTGGCACTACCACCGTGCTAAATGGGATAGATTCAGAACAGATCTAGCAGCTCAAAACTGGGCGTCCATGAGGCGCTGTGGGCCATCATCAGCAGCAGAATTGTATTCCAGCACAATCTGTAACCTCATGGCCCGGCATATTCCTCACTCTACCATTACCAACAAGCCAGGGGATCAACCCTGGTTCAATGAGGAGTGTAGAAGAGCATGCCAGGAGCAGCACCAGGCGTACCTAAAATTGAGGTGCCAACCTGGTGAAGCTACAACTCAGGACTACATGCATGCTAAACAGCGGAAGCAACATGCTATAGACAGAGCTAAGCGATTCCACAACCATCGGATCAGATCAAAGCTCTGCAGTCCTGCCACATCCAGTCGTGAATGGTGGTGGACAATTAAACAACTAACGGGAGGAGGAGGCTCTGCAAACATCCCCATCCTCAATGATGGCGGAGTCCAGCACGTGAGTGCAAAAGACAAGGCTGAAGCATTTGCAACCATCTTCAGCCAGAAGTGCCGAGTGGATGATCCATCTCAGCCTCCTCCCGATATCCCCACCATCACGGAAGCCAGTCTTCGGCCAATTCGATTCACTCCACGTGATATCAAGAAATGGCTGAGTGCACTGGATACAGCAAAGGCTATGGGCCCCGACAATATCCCAGCTGTAGTGCTGAAGACTTGTGCTCCAGAACTAGCTGCGCCTCTAGCCAAGCTGTTCCAGTACAGCTACAACACTGGCACCCGACAATGTGGAAAATTGCCCAGTTATGTCCTGTCCACAAAAAGCAGGACAAATCCAATCCGGCCAATTACCGCCCCATCAGTCTACTCTCAATCATCAGCAAAGTGATGGAAGGTGTTGTCGACAGTGCTATCAAGCGGCACTTACTCACCAATAACCTGCTCACCGATGCTCAGTTTGGGTTCTGCCAGGACCACTTGGCTCCAGACCTCATTACAGCCCTGGTCCAAACATGGACAAAAGAGCTGAATTCCAGAGGTGAGGTGAGAGTGACTGCCCTTGACATCAAGGCAGCATTTGACCGAGTGTGGCACCAAGGAGCCCTAGTAAAATTGAAGTCAATGGGAATCAGGGAGAAAACTCTCCAGTGGCTGGAGTCATACCTAGCACAAAGGAAGATGGTAGTGGTTGTTGGAGGCCAATCATCTCAGCCCCAGGACATTGCTGCAGGAGTTCCTCAGGGCAGTGTCCTAGGCCCAACCATCTTCAGCTGCTTCATCAATGACCTTCCCTCCATCATAAGGTCAGAAATGGGGATGTTCGCTGATGATTGCACAGTGTTCAGTTCCATTCTCAACCCCTCAAATAATGAAGCAGTCCGATCCCGAATGCAGCAAGACCTGGACAACATCCAGGCTTGGGCTCATAAGTGGCAAGTAACATTCGCGCCAGATATGTGCCAGGCAGTGACCATCTCCAACAAGAGAGAGTCTAACCACCTCCCCTTGACATTCAACGGCATTACCATCGCCGAATCCCCCACCATCAACATCCTGGGGGTCACCATTGACCAGAAACTTAACTGGACCAGCCATATAAATACTGTGGCTACAAGAGCAGGTCAGAGGCTGGGTATTCTGCGGCGAGTGACTCACCTCCTGACTCCCCAAAGCCTTTCCACCATCTACAAGGCACAAGTCAGGAGTGTGATGGAATACTCTCCACTTGCCTGGATGAGTGCAGCTCCAACAACACTCAAGAAGCTCGACACCATCCAAGATAAAGCAGCCCGCTTGATTGGCACCCCATCCACCACCCTAAACATTCACTCCCTTCACCACCGGCGCACTGTGGCTGCAGTGTGCACCATCCACAGGATGCACTGCAGCAACTCGCCAAGGCTTCTTCGACAGCACCTCCCAAACCTGCAACCTCTACCACCTAGAAGGACAAGAGCAGCAGGTACATGGGAACAACACCACCTGCACGTTCTCCTCCAAGTCACACACCATCCCGACTTGGAAATATATCGCCGTTCCTTCATTGTCGCTGGGTCATAATCCTGGAACTCCCTTCCTAACAGCACTGTGGGAGAACCGTCACCACACGGACTGCAGCGGTTCAAGAAGGCGGCTCACCACCACCTTCTCAAGGGCAATTAGGGATGGGCAATAAATGCCGGCCTCGCCAGCGACGCCCACATCCCGTGAACGAATAAAAAAAAAAGTTACATATTTTAATGCCAGCTAGCAGCCAAAATACCAGAAGTTTTAACACTGGAATAGTATTGTGCATTGATACGCTGGGGATAATTTTAACCCCCCCAGGGTGAGTCTGCGGCGGGGTGGGGAGGGAGGATTAAAAATTTTAAAATGGGCAACCCGCCCACTTCCAGTTTTAACGGAGGCGGGTTTGGGGGTGGGCGACCAATCCGCTCTCAGGATGCGGGTCGGTCACTAAAATATTTTAAGGAGGCTGCATGCCTCCAATTTAACTTAACTTGTAGTTTTAATGCCTGCAGGATGGGTTTCCCGGGTCTCGGGAAACCCGGCAGTTGAAGGGAGGCGTGAAGGGCCAGATCCATCAGCACTACTGTGACCCGCCAAGCTAACTGCCTCCGACCCCACCCCAATGTCGGACTTGCCTCTGCTCCGATCCCTGGCTGCCTTTCCACCCGACAGCCAGCCAGTCTGTCAATCTGGCTGGCTGCGGGCGGGAAACAGTTCTGAAAAAATTTAAAACAGGTCCTGCCATTAAATTCACAGGACCTGTGGGAAACACTTACTTCTGGGTTTCCTGGCCACAAATCTTCCCCCCCCCACTCCCTTCCCGCCACACAGTTATTATCATGGCTGCTGAATTTACTTTTTTTGTGCAAAGGAATACAACAGAAACCATAAGCAGTAAATTAAGGACATTTGTTCCTGTACTAGGCAAGAAATAACTGTTCTGGGCGGTTTTAGATGTTAATGATCCAATAGAAAAACAAAGAATGGGGGCGGGGGGGCAATTATAACCCTACCTGCCCAGCTGAAACCAGGCGTTTGGGAAGTTAAAATCGCCCAGGTTAAAATCACCCGGGTTACTTACCCACCCTGGAGCCCCAGGGAGATGACGCCATCGGGACCCGACTGCAGTTTTAACTGGACGGCCTGAGCTTTCCTGTTTCTTCGGGTCCCGCAAGGAAAGCTTAGGAATCCTCTGTCGCAGACTCGTCATCCGCTTCCTGATTGCGAGACCCCCCCGTGAGGCAGCTCCAGCCGCCAATCCCGCCATTTACCTGCTGTGCAATTTTCTGCTGCTTCCTTTCAACTCAGTTGGCTGGTGGGATTTATATGAGGCCCGGCCGGGTCTCATCCTGCAGTGGACGGCCAGGAAATTAACTCACCAACATGGTTTCCAACCAGAAACCCGCTGGCAGTTAAAATCCAAGCTTAGGTTTCATACCATTTAAAACTATCAAGAGTTTAATTAAACAAATCCAAAATGGAATCAATGTCCAGGTTAGAGTTTTTCCCTCCAATTAATGCGGCAGCAGAAAACAAGATCACTATGTGCACCCAATATGGCAATCTTCCTCTCCACAACAGATGTGAAACAGTTCGTGTGCTGAATAAATATGAGCTGTCTGAAGCAAGACTTATATCAGCTAAAAAAAAAAATTTAACTTAAAAGAGTGTCTGGAAAAAACAAACTCCATTTAAGGACAGAAATATAGAATATGAGAATAATGATCAGTAAAAATAAGTTACAGAAGGATTGGAGGACACTATCTTTTTATCTATGGACCTCAGTTCAAATCCAGCCCAGAATAATGGGATAAAAGTCTTCTCCGTCTGCTGGCTGTAGGGTCCCAGATAAAATGAGTTTGAGTAATCTCCAGCGGGTGCCAGCATATAGTAAAAACTGCCTTTATTGTGACACTGATTGGCAAACTTTGAAAGTTCACAGGGCTGACAGCGAAATGAAAAATGACATACTGATGCAGTGGAGGGTATTTTTCTGAGGCTGTGATTAATGCACGTTATTGCAGCACGGTGCTGGGAATGGTTGGTGCTGACACTGGGTGCCTGAAGTGGGAAAGTGCTCCATTTCCTAGTGCTCAGCACAAAAATTCAACAAAATAAAGAAAAAAATTGGAATAAAAGTGTATTCTCAATTCCTGTGTATAGATCAATCAGAAATTATTTTATATCTCATCCACTTAAAAGATTTCATTATGTTTCCTAAATTGAGTTCTTTTTATTTCATTGTGTCATCTAGTACTGATTTTGATGTACAAATACAAATGCTATACTTTCACATAACTTTGTTATGCTGTATTTTTTCTTTTAACTTTTTCCAGGCTGATTTATATGCTGAACAATCAACACACACAAGCGCGCACACACACACACATCTCATATATATATAAATAATATCGGGACGTTGCTGCCAAGTTGTAATCCCACTGCTGCCTAAAGTACCTTCCCATCGCAACACACTCCATTTTATCCACTGGTCTTTAATCTCGCTGCTTTGGTTTCATCACCACATTTCTTGTGATTAAATGTGTAGAGGTCATGTTGAGTTTATTAGAGTTGTGCAGATTAAATACAGTTAATGAAAACGAGGAAGTGAATATTTACAAATGTAGAGACAATTTCTGAAGTGAATCTCTTTAATGTCTAGCTTCTATCTGTATTAAATCTCAGCTCATTTAAGGTGGGCTCATCATAATATTTAAGCTTCACTTATTATGCAACGGCATACTTTCTGTATTTGTTTTGTTGAGAGGTGCAAAAGAGATTTGACTTTCATATCCTTCATTATTTATTCCACCCACAGAATTTAGTCACAATTTATTCTCTATTCATTCTCCCTGTGCTATTACAGATTCTTATAAAATTAGTGCAGATATTGATTTGACACCTACCCACTTTTGTCTCTCTGGTTAATTCTTCTTGATTTCTAGTTTTAACCCAAAATGACTAAAATTAAGCAACTCCTTGGTACTGTGGATTTCTGGGTTCGGTAGTTGCATTTTATTGATGCTCCTGTAGAAAGCAGAAAATATATTTATAACATTTTACAATTATTAAAAGGTTGCCCTTTTTGGCTGTGCATCATTGTAACTAACACTAGATCTGTGTCAGACAACAGCTCTAATATTTCAATGCATGATGTTTCTACTGAGACTAGCTTTTTAACCTGGTTTCAGAATTCAAGCTTGCAGCTTTAGCTTTTGCTGAGTCACTTATTGCACTGCAGGCTTTCTGCATTGTCCTGTGTAAAAACTTTCTGTTTAGTGCCACTCCTAATTGTCATAGCAACGGACTATTGTTAATATTTTAGACAATAACTAAAAGTAGTTTTCCATACAGTAATGAGAAAGCAAATAAATTGTTTAGCAATATAAAACATTAACCTGTATTGAACCGAACAAGAGAAATGTGAGCCAAGGCTGACAATTTGAAGTTAGTTCGTACATAGAAATTATAATGAAAAATATATTTATACAATGCAAACATTCACGCACAATATAATTTCAAATAAATTGTATAATGTACTGTACCCAAAACAAAAAAAAGGGAACTGCAAATTTAACTACTGCGGATATGTATTATAATAATTTTAAGACAAGCTACAGAAGCATCAATTTCTTGTACGTCATTCTGAAATTTTGGGAGGATATTCCACCATAAGTACAATAGAAAAGGGTTAAAGGGTTAAAAGAGGATAAATTTGGGGGCAAACTCCGAGAGACTAAATATAACACTGACTCTGAATAGGTCCACACAAGAATCCAACTACTGTTGGGGTTTGTGTCCACTAAATGCCAGGACAAACTGGCATTTAGTGCCGGCTGAAGGCACGGCTGGCAATGGTGGAGCAATTAAAATCTGGGAAGAGGCCAGAATTGGAGCAGCGCAGAGATCTCGGAGGGTTGTAGGGGTGGAGGAGGTTACGGAGATAGGGAGGGGCAAGGCCATGGAGGGATTTGAAAACCAGGATGGGAATTTTAGAATCAAGGAGTTCTCGGACTGGGAACCAATGTAGGTCAGCGAGCACAGGGGTGATGGGTGAATGGGACCTGGTGCGAGTTAGGATACGGGCAGCAGAGTTTTGGATGAGTTCACGTTTATGGAGGATGTAAGTTGGGAGGCCGGCCAGGAGAGTGTTGGAATAGTCAAGTCTAGAGGTAACAAAGGCATGGATAAGGGTTTCAGCCGTAGATGAGCTTAGGCAGGGATGGAGACAGGCGAGGTTACGGAGGTGGAAGTAGGCGATCTTGGTGATGGAGCGGATATCATCTCAGGGTCAAATAGGATGCCAAGGTTGCGAACGGTCTGGTTCAGCTTCAGATAGTGGCCAGGAAGAAGGATGGAGTTGGTCGCTAGGGAACAGAGTTTGTGGCAGGGACCGAAGACAATGGCTTCGGTCTTCCCAATATTTAGTTGGAGGAAATTTCTGCTCATTCTGTACTGGATGTCGGACAAGCAGTGTGACAAATCAGAGACAGTGCAGGGATCAAGGGAGGTGGTGATGAGGTAGAGCTGGGTGTCATCAGCGTACATGTGGAACCTAATGTGTTTTCGGATTAAGTCGTCGAGGGGCAGGCGTGTAGATGAGAAATAGGAGGGGACCAAGGATAGATCCTTGTGGGGACTCCAGAGATAACAGTGCAGGAGCTGGAAGAGAAGCCACTGCAGGTGAGTCTCTGGTTATGTCTGGATGGATAAGAATGGATCCAGGCGAGGGCAGTCCCACCCAGCTGGATGACGGAGGAGAGGTGTTGGAGGTGGACGGTGTGGTCAACCATCCCAAAGGCTGCAGACAGGTCGAGAAGGATGAGGAGGGATAGTTTACCACTGTCACAATCACATAGGATGTCAGTTGTGACTTTGATAAGGGCCACTTCAGGACTGTTTCAATCTCCATTTGTCAGTGTAATTGAGATATTGAACAAAGACAGCCATCCTTCATTTATATTGGTCTTGGAAGGTTAGCTGTCAGTCACAGATAACTATGCACAATAGTGATACTATCACTTTAACTGTGTGAGTAAGTACAGATTGGTGGAGAAATTACATTATCATCGCATGGCATCATCAGTGATTGACAACCAGCCATATGGTCTCAAAGTGAACTGATTGATTAGAATTTGACTGATTAGGTTGGATTCATATTATAATTTTTTGCAAGGATCCATAATTTTGAGAACACTGTTAATTTTAATTAAATTCTAAATTTAACATTGTTGCACCCATTTTATGGATCTAAAAAGGACAAAATGATAACCAGTTTAGCAGTGCAGAGCCTGCATGGGAGTTCGGGCCACTGCTAAGTTGGTAGGCAACTTTTTTTTAGGCGGCCCTGGCAACTGCCTGCAATGAGCACAAACCTCATTTCAATATTGAAATTAGGCTCCTGCCCTCATTTCAGACTCAAACTTTTGAATTCATTTGCCCTAGCTGGAGCTTGCAACAGAGTTTTCCATTGATGGAAAGAGAAATCGTGCAGAGTAATCAAGCAGCCGATCCGCTACTGCCCACTCTACGTGCCCGCCAAAGTTGAATTTCACCTTCTACCCCTGATAATATCATTTAGGGAGACTTGAAGCTAATTATTTGACTGTGGTGTCCTTTAAGTATCTTTCGTGAATTAATTTCTTCTTTAAAGTACATTTTGATATTTTCCAGTAACACGTTAAAAGCCATTAAATTCATTTTTCATTGTTTTGTGTAATTCCAGATGATAATTTATAAGATTAGATCGAGCAGGCCATTATATCTGAGCCTGAGCAAAATTCTAATAAGCGTATTTCATTCTTCATTGGAGAAGCTGGAGTTGTTTTCCTCAGAACAGAGAAGGATACGGGGAGATTTGATATAGGTGTTCAAAGTCATGAACAGTTTTGCTCGAGTAAGGACGTAAGAAATAGGAGCAGGAGTAGGCCATAGTGCCCCTTGAGCCTGCTCCACCATTCATTAAAATCATAGCTGATCTTTGGCCTCAACTCCACTTTCCCGTCCCTCTCCATATCCCTCAATTGCCCAAGAGTCCAAGAATCTATCGATCTCAGCCTTGAATATACTCAATGGGGTCGATTTTGCAATGGCGGAGGGTTGGCAGCGGTGGGGTGAAGGTGCGTGTGGCAAACCTGCATGAACAAAACTTATCGTTTCCGAAACGCTGGCTGCTGTCAGGAGCTGCAGCGCCGGGGGTGGGGCGGGGAGGGGAGAGAAAGAGAGAGAGTGAGATGTCATCCAGCGCTGGACTGGAAGACCGGGGGAGGGGGGGGGGTTGAGTGGAAGATTCGGGGGGAGAATGGAAGATTGGGGGGAGAGGGGAAGATCCGGGGGGAAAGGGGAAGATCCGGGGGAGAGGGGAACACTGGGGGGTGAAGTGGGGGACATTGGGGGGGGGTGAAAAGGGGGATATCGGGAGGACATCTGGGGGGTGGGGGGTGAAGAGTGGGAGATTGGAGAGGGAGATATCGACATCAGAGCAGGGTGCAAAGGTACATTCATTTTGTGTTTTCACTTCCATCTATGGTTTTTTATTTAATTTATTTAGTTTCTTTTTCCCTGATCCGGCCCTTCACTCTTGGTTTCACCAGGCGTGAATCAGAAGTGGTGGGCAAGCCGCCCAGGTAAGTTAAAAATCGTTCTAATCACTTACTCTGTCACAGGTAAAGTGCCTTAAGTACCTCATTGAGTTACATTTGACTCTTTAACTGTCAATTAAAGCCGGCGGGACTTCTGTTTTCGGGTCGCCCGCGCGCGTACAGGTGGGTCCCAGGGAAACTCGGAAGTGGGCGGGTTGAAGCCGGCTTCCGAACCCGAACGGGATTTCCGCGATTTTCAGAGCCCCCAACGTGTCCGCAATTGCCCCCTAAAATTGAGCCCAATGACTCAGCATTCACAGCTCTCTGGGGTAGAGAATTCCAAAGATTCACAGCCCCCTGAGTGAAGAAACTCCTCCTCATCTCAGTCTTAAATGGCCGACCCCTTATCCTGAGACTATGCCCCCTAGTTCTAGACTCCTCAGCCAGGGGAAACAACCTCTCAGCATCTACCCTATCAAGCCCCCTCAGAATCTTATATGTTTCAATGAGATCAACTCTCATTCTTCTAAACTCCAGAGCGTATTCTACTCAATCTTTCCTCATAGGACAACCTTCTCATCCCAGGAATCAGTCTAGTGAACCTTCATTGCACCACCTCCAAGACAAGTATATCCTTCCTTAGAAAAGGAGACCTAAACTGTACATAGTACTCCAGGTGAGGTCTCACCAAAGCGCTGTTCAATTGTGGCGAGACTTCCTTACTCTTGTGCTCCAACTCTCTTGCAATAAAGGGGGGGTCACCATTGACCAGAAACTTAACTGGACCAGCCACATAAATACTGTGTCTACACGAGCAGGTCAGAGGCTGGGTATTCTGCAGCGAGTGACTCACCTCCTGACTCCCCAAAGCCTTTCCACCATCTACAAGGCACAAATCAGGAGTGTGATGGAATACTCTCCACTTGCCTGGATGAGTGCAGCTCCAACAACACTCAAGAAGTTCAACACCATCCAGGACAAAGCAGCCCGCTTGATTGACACCTCATCCACCACCCTAAACATTCACTCCCTTCACCACCAGCGCACCATGGCTGCAGTGTGCACCATCTACAGGATGCACTGCAGCAACTCGCCAAAGCTTCTTTGACAGCACCTCCCAAACCCGGGACCTCTACCACCTAGAAGGACAAGAGCAGCAGGCGCATGGGAACAACACCACTTGCACATTCCCCTCCAAGTCACACACCATCCCGACTTGGAAATATATTGCCGCTTCTTCATCGTCGCTGGGTCAAAATCCTGGAACTCCCTTCCTAACAGCACTGTGGGAGAACCTTCACCACACGGATTGCAGCGGTTCAAGAAGGCGGTTCACCATCCCCTTCTCAAGGACAATTAGGGATGGGCAATAAATGCTGGCCTTGCCAGTGACGCCCACATCCCATGAACAAATAATAAAAAAAACAACCCATTTGTCTTCCTAATTGCTTGCTGTACCTGCATGCTAACTTGCTATGTTTCTTGTATGAGGACACCCAGATCTCTCTGAACACCAACATTTAATAGTTTCTCACCATTTAAAAAATATTCTGCTTTTCTATTCTTCCTACCAAAGTGAATAACCTCACATTTCTCCACATTATACTCCATCTGCCACCTACTTGCCCACTTGCTTAGCCTATCTATATCCCTTTGCAGACTCTGTCCTCTTCACAGCTTACTTTCCCACCTACCTTTGTATCGTCAGCAACTTGGATACATTATACTCGGTCCCTTCATCTAAGTTATTAATATAGATTGTAAGTAGCTGAGGCCCAAGCACTGATCCTTGCGGCACCCCACTAGTTACAGCTTGCCAACCTGAAAATGACCTGTTTATCCCTACTCTGTTTTATGTCCAATAACCAATCCTCTATCCATGCTAATATATTATCACCTACCCCATGAGCCCGTATCTTCCACAGAAACCTTTTATGTGGCATCTTATTGAATGCCTTTTGGAAATCCAAATATACTACATCCACTGGTTCCCCTTTATTTACCCTGCTAGTTACATCCTCAAAGAACTCTGATAAATTTGTTAACCACAATTTCCCTTTCATAAAACCATGTTGATTCTGCCTAATCATGTTATGATTTTCTAAGTGCCCGGTTACCACTTCCTTAATAATGCAATCCAGCGTTTTCCCGACGATTGATGTCAGGCTAACTGGTCTGTAGTTCCCTGTTTTCTCACTCCCTCATTTCTTGAATTTGCTACCTTCCAATCTGCCGGGACCGTTTTAGAATCTAGGGAATTTTGGAAGATCACAACCAATGCATCCACTATTTCTGCAGCCACCTCTTTTAGAACCCTAGCTTGTAGGCCATCAGGTCCAGGGGATTTATTGGCTTTTTAGTCCCATTAGTTTCTCTCGTCCTTTTTACTGGAATTGTTTTAAGTTCTTCACTCTCATTTGCCCCTTGGTTCCCCACTATTTTTGGTATGCTTTTAAACAAAATATTTGTTTAACGTCTCTGCCATTTCCTTATTTCCCATCATAATTTCTCCTGTCTCAGCCTCTAAGGGACCAACATTTACTTTTGCTGCTCTCTTCCTTTTTACATACTTGTAGAAGCTCTTACAGTCTGCTTTTATATTTCTTGCTAGTTTACTCTCATATTCTATTTTCTCCCTTTTTATCAATTTTTTGGTCATCCTTTGCTGGTTTCTAAAACTCTCCCAATCCTCAGGCTTACTACTATTCTTCACAACATTATAAGCCTCTTTTAATCTAATACTATCCTTAACTTCTTTAGTTAGCCACCGATGGATTACTTTTCCCATGGAGTTTTTATTCCTCAATGGAATATATATTTGTTGAGAATTCTGAAACATTTCTTTAAATGTCTGCCACTGCTTATCTACCGTCATACCTTTTAATCTGATTTCCCAATCTACTTTAGCCAATTCGCCCTCATACCTATGTAATTGGCTTTATTTAAGTTTAATACTCTAGTTTTGGACCTAAGTATGTCACTCTCAAAATCAAGGTGAAATCCTATCATATATAACTCTTTCCCAGAGGATCCTTTACTATGAGATCACTAATTAACCCTGTCTCAGTACACAATACAAGATCTAAAATAGTCTGTTCCCTGGTTAGTTCCACGACATATTGTTCTAGGAAACTGTCTCAAATGCATTCCATGAACTCGTCCTCCAAACTACCTTTGTCAATTTGATTTGTCTAGTCTATATGAAGATTAAAGTCCCCCACGATTATTGCATTACCTTTGTTACAAGCTCCTGTTATTTCTTGATTAATACTCTGCCCAATGGGGCCTATAAACTACTCCCACCAGTGTTTTCTGCCCCTTGTAAATAAAGAGAAACTGTTTCCAGTGCCAGAAGGGTTGGTAACCAGAGGACACAGATTTAATGTAATCGGCAAAAGAGCCAGAGGCGACATGAGGATACATTTTTTTACATAGCGAGTTGTAAAGATCTGGAATGCAATGCCTGAAAGTGTGGTGGTAGCAGATTCAATGGTAACTTTCAAAAGGGAATTGCATAAATACTTGAAAGGAAAAAAATTACAGGGCTATGGGGAAAGAGCAGGGGAATGGGACTAATTGGATAGCTCTTTCGTGAGCCGGCACAGGCATGATGGGCCGAATGGCCTTTCCCTGTGCTGTACCTACCATGATACTATGATTGTCAGATGTCTGAAAAATAAGAGTGACGTGGTTGGCATGGCAACATATAGAGAGAATATTCCAGAACTCTAGCAAAGTTCACTAAAGGACAAGTGGAATGTTATACTGCTTATTAAGAAGACAGGCTGTTGAATTTGTTCTTTGTAATCCATTATCTCAAGGCAGGTGTGATTTGTAAATCTGAAGTACAGGTTGTATTCTGAATTAATGAGTCGTCTAATAATTTCTGTATTTTCATAGGTTCATTGCCAAACCGTGTGCTTTAGGCCTTAAAATTCAAGCAAATGGACCGCAGAAAGCTCAGCCAAATGCTATCCTGGAAAAAGTCTTCACTGCAATCACTAAGGCAAGTATTTACTATTCAAAAGAAGTGAAAGTGTGCAAAAAGGACAATTGAGGAACTTTTCAATCTTCATTTTTGTAAATATTACCCTTATCTTTATTCGATTTCACTGTCTTTCTTCCTCCATGCTGCCCTCCTTCTGTCGATGGTTTAAGATAGCTTGGACTGTGTGGTCTTCTCCACAGCTGCAGTCAAGGTTGATTTGTGTTAGCCAAGAAAAGGTAAAAGGAAAGATAAGACTGATTCTCCCCTTCCCCTTCTCAACACCACAACAAATTTTAGCATGTGCAATGTTCTGTGTTTTGCTTTATCTCATAGAAATTAGAAAATGTTATTTTAGAGTGGCCTCAGTACAGTAGAGATATCTTTTGCTTCTGAAATACATAAAATCCCAGAGCAACTTGTTATTATAATACTAATGGTAACTTCAGGCATTCTTAGAGCAATCTATCAATAATGTTCCATTAATTATATCTGAAGCTAGCCAGTGGAATGTTGTCCTAGTAGACTTCACAGATACACAGCAACTTATGTATGTAACACATGGAAGATGAAATTACTGCTGCTGTTAAAGGTTTTTCCCATTTGTTTTAATGCAATTGGCATGAATGAAAAGATTTACTCAACAATTTCTGGAAGCTCAAATGCATTAGGAAGTGCTAAAAATAATGCACAGTTGAGTAAGCAGTCAGAAAGCACTAGCAAGAATGCTGCTTAACTAACTAAACAGCACACTGGGCAAATCCAGCTATGGAGTGGTCATTTTTTGGGAGAAATGGAGAGAGAGTGCAGAAGGCATAAACCGATTTACTGATCAAGATTTGCAGATCACATTAGAGCACTGTGAAATGCATTCTACAGAGTTGAGGAAAAAGCCACCAACGATGGTGAAGGAGATGTGGAAGACCATTACACAGGATGCCAGCAGGAGGTGACTGAGCAGGTGAGGCTGGAAGGATATTTGAAAAACAATGATTTCTTGCAATGTATTTAGTTAGCTCTCAAATATTGCCACACACTTTCTGCCAGCAAGATACATTGCATTCAGCTAAGCTGCACATAAAACTGTGCTGCTGCTTAAAATACACAGCCCAAAATCTTCATTCATTCATTCATTCATTGTATATTTATATCCTCCTAACAGAAAAAAGGCTGCCTTCAACAGGAGGCACAGAGCACAGATGGGTGGAGGGATTTGGTAGGCCAAGACATTATCAAGGAAGTTATCAAATGGAAAAAGATGTAGATGACAAGCGTGATGTGCGAGATGGGGGAAAGGAATACGTTCCTGGTTTGTATAATTGTGATCACACACCTTTGTGAAAATGTGTTTTAACAGGCATAAAGGAGTGACTTTGTTGCAGCAAAATGTACAATCTACTTTCTGTATTACAACAACATGCCTAACTATGAACATTGACTTTTATGTTCCTTTTTTTCTATTACAGACATGTTTGAACCGCAACAGCAAAACAAGCTGGGCCTTCTCAGCAACAAGCCTCACCACAGCACTCAGTGACATGACCACTTAAAACAGACACAGCCCAGAGACAGGTATAGTGGTGGGTTTTATAGATTTAAAGGTGGAATTACAGGGTGATTCACTTCTCATGGGTACGGAAGGGGCAGGAGGAGTGACTGAACAAGGACTGCTGAGTGGAGGCTTTGCACCATCACAAGCCTGTTGAGTTGTTAAGCGATTCCAAACTCAGGGAACTAGCGATTAAATGAAGGATGCTTCATTGGCATGAACAGGTGCTCCAGTATTTGCCTTCTTGCAGACTACACTGCGAATTGGGTTTGCGCAGTTGCAGATTCTACCACTCCAATTGATATTATCATAAAGCAAGGAATCTATGCTCTGCAGGCTGCTGTTGTGCACCATCAGTAAAGGAGATCTCAGGCACGTAGGCAGTGAGTGCAGTTGAAGGATCTCTCAAGAATGCTCCCATTGATGATGTTGAGGTCCACACTTCATGATGTGATAACAGTCAGCTTCAACGGACTTGGATACAGATTTCAGAGAACTATAAGGAAGGGATTCAGAGACCTTGTTGCCATGCAACGGACTGTGTTCGAGCAGAGCAGTAACCAATGTGAGTGATCAGCTTCCAGCAGGGACATGCGGCCAGAAGCTCTCATGTCGTCACCAGCCCCTTGTCTGCAGCTGCCTCTGAACAAGTGACAGGAGTCGTTCCTGAAAGCAGCAGGTCCCTGTAGTCAGGATAGAACAAGCTATTCCTGGCACACAGGCAGGACCATCTGGGTCTGCCACATGTCAAGGTAAGCAGCCAACTGAATCACAAGATCAAAGCAGACCTCTCATAAAGCCTTCACACCTACTGTTTCCAGTAATACATCATATAGGGAGAGTAGAAACACCAAGATGCACTAATTCATGCGCCATACTGCCTATCCCTCTGATATTCTATTAAATACACACTACACGTCCACTATCATCTTCAATAAAAACAGCTTCCATTTTGCATTCATTGTTTTCTTTCCAAATTACTGGGCCTACAAATTAGGGCTCTATCCTAGTGCAATGCACGCTGCAGGCATTTAATGAGGCCCGTGGCAAATTGGCCCACCAGCCTTATTCGTTTATTATCGGCAAGCTGCAAGTGCCAGTCGCGGCCCCAGAGGCTGCTTGCCGGTCCCAGGAGGCAGCAAGATCGGCCAGCTCAGATGATGGCATTCAGGAGGGGGGATGGGCGGTGGCCGACACTCCTGCTCCTCCCCCAGCTCCACAATAAGGTATGTAAAAAAAAAAATCAAACTTATATTACTGGTTGCAGCCTGGTTTAGCTGCCAAGCGCTTGAAGAAAGTAACTGCAGCAGTCGTGGTCATGCACAATTAAATGTTGCAAAGGGGGCATCCCTATTTGCATATGCAAAGGGCCTAACACCTGTTTCAGGCGCGCGCGTTGGATGCCGACGTAGCAGCCTTTACCAATATGGTGGGTAGCACACTTCTGGTGCAGAATCAGCACACGCTCGCCGCCCACCCTATTGGACCCTTAGGCGCCCATCTTACGCCTGTAAAACGGGTGCAGCACAATCCAATTTTTAGGCTCAGGTTTCCATATAAACAGTACTATTGAAGTATAGCTGTTTCAAAAAAAGTCCAATTAAACATTAAAGTAGGAAAAAACTGCTGATTAGGGCTTGGCGAAAGTTGAATTTCTGCTAGCTCCTCATCATCATTCTCCATCTCCTTTTTAGCCATAATTTGTTGCTGTTTATCTTCCACAAACATGTGTATGCCTCGTTCTGCTGCTGTACTACAATTTTTTCAACTCTTCTGCTTCGCAATTTAGAGCATACCCACAAGCTTGCCTCTCAAAGCCATCACACCCACTCTTCCTCATCCACATGCTGCCCTTGGTGACATCATCCATTGGCATGCGGTCAGCCACCACATGTATGCTGATGAAATTCAGCTCTACCTCTCGAGCACCTGTCTCAACCTCTTCACTGCCTTTGTCCTATCAGATTGCTTGTCCAACATCCAGTCTTGGATGAGCTGCAGTTTCCTCGAGTTAAACATTGCCACTGTCTTCGGTCCCTGTCATAAACTTTGAACCCTTCCCAACAGTTCCATCCCTCTCCTAGGTCACTGACTCATGCTGAACCAGATTGTTTGCAACCTTGGTTTCCTATTTGAGCATGAGCTGAGCTTCTGATCCCATTTTCGCTCCATCACAAATACCACCCACTTCTACCGCCATGGAATTGACCATCTCTGCACCTGCCTCAACCCATCTGCCCACTGAAACTTTGATTCATGCCTTGTCACCTCCAGATTCAACTATTCCAGTGTTCTCCTGACTGGCTTCCTACCCTCCACCGTCCATAAACTTCAGTTCAATCAAAACTCTGCTGCCCATATCTTAACTCACACCAAGTCCTGCTCACTCATTACCTCTCCTCACTGACCTACATTGGTTCACATTTCCCCAGTGCCTCAAATTTTAAGTTCCCATTCTTGTGTTTAAATCCCTCCATGGCCTCCCCCTCTGACTCCGGCATCTTTGCATCTCTTCCCTCATCCCACCATTTGCAGCCATGCCTTCAAATGTTTAATGCCCATGCTCTGGGATTCCAGCTCTAAACCCCACTAACCCTCCACGTCCCTCGCCTCCTTAAAACCTACCTCCTTGACCAAAGTTTTGGTCACTCGTAATAATGGCGCTTCTTTTGGCTTGGGGTCCATTTATTTTCCTTACTCGTCTGTGAAGCGCCTTGGGATGTTTTTCTACAATGAAGCCACTATATAAATGCAGGTTGTGGTTGTACAAGGTGAGAGGTTGGAGGTTGGGAGAGCTGCTTCCTGTTGCAGTACCTCCTGTGTTATGGCCGTCTTGTTCTTGAAAAAGTGCAAGAAGTGAAAATTACTTTTTATTACCATGACCTGCAGCAAACCCAGGTGCAAGCATGCACCAAGCAATTAAATTCCATGTGAGGCTTATAGTGGGATAAATTATGTAAGACTACGAGTGAAGGAATATTTCCAGCTGATGGCTGGGGATTTAATGGGCACTGCGCTGCTGATGATAAGCAATTCATGAACTTTATCAAATTATGAGCAGTCATTGTAAGTGGCAGACATGCTTACTACTGTATATTCTTGGAAGGTGTTGCTGATTGTTAACTTGTCTGACTGCCATGTAAACCGCCTTCCATTTACTTTCAGCACTAAGGGACTTTGTTGCTAATGGGACATCTCTCCTTTGCCTAACCTCATCCAGAAGCACTATGGCAGCTGCATTGGAGAACCTGGGGCTTTCTGTCCTCTTGTAGAGCTGAAAGACTTTTTAAAACTGTTAATCTATTTTACTGGATGCCTGGCATTTTAAGCTGCTGAAGGCTTTTAAATATGCAGGCACCCATTAGTTCTGAACCAGATTGTTTGCAACCTTGGTTTCCTATTTGAGCTCGGCCTTTGCAAGACCCCAAGTAAAGACCCAACCCTTCATGTGCAGGGACTTCGGGAACCGACACTTTCAGACCCTAGGTCACCCTTGTGTTGAATACATGAAAAAGCCTCAGCGACTGGAAGTCGTGGTTTGACTGAGGCTCTCAACTTGGCTTCCAATGGTGGGAAGCCACCGGGCAGCTTCCTCGGGCTGAACTGACGGAGAAGGTTAATGGGGAGCCCTCGAAACAGGGATGAGGACGGCTATATCAGCTATGAGTTCATGAATACAAGCGCCGATCGAGGTTAAACCCTTGACACATGAGCCCCTGCCACTGTGGGGAGGTGCCATTGAGGCACACATAACCTCCCAGGGAGTGAGAGCCCTTGGAACCTGGATGCCCCTCACGAGTTGAATGGAGCGGCTGAAGGTGGCTCCACAGTAGTGTGTTGTGGGGGGGGCGGGGGGTGTGTGAGGAGATGACACAGATATATAAAAGCGAGCGAAGACCTGTGACTATCCTCACTAAAGTGGAACCCACCCACAGCGTAGGTGAACATGAGCGAGATTGAGTCCTTGGAGGGCATTGCCCCAAATCAACTGGCGCCAACAGGAGACAATTGTCCCGGGGCTGGGTTGGTGTCACCAGAGGGGACGACGGATGCCTCTGGTGAAGGACTCACCAACAGTAGCTGGCGGCACTTGGAGGAACCAGCCTCATTTTGGCACCAGTAGGCACGGACACCTCAGAGTCAGCTGGTGCCAGAGGAGGACTGTTCCTCATAAAGAAGCCTCAGAATATGTTGGTACATGTCGCCCCTTGAGATTTTCCTGTTAAGTCCCAAAGTGGACCCCCAGCCAACATCAGTTGGAGATAACTGTAGGATCATATGCCCTAACCAGTCCCAGTGCAGTTAACCACAAGCAGTGCTGAACTGAACTGGAATTGGAGCAGGGTTGGTGCTTAATGCCAATGCGGGGACATGGCAGCTGGAAAAATTAACAATAAAAATAGATGCCAGAGTAAGTCATGACGGAGCTGGTCGGGATGAAAGGGTCGGTGACCTTGGTATCCAGACTCCAAACCACAGACTATAGGCGGCCTCCGTGAGCTTCTACAACCTGGCCAAAATGTGTCTTCCTCTGCTTCAAATATTTATCCAACTTCCCTCAAAAGATGCAACGGTCATTGCCTCAACCACTCCCTGTGGCAAAGCATTCCATGCTCCAAACAACTTGAAAAAAATTTCTCCGAACCTCTCCTCACTCTAAGTGATCATTTTATACAGTTGGCCCCCCTTCAATGACTCCTCAATTACAGGAAATAGTGGGCCAGATTGCGCTCAGAGTGGCGGAAAAAACTGCGCCCGCCGCTCATTAGACTTGGACTTGCCTGTAGACTTTTCTAAAAAGCAGGACTTTTGCACTACAAGTTCCTCTTATTGGGCCCTCACTCCAGCGCGGCGCCCTCTCCTGGGCATCTGGGACCTGTGTGAACGGGGCAAGCAACTGTGTATCCCCATAACCTATCAGACTGACGCATGTTAATAGCAGTGCACAGAACCAGGAAGTGTAAGTTAGAATAGTAAATTCAATGTAAAATCAGTTACAGAAAGCAAACTAAAAAGAGGGTAAGAAATATTGAATTAAAAGACAGAGATAAAAGAGACAGAAAGAAAAAGTAAAAAAATTAAAATTAAACATATAAAAAAAAAATGTCCAGCAACATTCAAATGTGAAGGAATGAAATTCCACACTTGTAAAAGTAAAATTCCTCCAGTTCTGGATTTGGACAATTGACACCTTCTTCAGAATCAGAGAGAAGGTCCAGAATGGCTGCAATGCAAAGAGGCAAACCAGGATCACTGGCACAAGAGGAGCTGTCTGACACTATCGAAGTGCTTTAAATGGCAGTACCTGAGCCAGCTGACCTGGGAGGACTTTTGTGAGGACTCAGGGATTGGCAAGGCTGGACGAAACCAGTAACACCTAGCTCAAGAATTTCTCCCCGACTCTTTCAGTACCATGGTCTGAGGCTAAGCCCAAGCTCTAGATATGTTAATTTTTTTAATTGATAGAATGCCAATGCACTGAGTTCAATTAAGAAATAAACTTTTCCAGAAAAAAATAATTCACGAGCAATATTTACATTTTCTATTTAAAACAGACACTAACTTTTCCCCCCAGAATGCAATATTTACTGTGTTTCAAATATTACCGACAGCTCAAAAGAATGGAAGGAATTGGTACAGTACCTATTTGCTGCAGTAGTTGTCTCTATGAGAGTCTCTCCATCTTGTGAAGGTATTCCCACTTCCTGCTCTCAGCTCTTTTCATATTCTCTGTGTCTGTCTCTCTTTTCTCTTTCTCAGTATCTGTTCCCTATCTCCAACTCTTCCTCTGTCAATACCTTCTCTCTCTCTCTCCAAGGGGATATGCCAGAGGACTGGAGAACTGCTAATGTAATACCATTATTCAAGAAGGGGAGTAGGGAAAAACCGGGGAACTACAGGCCAGTGAGCCTAACATCAGTGGTAGGAAAATTATTGGAAAAAATTCTGAAGGACAAAATTAGTCTCCACTTGGAGAAGCAAGGATTAATCAGGGATAGTCAACATGGCTTTGTCAAGGGAAGATCATGTCTGACTAATTTGATTGAATTTTTTGAGGGGGTGACTAGGCGTGTGGATGAGGGTAACGCAGTGGATGTGGTATACATGGATTTCAGTAAGGCCTTCGATAAAGACCCCCACAGGAGACTGGTCAAGAAGGTACGAGCCCATGGAATCCAGGGTGCCTTGGCACTTTGGATACAAAACTGGCTTAGTGGCAGAAGGCAGAGGGTGATGGTCGAAGTTGTTTTTGTGACTGGAAGCCTGTGGCCAGTGGGGTACCACAGGGATCGGTGCTGGGTCCCTTGCTGTTTGTGGTCCACATTAATGACTTGGATATGAATGTAAAAGGTATGATCAGTAAGTTCGCTGATGATACAAAAATTGGTAGGGTGGTAAATAGCGAGGAGGATAGCCTCAGTCTGCAGGACGATATAGATGGGTTGGTCAGATGGGCGGAACAGTGGCAAATGGAATTTAACCCGGAAAAGTGCGAGGTGATGCACTTTGGAGGGACTAACAAGGCAAGGGAATACACAATGAATGGGAGGACCCTAGGCAAGACAGAGGGTCAGAGGGATCTTGGTGTGCAAGTTCACAGATCCCTGAAGGCGGCGGAACAGGTAGATAAGGTGGTAAAGAAGGCATATGGGATACTTGCCTTTATTAGCCGAGGCATAGAATATAAGAGCAAGGAGGTTATGATGGAGCTGTATAAAACACTGGTTAGGCCACAGCTGGAGTACTGTGTGCAGTTCTGGTCGCCACACTACAGGAAGGATGTGATCGCTTTGGAGAGGGTGCAGAGGAGATTCACCAGGATGTTACCAGGGCTGGAGCGCTTCAGCTATGAAGAGAGACTGGGAAGATTGGGTTTGTTTTCCTTGGAGCAGAGGAGGCTGAGGGGGGACATGATTGAGGTGTACAAAATTATGAGGGGCACAGATAGGATGGATACTAAGGAGCTTTTTCCCTTCGTTGAGGGTACTATAACAAGGGGACATAGATTCAAGGTAAAAGGCGGGAGGTTTAGAGGGGATTTGAGAAAGAACTTTTTCACCCAGAGGGTGGTTGGAGTCTGGAACTCACTGCCTGAAAGGGTTGTGGAGGCAGGAACCCTCACAACATTCAAGAAGCATTTGGATGAGCACTTGAAATGCCATAGCATACAAGGCTACGGACCAAATGCTGGAATATGGGATTAGAGTAGACAGGGCTTGATGGCCGGCGCGGACACGATGGGCCGAAGGGCCTCTATCCGTGCTGTATAACTCTATGACTCTATGACTTCGATTCTCTCCCATTCTGGTGGCTCACTGAGTTCTGTTTAGAACACCTGTAATCCATTTTCCAATGAGGAAAATGAATTTTGAATTTTTTAGCTCACGAAAATCGATTGAGGCTGCAGTGTGGACAGGCTGGGATTCCGTAATAATGGAAAATTGTGATTTTTGTTCCCACTGCTGTTTTCCTATAAGAGTTACAAAGTACAGTCTTGGTGCCACTGCTGCTGAGACCATGATCTGTGCTTCTGCCATCTCAAGCCTTCATTTCTCCAAAACCCTCGCTACGTCACACACTTAAATTAGCCGAGCGAGGAAATCCCACCTAGAATCATACCGCACAGAAGGAGGCCATTCAGCCCATCATATCTGTGCTGGCTCTTTGAAAGAGCTATCAAATTAGTCCCACGCCCCCATTCTTTCCCCATAGCTCCGAAAATTTTTCCTTTACAAGTATATATCCAATTCCCTTTTGAAAGTTAACACCTGGGCCAGTTTCAGAAGCGGTGAGGCAGGTACTAAGCTCAGTCAACGCAGCTCCAGTGGGATTACCACCGAGGAGAAACATCCAGCCCTATGTTTACACTTGGGGGCCCAATAAATATCAGTAACCCCACTCCAGGCCCCGGCCTACCTGTGGGTAAAGTCACAGGAGATCGCGCAGTGACAACAGATGAAGCACTCGATCCTGCTGTGCCTCAGTGTCACTGGATCTGTTCAAATATTCACACAGTAGAATCCATTTGATTTGCCCACTAGACCAAATGATGACTGCAGCCCGCTGACCATTCCAACCAATTTTCAATCTACTGCTGCTCAATTACAACACAGAAGGGGACCATTTGGATTGTCCACCTGTGCCCAATGCAAGCTCTTCAACTGATGCCACCTAATCCTTGCCTTTCCCCGTATCCTTTTACAGTCATCTTTTTCAAATATCCAATTCCTATTTAAATGATTTTACAGTTTATGCTTCAATCCAGGACAGAATTAAGTCACTTGGACTAGTGTGGATTGATTAGGGAAAGCCAGCACAGATGTGTTAAAGGCAAATTGTGTTTAACTAACCTGGTAAGAGTTTTTTAATGAGGTAACAGTGAAGGTAGATGAGGACAATGCAGCTGATGTGGTGTATGTGGACTTTCAAAAGGCGTTTGATACAAGTGCTGCATGGTAGGCTTCGCACCAAGATTGCGGCCCATTGAATAAAGGGGACAGTAGCAACGTGGATACAGAATTGGGTAAGGGACAGGAAGCAGAGAGTAGTGGTGAACAGTTGTTTTTCGGACTGGAGGGAGGTGTACAGTGGTGTTCGCCAGGGGTCGGTGCTAGGACCACTGCTTTTCTTGATATAAATGACTTGGACTTGGGTGTACAGGGCACGATTTCCAAATTTGCAGATGACACAAAACCTGGAAGGGTAGTAAACAAAGAGGAGGATAGTGATAGGTTTCAAGAGGATATAGACATGCTGGTGGCATGGGCGGACACATGGCTGATGAAATTTAACGCAGAAAAATGCGAAGTGATACATTTCGGTAGGAAGAACGAGGCGAGGCAATATAAACTAGAGGGCACAACTCTAAAAGGGTACAGGAACAGAGAGATCTGGGGGTATATGTGCACAAATCTTTGAAGGTGGCAGGGCAGGTTGAGAAAGCGGTTAAAAAAGCATACGGGCTCCTGGGCGTATTAAATAGAGGCATAGAATACAAAAGTATGAAAGTCATGATGAACCTTTACAAACCACTGGTTCGGCCACAACTGGAGTATTGTGTCCAGTTCTGGGCACGCACTTTAAGAAAGATGTGAAGGCCTTAGAGAGATTTCAGAAGAGATTTACTATCACGATTCCAGGAATGAGGGGCTTTAGTTATCCGGATAGACTGGAGAAGCTGGGGTTGTTCTCCTTGGAACAGAAACAGTTGCAAGGAGATTTGATAGAGGTTTTCAAAATTATGAAGGGTCCAGACAGAGTAGATAGAAAGAAACTATTCCCATTGGTGGAAGGTTCAAGGACCAGAGGACATAGATTTAAGGTGATTGGCAACAGAACAAAAGGTGACATGAGAAAAAACTTTTTTACGCAGCGAGTGGTTAGGATCTAGAATGCACTGCCCGAGGGAGTGGTGGAAGCAGATTCAACCATGGCCTTCAAAAGGGAACTGGATAAGCACTTGAAAGGAAAAAAATTGCAGGGCTACGGGGATAGGGCGGGGGTGTGGGACTAGTTGGATTGCTCTTGCATAGAGCCGGCGCCGACTCGATGGGCCGAATGGCCTCCTTCCGTGCTGTAACCTTTCTATGATTCTATGATTCTAATAGCCACTTGTTCTAACAACCCTCTGTGTGAAAAATTTCTTCAACTCTCCACTTCATTATTTGAGACTTCATATCCGCATGATCACTACAGTGGATTTTACTATTACTCAACCTGACTTCTGCAGGGATTGATACAAGCTGGAACTATAGATCTAAACAAATCTTCTACAGCAACAACCTTCCGACTGTCACCTGACTAGTGATCTTTCCATTGTTCACGCTCCCTTCATGGAGCAAAGCTGCTCAGATCTTCTACCCAACTACATCAGTCAGTTAGTCACAATCAGTACAACTCCCTTTCCTTCACTTAAACTGATTGTGCAGCCTCCCGCCTTAAATTTACCCAATTTACAAATCTCTTGTGATGTCTGATCTCACTGTGATGTGCAGTGTGAGGGTGTGGCTTGCCCTGTGATGTCATGGTTTGACCCCAACAGTTAAAAGGACCTCACCTTGATGAAACAGTGTTTGACAAACCCTTGGGCTTTATTTAGGTAATAATGACTTGATGCCTTAGAATGCAATAATAGGTTTCCACATGGTCACAACCCAGAGATCAGGGTGCGTGGGCGATAGGCAGTGATGGATTGTTTGCCTTCTACAGCAACTACTAAGTAGTTGTAGACATTTACAGCAACAGGATTAGGCCATTCAGCCTCTCAAGCCCGTTCCATCATTTAATTAGTTGATGGCTGATCTCAACAGCTCTTTAGGGGAGAGAGTTCCAGATTTCCACTACCCTTTGCATGAAGAAGTACTTCATGACATCACTCCTGAATGGCCTAGCTCTAATTTTAAGATTTTGCCCCTTTACTTTGGACTCCCCCACCAGAGGAAATAGTTTATCTCTATCTACCCTATCCCATCCTTGAATCATCTTAAACACCTCAATTAGATCACCCCTTAAGTCTTCTATACTCGAGGGAATACAAGCCTGGCCTGTGCAACCTCTCCTCATAATTTAACCCTCTAATTCCTGGTATCATTCTGGTGAATCTGGGCTGCAAACCTTCCAAAACCAATGTATCCTTCCTGAGGTCTGGTGCCCAGAACTGAACGTAGTACTCCAGATGTGGCCTAACCAGAGCTCTATACAACTGTAGCATAACCTCTACCCATTTGTATTCCAGTCCCTTTGAGATGAAGGCTAACATTCCATTAGCCTTTTTAATTATATTTTGTACCTGTCCACTAGTTTTAGTGATTCCTGTACATGGACTTCTAAATCTATCTGTTCCTCCACAGTTCCTAGCTTCTCATCATTTAGGAAATACTTTGATCTATCTTTCCTAGGTCCAAAGTGGAGGACCTCCCACTTCCCCACATTGAAACTCATCTGGCAGTTTTGCCCACTCAATTAATCTATCAATGTCCCTTTGCAACTTTCCACTCCACTTTTCCATCTACACTACTTACTGTGCCACCTAACTTAATGTCATCAGCAAACTTGGATATATGACTTTCTATTCCTTCATCTAAGTCATTGATAAATATAGTAAAAAACTAAGGCCCCATAATAGATCCCTGTGGAACATTAATATGTATTAATGACCTGGACTTGGGTATACAGGGCACAATTTCAAAATTGCAGATGACTCGAAACTCGGAAATGTAATAAACAATGTGGAGGATAGTAACAGACTTCAGGAGGACATAGACGATCTGGTGAAATGGGCAGACCACATGGCAGGTGCAAGTTAACACACAATTAAACTAAATGGTACAATTTTAAAGGGGGTGCAGGAACAGAGCGACCTGGTGGTGTATGTAAACAAATCTTTGAAGGTGGCACGATAAGTTGAGAAGGCTGTTAAAAAAGCATATGGGATCCTTGGCTTTACAAACAGAGGCGTAGAGTACAAAAGCAAGGAAGTTATGCTAAACCTTTATAAATCACTGGTTAGGCTCCAGCTGGAGTATTGTGTCCAATTCTGGGCATCACATTTAAGAAGGATGTTAAGGCCTTAGAAAAGGTGCAGAAGAGATTTACTAGAATGGTACCAGGGATGCAGGACTTCAGTTACATGTTCTCCTTACAGCAGAGAAGGTTAAGGGGAGATTTAATAGAGTTGTTCAAATCATGAAGGGTTTTGATAGAGTAAATAAGGAGAAACTGTTTCCAGTGGCAAAAGGGTCAGTAACCAGAGGACACAGATTTAAAGTAATTGGCAAAAGAACCATAGGCGAGGTTAGGAGAAATGTTTTTATGCAGCGAGTTGTAATGATCTGGAATGCACTGCCTGATATGGTGGTAGAAGCTGATTCAGTAGTAACTTTCAAAAGGGGATTGGGTAAATACTTGAGGGGAAAAATTTGCAGGGCTATGAGGCAAGGGCATGGGAATGGGACTAATTGGATAGCTCTTTCAAAGAGCTGGCACAGGCATGATGGGGCGAATGGCCTCCTTCTGTGCTGTTTCATTCTGTGAACACCACTTGTCACATCCCGCCAATCAGAGAATATTCTCTTTATCACTACTCTATGTGTCCTATCTCCCAACCAATTACCAACCCATGCCACAAGGTTACCTCCAATTCCATGCACTCTCATTTTTACTTATAATCGCCTGTGTGGAACCTTATAAAATGCCTTCTGGAAGTCCATATAGACAACATCCATAGACACGTCCTGTCCACCATGCTAGTTATCTCCTCAAAAATTTTTACTAGATTAGACCTACCCACCACAAAGCCATGCTGGCTTTCTTTGACTACCCCGAGCAATGCTATGGGAGATCTACCAACAATGTTAAGTAGTTGTATACATTTACAGCAACAGAGAGTGAGCACTAAAGTCAAGGACTAGCAGTAGTTGATCAGTGAAGGACAACAGTGAGGGACCTGAGATTGGGACTCAGTAACCATCAGTAACCAGGCTCCAGGCCCCAGACTACCTATGCGCAATGCAATGGAAGATCTACTAGTGACAACAAAATCAACCGTTCCACCCTACATTGCATCAGTATTATTGGGTCTGTTAAACTGTTCATATTGCTTGTTATGACTTTCACAACTTATGATACAAGACAAACCTTTCAATGTCCTCAACCTTCTGTCTAATTATTATTTCAAGAAATAATAATTGCCAGCGTGGACACGAGGGGCCGAATGGCCGCCTTCTGTGCCGTAAATTTTCTATGATTCTATTCTATGAAATTGGGACCATGAAGAAAGCATACTCTGGAATTCCATAAATCTCTCCACCTCCCTCTCCTCCTTTAAGGCCTTGATTAAAACCCACCTCCTTGACCAAACCCTTCTTACATCTCCTTCTTTGTCTCAGTGTCCATTTTTTTATGACATCTCCGTGAAGCACTTTGGGATGTTCTATGTTAAAGGTGCTATATAAATGTAAGTTGTTGTTGTTGAAGAAGAAGTTCTTAGTTGGCTGATTTCCTTTTTTTCTCTTTAGCATCCGGATGAAAAGAGACTGGAAGGACTTTCCAAACAACTGGATTGGGATGTCCGCACAATTCAGCGTTGGTTTCGGCAGCGAAGGAACCAGGAAAAACCCAGCACCCTTACCAAATTCTGTGAGAGCATGTACGGATTTAATCTGTTGTGTTTTACTTATACAGAATTGAAGAGAATTTATAATCTAACACTGTTAGAAAGACGATTCATTTGCTGTGATTATGTCAGTTATTTTGTTAGTTATTCTTCTGCTTTAAATATTCAATGTATCACAGTATGTTACAGCGCAGAATGAGGTCATTTGGCCCATCGTGCCTGTGCTGGCTCTTTGAAAGAGCTATCCAATTAGTCCCACTCCCCTGCTCTTTCCCCATAGCCCTGTAATTTTTTTCCTTTCAAGTATTTATCCAATTCTCTTTTGAAAGTTACTACTGAATCTGTTTCCACCACCCTTTCAGGTAGTGCATTCCAGATAATAATCATATTGGAAGTATTAATATATGTTATCAATGTAGTTTTTATTTTATTATGGGATGAAGCAGAAAAATCAAAGGAGTATTACTGTTTCTCTGTGATTGCCATGTTGAAAAGCACAGTGGTGATGAAACCGATGTGTTCTGAATTGTCAACACAGGCTAAACTAATGGAATAGTTTATCAGGAGTAAACTTGTGGATTACCTGCATGATCGCAATGTAGGAAACAGCAGTCTGCATGAATTCAGAAGGGGAAGATCATGCTTGATCAATCTCCTTGACCTTTTTATGGAAGTGGTATTCCAGTCACTATGGAAAGCCCTATGACATCATGTGCCCTATCCCCCAAAAGGCATTTGACAAATAGCACAAAAGCTAATTGCACAAATGGCAATCACTTAAACTTAAAATGGTGAGGTAAAACTTGGGAATGGATGAGAAATTAGCTAAATGGTAGGAAGTAGCGGGTACTTGTTAGAGTTATTTTGGGTTGGGAGGGAAGTGCTGAATGAGGATGAGTGTTGAGACTCATTCTGTTTTCTAATTTACAATAATAACTTGGATTCAGAAACTCAATGTAAGCTGGACAAATTCACATATGATACCAAATTAGGAGGGATCACCAAATCTGAAGGAGAAGCTCAGGAACTACAAAATGAATTAGATAAAATTTGTAGGTGAATTTTAAAGTGAAAAAGTGTAAAGTACTGCACATAGGAAGAAAAAAGGGGGTCATAATTATTCAATAAATTATAAATAAATAAAATAGCTAATACTTGAAAGACATCTAGGGGCTTTAGTAGAATTGATGCTCAACATGTCCAATCACTGCGGAACAAAAATTAACAAAGCAAATAGAATTACTGAACTATATAGCCAAAAAGGTAGGGTACAAGAGGAAGTCATGCTCAAACCCTACAGTGTTTTGATCAGACCACACCTTGAATTCTTGAATAGAGACAATGAAGCCCTAGTGGCAGTTCAAAGAAGAGCTACAAAACTAACCCCACTGTCAGAGCACTGAGTAATGAGGAAAGACTGGAAAAGGTTTGACCGTTCAGCCTTTTTTTGGACACTAAGGGAATCAAAGGATATGGGGATAAGGTGGGAAAGTGGAGTTGAGGTAGAAGATCAACCATGATCTCATTGAATGGCAGAGCAGGCTCGAGGGGCCGTATGGCCTACTCTTGCTCCTATTTCTTATGTTCTTATGAAGAGGAGGCAACTGATGTGACTTTATGGAGATACATGATAGTAAATGGTGTAGAAAAGGTAGATCTGGAACACTACTTCAGACTTAATTCCATGTATTGCACCAAATACAGGGGCCTGAAATTCCACATGGCGAATTGTTGCAGATTTGCACCAATGAGTTGAGACTTGATATCACCAAAGCGACCATTGTCAAGAACAAAATTAATTCTCACTTGGAGAAGCATGGGTTAATAATGGACAGCCAGCACGGATTTGTTAAAGGCAAATCGTGTCTAACTAGCCTGATTGAGTTCTTTGATGAAGTAACAGAGAGGGTTGATGAAGGTAGTGTAGTAGATGTTGTATATATGGACTTCCAAAAAGCATTTGATAAAGTACCACATAACAGACTTATTCGGAAAATAGAAGCACATGGGATTAAAGGGACGCTGGTAACTTGGGCATGTAATTAACTAAGGGATAGGAGGCAGAGAGTAGTGCTGATTGGATGTTTTTCTGACTGGAGAGAAGTAATCAGTGGGGTCCCCTAGGAATCGATATTGGTTTTCTTGTTATACATAAATGACCTGGACTTGGGTATAGGGAGTACAATTTTGAAGTTTTTGGATGATACAAAACTTGGCAACGTAGTAAATAGTGAGGAGGAAAGTAACAGACTTCAGGAGGACAAAGACAGGCTGGTGAAATGGGCAGACACATGGCAGATGCAATTTAATGCAGATAAGTGTGAAGTGATGCACTTTGGGCGGAACAACATGGAGAGGCAGTATAATCTAAATGGTACTATTTTGAGGGGGGTGTAAGAGCAGAGGGACCTGGGGGTGCATATTCACAAATCTTTGAAGGTGGCAAGGCAAGTTGGTACGGTGGTTAAGAAAGCATATGGGATACTTGGCCTTGTAAATAGGGACATTGAAAACAAAAACAAAGAAGTTATGCTAAACCTTTACAAATCACTGGTGAGGCCTCAGCTGGAGCATTGTGTACAATTCTGGGCACCACACTTTAGAAAGTGGAGAAGGTCTTGGAGAAGGTAGAAAGGAGATTTACCAGGATATTGTCAGGGATGTGGGACTTCAGTTATTTGGAGAGATTGGAGAAGCTGAGATTGTTCTCCTTAGACCGGAGAAGGTTAAGGGAGATTTAATAGAGGTATTCAAAATTATGAGGGATTTTGATAGAGCAGATAGGGAGAAACTGCTTCCTCTGGCAAGTGGATCGGTAACCAGAGGTGATAGATTTAAAATAATTGACAAAAGAACTCGAGGGGAAATGAGAAGTTTTTTTACATAGAGGGTTGTTAAGATCTGAATGCACTACCTGAAAGGGCGGTGGAAACAGATTCCATAGGAACTTTCAAGAGGCAATTGGACATGTACTTGAAGAGGACTAATTTGCAGGGTTCTGGGGAAAAAGCTGGGGCGTGGGACTAAATTCAACAGCTCTTTCAAAGATAGGCCGAATGGCTTCCTTCTGTGCTGCAAGGTTCTATGATTCTACGTTCTGTAGACTAACCCCACCATAATTGGTGGTTCTCTAGCAGAAATCCCATATAAGGTGGGAGTGCTGTGCTAAGGGTGATTGGAAATTAGAGTGCAATCTTTAAAAGCTAAGATGAAGATTGCAGCAAAAGGTGGAGGAGCAGCAGGTAAGTAAGAAAGTGCTTGGCTGAATAAATTAGGTAGGTGCATTGGATGACTCATGTATAATTTTGTCCCACTTTTCAAGAATATCTTCCACTGAAGGATCAGATAAAGAAAGGATAAGGACATTGCAAAGATTTATAAAAGAGCATACAGTTCAAAACAACAGAGCGTGGTGAACAGAGTGGATTGTGAACCGTGGGAACTTGAGAATTTGGTGAGAGAGGGACTCTGTTAAAGTTGTGGGTGAATTGAAATTAAAATTTATTTAAAATTTAACGTAGAACTTTAAAACTTTAAAAGAACCTGCAAGTTAGGTAACTGTTAACAGAAACTGCAAGTCATTGGCAGTTAGCAGTTAACAGTCAATCAGCTGTAAGTGATTGCCTGAATAGAGGATAATTACTGTGAGCTGCAAGCTGATTGAGCAATTGTAACTGTTGTTCTCAAAAGGTGTATAAAGAAGAAGATTATTGGCTGAAGCACAGAGACCATTGTGAATGGAGTGGGAACTTGAGAATTAGGCGTAGAGGCGTAGAGGCGGGAGGGGTGAGGGGTGAGGGGTGAGGGGTGGACAGTGGACAGTGGACAGTGGCTTTGCGAGGTTAGAATAACAGGGTAGGTTAATTGGGGTAAGTAAATTAATAATTGAGTATCTAGAGGGAGTTTAGAAAAAAAGATTTCTAAATATAATGGATGGGCAGCTGAGACCCATTGCCTGCAATTCCTGTGCCATGTGGGAACCTCAGGATGCTTCATGTGTGCAGGAAATGCCTCTAGTTGCTTGAGTTTAAGCTGAGGGTTTCTGAGCTTAAGGGGCAGCTGGAGTCACTGCAGAGCATATCAGAGGCTGAAGGTTTCCTGGATCGTCCATTCCAGGAGATGCTCACCGTGTAGCCACAGAGTTCAGGATAACAAGTGGTTGGCCATCCGAAAGGGTAGGAAGAGGCAGGCAGTGCAGGAATCTTCTGGGTGTGTGGAACTCAAACCGGTATTCAGCATTGAATACCATTGAGGGTGATGACACCTTGAAGGAGTGTAGTCCTGAGCATGGCACCATGGGGCAAAGGACTGCACAGAGGGGCACAGTGAAGTGTAGAAATGCAGTAGTCATAGGGGATTTGATAAGGGAACAGACAGGTGTTTTTGTGACTGTTGATGTGAGTCCCGCACCTTGTGTTGCCTCCCTGGTGCCAGGGTAAAGGACATCATGGAAAGGGTGCAGAACTTTCTGTGGGGGAAAGGGGAACAGCCAGAAGTTGTAGTCCATGTGGGTACCAATAACATAGGAAAGAAAAGGGCTGAGGTCCTGTGGCTAGAAATTTAGAAGCTAAGGAGGAAGTTTAAAAAGCAGGATGTCAAAGGTAGTAATCTCTGGATTACTCCCAGTGTCATGTGCTAGTGAGTACAGAAATAGGAAGATAAGGCAGGTCAGTGTGTGACTAGCGACATGGCGCAGGAGGGAGGGCTTCAGATTTTTGGGGCGGGGGGACCTGTTCAAGATGGACGGGTTTCACCTCAACAGAGTTGGGACCAATGTCCTTGCGGGGACTTCACTAATGCTGTAGGGGAAGGTTTAAACTAATTTGGCAGGGGGATGGGGACCAACATGTAACATCAGAAAGGAGAAACAAGGTACACAAGGGATTGGGAGAGACAGATAGCACTAAGAGTAAGAAATAGCACAGAATTAGGTGGGATCAGACTGAGAGAATACGAGAAAAAATGTCTGATAGGTTTAGAGTGCATATGTGTAAAACCTTGAAGTCTGGTAAATAAGGTTGGTGAACTGGAAGTACAAATAGCCACATGGGATCATGATGTAGTGGCGATTACGGAGACCTGACTCAAAAAAGGGCAGGATTGGGTACTAAAGATTCCTGGATACAAGGTGTTCAGGAAAGAAAGGGAAGGAAAAAAAGGAATGGGGAGGGGGTGGTGGTGGTATTGATTAAGGAGAATATTGCAGAGAGTCTATCTGGTTAGAGTTAAGAAACAATAGAGGTGCCATTACACTACTGGGTATATTCTATAAGCCACCTAGTGGGGAGGATATAGATGAGCAAATTTACAGGAAATTAGAGAGAGGTGCAGGAACTATAGAATGGTGATAATGGGGGACTTCAACTATCCTAATATAGACTGGGGTAGTAATAGTGTAAAGGGCAAAGAGGGGGAGGAATTTTTGAAGTGTGTTCAGGAGAACTTTCTTGATCAGTATGTTTCCTGTCCAATGAGATAGGAGGCATTGCTGGATCTGATTCTGAGGAATGAGGTGGAGCAAGTGTCAGTGGGTGAATATTTAGAGAACAGTGATCATAGAATCACAAGGTTTAGATTAGTTTTAGAAAAGGACAAGGAGCAATCTGGAGTAAAAATACTTAATTGTAGGAGGACCAATTTCAGTGGGTTGAGAACAGATCTGGCCCGGGTAAATTGGAATCAAAGATTGGCAGGCAAAACTAATTGAACAATAGGTGGCCTTTAAAGAGGAGATGGTTTGGGTACATTTCCAAAAGGGGGAAAGCTAGGGCCACCAAAGCCTAAGCTCCCTGGGTGACGAAGGCGATAGAGTAAAATGAAGTAGAAAAAATGGGCATATGACAGCTGTCAGGTTGATAATTCAAGTGAGAACCAGGCTGAATATAAAAAGTACAGAGAAGTGAAAAAGGAAACATGAGGGGCAAAGAGCAAGTATGAGAATAGACTGGCGGTTTACATAATAGGGAATCCAAAAGTCTTCTATAGGCATGCAAATAGTAAACTGGTAGTAAGAGGAGGGTTGGGGCCGATTTGGGATCCAAAAAGGAGATCTATGCATGGAGTCGGAGGGGATAGCTGAATGAGTACTTTGCATCTGTCTTTACCAAGGAAGAAGATGCTACCAAAGACACAATAAAAGGGGATGTAGTTGAGATATTGGATGGGCTTAAAAATTGATAGAAGTACTAGAAAGGCTGGCTGTACTTAAATTAGGTAAGTCACCCGGTGTGGATGGGATGCATCCTAGGTTGCTGAGGGAAGTTAGGGTGGAAATTGGAGAGGTGCTGGCCATTATCTTCCAATCCTCCTTAGATATGAGGGTGGTGCCAGAGGACTAGAGAATTGCAAATGTTACACTCCTGTTCAAAAAGGGTGTAAGGATAAATCCTGCAACTACAGGCTGTTAACCTCGGTGGTGGGAAAGCTTTTAGAAACAATAATCCAGGACAAAATTAATAGTTTTTAACTAACTTGATTGAGTCTTTTGATGAGATAACAGGGAGAGTTGATGAGGGCAATGCAGTTGATGTTATGTATATGGACTTTCAAAAGATAAAGTGCCACATAATAGGCTTGTCAGCAAAATTAAAACCCATGGAATAAAAAGGGCAGTGGCAGCATGGAAACAAAATTGGCTAAGTGACAGGAAACAGAGTAGTGGTGAACGGTTGGTTTTTTGGACTGGAGGAAGGTATACAGTGGTGGTGGGAAGTGTAGTGAACAGTGAGGAGGATAGTAATAGACTTCAAGAGGACATAGACAGGCTGGTGGAATGGGCGGACACATGACAGATGACATTTAATGCAGAAAAGTGTGAAGTGATACATTTTGGCAGGAAGAACGAGGAGAGGCAATATAAACTAAATGGTACAATTCTAAAATGGGTGCAGGAACAGACAGACTTGGGGGTATATGTACACAAATTTTTGACGGTGGTAGGACGGGTTCAGAAAGTGGTTTAAAAAAGCATACAGGATCCTGTGCTTTATAAATGGAGGCAGAGTACAAAAGCAAATGTTGAACCTTTATAAAACATTGTTTGGCCACAACTGGGGTATATTGTGTGCAATTCTGGGCACTGCACTTAAGGAGGAATGTGAAGGCCAGAGAGAGGATGCAGAAAAGATTTACTGGAATGGTTCCAGGGATGAGTGACTTCAGTTATGTGGATAGACTGGAGAGCAATTACGGTTAAGAGGAGATTTGATAGAAGTGTTCAAAGTCATGAAGGGTTTAGATAAAGTAAAGAGAAACTGTTCCTGTTGGCGGAAGGGTCGAGAACCAGATTTAAGGTGATTGGCAAAAGAACCAAAGGCGACATGAGGAAAAACTTTTACGCAGCGAATGGTTATGATCTGGAATGCGCTGCCTGAAAGGGTGGTGGAAGCAGATTCAATCGTAGCTCTTAAAAAAAAAAAAAAAAAATTAGATAAATACTTGAAGGGAAAAAAATTTGCAGGGCTACGGGGAAAGAGCGAGGGACTGGGACTAACTGGATTGCTCTTATAAAGAGCTGGCACAGGCTCGATGGGCCGAATGGCCCCCTTCTTCTGTGCTGTAACCATTCTGTGATTCTGTGACTTTCAAACCCTCCTTAAGGAGATTCAGTGAATCGTCTCCGTGAGAGGAAGCTGCAAAAAAAAAAAATGTCTAGGGCCATGTGGAAGGAGGTGACACTGGCACTGATTGCCAAACCTCTCATTCACAGATTAGTGTCATAAATGTTCAATGTGCCAACAATGAGAGACAAAATAAACAGCCATGCTCCCTTTTCTTCCTTGAGCACCAACACATTATCCTCTTAAAATTAAGAGTTATATACCTAACTCTTCATATTACACACTGGTTAAGGAGGGGCACTAACTTGGGATCTGACAGTATTTGTCACCATCTACACTGACAGCAGGTACTTTCATTCAGAACCTTCAAGCCCCTTAGAATCATAGAAATTTACGGCACAGAAGGTGGCCATTCGGACCATCATGTCTGTGCCGGCCGAAAAAGAGCTATCCAGCCGAATCCCACTTCCAACTCTTGGTCTGTAGCTTTGTAGGTTACGGCACCTCAAGTGCACATCCAAGTACCCTTTAAATGCATGAGGGTTCCTGCCTCTACTACCCTTTCAAGCAGTGAGTTCCAGACCCCTATCACCCTCTGGGTGAAAACATTTCTCCTCAACTCCCCTCTAATCTTTCTACCAATCACTTTAAATCCATCCCCCCTGGTTATTGACCTTTCTGTTAAGGGAAATAGGTCCTTCCTATCCACTCTATCTAGGCCCCTCATAATTTTTTATACCTCAATTAAATTTCTCCTCAGCCTCCTCTGTTCCAAAGAGAACAACCACAGCCGATCCAATCTTTCCTCATAGCTAAAATTCTTCAGTCCTGGCAACATCCTCATAAATCTTCTCTAAACCCTTTCTAGTGCAACCACATCTTTTCTGTAATGCGATGACCAGAACTGTACACAGTAATCAAGCTGTGGCCTAGCCAGTGTTTTATACAGTTCTAGCATAACCTCCCTGCTCTTATATTCTTTGCCTCGGCTAATAAGGGAAAGTATCACGTATGCCTTTTTAACCACCTTATTTACCTGTCCTGTTACCTTCAGGGATCTGATGTGGAGATGCCGGTGATGGACTGGGGTTGACAATTGTAAACAATTTTACAACACCAAGTTATAGTCCAGCAATTTTATTTTAAATTCACAAGCTTTCGGAGGCTTCCTCCTTCGTCAGGTGAACATCCCGCTTGATTGGCACCCCATCCACCACACTAAACATTCACTCCCTTCACCACCGGCGCACCGTGGCTGCAGTGTGTACCATCCACAGGATGCACTGAAGCAACTCGCCAAGGCTTCTTCGACAGCATCTCCCAAACCCGCGACTTCTACCACCTAGAAGGACAAGAGCAGCAGGCACGTGGGAACAACACCACCACCTGCATGTTCCCCTCCAAGTCACACACCATCCCGGCTTGGAAATATATCGCCGTTCCTTCATCGTCGCTGGGTCAAAATCCTGGAACTCCCTTCCTAACAGCACTGTGGGAGAACCTTCACCACACTGACTGCAGGGGTTCAAGAAGTTGGCTCACCACCACCTTCTCAAAGGCAATTAGGGATGGGCAAAAATACTGGCCTCACCAGCGACGCCCACATCCCATGAACGAATAAAGAAAAGGTGCATCCCATTTTTGTGGCACAGTCGAACACGTACAACAAACTCATGGCCTAAGCAC
Organism: Heptranchias perlo; assembly: GCF_035084215.1. NCBI lineage: Eukaryota > Metazoa > Chordata > Chondrichthyes > Hexanchiformes > Hexanchidae > Heptranchias > Heptranchias perlo. Next base: position 38,127,741 of record NC_090331.1, on the reverse strand, counting down.
ACGTGGACATTTTCTAGCCACAGTGAGTAATGTATAGGCAGCACATGGTGCTGGAGGAACATCAGGACATACGGGCCCCCTTCCTGAGGGCCAAAATCCCTGAAATGAGACCTGCCTCAGGGCTACTTATTGTGGAGACAGACCCACATTGCACAAAGCTGACAAAGCCTTGTTGCTGCTGTAACTTATTGCAACACGTCATCATCCCCCTCACAATCCCCCAGCATTCTTGAACATGGATCATCCCTGCCCTGTCACAAAGACCCCTCATCCACCAGAACTGTATAACAATGTATGATCCTCACTGCATTTACTTACGCACATTATGAACTGTGTAATATAGCACGTATTCGATGTGAAACCACGTCCTTGGGACATGCAAAAAATAAATAAAAGGAAGTATGACAATTTCTAGTTACACCATTTGTCTTCATCCAGAAAACCTCTGGACAGATTGTCAGTTTTTCCCTTGATTTGATCTTAAATATTTATGTCTTGCCAACCTTGAACTATGAGAACATTGCAACATAAGAACAGGAGCAGGCCATTCAGCCCCTCGAGCCTGTTTACCATTCTATTAGATCGTGGCTGATATGTTCCTCAACTCCATTACCTGCCTTTGTTCCATATCCCGTGATAGCCCGGAGAAGTTAGACACCTGGGCAACCTCAGCCAAGAGAGGTCTTATGAAGGTTAAGAGGCCCTTAGAATGTAAAAAAAAACCATGAACAGATAGTTTGCAACTAGTGATGGAAGATATTTATTTATTTCAGCATATTTTACGTTATATATTATTGTTTATTTGATATGCTTCTAAAGAAATACTTATTGTTGAGTTGCCTGTATGGTACAGATATATTGCCACTGACTTGTGGTATTGTTACTTTACATGATTTGTGATTTCTTAGGCTGTGTTTTAGACATTTGAAATTTATTCTATTTCTGGTGCCGGAAGTGGAGTGAGGGGCAAAAACAAAGCATGACAAATTTTGAAACTCTTATTAGGAAATGTTGTCCTAATAATTTTTCGGCAGTGCAGACAGTGGCATAAGCATAACTAGATGCATCATAACATTACCCGCATAGCAATTTATACATGGCATTGGAGAAAGGTAAGCGTGAGCTGATGGCAAATATACATTCCATTCGGACAGGCCTTAAGCAGTGTGTTACTTAGGTCAGATTGATGTTATTTGTTATTTATATTAATGATTTGGATGAGAATTTAGGAGGCATGGTTAGTAAGTTTGCAGATGACACCAAGATTGGTGGCATTGTGGACAGTGAAGAAGGTTATCTACGATTGCAACGGGATCTTGATAAATTGGGCCAGTGGGCCGATGAATGGCAGATGGAGTTTAATTTAGATAAATGTGAGGTGATGCATTTTGGTAGATCGAATCGGGCCAGGACCTACTCCGTTAATGGTAGGGCGTTGGGGAGAGTTATAGAACAAAGAGATCTAGGAGTACAGGTTCATAGCTCCTTGAAAGTGGAGTCACAGGTGGATAGGGTGGTGAAGAAGGCATTCAACATGCTTGGTTTCATTGGTCAGAACATTGAATACAGGAGTTGGGATGTCTTGTTGAAGTTGTACAGGACATTAGTAAGGCCACACTTGGAATACTGTATACAGTTCTGGTCACCCTATTATAGAAAGGATATTATTAAACTAGAAAGAGTGCAGAAAAGATTTACTAGGATGCTACCGGGACTTGATGGTTTGACTTATAGGGAGAGGTTGGATAGACTGGGACTTTTTTCCCTGGAGAGTAGGAGGTTTAGGGGTGATCTTATAGAAGTCTATAAAATAATGAGGGGCATGGATAAGGTAGATAGTCAAAATCTTTTCCCAAAGGTAGGGGAGTCTATAACGAGGGGGCATAGATTTAAGGTGAGAGGAGAGAGATACAAAAGGGTCCAGAGGGTCAATTTTTTCACTCAAAGGGTGGTGAGTGTCTGGAACGAGCTGCCGGAGGCAGTAGTAGAGGCGGGTACAATTTTGTCTTTTAAAAAACATTTGGACAGTTACATGGGTAAGATGGGTATAGAGGGATATGGGCCAAGTGCAGGCAATTGGGACTAGCTTAGTGGTATAAACTGGGCGACATGGACATGTTGGGCCGAAGGGCCTGTTTCCATGTTGTAAACTTCTATGATTCTATGTACTTTTTTTTTTGCCCTGTTAGAAAACACATTAATCTATATTTTTACATGGATGCTGGCATATTTTATGATACTGATTTGGCTTCATTGCTTACTGAGGTCCATCTAGCTGTTCAAGTGTATTATAAAATCTTCATTTGATAAAGGCCCTGTCATCGTCAGTGGAATAGACTTATGCAGCCTTTACATTTGAGCAGTTGCAAAATTAATTACAATATAGCAGTCATTTTCAGCAGTCTTATTTGTATACTATGTTCTGGCTTGTGGGGTTTTCAAGAAGGCATTGCATGTATTTTTTTCACTAATTTATTGAAAATATTGCTTAACTAGCAATGCTTCAGTGAGGAAGATATAAAAGCCCTTTTGCCCAAGTGTTATGAATTATTCAGTCAATAAATTAAATGACTTAAAATAAACTGCTGACTTTCGCAAGCAGCGTTGCCTTGAAGGCATTTCCAAAAGACATTAATATGAATAATTAGTAAAATTGAAAAGAGGCTTTGAAAAGCGAAATCAGCTGTAGTCAGTTGTGAATGAGTTTCTATTAGGAGTCTGACACAAGTCTTTTTTGTACTTATTATGTAGACTATGACAAAGTGTTGCTCTTTATTTTTAATTTATTTACCAACCATAACAGACAGACAATCCATGAAAATAATTTATGGAAGTGACTGTCATTTTAATAATGCCCTTAGTGAGGATTGAATGTTTATTTTATAGTTAAGATTTCTATTTTAAAACAGATTATCTGGTCACTATCTTATGGCTGTTTGTGGGACCTTGCTCTGCGCAAATTAGCTGCTGTGTTTCCTACATTACAATAGTGATTACACTTCAAAGGTACTTCATTGGCTGTAAAGCGCTTTGGTGCGTCCTGAGGACATGAAAGGCGCTATATCAACACAAGTTCTTTCTCCTTACTTTACTTATAAAACTCACTGCAAATCTTTCACTACATTATCAGTTGGCCTCATTTGTAAAAAAAAAGATTGCATGTTATTACTGACTGATTTATCTTCTGTAAACTCTTGAAGCATGATTTTAACATGGCGGGAAGTCAGCGGGTGGGTGAGTAGTCGCATGGGAAACCGGGAAAACTTTTCTGTGCGCCAGCTCAAGCAATCATGACTAAATTGAAGATGCTTAATTTTACTTCCGGGTTTCGCATCTCCAAGCTGCACACCCAAATGATGTGCTGTGAACTGGAGTATTTAAAGGGCCATTTCAAGCATGGATTTTGAAGGAGAAAAGAGGAAAATTGAAAAATGCAGCATCATAGGGCGAAGAAAGCTCCCCATTTTAGTGACTCCTCTCTTGAGTTGCTACTGGCTGGTGTCAGAAGCAGGAGGGAAGTCCTATACCCGGCTGACCAGAGGAAGCGACCTGCTTCTGTCACCAAGAAGGCATGGCTGGAGGTGGCAGAGGAGCTGAGCAGCAGGAGCATGGTGGCAAGGTCATGGGTACAATGCAGAAAGCGCTTTAATGACCTAACCAGGTCAAGAAAAGTGAGTACAGTTACTGATTCACCTAAATCCTGTGGTGTACAATACACCTCCTCTCACTCTGTCTTGCCAAGCATTCTCCATCACATCACTCCTCACACCCACTTAAGTCTCATGATCAACTTACCTTCACTTTCTGTACAATTCCTCACCGTCTCTTCCCCCGCCCCCCAATTTGTGAACCCACCACTCCCACTCACCCCAATCCTGATGCAATGTGTTGAATCTGTCTGACAGTCACCCTCTGATGGATCTGTTTCATTATCAGCCTCGCTCAAAGCAATGCATCCATCGGGTGAACACGTCACCTTCACTCACTCGCACATCTGTTTGTTCTCCCCTTGTAGGAAAAGAGAGCGCAAAATGTACGGGACAAAAGTAGGACTGGAGGTGGCCCATCACAAATAGTACCCCTGACAGATGCAGAGGAGGAGGCGATGACATAAGTCACCCGGTTGAATGCCTGGCCATCAGAGATGGTGAGACTGGCAACCCGGCTGGTGACCGAAATTTAACATCCTTCTCACATATTGCGAATTGGTGTTGCCAATGATTGATCTGTTGCCCACCTCAGTATGCTCATTGCATACTAACTTCTGCGATGATTTTTTAATATTGCTTTATGTTCACTTCCAGGACCTTCACAGATTGACGAGGCAGGAGCCATGGAAGAAAGTGATTGCTCAGAGGAGCTCAATTCCTCTGAGAGTGCAATGTCACATGACATCCTGCCCTGCACCAGCACAGATACTGGCACTTCGGTGGGCCCTGTTAGACACTTAGCTGGGTTGTCACCTGGTGATTCCACATTCACAAGTGTGCACGAGCAGACACTAGTGGCAGGGGCAGCTGTGGAGAGTCCGCGCCAGGGGTGCACTCCTCTCCAAGCTCTGCTCAGCTGGATACAGATGATGAACCCCAGGGAACATCGTTGAGAGTGAGAATGATCGAGGTACAGCTCCACCTTTGTGAGGCACTGGATGACGTGCCACGCACACTCTCCACTACAACAGAGAGGATGGAGGAGTCCATCTCTAGCATTAGTGAATTGGTGGCGCAGATAAGTGTGGGAATGTCTGCGATGGAGAGAGTAGTAGCCTCCATTGAGCTTCAAGTATGGCTCTCAAATGAGTCCATTCAGGCCATGACAACAGCCGTGTGGACTCTGGATGCTAATATGTCTGCCGTCTTAAACAGGCAGACAGAAACTTCATCCGTGGCCTTAGACAGCAGCACATTTGCTCACCAGCCTGTTGTCCAGCAGAGTGGTGGGAGTGATGTTGCGCCGGCCCGGGAGAGGGATGATGGAGAGTGGGAATTCCACTCAAAAGCGCTTCCACCTCTCACCCATTGGCCCCTCCTCAACCAGTACCCACAATGCTGCCTCCTCTCCCGATGGCCCAGTCTGCCCTTGCACAGGTGCAGGTGGAGCAGTCTTTGGTGGGGCCCTCACGGGCTCCAAAACCCAGAGATCGTAGGCCAAGAGCATCTCAGCTGTCAGGACATGAATCTGAGCAACCTGCCACTACTTCTGCTGAAGCCACAGGGAATGCACCAAGTAGAAGCAGTAGTAGGAGGTAGGCAAAGGTTTTGTAATCACCAAGGGTATGCACTGGGGTGTCTTACGGAATGTCATGTTTTTTATTTATACTTGTTTTTTGTTTAATGCACATTAAATGTTATAATTCTCACCACCACTGCCACGTCTTGCCCATTCTTGAGTCCCTTTTGTGAAAGCGCCCTTTCATGTGCTTTATCATGAATGCCAAGACATGATGCCAGCCATTGGGCGCGTGTACATTGGTTATATGCATGGCTGAAGGACTGTTTTGTACAAACCGGGGGCTGGTGTTTGTGGTTGTTCCAGGTGGCCTGAGTAATTCTTCATCTTCAGTTTGCAGATCTCATTATGAGAATCTGTTAGATATAAATGAATACCAGGCATCACGAGCAGCCATGTGCGCCGCTGCTCTGGCGATGAGTTCCCCATCTTCCTCGTCGTTTCCGCCCCTCGTTGGTACCCCCTCCCATCATTCCCCCCCTCGCCGTTCCTTCCCCCTCATCATTCCTTCCCCGTCTTGTCCCCTCCCGATCGTGTTCCCCCCTCGTTGTGCCCCCCCCATCATTCCCCCTTGTCGCTCCCTCCCCCACGTCGTTCCCCCCATCGTTCCCTCCGTCGTTCCCTCCCCCTCGTCATTCCCCCCTCGTCGTGCTCCCCCCGTCGTCCTCCCCCATCCTCCCCCCTGGTCATTCCCCCCCCCCTCTCGTCGTTCCCCACCCCCTCCATGTTGCCAACAAATAACGATGCTGCACGAGCGGATTCGAGCTCGTCCACCTGTAACCTTTTCTGTTGAGCAACGTTGTGCAGGACGCAACACACGACTATTATTCTACACCATCGCTGGTGAGTACTGAAGGGCTCCCCCAGATCAATCCAGGTACCTGAAGCGCATCTTCAGCATTCCTATGGCTTGTTCAATGACAGACCTGGTGTACTGCTGCTGTGCCTTGTTGGTGGGGTCTCTCACAGGTGTCATGAGTCACGTCAGCAGGGGGTATCCCTTGTCTCCAAGGAGCCAGCTCTTAACTCTGTATTGTGCGTGGAAGAGGTATGGGATGTTGGACTTGCTCAAAATGAAGGAATCGTGGCAGCTGCCAGGGAATCTGGCACACACCTGCAGAAACCTCTTCTGGTGGTCGCAAACCAGCTGTGCATTGATGGAGTGAAACCTCTTTCAGTTGATGAACAGTCCTGGCTCATGTGGAGGTCCTCGGATTGCTACGTGTGTGCAATCAATTACGGCCTGCATCTGTGGGAAGCCAGCCAAAGAGTTGAAACCCGCTGCCCTCTCAGTCTGACTGATGTCGTGGGGGAAGTTGACATAGTCGGAAGCCCTGCAAACAAGCCATCCATCACCTGTCATATACACTTATGTGCAGACGACTGAGGGATCCTGGAGATGTCACCGGTGGCGCCCTGGAAGGATCCGAAGACGAAGAAATTGAGGGCAGTGGTGACTTTAACTGCAACGGGCAACGCGTGGCCACCAGGTCCAGCCAGGAGCAGCTCTGCATGAAGGAGCCTGCAGATCTCTGCAACCACCTGGCGACTCAATCTGAGTCTGCGTATGCACTGCTCCTCAGAGAGACCCAGGAAGCTCAGCCTCTGTAGACTCTTCCATGGGTAGAGCCATCTGCAACCTTGGCCCTTCTATGGTCCCCTCTCTGCTCTTCTGCAGGCCCTTGTGGCGCACCTCTGTATTGTGCACCTGCCACTCCCAGAACTGCACGCCGTGTCTGCCGCAGATGGTGATATTCCTCCTCGGATGCATTGTGCAATAGATCCACTGCACCACCCATCCTGATCTTGTCAGTTTGAGGGGTCCAAAATGTAGATGAATTTGTCTGAACACAAGAATTCTCAGTCTAAACACAAAGAACTCCCAGCCAAAGGTTTGTCTGAGAGAACTGAGTGCCCTGCTGCAAAAGCCCACTTTTTATTCACGTGTCAGTCACCAGTTTAAAGGTCCAAATGAGGGTCGGCTGCAACTCGCCTTCGTTTCCATGGCGTGTTTCAGAGGTCACGGGAGACACGTTCAGGGAAAGTTAAAACGGTTTGTCTGGCTCAATACACAAACATTTAAGCGCCTTAAGTGGTTCAACGGTGTTAATTGGCCCTTTAAATATCGACCCGCTGGCTTCCGAGTGTCAGTTGCGCACACATCCAAAATCCGGAAGTGGGCGCTTTGGAGCCGGGATGGGGTCCCGCTCCGAAGTTTTGTTATTTTCACTGCCCACCTGCGCCCAACCCACCTGCTCTTGGGGGTTAAAATTACCCCCTTGATATCAACTATAATTGTGTCTTAGGCAGTCCATGCATCTGGTGCCCACGTCCTGCAACTCTGGTTGAAATGACAAGGAACCTTGAAAGTTTAATCATTAATTAAATTAACACAGATAATCTACAACAGTTATGTAGGTAATATTAACGCAAACTCCTCTTCTGCAACAGTTTTGTCCAATAGAAAATAGTAACTAGCCACAAGTGTGGCTAAAACAATACCATTTTAGTCTCCTGCATTAATTTTAGTAGAAAACCCCTTACATACACTCTTGCAATACACATCAGTGTACTTCACCTGTGTGCATTTAGTTAACAAATATCGAGCATTATTCAGTAACCAAGGAAATAAAACACTTACAACCATCAAAAGCACTCTGCTTATCATCTCTCCATTTTATCAACAAACACCTAAGTTTGCACCTAAAGTTGTATACTAGGGTTTGGCTATGTGCCTGTGCAGTTTCCCAAGTTAGATAGAAGTTCTCATGCTGTAGTCACTATCACCTAGTGTTCTAACCCCTGAATAGTGCCTCGGTCACTACCAAAGAACCAAATTCAGTAGACAGCCAACTCTTTTCAGCTCCTTGATGCAATGAATCAGGAAGCAGCCATGCACGGCCGGGCTCCTGATGCAGTGATTCAGAAGACAGTCATGCATTGCAATAACAAGCTCAGATTCTTTCCCACTTAGGCATTGCCTGTTTATATTGGGTTGGTTTCTTGCTCAACCTTCTAATATTGACATAATTTATGAGTCACACTTTTTTTGGTCTGATTGCCTGTGGGAAAATTCTAAATATTGTCCTGGCTCTTTTTTTTTGTTAAAGACATCTAGCCAGAGAATCTTTACCCTGGCTTTTCCTGCCATGCTGGCTTAACTACCGTAACTGTCCTTGTGTTTGTACATGCAAGGCAACTTCTCTATATGTCCTGAGTGCTCTGTGCCATTGAAAATGATGCGATTTCCATTGCAACGGGTTAGGCAGGTTTCTGTGATTCTATGACACTGTAATGACAAATTGCCACAAGTCTCTCCAGTTCAAACACTTTTTAGGGGGAATTTTAACCTACACCACCGGTGGGAACAGGGCAGGTGCGCAGTTAAAATAGCTGTGCAAAGGCTTACCGTCCCGTTCCTGCTAGACACGCGCCCGCTGCCAACTTAATTGACTCATGCAGGAACTTCATTAATATATGCTAATTGGGGTTCTATGAAATCGACAGGACCCCAATGGCATTTTAACGGCCTATTGAGTGGATGCCCTGCCCAATAAAACCTGGCAGGGAAGATGGGAAGGCCCTCTAAGATAAGTCAAAAACTTTCCTTAGGGAGGCCAGGAGGAGCAGGAATATCCCGCCAGAATTACAGCAGGAGACCACTGGAAGCCCAGAGGAATGGCATCCCAGAATTGGGCAAGTTAAAAACATTTCCATTGAACAGGCTCTGGGAATTAGTGAGAAGTGAGGCAATAATAGACCCTGTTTGATGATCATTCAGGAAATTAGGATTATTCCAGGTTGAAATGGGATGGGAATAGCCTCTAGCTTCTTGAAGTATGTATAAATGTGTGCAAAATCATACAAGATAAAAATGACGATTAATAATTCCATGTGGCAGTGAAAATTTTTTGAACGCCTTTCAAAAGCAGTCCTTCATTTGGATAATTTATTCTTGTGGATTGGGACTAATGCCCTGCTGCACTCAGTGCTCAGAACTGCATCAATTAATGCTTCATGAAGAATATGTTCTAATAATTTATCATGGTGCTGATTTAAATTTCTATCTCCATAACTCACTGGAATATAGAAAAAATCCTATTGCAAGATGGGTAACCAAGGAAGAGCTAAAGCAGGGAATGTGTCTGTTTTGATTTTAACCCCAAAGAACGGGTGGGTTGTGGTCAGGTGGGAAGTTGAAATAATAGATATTGGAAACGGGACCGCATTCCAGCTTCAATGCGCCCACTTCCGGGTTTGACCCAGGCGCGTTTGGATGCGAGCGTACAACCGAAACCCAGAAGTCCGTCCCCACTTAATGCTGATGGCTGGTTTGTTAAAGGGGCAATATAGGTCATTTAAACAGTTGAGGTACTTCATTTTTTGTGGATTCTGCAACAGAAATGGATGTAACTTCTGATCGTGTTTCCCACGGCTTCTGAAACAGGCCATTGAAACGGAGGCGAGATGCAGGCGAAGCTCAGTTGGCCCTTTAAACCTGTAATTGACACATTTCAATAAAAGGTCAGGTATTGCAGTTGGTCACTCAGTTCTCTCAGGCGAACGTTTGGCTGGGAGTTCTTTGTGTTTGGATTGAGATTTCTTTATTCAGACTGAAAATTCTTGTGTTCAGACAAATTTACCTACATTTTGGAGCCTCCCAAACCGACAAGATCAGGATGGAGGGTGCAATGGATCCATTCCAGAGTACATCTGAGGAGGAGGCATATCACCATCCGCGGCAGGCATGTTGTGCAGTTCTGGGATCTGCGGGTGCACAAGAAAGAGGTGCACAACAAGGATCTGAAGAACAACAGAGAATGGCCGACGGCGCAGGAGACACTACCCATGTGAGAGCGTATATAGGCAGAGGCTGAGCTTCCTGGACACCCCTGAGGAGCAATGCCTATATGGCCTCAGGTTGAGTCAGCAGGTGGCTGCAGACATCTGCAGCCTCCTTCATGCAGAGCTGTTCCCTGCTGGACCTGTTGGCCACGCATTGCCCGTCACGGTTAACCACTGCCCTCAATTTCTTGGCCTCTGGATCCTTCCAGGGTTGACATCTCCAGGGTGTGTCAGTCGTCTGCATGAGTGTATAAGGCAGGTGATGGATGGGTTGTTTGCCAGGGCGTCCGACTATGTGAATTTGCCCCGCGACGACATCAGCCAGAAGGAGCGGGCACCGGTTTTTGACTCCCTGACTGGCTTCCCACGGGGGCAGGGTGCAATCGACAGCACACGTGGCAATCCATGGACCACCACTGAACCAGGAGCATTTGTTAACTGCAAGAATACAGGAGAACTTTTTTAGTCAGTACGTAGCATGCCCGACAAGAGGGGGTGCAGTTCTGGATTTAATTTTAGGGAATGAAGCTGGGCAGGTGGAAGGAGTATCAGTGGGAGAGCATTTTGGTGGTAGTGATCATAATTCAGTTAGATTTTGCTTAGTTATGGAAAAGGACAAAGATAGAACAGGAGTAAAAGTTCTAAATTGGGGAAAGGCCAATTTCACTAAGCTGAGAAGTGATTTAGCAAAAGTGGACTGGAAAAAACTACTTGATGGTAAATCAGTGTCGGAGCAGAGGGAGGCATTCAAGGGGGAGATTCAACTCGTTCAGAGTAAACATGTTCCCACAAAGAAAAAGGGTGTGACTGCCAAATCTAGAGCCCTCTGGATGTCAAGGAACATACAGGGTAAGATAAGGCAAAAAAGGGAAGCTTATGTCAGACACTGAGAGCTCAAAACTGCAGAGAGCCTAGACAAGTATAGAAAATGCAGGGGCGAAATTAAAAAGGAAATTAGGAAAGCAAAGAGAGGGCATGAAAAAGTACTGGCAAGTAAAATCAAGGAAAACCCCAAAATGTGGAGGCTCGGACCATCATTTTCCAATCGTCTCTGGATACAGCAGTGGTGCCGAAGAATTGGTGGATTGCTAACGTTGTAGCATTGATTAAAAAGGGAGAAAAGGATAGACCTAGTAATTACAAGCCAGTCAGGCTAGTCTTGGTGGTGGGCAAATTATTGGAATCAATTCTGATGGACAGTATAAACCATCATTTAGAAAGGCACGAATTAATCAAGGACAGTCAACATGGATTTGTTAAGGGAAGGTCGTGTCTGACAAACTTGATTGATTTTTTTGAGGCGGTAACTTGGCCCCTTGCTTTTTGTGGAATATATTTTTTTTTATTCGTTCATGGGATGTAGGTGTCGCTGGCAAGGCCAGTATTTATTGCCAATCCCTAATTGCCCTTGAGAAGGTGGTGGTGAGCCGCCTTCTTGAACCGCTGCAGTCCGTGTGGTGAAGGTTCTCCCACAGTGCTGCCAGGAAGGGAGTTCCAGGATATTGACCCAGTGACGATGAAGGAATGGCGATATATTTCCAAGTCGGGATGGTGTGTGACTTGGAGGGGAACCTGCAGGTAGTGTTGTTCCCATGTGCCTGCCGCCCTTGTCCTTCTAGGTGGTAGAGGTCGTGGGCTTGGGAGGTGCTGTTGAAGAAGCCTTGGTGAGTTGCTGCAGTGCATCCTGTGGATGGTGCACACTGCAGCCATAGTGCGCCGGTGGTGAAGGGAGTGAATGTTTAGGGTGGTGGATGGGGTGTCAATCAAGCGGGCTGCTTTGTCCTGGATGGTGTCGAGCTTCTTGAGTGTTGTTGGAGCTGCACTCATCCAGGCAAGTGGAGAGTATTCCATCACACTCCTGACTTGTGCCTTGTAGATGGTGGAAAGGCTTTGAGGAGTCAGGAGGTGAGTCACTCGCTGCAGAATACCCAGCCTCTGACCTGCTCTTGTAGCCACAGTATTTATGTGGCTGGTCCAGTTAAGTTTCTGGTCAATGGTGACCCCCAGGATGTTGATGGTGCGGGATTCAGCGATGGTAATGCCGTTGAATGTCAAGGGGAGGTGGTTAGACCCTCTCTTGTTGGAGATGGTCATTGCCTGGCCACTTGTCTGGCGCAAATGTTACTTGTCACTTATCAGCCCAAGCCTGGATGTTGTCCAGGTCTGCTGCATGCGGGCACGGACTGCTTCATTATCTGAGGGGTTGCAAATGGAACTGAACACTGTGCAATCATCAGCGAACATCCCCATTTCTGACCTTATAATGGAGGGAAGGTCATTGATGAAGCAGCTGAAGATGGTTGGGCCTAGGACACTGCCCTGAGGAACTCCTGCAGCAGTGTCCTGGGGCTGAGATGATTGGCCTCCAACAACCACTACCATCTTCCTTTGTGCTAGGTATGACTCAATTGAATTAATTTTACTAGGGCTTCTTGGTGCCACACTCGGTCAAATGCTGCCTTGATGTCAAGGGCAGTCACTCTCACCTCACCTCTGGAATTCAGCTCTTTTGTCCATGTTAGACCAACGCTGTAATGAGGTGGACTTAAATGTAGGGGGCATGATTAAGAAGTACAGAGGAGATTTATGAGGATGTTGCCAGGACTGGAGAATTTTAGCTAGGAGGAAAGATTGGATCGGCTGGGTTGTTTTCTTTGGAAGAGAGGAGGCTGAGGGTGATTTAATTGTATAAAATTATGAGGGGCCTAGATAGAGTGGACAGGAAGGACCTATTTCCCTTAGCAGAGAGGTCAATAACCAGGGGCATAGATTTAAGAGGGGAGCTGAGGAAAAATTTTTTCACCATAGGGTGGTAGGGGTCTGGAACTCATTACCTGAAAGGATGGTAGAGGCAGAAACCCTCATCACATTTAAAAATTCTTGGATATGGACTTGAAGTGCCATAACCTACAAGACTACGGATCAGGTGCTAGAAATTGGGATTAGGCTGGGTAGCTCTTTTTCGACCGACACAGACACATGGGCCGAGTGGCCTCCTTCTGTGCCGTAAATTTGTCTATATTTCTATGAAAGGCCTATCACTGCATCAATGCACAGCTGGTGTGTGACCACAATAAGTGATTGCTGCATGTGGCTCGGTTTTGATTGTTAATCGCTCCTGTGAAGTGCCTAAGGACGTTTTACTACATTAAAGGCACTATATAAATACAAGTTGTTGTTGTTATTGTTGTTGTTTGCGCCAGATTCCCTGGCAACTGTCATGATGCCTTCATTTTGTGCCATTCAAACATTCCAGACCTCTTCCAAACAGGAGACAGACTTAAGGACTGGCTCCTTGGAGACAAGGGATACCCCCTGCAAACGTGGATCATGACACCTCTGAGGAACCCCACCACCAAGGTATATGATCGATACAACGTGAGCCACTTGACCACCAGGTGTGTCAGTGAGCAAGCCATAGGCATGTTAAAGATGTGTTTCCAATGCCTCGACAGGTCTGGGGGAGCTCTTCAGTACTTATCAGCAAGGGACTCCAGGATAATTGTGGTGTGTTGCGTCCTGCACAACAGAGCGCTGCAGAGAGGTTTAGAGGTGGTCGAGGATGAAGGCGCTCGTCAAACATTCTCTGTTGGTGGCAACATTGAGGAAGAGGAGGAGGCATTTGACATTGGTGCACCCATCACAAGATCAGCACATTGCTGCCAGGGTTGCCCTCATTCCATATAGATTCCCATATTGGCAGTCCAAAAATAAAGATATTTGCGATACTCAGGCCTCCTGGCACAATCACCACGACCGCCAAACCCCACCCCCCCCCCACCCCTGCCCCTGCACAAAATATTCCTTTACTGGCGCATACATTGATTGCACAGCTGCCCAATGGGTATCCTCATGTATTGGCATTCATTCTGTGGAAAATAAAAGAATCACTTGAAAGTCTGGAAGCATCAATGGCCAAGACTTGGAAGTGTTGAAAATGAATACATTTTTATGCCAACATAAAAAGAAATAGAAATCACAACATCAGATTTGTTCTAACATCCTTGTGCCTACCCTTGGTGAACTACAAGTGATAAACTTACGCTTTCTACTACTTCTACATGGTGCATCCCATGTGGCTTCAGAAGAAGTAGAGGCAGGCTGCACAGATCCCCGCCCTGACTGCTGAGATGCTCTTGGCCTACGAGCTCTGGTTTTGGAGCCCCTGCCAAAGACTACTCCACCTGCACCTGTGCAGGGACAGCATCTGTGTCCAGCTGAGCAGAGCTTGAAGAGGATTGCGGCCTCCAACACGAACTCTCCACAGCTGCCCCCGCCACCAATGTCTGCTCGTGCTCACTTGTGATTTGTGAATCATAGAATCATAGAATGGTTACAGCACAGAAGGAGGCCTTCGGCCCTTCGAGCCCATGCCGGCTCTTTGTAAGAGCAATCCAATTAGTCGCATTCTCCTGCTCTTTCCCCATAGCCCTGCAAATTTTTTCCCTTCGAGTATTTATCCAATTCCTTTTTGAAAGCCACGATTGAATCTGCTTCCACCGCCCTTTCAGGCAGTGCATTCCAGATCATAACTACTCGCTGCATAGAAAAGTTTTTCCTCGTGTCGCCTTTGGTTCTTTTGCCAATCATCTTAAATCTGTGTCCTCTGGTTCTCGACCCTTCCACCGATGGGAACAGTTTTTCTTTATTTACTTTATCTAAACCCTTCATGATTTTGAACACTTCTATCAAGTCTCTTCTCAACCTTCTCTGCTCTAAAGAGAACAACCCCAGCTTCTCCAGCCTATTCACATAACTGAAGTCCCTCATCCCTGGAACCACTCTAGTAAATCTTTTCTGCACCCTCTCCAAGGCCTTTACATCCTTCCTAAAGTGCGGTCCCCAGAATTGGACACAATACTCCAGTTGTGGCTGAACCAGTGTTTTATAAATGTTCAACATAACTTCCTTGCTTTTGTACTCTATGCCTCTATTTATAAAGCCCAGGATCCCTAATGCTTTTTTAACTGCTTTCTCAACCTGTCCTGCCACCTTCAAAGATTTGTGCACATATACCCCCCGGTCTCTCTGTTCCTGTTCCCTTTAGAATTGTACCATTTAGTTTATATGCAGTGAATCACCAGGTGACAACCCAATTATCTCTATAAGAGGACCCACTGAAGTGCGAGTATCTGCGCTGGTGCATGACTGCATATCCTGTGACAGTGCACCCTCATAAGGAATGAGATCCTCTGAGAAATTGACATCATCCATATCTGCAGACTGTTCTTGTAGGTGTGAAGGCCCTGAAAGACAAGAAAGCGAAACGACATAGTCTTGTCACAAAACCATTCTTGCCAATCTCCACGCTCAGGCTTCTCATATTTCAGGCATTGATTATATAAAGTCAGCATCTTTGTGAAAGATGTTTTAAATTGTGTCACCAGCCAATCTGTGAACTCCCAGTCTCTCCATCTCCGATTGAGGGGACTGCAGATGTCCCACTTATTTCCATTGAGTCCTCCCCCGCATCAGTTAGTTCCACAATTTGTGGCGATCCTCCACCAGTCCTCGCCCTTTCTCTTGCATTTTGCACTCTTCTACATGGGACGACAACACAGACCTGTGAGTGACTGAAGGTAACGTATTCACTCGATGGATGCAGTGCATTGGGTGAGGATGACTATCCTACAGATGCATCAGAGGGTCACTGTCACACAGATGCATCATATTGCATCAGGATTGGGACGAGTTGGTTGCATAAATGGGGAAGTGAGCAAATGGATAGAAAGTGAAAGATGGGTGCTAGTGACACTTAAGTGGGTATGAGGAGTATTGTGATGGAGTCGGCTTGCCAATAGAGAATGAAGTTGGTGGTGGTGTGGGGGGAGGTGTTGTACACAACATGATGTGGGTGAATCAGCAAATGTACTCACTTTTCCAGACCTGGTCATGTCGATGAAGCACATCCTGCGCTGCAGCCAAGACCTGGGCACCATAATTCTGCTTGTCACCTCCAGCCAAGCCTTTTTGGTGACAAAACCAGTTTTTTTCCTGCCTATCCCTTGGATAAAGAACCTCCCTCCTGTCTCTCACTGCTGCCAGTAGCACATCTAGGGAGGCATCAGCAAATCTAGGAGCGGCCTTTGCTCTCCTGGACTCCATTTGTCCTTTCTCTTCCAAAATCCATTTTGAACTGGCCCTTTAAATACTGCAGTTCCAATCATGTCATCCAGGTGCGCAGTACACCCGTTGCGCAGCTTGGAGACACGAAACTTGGAAGCAAAGATAATTGCCTGCAATTGAGTTGCGATTGCAGATATAAATGCGCACACTTGACTTCCAGGTTCTCCATGAGCAAATCCACCCACCCGCTGAGTTCCTAGCTCCAAATTAAAATCCAGGCCAAGGTGTCTAGAATTTATACATTTATTTTACAAATATACTTTTTTTCTTAGATTAAGAAAATCTTTTGGAGAAAGATGAAAGCTGCTTCACACGAAGACATGGATGATATTTAAACACCTTCTGTATTTCTAATAACAAATAAAATACAACAACTTGAATTTATATAGCATCTTTAATGTAAAAAAACCCTCTGAAGACACTTCATAAATAGAAATAGATGTGAGAATGTATGCCAAGCCATGGAGATTTAGAGGGGTGACTGAAAGCTTGGTCGAAAAGATGGATTTTGAGAATGTTTAAAGGTGGAGAGAGAAGTGGAAAGACAAAGGGTTTAGGGTGGGAGTTCCAGAGAATATGGCCTAGGTGTTTGAAGGCACCGCCACTCATGGTGGAACAGAGTATGGGAATGCATAAAATGTCAGAGTCGGAGAACTGAAGGGTATGAGAGAGAACATAATGCTGGAGGAGGTTGCAGAGATAAGGTGGGGGAAACCACTGAGGGATTTTGGATGAACATTTTGAATGTAATACATTGGGAGTCAGGCAGCAAAGTAGGTCAGCAAAGATGGGAGTGATAGGCAAGCAGGACTTAGTGCAGGATATGGGCAGCTGAATTTATAGAGATTAGAGGATAGGAGGCCAGTGAGAGCAGACAATAATCAAGTGATTAAATGGTCACCCAGCTCCATTGTGTCTGGTTTACATCAAGTGGCTTCTGTCTTCAGCTTCTAAATAGTATTAATGTGTTAACAAAGCCCAGCAGACTTTGTTTCCTGTGGAAAAACTCAGTCTTTTGGATCAAAATAGGACTGTCAGCAGAAGGATTAAAACATTAATATCCATTTTTATTATATCGACCGGGATTTCAGTGTGCATTCCAAGCAGTTCAAAGGCTAATGGAACATTTAAGCCTCTGCTCTGGGAGGAGAGTGAAGAGAAAGAGAAAAAAGTGAAGCTTGAAATTGTGGGAGCCAGAATGGTCCTCTGTGAAATGGAACTGAAATCAATTGTTGGAGTGTGTTACAGACTGTTGGCAGAGACTGACTTCATCTTCTGCTTTCGGGAGCAGAATATAGTTTTAAATGATCAGGCCATTTATTGTTAACATTGTTCAAATGCTTTTGCTGTTCTGTTTGTGTCCTACTGTTCAATTTCTGTAATTGTATGTAGCTAGTTAATTTGGAATTTGAGTCCAACTCAAGTATGGTGTGTGGGTAATATTGTCTTCCAGAGTGGCTTGGAGAGAAAAAAGTGCAGTGAGAAATAGTGACCTCAGATTCTTTGAGTTCTTAAGGGTATGAGATCTCTGCAGGAACAGAAAACCACAGAGCTACAGCTTCCTGGATTTTAAGTTCCAATTTGCAGTAACCATTCGCAGATTGTCAAAACCGCTGCAATCTGGGGAGAGAGTGATCCTCTCGCTTCTCCCATGGGTCCTAGCTTCACTGAAGCTAACGCTGGTGTCGTCTCCGCTTCTTATTAGAGAAAGTGCCCGCAGTTAAGACCGTGGTAAGTTAGTGGGTTAGTATAAATCTATGGAGCGGCGAGCACTGTTGGTTCGCTGCTCAGAGCAATTTCTGGGCCATTATACATTGGCACGAAGATCTCTCAGTGCATGTTGGAACTTAAGGAAATTGGGTGCACATCGAGATGATGTCACTCAGTCTTATTTCACATATTATTATGAAGCCTATGTCAAGTGGGAGCTATCTGAGCCTGATTTTTTTAAATGTGAAAATGCTCTTGGAGCGTAACTCGGCAGAGATCCAACAGAATGGATTTTCGCCAACTTAAATTGGGCAATTAAATGGATGAATTTAGCAATGACATATGAATTTTTATGTGGATCAGTATGAGGTAATACACATTGGAATGAGAAACATAAAATGTATATACATGATATGAGGTGAGCCAATATGAAAAAGGAAATGGGTTTGGGTGTGACTTGAGCATTCACTGAAAGCTTCCAATAAATATGAAGATAGTTTAATCAATGTGATTATGCATGGTGATCCATTTAAACCATGCAAAATTGTTAGTGATTTCACGTGATTATCATAACAAAACAGTTATATATTTATAAAGGATAGTTGTTGCTTTTTACTGAGCGGTTGCTCATAACAAAACAATTTCTGTTAGGATTTTGCCTTATTCCTTCTCCAAAAAATGTAACAACGGCTGTCAAAGAACCTTACTGTTCAATCAATATGGTATAGTGCTACAAAAACTAGCCCAGTAACCTGTTCTGTGAAAAATTCTTTGAATCCATAATTATCCTTCAATATATAGTATGATCATGGAGGTAGTTTCAGCTAAAGCAACACATATTGGTTCTGCCTTTCATCATTTATTGTCAACCTTGGGATAAGGGCCAATAAGATGCAATTCTTTCAATAAAATAGCATTCCTTGCCCTAGAGAGTAACGACACTTGTTTTGAATTAGCAGATTTCTTATTGCTAAATTGTTTATTATTGAGATAAGCACGACTGTAACATTAAAGAGCAGGGAACTCTCCTAAAGCCCTTGCCAACATTCAACTCACATCCAATACCACCAAAAATAACTTGATAGAGTCCTTTGATGAGGTAACAGAGAGGGTAGATGACGACATTGCAGTTGACGTGGCATATATAGACTTTCAAAAGGCGTTTGATAAAGTGCTGCATAATAGGCTTGTCATCAAGATTGAAGCCCATGGAATAAAGGGGGCAGTAGCAGCATGGATGCAGAATTGGCTAAGTAACAGGAAACAGAGAGAAGTGGTGAATGCCTGTTTTTTGGACGGAGGGAGGTGCACAGTTGTGTTCCCCAGGGGTCGACACTAGGACCACTGCTTTTCTTGATGTATATTCATGACTTGGACTTGGGTGTACAGGGCACAATTTCCAAATTTGCAAATGACACCAAACTTGGAAGTGTAGTGAACAGTGAGGATAATGATAGACTTCAAGAGGATATAGACAGGCTGGTGGCATGGGTGGACATATGACAGATGAAATTTAACACAGAAAAATACGAAGTGATACATTTCAGTAGGAAGAATGAGGAGAGGCAATATAAACCAAAGGGCACAATTCTAAAAGGGGTACAGGAACAGAGAGATCTCGGGGTATATGTTCACAAATCATTGAAGGTGGCAGGGCAGGTTGAGAAAGCGGTTAAAAAAGCATACGGGATCCTGGGCTTTATAAATAGAGACATAGAGTACAAAACCAAGGAAGTCATGATGAGCCTTTGTAAAACTGGTTCGGCCAAATCTGGAATATTGTGTCCAGTTCTGGGCACCGCACTTTAGGAAAGATGTGAAGGCCTTAGACAGAGTGCAGAAGAGATTTACTAGAATGATTCCTAGGATGAGGGACTTTAGCTACGTGGATAGACTGGAGAAGCTGGGATTGTTCTTGGAACAGAGAAGGGTGAGAGGAGATTTGATAGAGGTATTCAAAATCATGAAGGGTCTAGACAGAGTAGATAGAGAGAATTTGTTCCCATTGGCAGAAGGGTCAAGGACCAGAGGACAGAGATTTAAGGTGATTGGCAAAAGAACCAAAGGTGACGTGAGGAAAAACTTTTTCACACATCGAGTGGTTAGGATCTAGAATGCGCTGCCAGAGTGGGTGGTAGAGGTAGATTCAATCATGGCCTTCAAAAGGGAACTGGATAAGTACTTGAAAGGAAAAAGTTTGCAGGTCTATGGGGATAGGACGGGGGAGTGGGACTAGCTGGATTCCTCTTGCATAGAGCTGGCACGGATTCGATGGGCCGAATGGCCTCCTTCCGTGCTGTAACCGTTCTATGATTCTATGAAAAATAGATTAGCTGGTGATTAATCTCGTTGCTGGTTCATTGTGCAAAATGGCTGCTGCATATACCTACATAACAATAGTCATTGCACTTTAAAGTATTTCATTGTATGTAAAGAGCGTTGAGATGTTTCTGAGAGACATGATAAAGCACTATGCAAATGCAAATCTTTCCTAATTTTCTGGTTCAAATGTTTCTCCACTCATTCCTGTTGGAGGAAAGTTAAAAGGGGTGGAAGCTGAAATATTAGGCAGTAGTGTGTTAGGTGAGGCTGAGTACTGAGTGATAGCAAATTAGAGGCTTGGGATTGTCTGCACTGCTGATTCATTAAACATAACAAGCTGTACTCATTGACAGATTGTTATGTTTTTGGGATCTTTTGGCAGTCAGGTGTGCATAGACTTTTACTTATCTTGACTGAAGGCACTTTATTACAGAAAATATATTGATTATATAAAGTCAATTCTCTTTCACTAAAAGACTTTGTAGCATGCTGAAAATATGGTGCTTTGCAAAAATAAAGATGAAGCTGCATATTGATTTTTTAAAATCGATTTACTAGTATTCTGAATAGCTGTCTGTGCTCAGTGGCTAGAAATATGAATAATTCATATTGGCTCAGACTGTGAACACTGTGCTAGTAATTTCTTAAAGTACTGCAGCAAATTTGCCTTTTCTAAAGCAGGTCATCACTGCAACCCACTGGAAAAGAACTAATACTGTCACATTTAAACTACTTAAACCTGAAAATATTATATAACTCAAAATATATTGGGGACACTTTTGCACAGTGTCAGGTTCTTTGTTAAAGTTCTATTTCTTCTGTCAATACATGGATGTTTCAGATTTTATCTTTAAATGTCTTGCATTAGAGTACATTGACAACTTGTTCTTGGTTGGTGTCCCTTTTATTTCATGAAGTAGTGCAATCATATGAATTTTTAAAAGCTAGTTGAGTGCCAGTTTCTAATGAACACTATGTGCTTGCTAGACCAATGATATATAATAGGTCATTCGCTTGCTGCAAATATTATGAAAATCTCACAGTAGGACAAAGTCACTCCCTATTGCAAATCTAACTAAAAAAGAACTGATCCAGGTCAAACTGTAGTCTTTTCCTCTGCATCACTTCATTTGCCCACTGACAGTCGGTGTTATGTTGTTTTTCTCTCGTGTTGCATTAATATGACCTCAGGTTCATCCTGGCTGGGATTACTTGTCAAAATCACTTTGCAACAAGTGTGCTCATTTTGCCTCCATAAAATATACCACTGTTCCTCATTTCCTGCCTTCCATTTATTTCTGCTTTTCTCAATCTTTCTTGAATCTATTTTACATCGCTTTATTATATAAGTTTTTATCTTGTAATAATGGCAATTCTCACCAATAGTAATGTAGGTGAAATTGTTCTGTAAGACTTCAGAAGTGATGAGAAACGAGGAAGACATTCGCCGGAACTTGCAACTTCAGTGGGAGGTGTACAATGAACAATATCAGATCAGGCGCCCATTATACACCCCGAAAGATTTTCCTTTCCTTGACTTCAATGGGCGGCTAATCTGATATCACCCACTTTACGTCCCCATCAAAGTTGAAAGTTCCGGCCATTCAAGTGCTGGAGACAGTGCAGAAAAGAGCCATGAGGCTGACCCCTGTGTTAGGGTTCTTAGTAATGAGGAAAGGCTGTTGAGACTTAGGCTTTTCATCCTGGAAAGGAGTCATCTAGATGTGATCTTATAGAGGTGTGCAAGAAAGCTCAGGGAACAGAAAAGGTAAATCCAGAACACTAATTTAAATTAGAGTATGACAACAACAACAATAACAACTTGCATTTATATAGGAACATAGGAACAGGAGTAGGCCATTCAGCCCCTCGTGCCTACTCCGCCATTTGATAAGATCATGGCTGATCTGTGATCTAACTCCATATACCTGCAGTTGGCCCATATCCCTTAATACCTTTGGTTGCCAAAAAGCTATCTATCTCAGATTTAAATTTAGAATTGAGCTAGTATCAATTGCCGTTTGCGGAGGGGAGTTCCAAACTTCCACCACCCTTTGTGTGTAGAAGTGTTTTCTAATCTCACTCCTGAAAGGTCTGGCTCTAATTTTTAGACTGTGCCCCCTACTCCTAGAATCCCCAACCAGTGGAAATAGTTTCTCTCTATCCACCCTATCTGTTCCCCTTAATATCTTATAAACTTCGATCAGATCACCCCTTAACCTTCTAAACTCTAGAGAATACAACCCCAATTTGTGTAATCACAACCCCAATTTGTGTAATTACAAATATAGCACCATTAACGTAGTGAAATGTCCCAAGGTGCTTCACTGGAGTGTTATCAAACAAAATTTGACACCGAGCCACATAAGGAGATATTAAGACAGGCTTGGTCATAGATGTAGGTTTTAAGGAGCATTTTAAAGGAGGAGAGAGGCGGAGAGGTTTAAGGAGGGAATTCCAGAGCTTAGGGCCTAGGCAGCTGAATGCACGGCTGCCAATGGTGGAGCAATTAAAATCGGAGATGCACAAGAGGCAAGAATTGGAGGAGCTCAGTGATCTCGGAGGGTTGTAGGGCTGGAGGAGGTTACAGAGATAGGGATGGGCAAGGCTATGGAGGAATTTGAAAACAAGGATGAGAATTTTAAAATCGAGGCGTTCCCAGACCAGGAGCCAGTGTAGGTCAGCCAGCACAGAGATGATGGGGGAACGGGACATGGTGCGAGTTAGGATATGGGCACCAGAGCTTGGATGAGCTCAATGGAGGGTGGAAGATGGGAGGTCAGCCAGAAGAGCATTGGTTTGATCGAGTCTAGAGGTAACAAAGATATGGATGAGGGTTTCAGCAGCAGATGAGCTGAGGCAGGGTTGAAGATGGGCAATGTTACAGAGGTGGAAGTAGGCGATCTTGGTGATGGAGCGGATAAGTGGTCGGAAGCTCATCTCAGGGTCAGATAGTAATCCAAGGTTGCGAATGGTCTGGTTCAGCCTCAGACAGTGGCGAGGGAGAGGGCTGGAGTCGGTGGCTAGTGGCATTTCAGTTTGTGGCATGGGTGGAAACCTGATTGGAGGGATTCAAATATGGAGTTGTGGGAAAGATGGGCATGGCTTTGGGAGGCGACAACAAGTTCAAGGACTTTCGAGAGGAAAGGGAGGTTAGAATGGAGTTTATGATGGGGACCGAAGACAATGGCTTCGGTCTTCCCAATATTTAGTTGGAGGAAATTTTTGCTCATCCAGTTGAACAAGCAGTGTGACAAATAAGAGTCAGCGGAGGAGTCGAGAGAGGTGGTGGCGAAGTAGAGCTGGGTGTTGTCAGCGTACATGTGGACTCTGACGTTGTGTTTTCGCATGATGGCACTGAGGGGCAGCATGTAGATGAGAAATAGAAGGGGGCCAAGGATAGATCCTTGGGGTACTCTCAGGTGATTCTCTGGTTACGACTGGATAGATAAGAATGGAACCAGGCGAGTGCAGTCCCACCCAGCTGGACGACGGAGGAGAGGCGTTGGAGGAGGATGGTGTGGTCATCCATGTCAAAGGCTGCAGACAGGTAGAGGAGGATGAGGATGGTTAGTTTACCATGGTCACAATCACATAGGATGTCTTTTGTGACTTTGATAAGGGGCATTTCAGTATTGTGGCATGGGTGGAAACCTGATTGGAGGGATTCAAATATGGAGTTGCGGGAAAGATGGGCATGGCTTTGGGAGGCGACAACAAGTTCAAGGACTTTCGAGAGGAAAGGGAGGTTAGAATGGGATTGTAGTTTGCAAGGACAGAGGGGTCAAAGCTGTTTTTTTTGAGGAGGGGGATGATGACGGCAGATTTGAAGGGGAAGGGGACAGTACCTGAGGGAACTATTCACAATATCTGCTAACACGGGGGCCAAGAAGGGATGTTGGGTGGTCAGCAGTTTGGTGGGAATGGGGTCGAGGGAGTGGGAGATGGGTCTAATGGTCAAGATGAACTCGGAGAGGGCATGAAAGGAGGTAGGAGAGAAACTATAGAAAGTTGCAAGTGGGCTAGGGGAAGGGAGAGAAGCGGATGTGACAAAGAATTCCATGAGCTCTTCATACTTGGTGTTGGATGTGAAGGTGAAAGAGGCAGGGGAGAGGGGTTTAAGAAGATGGTTTGTAATGGAGAAGAAAAGCAGGGGGTTATCTTTGCATCCCAGGATGATCCTGGAATAGTGAGCAGTTTTGGCAGAGGAGAGCAGGACCCAATAGATTGATGTGGTCCAGCCAGATATGGCAAACCAGTTGTCCGCCATATATGTTCAAGTCTGTGTGCCTTGGACTGAAAGGAGTGAAGATGAGGACTGTACCAGGGGAGCAACCAAGGTGAGAGAGAGCCCTGGTTTTAATGGGGACTGGGGCATCAAAGATGGAAGTGAGGGTGTGATTGACCAGATCGGTAACTGCAGGAATGTCATTGTGAATGGAGGGCCAAAGGCTAGACAGTTGGAAACTTGAAAATGCCATTGTAAGCGACTTGGGGGAGAGTTATTTCCAGTGGCAGACACAGAAGGAAGTGAGATTGGATGGGGGAAGGGGGATGTGGGTGGAGAGGGATACAAGGAAGTGATCAGAGGAAAAGGGGACATAGGTTCAAACAAGTAAAAGATAAATTTAGGACTGATATCAGGAAGTTCTTCTTCAAACAGAGAGTGATCAACAATTGGAATAGACTTCCAGATAGAGTTTTTGAGGTGAAAACCCTGGACGCATTTAAGAAACAATTAGATGCAGCAACGGAGGAAATGTAGGTTCTTTCTGGAAAGATGAATTAACATGGGCGGGAGGCTTTCCTCATCCATTGGTGTCTTGTGATTTCTTCTCTGCTAAGAAGTATGGGTAGAAAGTACCACCATTTGGGCTTATAAATCATGTACTCCTTTTCATTGATGAACCAGTTACTTATAGAATGAATTTAGTTGTGCTATGGACCATTCTTTAAACAATAAAGGTAGAGTATGGCTAATTGATATCTTACAATTCATACCAGGACTCATAAGCTGAAAAGGATTAGGAGGTGCAGTGAGTTATCATTGTTAATTTTTGGCCATTTTTTAAATAAAAGAATTAAGTTTGACACTTTCCAATATTCAAGAATTTCTGACTAATCTAGAGGACATTTAAAAATTCCAGTTAAATCATGAATTTCTACCCCTATTTCCTTTGAAACTATATTGTCTACCCTGGTGCTTTGTTTTAAAACCATTACCTGCACACTGCTTAACTGTTCTTCTGACAGCCTTGGAAATCCGATCCCTGACTTAAGAAAATCTTCAACCTCTTCCTCGGTAAAGATTGATCCAAAGTGACTTTTTAACATGTAATTTTTCCATACATTCCCCTCCCCTGATTTCAATTTCCCATCTTCATTTTTGAGTGGACCAATACTTTATTTTACCGATTGCATATATATTTTATTGTGATTTAAAATATTTCCTGCAGTTTGAAATTCTTTCCTTCCTTTTGATCCTCTTTTTTAAAAATTTGACTTTTTTGATTTTATAATTTATCCAGTTCTTTTTCTTATAAGATTCTTTCTACTTTTACATAATTCCTGCTTGTGTCTTATACATTTCATTACATCCCTACTTAGCCATTTGGGTTCTGTTGCTTTTTAGCTGTTCTGATATTACCAGGGTGAATTTCATTTGTAGTCTCTCCAATTGGTTCTAGAATATCTGCCACTTTTTATTGTAGCTCTCCCATAAATGCGAGTTCCAGGCATTGGATATTCACTGGTGTTAAGCTAAAGGTGGCATAATATCTTATTCTTTGAGTGTGTTTTCACTATCACACTGGTAACAACACAATAGTCATTTATTAAAAAGTAATTTTGACTATTTCTAAATTGACATTGATCTAATGGGTTACCTAATTTCATCTATGTAGACAGGATGATGCAGCTACAATTAGTCTCAATTACAAGCACGATTATATGTATAAGGATGTTATAGCAGTATGTACTTCCAGGCTTTGCCAATAACTGTAGCACCTTATTCTACTTTTAAACTATATTTGGATCTTGAAGTACCTCTTATGTACACAGCTGCTCTATTACCAGACACATTGCTTGCAGACATATTTAGGCTTCTGCTCCTAGTAAAGTGTGATTTGATTACAAAATAGGTCATAAGTAGAGAAACAAACATTAGATACTGCTGTGAAATAATGACACTTGTCTTAATTGTCTCCTTTGATAAAGTTAAATAGCTTGGCATTTAATTGGAAGCTGTACTTGTTAGAAATTATTTTATCTAGAAATGAGAAACCATGTTGAGTTGTCCAAAGGAGACCTACTGATTATCATCAGCTTCAATCTGCTTTTCATTGTGAGATAATGCATTATATAATGGAAAACTGTACTTCCTTGGGTTAAGTTAAGGGTAGTCCTTGAAGATTTAGGGGGAAAAATATTGGATAAGGGCCGTTTTTGGGCCCGGGTAATGTGATGTGCTATTACCCCGCACACAGTGACCCCTACGCAGGCAGGATACGAGTTTCGGCCGGCCTGAGTACTAAGCTGCAATCAGCGTTCCATTCCAGGCCTTGCATGTGGAATCAATGCAATTCGCACTTTCCACCAGCAGGGGGAGCCCAATCTCTTAAAGGGAGGATGTTTCTTCGAAATCTCTTAAAAGTAGCTGGTATCTGTTATTTGCTGAAAATATCGGCCTACTGTCTGCACGGAGTCTGAATGGAGATCAGACTTTGCACATGTAAAACACAGATGCAGGTCCCATCCCTATGTTTACACACTGATGAGTTATGTTAAAACATTGAATAAAGGTTGCGCACTACTAAATCCCACATCCTCCAATCTGAACGCCAGACCTCACCAATCTGCTGATCTGAGTTGGTACCAGGCCTGCGAGAGTGCATGCACCAAGGTTCTCTGCTGATGCACTAGAGACCTTGGTGCAAGAGGTGGACAGAAGTAGGGACATCCTATATCTGTGGGGGGAGGGGGGGAGCACGAGGCCCTCCAGACATATATCCAAAAGGCAGTGGGAAGCAACAGGGGACAAAGTCAATGCCAGGCGCACAGCATCATGAACATGGATGTAGTGCAGGAAGAAGTTCAATGCTTTGACATGAGTGCTCAAGGTGAGTGAGGTCTACTGTCAAGTGGCGTCTCCTACCAACTGCACCACGCACTAGACCCCCCATCACCCACATACCAATAAACTCTTTCTATCAGTACCCAACTATTCCAACCAGATGCTTCCTCTCACCCTTACACATTACGACTGTTTCAAGCCACCAACCCACAACTCACAGGCCACACACATTGGCAGCTATTCAACCATGACAGGCACATCACCCAGACACACGTCCCACTTTCTTGCAGGAGAAGGTGGCGGATATCAGGAGGCAGCAAGTGGCAGTGGCATTTAGCCCCTCGAGCCTGTTCCACCATTCAATGAGATCATGGTGGACCTGTGACCTAACTCCATATACCCGCCTTAGTCCCTTATCCCTTAATACCCTTGGTTCACAGAAATCTATCAATCTCGGATTTAAATTCACAAGTGAGCTAGCATCAACTGCCATCTGCAGAAGAGCGTTCCAAACGTCTCCCACCCTTTGCGTATAGAAGCATTTCCTAACTTCACTCCTGCACGTCCTGGCTCTAAGTGTTAAGTTGTGTCCCCGCATCCTAGTATTCAAGTCTAGGAGACCTCCAAAAACAGTTACAAATGTCTCGGCAGCCAGAAGCAATAATCCAGCCACTAACCTGTAAATCCTGCATGGTCCCTTTAAATAGCGCTGGTGGGGGGTCCTCCAGGCACTCTAAGACATGTTCAGATGGTCGTGGTTAAGACTGTGCGTTGAGTTAAGTGTTAAGTCCCAAAATGGTGTCTTTCACTTTAAATCAGCATTGGACAATGATTGTATCCATTTTCTCCCTACTTTACATGATTCCAGTGTGCATTATCTGCTCCAGCACTAACTCCTATACCAAGCTGGCGTCCGGCACATGTCACGCTGGAAACGGACATGCGCGTCCAAGACACCATCTTGGATGTCAGAAAGGCCGTGTAGCGCCGAAACAACGGCCCAATTTAGCGCCCTTATGTCTTACACCAAAGAATTTCCCTCATCTTTCACTCAGGGCCAGACATGTTTTGGCCCCCAAATGTGTTTCTTTCTTCTGTGCTTCTGCCAGTAAAACATTTCTAACGATATGACTAAGGTTGCATCTGTTTTTGTAAGTTTGTTTATAAACTATACAAAGAAACACAAGATTCAGAATAAGATAAATGTGATTTCCTACCTACTTGCTGAATATTACCAATTTTGAACTATAAATGTAAAATTAATTCAAAATTGAAATTCCTTTACTTGAACAAATTATATTTAAAACCCTCATCCATGCCTTTATTACCTCCAGACCTGACTATTCTAATGCCTACCTACCATCCTCTGTAAATTTGAGCTCATCCAAAACTCTGCTGCCCGTTTCCTAATGCACCAAGTTCCGCACACCTATCACCCCTGTGCTTGCAGACCTACATTGGCTCCCGATCCAGCAATGCCTCGATTTTAAAATTCTCATCCATGTGTTTAAATCCCTCCATGGCCTTGCCCCTCCCTATCTCCGCAACCTCCTCCAGCCCTGCAACCCTCCGAGATCTCTGTGCTTCTCCACTTCTGGCCTCTTGCGCATCCCCGATTTCCTTCGCTCCATCATCGGCAGCCGTGCCTTCAACTGCCTAGGCCCTAAGTTCTGGAATTCTCTCCCTATGGGCATCATTTTTGCACCCGCTATCGGGTGCGTTCCTGGCGGGGGGGCCCCGAAAATCGGGAAATCCCGGAGCAGGACCGGAGCCCGCCTCGAACCCACGCACTTCTGGGTTCCCCACTGACGCGCCGGCGTGCGCGCGCAGCCCCTGCTGGTGGGAATCCCGCAGGCAATTAAAGCCAGCAGGATGCCACTTGACGCTATTTACTTTGCTTGTTCAGGTCATTAACTGACCTGATTAAGGGATTATGTGAGGAGGGGTGGGATTTTAAAGCAAACTGGGACTGTTTCCCACACTGGGGGAAACACTCCTAGTTCAAATGGACCTGTTGCAGCTGTCAGCCTGTGGCAGCTGCAAAGGTCCATTTGACAGGTGGGTGGGGGGAGACCCTCACTCATTGCAGGAGGCCAATCTGTCACTTGGGACAAAGTTTGGCCTCCACCACCCTCCTCCTGACAATCAAAGTCACCAACCTGCACACTTACCCCGGGGTCTGGAGACATGTACCTACCTTGCGGACCCCCTCAGATGTACATCTTGCAGATGGGGGCCGCCGTAGCTGCAGTCATGACCTCCTCGGAGGGCGAACAGCATCACCAGCCTCACCAGCCTTGCCATCCACGCCGTCCACCTCTGACACGTGGAGCTCCACAACAGAGCGCTGTGACACATCCACCTACACAGCAGGAGGGAGGGCTACCGCAGAGAGAGATGCGTCGCAGAGGGCACTACCCTCGCCACAGGGTCCACAGACCGAGGCTCAGCTTCCTGGACCTCTCTGAGCAGCAGTGCACACGGAGGCTCAGAGTCACTCGACATGTAGTCGTGGACATCTTCAGCGTCCTTCATGCCAAGCTGCTCCCGGCTGGCCCGAGCACCATCTTCTTACCTGTCGCTGTCAAAGTCACCACTGCCCTCAACAATTTCTTCTCCGCATCCTTCCAGGCTGCAACCGGGGACATCACTGACGTCTCTCAGCCGTCTGCACAAAAGAGCCCTGCAAATACACCTACACCACTCTGCAGTGACACAATGGGTGTCATCAGTTGTGGGTCTTCATAGTGATCCTCAGGAGAGGGCATTATTGCACAAACCAGACAAGATTCGCAAAGACGTGGCAGTAGTAGTGACAATATAATATGTTATGTGAGTTGATCAGAAATTAAATATAGGTAAAAACCATGACATACCCTCAAACACCCTTGTGCATCCCCTTCATGCTCACGACACGTTTGCCTTACGCTGCCTACTGCACATATGTGATGCATGCCCTGTGGCTGCAGCACAGGTAGTGGCAGGTTGAGTGAGGCTGACCGTGAAAGAGATGCACGAGAGGGTGAGTATGAGATAGAGCCATGAGATTGTATGAGGATTGGGTTGAGTGGTAGTGGTGGGATGAGTACTGGCGAGGTGAGTAAGTGCAGGTAAGATGAGGATGGGGTTTGAGTGGTTATGAGGGGTGATGTGACAGAGTAGTGTTGGCAGTGCAGAGGGAGATGTGGGGTGGGGGCGGTGATGTGGCAGACGGAGTGTAGGGGAAAGAGTAAGTGTACTCACTTCGGCTGACCTACTGAGGTCATTGGAGCGCCTCCTGCATTGTATGCAGGTGGGCGATATGTTGGTGGTGCAGGTGACCTCCTCTGCCACCTCGAGCCAGGCCTTCCTGGTGGCAGAGGCAGGCCGATCCCTCCCGCCCGCCGGGGGGGGAAGATCTCTGTCCTCCCCCTCCTCCTCACCCCGTGCATTGATACCTGAAGTGAGGCATCATTAAACTGGGAGCAGCCTTCCCCCTGGGCTGCTCCATGCTGTAATTTTGTCTATTTGTTGCAGCATCTGTCAGTGGAGGACTGCCCCTTCAAATAGAGCTCCTCCAGCTGACAGATCTTACTGCGCATACGCAGCCCGCCCGACGCGCAGATCAGCAGTGGGGAACCCGGAGGACAAGGTAAGTGGATCCAATTGGGCTACACTCGCGCGGGGAGCTGACTGATTTCGCCGGGCGCGTTACCCACGCTCCCGATAGCCCCCCCGCCGAGAACCCGCAGACCTGGTAACATCGGGCCCTATACCTCCCCATCTCTTTACCTCTCCTTATTTATGTCGCTTCTTAAAACCTATCTACTTGACCAAGCTTTGGTCACCTGTCCTAATATCTTTTTATGTGACTTGGTGTCAAATTTTGTCTGATAACACTTTTGTGAAGCGTCTTGGGATATTTTACTATGTTAAAGGCGCTGTATAAATGCAAATTGTTGTTGAACAAAAACTGCTCTGCACATGTTAGCATTACATTAATATTAGAATCACAATCCATGCACTTCGTTACAGATCACTGCTAAACTTGGATTAGGAATAAGTTTCTAAATCCAATACAGTTTCACTTTTGTCTATTTTAGCCACACTTTGCAGAATACAATTGCAATGTGGGAGGCTTGAAAATGCAGATAATGAAGTTGATTTAGGACAAAAAAAATGAACCACGGAAGCGGAAATTGAGTTTTAAATGATTTCATATACACGTTTAATTCTTTTCGAACAGCAGCATTTCTGGCTTGGCATTGTACATTCTCTGCTGAGACTGAGTCCTTCAGCAGGTAAGTCTTTGGGATCAACATGGAGGGAGAAGGGAGGCCGATATTTAATTTTCAGAACTTTGCTAATTAACTAATTAATTGCTGGGACAAAATTGCACAGTATTATCAATTTTAAAACAGAGCTTTTTGTTACAAATTGCTCATAGCTTCCCCTAACTGAAATGAATATAAAATCTCCCACTTTTTGTATGGCTTTGACAGACATTAGTTCAGATAGTGTATACTTTGCATAGTTAATGCATACACAAATGTAAATTGACATGGGTGGAAGCCCTGATATGGAGGATATAGGGGAATAAATGTGTTCTGTGAACGTACTGGATAACTGTTACAAATAGTTGTGTGTTTAATATAGGCATACTCCACTGGAGTTTTGTTCATGTATTAAGCTTTGGCTCAATTAGCAGCAATAAAAATTTAGCTGGTGGCATAACAAACCTATGCGAGAAAGGAATGCTATGATAGCTTAAAATAAAAACTGAAATTGCTGGAAACACTCAGCAGGTCAGGCAGCATCTGTGGAGAGAGAAACAGAGAAACAGCTATGATAACTTAACTCAGCATAAATTCAAAGACTGCATAAAATGCATTGTAAAGAGCAAAATATACTTAGTTATCAAATTCACTATAATTTTAGCAGGTAGTTTTGGAGAATTTTTTTACGATGAATACAAAGCATTTTTTGTTGTCAAGTGGCTTAGCTACAGGGCACGACCATGGATAACTGAACCATGGATAGATGTCTCCTAAACTGACTCCAGTGCTTATTACAAATATTGAAAGACTTGAAGAAATTATACTGATGTGCTAATGAACAACAGATTTCATGCAGCTTGACGGATGCTGCAGCAACCATGGTTGAACAACTCATGGCAAAGTCTTTGTTTTAACTTTTGCAAACAAGCCTACCTAACTGGGATTTCCCTCCCCCTGCTTTTGCCAGGACCAACGCCGGCTGCTCTTTCCCCTTGCCAACGGCAACGCGGGGGTGGGGTCCAGGTCCCCAGCGGCTAGGATTGCCAACTCTGGTTGGAAGTAATCCTGGCGGTTTGATCATGTGGCATCTGGTCACATGACATCTTCAAATGTTATTGTTCGTACCTTAGAAAGATTGGGGCCCCTGTAGTTGAGCATCTTTGCTCGTGGTTTCGTGCCTGCACCTGTTGTGTGCGACGATTCGAGAACCAGGAGGCCACATACAAGCAGGTGCAGAAGGGAAACCAAAGGCAGGAATTGCAGAAACCAAGGGCTTGCAAGAGGGGAAACCCAGGGCGGGGAATAGGGGAAACCGACAGCGAGGAAAAGGGGAAACCAAGGGCGGGGAAGAGGAGAAACCAAGGGCGGGGAAACTGAGGGCAAGTAAGAGGGGAAGCTGAGGACGGGGAAGAGGGGGAACAGAGGGTGAGGAAGAGGGGAAACTGAGGACAGGGAATGGGGAAACCGGGGGCGAGGAAGAGGGTAAACCGAGGGCAAGGAAGAGGGGAAACCAAGGGCGAGGAAGAGGGGAAACCGAGGGCGGGGAAACCGAGGGCAAGGAAGAGGAGAAACTGAGGGCGAGGAAGAGGGGAAACCGAGGGCGGGGAAACCGAGGGCGGGGAAACCGAGGGCAAGGAAGAGGAGCAACTGAGGGCGAGGAAGAGGGGAAACCGAGGACGAGGAAGAGGGGAAACCGAGGGCGGGGAAGAGGTGAAACCGAGGACGAGGAAAAGGGGAAACCGAGGGCGGGGAAGAGGTGAAACCGAGGACGAGGAAGAGGAGAAACCGAGGGCGGGGAAGAGGAGAAACCGAGGGCGGGGAAGAGGTGAAACCGAGGGCGGGGAAGAGGTGAAACCGAGGACGAGGAAGAGGGGAAACCGAGGGTGGGGAAGAGGAGAAACTGAGGGCGGGGAAGAGGAGAAACTGAGGGCGGGGAAGAGGAGAAACTGAGGGCAGGGAAGAGGAGAAATCGAGGGTGGGGAAGAGGGGAAATCGAGGGTGGGGGAAGAGGGGAAACTAAGGACGGGGAAGAGGGGAAACCGAGGGCGGGGAAGAGGGGAAACCGAGGGCGAGGAAGAGGGGAAACCAAGGGCGAGGAAGACGGGAAACCGAGGGCGGGGAAACCGAGGGCAAGGAAGAGGAGAAACTGAGGGCGAGGAAGAGGGGAAACCGAGGACGAGGAAGAGGGGAAACCGAGGGCGGGGAAGAGGTGAAACCGAGGACGAGGAAAAGGGGAAACCGAGGGCGGGGAAGAGGTGAAACCGAGGACGAGGAAGAGGAGAAACCGAGGGCGGGGAAGAGGAGAAACCGAGGGCGGGGAAGAGGTGAAACCGAGGGCGGGGAAGAGGTGAAACCGAGGACGAGGAAGAGGGGAAACCGAGGGCGGGGAAGAGGAGAAACTGAGGGCGGGGAAGAGGTGAAACCGAGGATGAGGAAGAGGTGAAACCGGGGGCGGGGAACAGGTGAAACCGAGGGCGGGGAAGAGGGGAAACCAAGATCAGGGAAGAGGAAAACCAAGGACGGGGAAGAGGAGAAACCAAGGACGGGGAAGAGGAGAAACCAAGGACGGGGAAGCGAGGAAAGCGAGCGGGAGGGAAGGATTTGCAGGGGGGAAACAAGAGGTCAGAGGAACTTTGATTCCAGAAACAACAAATAGTAACTGACGAAAATTGCACAGATATCTAATAGTACTGATAACACTCAGATTGCTCTCATAACCAACAGTAATACAATAACTCACTGATAGTCTATAGGCAACTGGCAGCAATAGGTGTAATGCCCTGATATCCTACCTTAAGCTAGTAGTAATCCTATAACCCGCTGATATTCTCCTTGTAATTACAGCCGGAATCCCTCTGTACTGCACAAGGTGCGGTCAGGTTCCCCAGTTGAAACCACTTTTAACAGACACCCATCTCTCCCCCTATCTCCTTGGACTCAAGTTCTGTAACAACTCTTAACTGGGAGCTTCAGTCAGAGCTCATCTATACTTAGATTTCGCACGTCAAAACCGGCCAGCACAAATCGACCTGAACCAAAGAGAGGGCAGTTGTCTCAGTATTTGGGAAACTTCTTATAGGGCACATCATCCTAAACTCAGCTTACCACCAACATTTCTAAACCACTTAATAAAGGGGAGTTTTCATAGAATGATAGAAATTACAGCACAGGAAGAGACCATTCAGCCTCCGCTGCCTCTGCCAGTTCTGGTGCCTCCTCCTATAACCCCATTTCCCCCAGATCATTTTATATTCCTCCTTTTCAAATACATATCCTAATCCCTTTAAAATTATGTTCTAGTTTTTGTCTCAATAGCCACTTGTAGTGAAGCATCCTATGATTCCATAGCCCTCAGTTCAAAAACCTTCCTTCTCCCTTCCCCTTTAGTTCTTCCAGTGAGAATCCTCAGTCTCTTCCCCTTGTTCCCCATCTGCCCACTAGTGGAAACAATCTTACACTATTTATCCAGAGTAAAGTCCCCTGGTTTCATTCACCCCTTTACTGGCTGCTCCTCTCATGACACTGCTCCCACTCACCATGTTGTCTCCTGACCCCCAATCCTCTGTCTCCCTCTCCTCAGACCTCCACTCCGCTGTCACTCTCTCCCCCTGCCCTGAGCCCCAGTCCCTGATTCTTCCACCCCCCTGAGCCCCAATCCTCTGCCCTCTAGCCTTGCATATCTCTCCTCTCCATCTCACTTCGACTCAACTCGATCCCCATCTCTCTTCCCCACTCCAGCCAGTCCTGTGTCTGGTCACTCCTAAGTGGCGGCTGGCTATCTGCAATGCTGGGTCGGGGTCGGGAGGGTTTGAGGTCACCGAGCCGTACCTTCTCTGAATGGCTGCCAGTAACGTCATGGAGTGGGGGGCTGCTGCTGCGGCGGGAAATTTAATGCACAAAGATTCCTGGGCTGCAAGCAACAGTGCCCGGGAGATCCATGCCCCATTCTGGGAGACTTGCAGTGCATTTTCCTTCTTTCCATCCCACTTACTGCCATTCCCTAGGCCCATCATGTGGAAGGTGGCAGTAGACCCTGGGAAGCAGCAGTGATGGCCCAGTGTTTCCCCAGTGAAGGGAGGGGGTCTTGTAATGGCCTCTTCTCTCCCTCCATTTCGATCCCAAAGGCTTATCTGCTGAAGGCCTCAGTCTCGGCAGAGGACTTCTGTGGGAGCCCTCCTTCCAATCTTCAGGGTCTTCCTGCTCCTTTAAGATCACTTGCTGCCTCTTCTGGTGCTCCAGTTGCATCCTCGCTGAAGCACCACCAGGATTCTTTGCATTTGCATACTCCTTCCCGACAGCAGGAATCCCACCCTGAGCCCACCGTGCACATGTAATGAGCCCTGACTTAGGACAATGGGTTAGGGTTGAGGAGGATACAGAGGGGTGTGTGGAAGTCCCATCGTACCAGAACTTAACCCAAAAGAGGAAAATTCCCCACCCTCTTAGACTCCACTGTGATTTTTAAGTACTTTCATTACTCCACATAAAATGTAGGTGCCTCCACTTGAATTTAATTGAAGTACGTCATCTGCATTTTATTTTGCTTGGGTCAATATGTAGTACAGGAATTTTTACCACATAAAAAACTTGAGGTTAATTGTGAGTGTGTGACGAGGCTGTAACTAACTCCAGGGACCTAGAAGAGTTCATGAATTATGAAAACAAAGCCACAGCAGTTCACAAATGTCCCTCAGAACATGCTGCTGTCTCAATTTTCCATAAATGTTTTATTTTCTGTTCCACTTTTGCTATTTAAAACTATTATCTTCCCACTGCCAGCTGCCAACAATACGTCTGCCAAGTTAAACTGTATGGCTTTGTATCTCATGATAGACAAAGATTTGTTTCTGAATACATTTATGCTGCTAGGAAAGGACTGTAATAGCATCAGCTGACAATTTTTTTTAACTGATAATAACATACATCTTTTCTTGATGTTTATATGACTGTATGTATTAGAAAGGCTGGAGCTGCCATGAGTGTTTCATCTGTGAGCCAAACCAAGAAGTGGCAAAACTTGTACAGTGAGGGCAGGAGGATTCCAATGTCAATTCATTGTGGCTGCAACTAAAACTCAGACCAATGCTGGACCACAAGGACCTTGTACTGTACAGTGTTCCTTATTACTCAACAACTAATAAAACCAAGCTTGATACTCCTGACATATGTTTGCACAAAATTTATGCCTGTTTCAATCTAAATATAGGTCTCTTTTTCAGATTTGTTCCCTAGCAAATCTCGACCTTCATAACTGTTTACGTTGTTCATGTTTTTATAATGTTACTGTTACTGATTTTGTAAGTCTCCAATATAAATTGCAACGAGTAACTGCTTCCTTATGATTGTTTTATGTTCTTTTCCTCTACAGGTGGAAGTTTACATTTTACCTTTACATATTTTCCTACGGTGTAAGGTTCCTGAAGAAGGTAAGGTTTCAGCATGTTGAAACATGTTGGGAAATTTTTTATTCTAATCACTAATTTTAATGACAAAGCCGACGCAAGCATAATGTGGAGAACACTGCTTTATGCTCATATCTACTTGTTGTTTAAAACTTACGAAGGGAGGAGAATATACCTCTTTGTGATATGTGAATAACACTCAGAAACCAGCCTGAAGATAAATGCTTCATTGTCATTGTATCCAAGATGCTGCTTATCTTCAGAATGTTAACAGACTTTAACAGTGGGGCTATATGCAAATGAGACATTGAGCAGACATTCGAACTATGGATAGTACAGAGAAAAAATAACATAGTCTGACAGTCTGTGATTTAAATCACTAAAAATAGGACCTTCTTAATGGTCACACACGAGTAAATTATAGTGTTCTACTTGATATCTAAATGAACTTGGATCCTTTGTGTAGTAAAAGTCCTTCTGCAATTCTAAATGTATGGAAGATCAGTTTTTTCAGATGTGTCCTGAACTTATGTGACAGATGTGTGTATTTTAAAAAGGCAGATTTAAAACTGCAAGTCATAGTCCTGAAAACTACAAGCTATAAGTAGTCAAAGAAATACCTCCCACAGAAGCACGGGTGCGATCAGAAATCAGTGGTGTAATTGGGTGCTTAATTAGCTACTTGTAGCTTTTTGTTTTCATGATTACAACTCAAAAGTGTGTGGAATAGGGTGAGAACCATTTTCTATTTGTACTGGTGGTTAGGTTGGGTAATGTACATGATTGTATTTAGCTGGGTGGTAACATGGTGCAAAGGCACAAATGTGTTGTGCAATTTATTATTAGGCTGAATAGCAGAATAGTTAATAAGTTCAGTAAAGAGAGCTGTCATTGTGTCAAATGTTGAATATGAAGGTGATCAAGCTGATATTCTCACACAGCTGTGGAGCGGTGCGTTGGCACCCACCTGAACAGTCATTAAATTCTTAAATAAATGAATTATTATTTCTTTATACTAGTGGAGCTCCTGTGATTCTGCTCACAGTGATTTGGGGGATATTGTTTCTAAATAATCTAAGAGAACAATTTTGTAATGGTCATCACAGATTAAATAGCTGTTAATGTGATGGAACCGTTTTTTAAGATGTCATAATTAAATTCAGGTATTCTGAGAGGATTTGCACAAGCATATTTATGATTTTTTTTTACCATTTTCTTCTTTATTTTCAAATGCTTCTGGTTCAGTTTGTAAACACTCAAAATTTGTAGGGCCAATTTTACAAGACCACGGTTCCAGTGGGGTGTCATGTCTACTGGGAGCACATATTGAGAAATCGCGAGGAGCTCCCCTGTGATTTCCAGATATCAGCTCCAGTGGGTAAAGCTCACAATCATAAAGCAATCCATACTTGTTCAAGCTGAGCTCGTTGCTAATCCCTATTCTTCTTTAAGTAAAGGAACTTTCTATGTGGGACATGAAACTTAAGAGGAGGTATGTGTCCTTAATAGGATTAATTATCCATATGTCGTAGCACATAAAATGTGCATCATGGCAACCCAATTAGCCTAGATAAATAAGCACAAAGTGCCTTGACTGGGAGAACCAGAAACTGCTGACAATGATTGTCAGTAATTGAATGTGTGAAGAAAGTCAACAATATATAAATTGGATGAATTCATCACTAAGGTTTCACTCCCTTTTAGAAATACTCTAAATTAAGCTGAATTGAAATTTCCAGACTTAAAACCTGTTACCATTTAGTCACAAAACATTTAGGAGAATATCAATGCTAATTTCCTCTTTCAAAAAATGCTACTGAATTCAATTTGAAAACAAATTTAAAATAGTCACAAAAAGTATAACAGGTGATTAGAACGTGGAATTCTTTGCCACAAACCTTTGCTGAAGTCTCAAGAGCAAGGGATATTAAAGGGGTTGGGAAGCAAGCATGAGAACAGGATTAGACTATGTGGCTCATGTGGAGAAAAACAATGGCACAGGCCTAAATGTCAAATGGCCTGTTTCTGTGCTTTAACATTCCAAGATTCTATAGGGCAGGTTTTCCTAGGCCCCTTCCGCCTGGACGCTAAACAGGAGCAACACACCTGTAGTATACGACACTTGTCCAGGCTTCAGATCACCCGTACTTCTTGTCCTCGGCCTAGCACCAGCAGTAGGGCATGAAAATTCAGAGATAGCTGCAGACCTTTTTCTAAGAGCCCTTGCACTAGGTCATTTAGCAAATGTTTCAAATGGAAATAGAGGAGGGAGAACAGGAATGTTCCCTCTCACCTCATTTACAATGCTCCATCTGGCACATGCCTTCTGCAGGCTCAAGCCAGGCTCTGCCTCCACAGGAATGCCCCAGAAATCACAGGACAGAATTAAATGACAGCGACTCAGGCAAAAAGGCCAGGGAAATCAGTCCTTATGATTCGAAGCAGTCATTATTTGTGTATTCTGTAATGGTTTCCCACGAAGTAGCAACAGATTTCATTTTTTTTTGTTAAAGTAATGTTTACTGGGATATTCTGTTTTAGGAATACAAACCTTTTTTTATGTTACCTTATTAATTCTTTTATGCTATGCTTTAAATCAACCAAAGATTTACTGTAAAGTAAGTGACTGCTAAATCTGGACTCTCCAGTCTTGAGATTTCCAAATTTGCACTTTTGTGGGGCCAGGAATTTTGAACGGAGCCAATGTACGTCAGCGTTCCACTGCAGAAACACTCTGGTACAAATCCATGGAGTTTTAGGATGTGCTAAATAAGCAATTAGCCTCCCAGTGGCAACTATGTGCAAATAATAGAATTAGAGTAGGATGCTGCCACCCATCCTAAATTGCTTTACTTCCACCTTTCCACCCACCCTTCAGAATGTGCGCCACTATTTAAAAGGCACAGTTTTCCAGAACTTATTCATCAAGGCTGTAATATTTGGTTAAACTGAGATTGCTTGTTTGGCCATATCTTGGGACTGCGAGTATTGAAAAAATGTTTTAATGTTACACTCAGGAAACCATGCCCTGTATTCTGCATTACCCTTAGACAGCTGCTGCAAAATATTATCAGCCTGTTGGAATGGAGGTGGCCCTTCTCTCAAGGCACCCAAGTCCTGGGATGGGCACGAGGCAAACTGACTCTTTGTCACGGGTTCTTTGGCACCCTGGTCCTGCAAAGATTAAGGCCTTTGTGAAGAGCCGATAGGCTGCCCCGTTGTTCTGCTGCCAGGAGGAGAAGCAGTCTTTGAGATATGCACACAAACTACTTCACTAATACTGGGAACAGGATTCTGGTTACCTGCGACCAGTGGGAGAATGGATCTCATGAAATCAGAAAGACCCATAAATCCCTGAGAGAGACTCAACCAAATATCCTTTAGTCTTTCTGAGAGGCTGTCTTGCACACTTTGCAATCTGGCTGGCCTCTGCTGACGGTCCCACAAGACCTGCATTACTTCATTCAGTGCCTCCACATTGAGTTGACTGACTTGCCTGGATCTCTTGTGAGTGGGTCAAGGTTTACAGA
Organism: Heptranchias perlo; assembly: GCF_035084215.1. NCBI lineage: Eukaryota > Metazoa > Chordata > Chondrichthyes > Hexanchiformes > Hexanchidae > Heptranchias > Heptranchias perlo. The sequence continues at coordinate 38,087,249 of NC_090331.1, read as the reverse complement.
TGCTCCTGAAGCTGTCACTTTCTTCAGGCTGCCCTGCAATAAGGTGAAACCTTTCGGATGTTGGAGCACAGCAGGGCAGAGGACTCTGCTGCTATCCCAGACATCTTGGAAAAGGCCACGCAGAACTTCCATATATTTCTGTTGCTCTGTTACTGTCTTTTTCTACATGGCAGGCTCCCTGTGATCATCTTCCATTTTTTCTGCAGCAAGGAGCTGATATGCCTTATGTGTCCCATTCACCGCCACAGCCACTTCCTTCCAAATGTCCTATGTTGCTGCACGTGATGGCTTGTACTGCAACAATAGCATATTCCCTTTCTCTAACTTGTAACAGCAGCACCCAGAGAGGCTAAGTGCTCGCCTTTCCTTTGCACCAGCCGCTTCAACCCTGCTCAGCCATTTAGCCGCACACAAGGCTTTAAATATGAAAGTTGCCCACTTCCTTAATTTTTCACCTCTCCTATCCAGTTGTATTTGGATTCCTGCTGTTGGGACTCTCACACGTGTCCTGCCAGAATTATTGAAATTAGCAAACTATGGAATTTCTGATGGGGTCAGATTTTTCCAGGCTTAAGACCTGCCCCCTGGCACTTACATGAGGAACCACATGAGGAACCCAAGAATTTCTGGGCCTACAAGCGCACAATGCTTCCCGTTATTTTCTTTCATGAAATGGCTATGCTGCAGCACTGCAGAGATCCTAAATAGCTCTTTTACAGTAATAATTATGTTGTGATGTTCAGTATCTTCAGCACCTCTCTATGGATCTGAAGTAGAAAATTTGTGAGATGGAGCCTGAGAGCTTAATTATCATTCTGGTCATGTGGAGGAGACATCTTTGTCATCATTCCTAGGAACCATTTTAAGATTAAACAACATCTGATGCATCTGTCAAAAAAGATAATTCTGCAATGAACAGTTTCTGTTTCTTTTCAGGCAAGCCACCGATTCATTCATTAACAAGTAAGGAATCTTTTAGAAGATCCTGTGTTTGATGTGAGGCCATTGTAATCAGACTGCTATAGTCACACTGTAAAAATTAAAGAAAAATACAGTACAATCAATTGCAATATATTGACTTGAAATGCCAATCTGACACAGGCAGGAAACTTTGATGAGCTTCTGTTTCGATATCAGGAGATGCCTTAATTGTGTTGGAGGGTCATGTCCATGGGTTTTGAACTCCTGCACAAATCTTTCACATCTTCATCGTCTTTATTGCAAGGAGGTTGGAGTATAAGAGTAAGGAGTATAAGAGTGCTGCAATTATATAGGGCTCTGGTGAGACCACACCTGGAGTACTGTATACAGTTTTGGTCTCCTTACCTAAGGAAGGATATCCTTGCCTTAGAGGGGGTGCAATGAAGGTTCACTAGATTGATTCCTGGGATGAGAGGGTTGGCCTATGAGGAGAGATTGAGTAGAATGGGCCTATAGTCTCTGGAGTTTAGAAGAATGAGAGGTGAGCTCATTGAAACATATAAAATTCTTAGAGGGCTTGACATGGTAGATGCTGAGAGGCTGTTTCCCCTGGCTGGAGAGTCTACAACTAGGGGCCATAGTCTCAAGATAAGGGGTTGGCCATTTAGGACCGAGATGAGAAAAAATCTCTTCACTCAGAGGATTGTGAATCTTTGAAATTCTCTACCCCCAGAGGGCTGTGGATGCTCAGTTGTTGACTATATTCAAAACTGAGATCGATAGATTTTTGGACACTAAGGGAATCAAAGGATATGGGGATAGGGTGGGAAGGTGGAGTTGAGGTAGAAGATCAACCATGATACTGAATGGCGGAGCAGGCTCGAGGGGCCGTATGGCCTACTCCTGCTCCTATTTCTTATGTTCTTATGTTCTTCCTCAATCTTGTACTGCTTTAACTTTTTTTGATACTGTTCAGAGTTCTATCAAACATTCTTTTCCTGGACTAAAATCTATTGAGTATCAGCTGTGGTGTTGCACATGTGGTACAAGATGTATTGCTCCTGCTCCCTGCTGTTTAATTGAAATTTTGATTTGCATATCTTCTGTCCTTTTGTTCCCATATGGTTTGCTATATGTGTCCTGGTGGCATAATAAAAGCTTGTGCGACATTGTTATCAGAATTACATGATTTGGACATAAATTGGCTGGAAATGTTACAAGTAAAACAAATTGACTGCATTTAAATGATTCTCTTTCTTTTTTCTTGTCCTTTGGAATCATTTTTTTTGTCTACATTAAACAGTGTGGTTTATCTGTCCAACATATGAACCCCAGTAGACAGATGCCTTTCAGTTTCTTTGCCACGGACATTTAAAGACTGAACAACCATTTTAAGTGCTAACTACATTAATGAGTTTTATCTGAGGTAATCTAATATACTTCAATTATCATTTGTAAACAATTTTACAACACCAAGTTATAGTCCAGCAATTTTATTTTAAATTCACAAGCTTTCGGAGATTTTCTCCTTCCTCAGGCAAATGTTTCAAGATCTCCATTTCAATTATCATAACAGCGTTCTAACTGATATAGAATATGACTGAACTTTGTATTTTTTTTAAAAGAGGGGAGGGATGAAAACGTGGTTTGGATGTAACCTGGAATGGTAAACTGATTTTAATTTTGCTATTTTTGTCCATTGACTTTATATAAAGATTTAGGATATAAATTATACTGTGAGATCATAGTATACGACATGGCATTTTTGTCTAAAATTTCTTTGTTCACTGTTTCACCAAAGGCATTAACCCGATTATTTTAAATAAGTTAACATCTGCACTAAAATAGTAGACAAAAGAATTTCAGACTAACGCACACAAAACGTTTGCACATTATTTTCCCTCAGCGTCATTTCAAAGCCACAATCAGACTCCTGTTACTTTAGTTAAACAGTTTAATAAGAACTGCCAAGAGGACAAAGTTCAGAGCCATCAACAGTACATCTGTGCCCACATAAAAATGTATTCTCTACCCAACCCTGATGCACAGATATTTCTACCTCATCAGTTCACAAGATGTAATACTTTTCTTAAAGTGGTAGGTAAAACTACAAAATGAAAACAGGAATGGCTTGAAATTGGCCCCTCCAATCTTTGTTTTTTGCAAAATTCTACCAGTTATGAATTATGTGAAATAAGTGAATGGCATAAAAATACTGTAAAGCATTGATCCCATGATAGCTCAGTAGCTAAAGGTGTCACCTGCCAGACTGACTGGACAGATGCAGGTTTTATTCCTGGTCTGTGCTGGGTTAGCTGATCTCAGTCAAGGCAACAGCTGGGACACTACAATTGACCTCAGAGTACCTGGGCCAGAGAGAGGAAAAATCAACCAGGATTCGTACATCTGAATGACGTTCAGTGATTGCTGCTGGTAAACTTGTGCGTGGAAATTGGCAGAGAACAGAATCAGCCTCTGTTGTGACACCTTCCAATGTAGAACAGCCTGTTGTCACTCAACGTCTAGGCTCACACATGAAGAATGGCAATGTAGGAAAGGTACTGGAAGGTTGCCAGCACTTGTAATGCTTTATCTTTTTGGTTCTTTAAGGAACATCAAGGATAATTTAAAGGTTGTATTTCTATACAGCATCTCAAGAGAAAAAGAAAAGGACCAAAAAAGTCTCAAGAAGAAAAAAAAACTGTAAAACTAGAGATTTTACATACTATACTTTCTGCTGGCATATAATTGGATGCATTGCGTGTCATATCAAAACAGATTAGTCAATACTGATTAATTTACATTTCGTGACGTGTGCTATGTAGAGGTAATAAGACGTGAACAGTTTCTACTGTTACAGCCTAACAGGCTTTCTTTTTAATAAAAACCCAAATTAACTTACTAGTGACTAACGTGAAACATGGCTGTGCTTAATTCAGTCTGTAAGCACAATCAAATGGGTCATTTCTAAATAAAAACCTGCAGTCTCTTCCTCTCTAGCAAAAGTAAGATTTTCCAGAAAAGCAACTTGCTTTTAACAGGAATTCATAATGCACTAATCGGCCCAAAATATTTTATATAGCAGTCATTTATTTCCAACTTTCTCACCTCCTATGAAAGCACACACTCTTCTGCAGCCATTGGAAACCCTCTGGTACCTCACCCAACTGGTCACTCTGCATCCTGGAGTCTTGATGGGGTATTCAACATGGGGGAAGGAGACATCATTGCTGTCCTTGTCCAATGTTGACACACTTATAATTTGCAGTATGGGTTACTGGATAGTGATCAAGAATGGGAACCGTGGCAGGTTACCCTGGGGAAACTGATGCCACTTGTAGTGGCCCCGTCACTGTCTCAGTTGAGCTGAAATAACTCAACGCAGAACAATGGCCAAAAACTTTCATCCTTCCTGGTCTCTATGGCTCAGCAGCTCACTAATGAGAGTATTATGAATTTATTTTAAAGCAATTGATTTTAAAATTAGTAAATATAGGACAATAAAGTGCAGTAAAATAATAGTAAGCTTTATTAAACAGCAAATAATGACATACTTTATACATAGGATGCAGGGATACAGGTGATAGCCAATTGTGGTGTATTGCAGCTAAAGGATGGTTATAGCTAGAACTTGCCATAGAACTGAATGAGAAAATCTGCTTGTGCAGCACACTGGTCTTGTGATGGCTATATACAGTAGTTAGATTTGATGTTGTAATAAAGGTAAGGCCAATAATAAAACAGATGTTCAAGATTTTAGAAACTGCACTTTGGGGCTACAGAAAGACATAACAATGTTTAAATGGGAAGCAGTACTAGAAAAACTATTAGAAGAATGGAATTATTTTCAGGCTATTTTGAAGGATATGGAAAGGAAGTATATCTTTACACAACATTGGGGAAAATAACAAGCAGAATCTTAGCAGCTGAATCAGGAAGGTAATAATCTCCATTTTTAAAGATGCAAAAGATCAAAAATTAGTGAAGCCTGGGAGTTTGTGGAAGTCAGTTGAACATAAGTATAATTAATAATAGAAGAGGAGAGAACAATACACAGACATTGGACAGCAGCCAGAGGAACCCAATGAAACGATTTCACCTATACATAAAGAAGATAGAATATTAAAGACCAGACCAGATAGTTTCTTTAAGACATACGTTTGGTTGAAATATTGTAGGGAAATCAGGAGATGGTAGATGTGTTAAATGCCCCTTTAAATGCTGGCCATTTTTAAAGTTTTTAGCTCACATACCATCATGCTAAAAGAAAGTCTAATATTACAGCAGCAAAGCAACTCAGATGTTAAGATCAACTTTATTAAGGTAATAGTTACCTCACGTTAAACACTAACAATGTAAACAAAATAACACATTTTTAACACTTCTACACTCCATGTCTTTTTTCTCCTTTCTATCTTCTCTAAACTTTATCTGTTTTTATTATAATTTTATTGTCATCTAAAACCTGCTTTTCTATTTCTTACCTGTTTTCCTCTGCCAACTGGATCCCACTGACAATATTAGAGATGGGAGCAATATTAAAACTGTTAGAAGCTAAAGGAAAAAAAATCTAGCTGTTCAGCAAATGGTAGCACTGCAGTGCCACCACTGGCAGAAGGGTGGAATTACAGCATGAGAAGTTTACACAGGCCTTTTTCCATTGTAAAGAAAGACTCATATATCACCTTTTACAACCCTAGGATGTCCTAAGGTGCTTCACAGCCAATGAAATATTTTTTGAATTGTAGTCACTTTTGTACTGTAGGGAAAGAGAACAGCCATTTTGTGTACAGCAAGGTACCACAAACAGCAATGGAATAAATGGCCAGATAATATGTTTTAGTGATGTTGGTTTAGGGATGAATGTTGGCGAGGACCACCCTGCTCTTCTTCAAATAATGCCATGGGATCATTTGCTCCATCTGAGTGGGCAGACAGGGCATTGGTTTAATGTCTGATCCAAAAGACGGCACTTCCGACAGTGCAGCACTCCTTCATTGCTGTACTGAAGTGTCAGCCTAGATTATTTGCTCAAATCTCTGGAGTGGGACTTGAACCCATGACTTTCTGACTCAGAGGCAAGAGTGGTACCACTAAGCCAAGGCTTAGACCTAAAAGCAATCATAGAAATTCATAATGGAAATATAAAAATAAGGACAGAAAATATGACTTTAAATTGGGAATTAAATTATGTCTGGTTGTCCTGGTCTAATTAACCCTCATCGTCTAACCCTCCTTTACCTGAAGACTACTTATATAGGGCTCTGGTGAGACCACACCTGGAGTACTGTGTACAGTTTTGGTCTCCTTACCTAAGGAAGGATATACTTGCCTTAGAGGGGGTGCAATGAAGGTTCACTAGATTGATTCCTGGGGTGAGAGGGTTTTCCACTTCCGCGATGATTGGTCTCCGGAGTCTTCGCTCTGGCTCCACGCCCGAGATTCTTCATTCTTATTCCGAATCTTATCTCTTCAAGCTGTGCTGTCTCTCTCTCCCGTTGGTTTAGGCTTGCTCACCTAGTCCGTTTCTTCTCCTCATTGGCTCTGTCCCAAGGACTTAGGTAGCATTACCTTTTCTAAATAAGGACTTGTGTCTTATCACATCTCCTTTGTCTTTCACAAAACTTAGCTAGTTCAAACCGGTTCCAGCCAGCTCAGGCCAGCAACTGGACTCAGGTTACTTCAGTTCAAAAGTTGCTTTTGCCTGTGTGTCAGCAGTTCGGAATCTCAGGTTACTTCAGTTCAAAAGTTGCTTTTGCCTGTGTGTCAGCAGTTCAGGATAAACTCAGTAGTTTCTGCAGCCCCTGGCCAACAGTTGTGATTATTTGGAATTCTCTACCCCAGAAGGCTATGGATGCTCAATCGTTGAGTATATTTAAGACTGAGATTGATAGATTTTTGGACACTAAGGGAATCAAGGGATATGGGGATCAGGCGGGAAAGTGGAGTCAAGGTAGAAGATCATGATTTTATTGAATGGCGGAGCAGGCTCGAGGGCCCTTATGGCATACTCCTAATCCTATTTCTTATGTTCTTATGGTCTTATGGTCTTCACTCCCCATGTGTAAAACCACATGAGATCGACCAGCATGGTGACAGAGGAAATAGTATGTACTTTCTGTACAGACTCCGCATAATACCTGGTTTTCCTCAAACTCTGACTCATCTCTATCTCAAGTTTCCTATTTCCTGTTGACTTTTGACAGAAACATTGGGGAAAATTTTGCCTTTGGGAGATAGTGTAAAATGGACAATATCAATCAGCTGCCAGTTATACGTCTCTCCTGTTTTAATTTCTGTTAACTTTAATGGAAATGAAAATCAGGAGAGATGTTTAACGGGCGGCTGATTGATATCATCCGTTTTACACTATTCCCCCATAGGGGCCGATATTGCTGCTGTTGGACTGCAGTGAATCATGTGCTGGCCTCCTGGCACTTAGTGTGTGACACACTCGGAGTTGGAATTTTTGAACATTGGAAACCAGCAAATCGTTTTGAGGTCAATAATAGTGTGCTGCATCAATGAAGAGTGGCCCTATTAGAAAGAGGGGGGCACCCAGGAGCAAACTTCAAGTTTAATGATAGGTCTTCCCTGAAGCATTCATTCCATTATGGGGCGTTGGCCTAAGTTAAATCAAAACCAGGGGCACAGTTGCTGCAAGGCTTCTAGTACATTAGGCACTTCCCGCCACATTTCCCTGCACCCCTCATGTCAGGCACAAATTAGACCTCAAGACGTTTGATTTGCTTTGTTATTTATTGATCCCTAGAATACCTCTCCAGGGCACTAGAATTATGGATGCTTCGGAGCACCCATCCATTGATCTCAGTAGAACATAAATATGACTACTGCTTGATGACCACAGAGAGAGAAAAAAGAGACAGAAAGGAAAAGTAAGAAAAAGAAATTAAAATTTAAAATTTTACATTTTTAAAATCTCCAACAGCAATTCACTACCTGAAGGAACGAGACTCCACACTTTCTGGGCCAGAGCGGTTGATCGGCAGTCGTTGGCAATTATCATGTCGTTAAAAGAGTACTTACACTATTAATTACTAGACTTAACTTTCTGTGGCGAGTTTAATGGACAAATAATGTGCAAATGCAGCAACTTCATGAAAATTAAGGGCGAGATGCCATTTTCACAAAACTAACGGTGGAGCGGCACAAATCGTCCAGTAACTTGTGGTGATTTGCAATTCACAGGATATCTCTTCCTTGCCACAAGTTGCTGGCCGATTTGCACATTAATAACAGCGCGTGTTGTTCACACGCCATTATTTTTTCATCAAATTCCGGCAGCCTTGGCAGTTGAAGTACACCATTGTATTGTGTCAAAACTTTTATGAAAATCCTTCAGGAGTTCTGAAATGTGACTGCTGTCCACAAATAAATGACGATGTCACTGTGAAAAATTTATCTGATACTGTAAAATAGTGCCCTCCTGAGCTCAGATTTTCAAAAAGTAAATCCCAATGTTTTGTATAATGAAAGAATGCACCCTGTCCCAGCCTGGAGCATATAGCAATTGTAAATGGTTGTAACTAAAATTGAAGTCCACTGCTTTAAATGACATGTAGCACGAACTGCCTGCAACAAGTAGGATACAATAATAAACAACTCTGCTACTTTTCCCCCTGGCCAATTAGGTAGTTATACACAGCAAGAAAGGAATCATTCCACACTCTATTTATACACATACGATGGGAGAAATATCAGAAGCAGAAATCACATCTGGACAGTATTAAAACAAGCAGTATGCTTATTATTTTTTTTAATGCACCCTCATCCTTCTTTAATTTATTATTTACTTATATTAACCCAGCACAGCTCTCAAGAACCTAATCCTGCTTCCCTCTAGATGAATTTGACAGATGGCTGGGATAATTTGCTTTTTTTGTATAGACCCTTATTTTCCAATGAGGTTGCCATGTGCATCATTAAAGCCCAATGAATCAGTAGCGCCTCTTACTACACAATGCAGTACCTGGGAATGGGGCGCCCGAGTGTCAGGCTGCCTGTCCAGGGCACTAACATGCAAAATGGTGATGGGGAGAGAGGACAATATGAACTATGCTGCACTTGAAATTAATTCTTTAAAATATATATTTTAAGCTAAATATTTTTAGATTGAGTTGGCAGATTGTGGTAGAATCTCCATATTGTCAGTTCCAGCATCAATAGTGCCAAAAAGACATACTGTGAACTTCAATATTAATAAGACAGCTTTTATTTAAATTCTTAGAAATCCTTGTATTACAAATGTTGTGATAGATTTTATTTATAGCTCAGACTTATATTCCTTATGGTAATAGCTCTGCCTCCCTATCATCTCTCTGGAACAGCATGCAGCATGCATCACATTCCATAAATTACTGGCAGGAAATCTGTAACCAAGAGCAGTCATTGTAACATTGAATGCCAGTGGGAATGTGTTGAAATTTCTACTTTAATTTTATTCACCTTTCAGAACATATCTATAGAAAACCCCAGTACCAGCCTTTCACCAGCAAGGTCCCTAATGATACTGACTTAGCACATAAATACAAAGAATCAGATTTTTACTACAGTAGCTGTTAACCACAATCAATATTTGTCTGATTACACTCCTGTGAAGTGCCTTGGAGCATTTTACTATGTTAAAGGTGTCATATAAATGCAAGTTGTTATCATTGTAACATATGCATCTTGCCTCCCCAGGGAAAACGTGATCATTCAATATAAACTAGAGGGAAAGAAACATTAGATCCCCAGACAACCCTTGTAAACAGACTGCGATTTCTTACATTTCTACCCTAAGCTAAAAAAAAACCAAGGAAACATTACAAATTTTTGCTATATGTCCTTGGTGATCCTTTATTTAGGTCTATCTCTGTAACTTCTGTAAATCAACATTTGCTGAATGCTATCCAGTGTGATGTTGCTCCTCACTACCACTGCCTCCTCTCAATTTCTCTAGGCTCTATTGCATCTGAGGTAACGGTGTGAAGCATGAACCAGAAAGTTGAAATGGACTGGGATAAAATACTTTGTAGAATTAATCTGAAGCAGAGCACACTTTAATACCATATACTGGGATTTTTATACTTCACAGAAGCCACCTATTCCAGATGGGATGTATCCTAGGTTACTGATGGAAGTAAGGATGGAAATTGCGGAGGCTCTTCCAATCCTCCTTGGATATGGGGATGGTGCCAGAGGACTGGAGAATTGCAAAAGTTACACCCCTGTTCAAAAAAGAGGAGCACGATAAATCTGGCAATAACAGACCAGTCAGCTTAACGTCAGTAGTGGGGAAACTTTTAGAGACAATATTCCAGGACAAAATTAATTGGCACTTGGAAAAGTATGGGCTAATAAATGAAAGTCAGCACGGATTCGTTAATGGAAAATCGTGTTTGACTAACTTGATTGAGTTCTTTGAAAAACTACCGGAGAAGGTTGATGAGGGTAATACGGCTGATGTTGTGTTTAGGGACTTTCAAAAGGCGTTTGATAAAGTACCACATAATAGAATTGTTAGCAAGATTAAAGCCCATGGAATTAAAGGGACAGTGGCATCATGGATACAAAATTGGCTAAGGGACAGAAAGCAGAGAGCAGTGGTGAACGGTTGATTTTCAGACTGGAGGGAAGTATATAGTGGTATTCCCCAGGATTCGGTATTAGAACCACTGCTCTTTTTGATATATGTTAATGACCTAGGCTTGGGTGTAGAGGGTATCATTTCAAAGTTTGCAGATGACAGGAAACTCAGAAATGTAGTAAACAATGCGGAGGACAGTAACAGACTTCAGGGACAGTATAAACCATCATTTAGAAAGGCACGGAGTAATCAAGGACAGTCAACATGGATTTGTTAAGGGAAGGTCGTGCCTGACTAACTTGATTGAATTTTTTGAGGAGGTAACAAGGAGGGTCAGTGCGTTTGATGTAGTCTACATGGATTTTAGCAAGGCTTTTGACAAGGTCCCACAGGACAGACTGGTCTAAAAAGTAAAAGCCCATGGGATCCAAAGGAAAGTGTCAAATTGGATCCAAAATTGGCTCACTGGCAGGGTGCAAAGGGTAATAGTCAACAGGTGATTTTGTGACTGGAAGGCTGTTTCCAGTGGGGTTCTGCAGGGCTCAGTACTAGGTCCCTTGCGTTTTGTGATATATATTAATGATTTAGACTTAAATGTGGGGGGCATGATTAAGAAGTTTGCAGACGATGCAAAAATTGGCTGTGTGGTTGATAGTGAGGAGGAAAGTTGTAGACTGCAAGATGATATCAGTGGACTGTCAGGTGGGCAGAAAAGTGGCAAATGGAATTCAATCTGGAGAAGTGTGAGGTAATCCATTTAGAGAGGTCAAACAAGGCAAGGGAATAAACAATAAATGGAAAGATACTGAGAGATGTAGAGGAAGAGAGGGACCTTGGAGTGCATGTCCACAGATCCCTAAAGGTAGCAGGACAGGTAGATAAGGTGTTTAAGATGGCATACGGGATACTTTCCTTTATTAGCCAAGGCATAGACTATAAGAGCAGGGAGGTTATGCTAGAACTGTATAAAACACTAGTTAGGCCACAACCTGAGTACTGTAATTGTACTAGAGAGGGTACAAAGGAGATTTACGAGGATGTTGCCAGGACTGAAGAATTTTAGCTATGAGGAAAGATTGGATAGGCTGGGGTTGTTTTCTTCGGAACAGAGGAGGCTAAGGAGTGATTTAATGTGGGGTCTAGATAGAGTGGACAGGAAGGACCTATTTTCCCTTAGCAGAGATGTTAATAACTAGGGGATATAGATTTAAAGTAATTGGTAGAAGGATTAGAGAGGAGCTGAGGAAATTTGTTTTCACTCAGAACGTGGTGAGGGTTCTGGAACTCACTACCTGAAAGGTTGGTAGAAGCAGAAACCCACATCACATTTAAAAGGTACTTGGATATGAACTGGAAGTGCCATAACCTACAAGGTTACGGATCAAATGCTGGAAAGTGGGATTAGGCTGGGTAGCTCTATTTCAACCGGCACAGACACGATGGGCTGAATGGCCTCCTTCTGTGGCGTAAATTTTTTATGTTTCAGGAGGACATAGACAGGCTGGTGAAATGGGCAGACTCGTGGCAGATGAAATTTAATGCAGAGAAGTGTAAAGTGATACGTTTTGATAGGAAGAATGAGGAGAGGCAATATAAGCTAAATGATACAATTTTAAAGGGAGTGCAGGAACAGAGAGGCCAGGGGGTGTATATGCACAGACCTTTGAAGGTGGCAGGACAAGTTGAGGAGGCTGTTAAAAAAGGTCATAGGATCCTGAGCTTTATTAATAGAGGCATAGGGCTTGATTTTAAAACAGAACTGCAGGTGTGTTGGGGGCAAAGAAAATCGGGATTTCCAGGAGCGGGCAGAAATCCCGGCTCCGACACATCTAAGAACGCGCATGACCCAGAGTCATCTGGGTACGCGCGCCGTTCCAGGACCCGGAAGTCCCCGACGGGATGATATTTTAACAAGGAATTCAAGTACTTGAAATGTGCATAAATCTAATTAAGAGTGAAGGCAAGTGAATTCAACGCTGCCTCAGCGTGTTTCCCGTGCTGTGTGAAACATGCCATGGCAAAGGAGCCATGTTTCAGCCGGCAGCCATTTGGACATTTAAATCCCTGTTTGACAGATGGATATAAAAGGTGAGTTATTGCAGCAGGGCACTCAGTTCTCTCAGACAAGCTTTTGACTGGGAGATCTTTGTGTTTAGACTGAGAATTCTTAGTTTCCACTCAGAATTGTTCTGTTTACACATATTTATTAACTTTTCGGACCCCCTCAGGATGGGGGGCGCGTTGGCTGCATTCACCAATACATCCGAGGACGAGCAACATCACCATCCTCGCCAGGCACGGCATGCACTTCCACCTCTTGGAGCTCCATAACACAGTGCTGCGCCATAGGCACCTGCACAAGAGCACAGAGGGGTAGAACAAAGGGAGCGACGTCGTAGGAGGCACTACCCTCGTGAGAGGGTCTACGGACCAAGGCTCAGCTTCCTGGACCTCTCTGAGGAGCAGTGCCTATGATGGCTGAGAGTGAGTCGCTAGGTCATCGCAGACATCTGCAGCCTCCTTCATGCCGAGCTGCTCCTGGCTGGGCCTGGCGGCATCTCAATACCTATCACATTTAAAGTGACTACATGCTAATATATTACCCACAATCTCATGAGCCCTTACCTTGTGTTACAACTTTTAATGTGGCACCTTATCGAGTGCCTTTTGAAAATACAAATATACTACATCCATTGGTTCCCCTTTATCTACCCTGCTAGTTACATCCTCAAAAAGCTCTAATAAATTTGTCAAACATGATTTCCCTTTCATAAAGCCATGTTAACTCTGCCTAATTATATTATGATTTTCTAAGTGACCTGTTACCACTTCCTTAATAATCGATTTCAGCATTTTCACGACGACCTAACAGGCTAACTGGCCTGTAGTTCACTGTTTTCTCTCTCCCTCCCTTCTTGAATGTAAGGAATCTTACAACACCAGGTTATAGTCCTTCTTGAAGAGCGGGGTAACATTTGCTACCTTCCAGTCCACTGGGACCGTTCCAGAATCTAGAGAAGTTTGGAAAGTCATAACCAATGCATCCACTATCTCTGCAGCCACCTCTTTTAGAACCCTAGGGTGTAGGCCATCAGGTCCAGGGGATTTGTCGGCTTTTAGTCCCATTAGTTTGTCCAGCACTTTTGCTCTAGTGATATTAATTGTTTTAAGTTCCTCACTCTCATTTACCCCTTGATTCCCCGCTATTTTTATTATGCTTTTTGTGTCTTCTACTGTGAAGACAGATACAAAATATTTATTTAACATATCTGCCATTTCCTGATTCCCCATTATAATGTCTTGTCTCAGCCTTTAAGGGACCAACGTTTACTTTTACTACTCTCTTCCTTTTTACATACTTGTAGAAGCTCTTGCAATCTTTTTATATTTCTTGCTAGTTTACTTTCATATTCTATTTTCTCCCTTTTTATCAATTTTTTGGTCGTCCTTTGTTGGTTTCTAAAACTCTCCCAATCCCCAGGCTTATTACTCTTCTTGGGAACAGTATAGGCCTCGTCTTTCAATCTAATACTCTTCTTAACTTCTTTAGTTAGCCACGGGTGGATCACTTTTCCCATAGAGCATTTATTTCTCAATTGAATGTATACTTGTTGAGAATATTGAAATATTTCTTTAAATGTTTGCTATTGCTTTTCAACTGTCAAACCCTTTAATTTAATTTCCCAATCTACCTTTGACAACTCGCCCCTAATTCCTATATAATTGGCTTTATTTAAGTTTAAGACTCTAGTTTCTGACTTAAATATGTTACTTTCAAACTGAATGTGAAATTCTATCATATTATGAGCCGTGCTTGAAGCTCAACGGATACTAGCCTTCTCCCCATCACAGACATTCCCACATTTACCTGCAACACTATCTCAGACATTTCCACAGTTACCTGCGACACTACCTCAGACATTTCAGCAGTCATGTGCGACACTATCTCAGACAGTTGCTCACGTCCCTGTGACACTATCTCAGATTCCCTCACGTACCTGTGCCACTATTCCACTAATGCAGGAGTTGGACTCCTCCATCCTCTGCGCGATTGTGTTGAGTGTGCGTGGCACCTGTTCCAGTACCTTGCAAATGTGCTGCTGTCCCTCAATCATTCTCCTTTTAAAGGATGGCCCCCGGGGTTCAACATCTGCGTCCGGCTGAGCAGAGCCTGACACAGATTCTCCACAACTGCCCCTGCAACCAGTGTCTGCTCGTGCTCATTTGTGTGTGGTGACTCACCAGGTGCCAACCCAACTAACTGACTAGGAGCCACCGAGGTGTGAGTATCTGCGCTGGTGGATGGCTCACTAAGATGTGAAGGTGTGCCCTCTGAGGAATCGCCCTCTGCCAACACTGAGATTGTTGAAGAGCCTGTACGAGAACAGAAGGCAATATTAAGCATCATCACAGATGTGTCATGTTGCGATGAGCATACTGAGGTGTTCAACAGGCCAAGCATTGTTAACATCGATTCTTGTGTGTGATGAATGTTAAAGTTGTGTCACCAGACGTTTGTGGGGTGCCAGTCTCGGAGTCCCCGACGGACAGGCACTCGAGGGTGCGGCTGATCTCCAGGGCCTCCTGCTCAGCCTCTGTGAGAACCACTATTTGTAGTATAATCAAAGCAGCAATAACAAATCAGGAAGAGGCAGTTCCAAATATTTTTCATACTTGTACATAAGCGTTAAAAAAAGCAGTGACTACTACATCTGTACGTACTCTAAATACAGTATAAAATTCACAACTTTTGGTACATTGCGGGTGCACAGTCCACCCACTGGGCAGCTTTCGGACGCCACACCCTGAAACAAGGTTAAGGGGCATCAATTAAGTCAAGAAAGTTACATTAAACCTTTATAAAACACTGGTTAGGCCTCAGTGGAGTATTGTGTTTGAATCTGGGCACCATATTTTAGGAAGGATGTCAAGGCCTTAGAGAGGGTGCAGAAGAGATTTACGAGAACGGTACCAGGAATGAGAGACTTCAGTTATGTGGAGAGACTGGAAAAGCTGGGGTTGTTCTCCTTAGAGCAGAGAAGGTTAAGGGAAGATTTGATAGAGATGATCAAAATCATGAACAGTTTTGATAGAGTAAATAAGGAGAAACTGTTTCCAGTGGCAGAAGGGTCGATAACCAGAGGAGACAGATTTAAGGTGATCGGCAAAAAGGCCAGAGGCGACATGAAACATTTTTTTATGCAGCGAGTTGTAATGATCTGGAATGCACTGCCTGAATGGGTGGTGGAAGCAGGTTCAATAGTAACTTTCAAAAGGGAATTAGATAAATATTGGAAGGGAAAAAAATTCAGGGCAATGGGGAAAGAGCAGGGGAGTGGGACTAATTGGATAGCTCTTTCAAAGAGCCGGCACAGGCATGATGGGCCGAATGGCTTCCTCCTGTGCTGTACCGTACTATGATAAGCCACATTGCATAATTTATGACGGTTTCATTTGCTACTAACTGTGAACTCCTTCAGACTATCCAACAGCGGCATGCATCAGAGCATCATTATGATGGTGTATCACATATTTTCTCACTAGTTTGGAACAGCTGTATTTGACTAAGATTATGGCACCTCTTTAGCAATGTTTGCTCTTTAATCTCCAAGATTTGACATTGGACTATTCTCTTGATTGCACTTGATTTTTTTGAAGTACGGTTTTGCTTTCAGCCTAATAAAACAACATGCGGTCTAGCTTCTGAACTTGTAAGAGATAAGCCTGTTTACTTCACTGTGAAAGAATTGTGGAGCAAAAACAGGTGCAGAGAAATTAGTCAATATTCTGCCTACAACCTATTTCTGTACAATTTTAGGCCACTAGTCACTGAGGTTTGGAACAATCCATTCTACCTGACAACTTTGTACTTTCTACTGTCAAACTGAAATCATCCAGGACAAAGCAGTCTGCTTAATCGGCACTTCATTCACTGGCCTAAACATCCACCCCCTCCACCACCAGCATACAGTGACTGCAGTGTGTACTGTCTACAGGATGCACTGCACCATATCGGCTGAGTGGAGTGACCAAAAGCTATTTTGCTAGGATGTGCCCGCTGCCCTTCCAAGAGTTGAAGATTCAAAATGCACAATAGCTCTTCAGCTCTAAAGGGAACTTAAAAGTAAGAAATTTAAGGTGATCAATCCAGCCTCGGGCCTTTTCTGGGACATAACTGCCGAGAGTTCCATTATGGCCGTACTGGGCAGGAAAGCACACTATAAGCCGCCTTGATGTGGGGAAGGGGGTATGCAGAAGATCTACGCATGCCCCCACCGCCCACTGGAAAATGCTGGCGCTAAAAGCAAAGGGTGGAATCCTGATGGAACCGGGTTCTGGTGGTCACAGTCAGGCTTACTCTCCACCTTTAGAATCGACTGCAATTTCGGGCCTTACATTCCTCAGGCTCCAGCCTTTTGTGAATCCCGCCTTCCTTCGCTCCATCCTTTGTGACAAAGTCTTCAGTCACCCATGTCCTTCTCTCTCAAATTTCCTCCCCAAATTCCTCCACCTCACCCCCTTTAAAAACCTTCTCAAAATCCAACTCTGCAACAAAACTTTCAGCTGCCTATTCTAATCTCCTCCTACTTGACTCAGTGTCCCTTTTCCTTATGCCTGTCTGTGAAGCACCTTGGGATGTTTGTTACATTAACAGTGCTATATAAATTATTATTGTTGTTGTGATGGTGGTGGTGTCCGGCAGTAGAGGGAAGATATGTAAACACCTTCAAAAGAAGCCATCTCATCAGACCCTTCTTCTGCAAACCCTACTGCTGGACTAAGTGGGTGGATGAGATCATTTTGGATTGCCAACTCTGAAGTAATCCTGGAAGTTTGATCACGTGACGTCTGGTCAAATGACATCTGATCACATGACATTGGATCATGTGATGTCTGTAAATGTTATTGTTTGTATCTTATAAAGGTTGGGTCCCCTGTAGTTGAGTATCTTTGCTCGTGGTTTCGTGCCAGCAGCTGTTGTGTGAGAATTCCAAGAACTAGGAGGCCACCTGCAAGCAGGCAAAGAAGGAAAACCAAGGGCAGACAAGAGGGAAAACTGAGGGCGGGGAAGAGGGGAAACCAAGGGCGGGGAAGGGATTCGTAGGGGAAAGCCAGAGGTGGAATACACTTTGATTCCACCAGTAACTCACTGAAATTGCACCGGTGACTAATAGTAATAGAATCCCTTCCCCGCCCTTGGTTTCCCCTCTTCCCCACCCTCAGTTTCCCCTCTTGTCTGCCCTTGGTTTTCCTTCTTTGCCTGCTTGCAGGTGGCCTCCTAGTTCTTGGAATTCTCACACAACAGCTGCTGGCATGAAACCACGAGCAAAGATACTCAACTACAGGGGACCCAACCTTTATAAGATACATACAATAACATTTACAGATGTCACATGATCCAATGTCATGTGATCAGATGACATTTGACCAGACGTCATGTGATCAAACTTCCAGGATTACTTCAGAGTTGGCAATCCAAAATGATCTCATCCATCCACTTATAGTGCATGCTTTACACCTTATTTCTCTGGAGGTGCGGTAGAGGAACATTTACATTGGGTGCATGCCTAACATGAAGGAAGAGTTTGCGTGTACACAAAGGTTCTTACACTTACTTTGGCATTATCCTGATGCCACTGAACATTTTACTCATTTGCTGCCAGGTGTACCAGACCTGGGATACTCGGTCAGCGACCTTCATCCATATGTCTTGCATCTGGGAGATGCATCCAACAGGGCCACCATCCTCCGCTGAACCTCTTACAGCAACGTCTTCAACAAGTCATTACTGAAGGCAAGAGTCTTTGGTGCCTTCTTTATCGTGCATAAGGTGCTGCCAAATTTGTTTCCCCTTTTAGCTGACAAATTCCAAGCAATTCCCCTATACAGGCAAGCAGTGGTCCTTTAAATGCTGCTGACTCAGTGAATGTTTAGGCCTTCCTTTCCCTCCCATGATATCCTCTGGAACTCCTTCCCCACACTTACCTGAATCCCAGCAGGCAGCCATGGGCCGCCCAATTTTCCAGAGGATAGCAGCCATATCCTGCCCGTTCCAGACAGGAAGTGGACCGGCAGCATGGTAATGAGGCCTGGCAGTTAAAATCGGCATAGCCTCATGCTGCTGTCAGGTGGGGTCCAGCTGAGAGTTAAAATCGACCTCATTCTGTCCTCAATTGTCCTTATTTGTATAGCATTGTCTTCTAAAATGATTAGACATCTCCAATTTGGGCCAACACAGATTTTTCAGAATGAATCCAGGTTACAATGATTCAGATTAATTTAAATTCAGAATTTACTTGGAGATTATTCCTGGAGATGAGTCCCCCAGCTTCACCTTCTGTGAAAATGTCATGTTTCTGGAATTATTCTTTTGTATTGTAGCTTAAAAGTGAAACCTTTTTTTTACAAAATAACTTTACACTGCTTCTGATCAAGAAGACAGTTATTTGATATTTCTGTCAACACAATGATAGAAGTTATTTTCTAAGTACGTACCAAATTGTTGCCTAGCAACAGCATATCAAGCTGTCACAGGTGCTTTGTTGAAAACAACAAAGAACCAATTACAGCAGAAATGACAACCATATGTAAATTTATATATCCTGGAAGCTGTAATTTACAAATGAACAAGCATGTAGACAGCTAACTGGGTATTTTACTGTGCCCATTTCATTTTTAAGTGGTCTATAATATTTTAGTACCAGCATCGTTATGCCAGGCTCGCAAAGGACTGTTCCCCACTTTAATTAACAGTGACGCAAATCTCTAGGATTTGCATTTTATCCAAATCAACCTCTTGTTAGCGTCAATAATCAGCAAGCATTCAGTAACTCACAACTGTAGTGCTATATATATACATATATGATCTATACCGTGAACACCATTGCAAGCCAATCTGAAGATAGCAATTTTTTTTACCATTTCTTGGATTCAATTTTTGCTTATCATAATGAGAGCTGGTAGTACTTGGAAGAAAGGAAAGTTTTCTAGTTTTAGATCTAGTGTCAACAGCAAGCAATTTCCAGGTGTTCTGCTAGCATTGCTCCTTCAAACAACAACAACAAAAACAGACAGATTAACAGCTCATTCTTCTCATTTGCTGTTTGCGAGACTTTGCTGTGTACAGTTGTTTGCGATGCTGTTAGACATTCTGTGTATCATAGTAGATACAGCAAAAGAGGAGGCCATTCGGCCCATCATGCCTGTGCCAGCTCTTTGAAAGAACTATTCATTTAGCCTCATTCACCTTTCAGGCATTGCATTCCAGATCATTAAAACTCACTGCATAAAAAAATGTTTCCTCATGTCGCCTCTGGCTGTTTTGTCAATCGCTTTAAATCTGTGTCCTCTGGTTACCGACCCTTCTGCCACTGGAAACAGTTTCTCCTTATTTACTCTATCAAATCTCCCCTTAACCTTCTCTGTTCTGAGGAGAACAACCCCAGCTTCTCCAGTATCTCCACATAACTAAGTTCCTCATCCCTGGCACCATTCTAGTAAATCTCTTCTGCACCCTTTCTAAGGCCTTGACATCCTTCCTAAAGTGTGGTGCCCACAATTGGACACAATACTCCAGTTGAGGCCTAACCAGTGTTTTATAAAGGTTTAGCATAACTTCCTTACTTTTGTACTCTATGCCTCTATTAATAAAGCTAAGGGCCTATATGCTTTTTTAACAGCCTTCTCAACTTGTCCTGCCACCTTCAAAGATTTGTGTATGTGCACCTCCAGGTCTCTCTGTTCCTGCACCCTCTTTAAAATTGTACCATTTAGTTTATATTGTCTCTCCTCATTTTTCCTACCAAAATGCATCTGATAGGGTGCTATATAAATGCAAGTTCTTTCTAAACAGTTAGAAGATAATACGGTTAGGATCCTTTAAGTAAATAGGAAACTTATTGTGGTTATTTGTAGGCATGTTTATAGAATGCAAATCTATTCTTCCACAGACAAATCTCACACAAACTTTACAATACCAACATATTGTAATCTGATTGTTGGAAACAAACTTTCTCCTTATCCGTGTGGCTCAGGTATAGTGCGCCATCAGAATTTGTTGCTTAATGAGTGCCTGATCTCTGCTGGGCTGTCAGTTGATGTCATGATGCACAGAGGGAGGTTAGAGATTCCCCCTGGAAAATCCAGGGCATTCTTGTGTAATTCTTCATAGCCTGCAGAATAGTGTTGTTTGTGAACAATACTGTAGGGAAGAATGTTTTTTTTAAGCAATTATTTCTCCTCCCCATCCCTCCCAGTCCCTTCCCTCCCAATCCCATCTCTCCCCTCCCAGTCACTTCCCTCCCCTTCTTCAGTCTTTTTTAAGGATGATTCCATAGGCACCAGGCATTCTTCAATAACTCACCCAATGGTTATTAATTATGTGTTCCTGTTCATAGGCTAAACACCTACAGTAGATATCACAGCTGAGGCAGATCCTCACCTGACATCCACGCAAGTGCATTTCCAACAGGGCTGGCTGGATAGGCATCAGAAGTGGGAATATGTTGGTTGAGTTTATCCCCTTCCCTAACCCAGGAGTGCTGCAGCATCCCTGACATGGTCCTGGCTAGTTCAACTAACATGGGACAGACAGGAAATAAAACTGGGGCCTTTCTGGTTTCGAAATCTCAGTAATTAACATATAAACTCATTGAGCCATCAGGAGAGTTTGAGGGAAAATACTTTCAATCTAAATAACTCCATAAGCACTGCAGAAAAAAGGCTTTGAATATCTCCTAGCTTAGTAGACAAAGCTCCATTTTCCAAGTGAAAAGATGTCATATTGGAGATGCTTCTAGCCAGAGAAGAACCCTTTAGTAGCGTATTTGGTACATAAGAACATAAGAAATAGGAGCAGGAGGAGGCCAATCGGCCCCTCAAGCCTGCTCCGCCATTCAATAAGATCATGGCTGATCTGATCCTAACCTCAAATCTAAATTCATGTCCAATTTCCTGCCCGCTCCCCGTAACCCCTAATTCCCTTTACTTCTAGGAAACTGTCTATTTCTGTTTTAAATTTATTTAATGATGTAGCTTCCACAGCTTCCTGGGGCAGCAAATTCCACAGACCTACTACCCTCTGAGTGAAGAAGTTTCTCCTCATCTCAGTTTTGAAAGAGCAGCCCCTTATTCTAAGATTATGCCCCCTAGTTCTAGTTTCACCCATCCTTGGGAACATCCTTACCGCATCCACCCGATCAAGCCCCTTCACAATCTTATATGTTTCAATAAGATCGCCTCTCATTCTTCTGAACTCCAATGAGTAGAGTCCCAATCTACTCAACCTCACCTCATATGTCCGCCCCCTAATGGTAAATGTCCCATGTGTTGTAGAATTGAGCCAAATAAACCAAGAAGGTTGCAAGTTTAATCCACGGTCTGTGCTGAGTTTGTTGATCTAAGCCGATGGAAGGATGCACTATAGGTGCCCTCAGCCTGCCTGAAATATGGAAGAGAAAATCAGCCAGGGTTCTTGTTCCTAATTGCTATCCAATGATGTCTGCTGGAAGGTGAGTGTGTGGATATTAGGTGAGGACAGGATTGGACACGTTGGGGGTGATTTTAGGAGGCATTTGTGGGTGCGTTGGGGGCGGGGGTGCTCCGAAAATAAGGAAATCCCGTTCGGGTTCGGAAGCCAGCTCCAAGCCACCGACTTCCGAGTTTCCCAGGAACCCACTTGTATGTGCGCGGATGACCCAAAAACGGAAGTCCCACCAACAATTAAAGCCAGCGGGATGACAAAGAGCCAAATGTACCTCATTGAGATACTTAAGGCACTTTACCTTTTTTTTAATTCGTTCATGGGATGCGGGCCTCGCTGGCGAGGCCAGCATTTATTGCCCATCCCTAATTGCCCTTGAGAAGGTGGTGGTGAGCTGCCTTCTTGAACCGCTGCAGTCCGTGTGGTGAAGGTTCTCCCACAGTGCTGTTAGGTAGGGAGTTCCAGGATTTTGACCCGGCGACGATAAAAGAACGTCAATATATTTCCAAGTCGGGATGGTGTGTGACTTGGAGGGGAACGTGCAGGTGGTGTTGTTCCCATGTGCCTGCTGCCCTTGTCTTTCTAGGTGGTAGAGGTCGTGGGTTTGGGAGGTGCTGTTGAAGAAGCCTTGGCGAGTTGCTGCAGTTCATCCTGTGGATGGTACATACTGCAGCCACAGTGCGCCGGTGGTGGAGGGAGTGAATGTTTAGGGTGGTGGATGGGGTGCCAATCAAGCGGGCTGCTTTGTCCTGGATGGTGTCAAGCTTCTTGAGTGTTGTTGGAGAGTATTCCACACACTCCTGACTTGTGCCTTGTAGATGGTGGAAAGGCTTTGGGGAGTCAGGAGGTGAATCACTCGCTGCAGAATACCCAGCCTCTGACCTGCTCTTGTAGCCACAGTATTTATGTGGCTGGTCCAGTTAAGTTTCTGGTCAATGGTGTCCCCCAGGATGTTGATGGTGGGGCGATGGTAATGCCGTTGAATGTCAAAGGGAGGTGATTAGATCCTCTCTTGTTGGAGATGGTCATTGCCTGGCACTTGTCTGGCGTGAATGTTACTTGTCACTTATCAGCCCAAGCCGAGATTATGTCCAGGTCTTGCTGCATGCGGGCACGGACTGCTTCATTATCTGAGGGGTTGCGAATGGAACTGAACACTGTACAATCATCAGCGAACATCCCCATTTCTGACCTTAAGATGGAGAGAAGGTCATTGATGAAGCAGCTGAAGATGGTTGGGCCTAGGACACTGCCCTGAGGAACTCCTGCAGCAGTGTACCGGGGCTGAAATATTTGGCCTCCAACAACCACTACCATCTTCCTTTGTGCTAGGTACGACTCCAGCCACTGGAGAGTTTTCCCCCTGATTCCCATTGACTTCAGTTTTACTAGGGCTGCTTGGTGCCACACTCGGTCAAATGCTGCCTTGATGTCAAGGGCAGTTACTCTCACCTCACCTCTGGAATTCAGCTCTTTTGGACCAAGGCTGTAATGAGGTCTGGAGCCGAGTGGTCCTGGCTGAACCCAAACTGAGCATCGATGAGCAGGTTATTGGTGAGTAAGTGCCGCTTGACAGCACTGTCGACGACACCTTCCATCACTTTGCTGATGATTGAGAGTAGACTGACTGATGATGCAGTAATTGGCCGGATTGGATTTGTCCTGCTTTTTGTGGACAGGACATACCTGGGCAATTTTCCACATTGTCGGGTAGATGCCAGTGTTGTAGTTGTACTAGAACAGTTTGGCTAGAGGCGCAGCTAGTTCTGGAGCACAAGTCTTCAGCACCTCAGCCGGGATATTTTCGGTGCCCATAGCCTTTGTTGTATCCAGTGCACTCAACCGTTTCTTGATGTCATGTGGAGTGAATCGAATTGGCTGAAGACTGGCTTCTGTGATGGTGGGGATATCGAGAGGAGGCCGAGATGGATCATCCACTTGGCACTTCTGGCTGAAGATGGTTGCAAACGCTTCAGCCTTGTCTTTTGCACTCACGTGCTGGACTCTGCCATCATTGAGGATGGGGATGTTTACAGAGCCTCCTCCTCCCGTTAGTTGTTTAATTGTCCACCACCATTCACGACTGGATGTGGCAGGACTGCAGAGCTTTGATCTGATCCATTGGTTGTGGAATCGCTTAGCTCTGTCTATAGCATGTTGCTTCCGCTGTTTAGCATGCATGTAGTCCTGTGTTGTAGCTTCACCAGTTTGGCACCTCATTTTTAGGTACGCCTGGTGCTGCTCCCGGCATGCTCTTCTACACTCCTCATTGAACCAGGGTTGATCCCCTGGCTTGTTGGTAATGGTGGAGTGAGGAACATGCCAGGCCATGAGGTTACAGATTGTGCTGGAATACAAATTTGCTGCTGCTGCAGATGGCCCACAGCGCCTCATGGATGCCCAGTTTTGAGCTGCTAGATCTGTTCTGAATCTATCCCATTTAGCACGGTGGTAGTGCCACACAACACCTGTGACAGATTAAGTAGTTCGAAAGATTTTGAACTTACCTGGGCGGCTTGCCCACCGCTTCTGATTCATGCCTGGTTTCACCGGGCATGAAGGGTCGGATCAGGGAACAAGAAACTAAATAAATTAAATTAAAAAACCACGGAAGGAAGTGAAAACACTAAATGAAGCTACCATTGCACCGTGCTCCGATGTCCGCTGTCTCCCGCTCCGATGCCCCCCTCTTCACATCCCCAATCTCCACCCGATGTCCCCCTCTTCACCCCCCCCAATGTTCCCCCCCACCCCGATCTTTCCCTCTCCCCCCGATCTTCCCCTCTCCCCACCCCCCCTCCCCCGGTCTTCCAGTCCAGTGCCGGATCTTCCATTCTCCCCCTGCGCCCCCCCCCCCCCCCCGGTCTACCGTTCCAGTGTTCTCTCTCTTTCTTCCCCATCCCCCCCACCCACTACCATTGCAACTCCTGACGGCAGCCAGCTTGTCAATCAGGCTGGCTGCTGGGCGCAAAACCTAATCAACATGCGATCGTGTCGGAAACGGTAAGTTTTGTTCATGCGGGTTTGCCACACGCTCCTTCACCGCCCCTCCCCCCCCACTGCCAACCCGCCGCCATTGTAAAATCGAGCCCATTGTTCGTAAGTGATGTTGCCCACAAATGAATAGGCTAATGATATTCACTGTTTAACTTCCTCTGTTTAAGAATGACTGTTAGAGCAAGGTATTGGAGGACTGCCAATAGAACCATCAGTCACCAAGTTGAGTAGGGGAGAGACAAAATGAAAAAAAGAATTGGGGATGTTGTTAGGTCTGATCAGGTGGTCTATGTGGTAGCTCTATTTTGAGCCTGCTTTAGTTCTGTTAAGTAGAGTTTGGTTCCTCATCTTTCTGCTCAATTATATCTGTAAAATTTAGTTTTAGACAGGACTAAAGTCATAAATTATTTCAAACTGTTACAAACCAGTAATGAAGATACAGAAACAGATTGGTAGTGAGTCTTCCTTTGCTGCATCATAAACAAATGCGGTTGTTAAAAATGTGACTGAGAAATTGATGGTAATATCATAAAAGGTATGTATAATATTATAAGCTTGTCAGCAATGCAACAGTTATATTAAAGTAGCCTTAGTGGATCGTATACAAGTACTTGAACAAGGTATGAGAAATGGGCTGAATAGATTTTTCTCATTCCCACCTTTGTATATTCTTATAAATGAAATATTCAATTTATATTCAGAAAACCACCAAATCAATATATATATGTAAATTTGTCTTTTAATTTAGCAAGATACAAACAATCAATGAAGCAGTAGGGAATGAATATCTACTGAATTACAGTGGATGTAGGAGGGGTTAACAGTCTCTTTCCTACTTAGTTTTTCATAGAAGATGCACCTTTATATTGGATGGAGGTTACCCTGAGGGAAAAATTGGATAGGGGCCGTTTTTGGGCATAGGTAGCGTGATGTGCTATGACCCCACGCCCAATGGCCCCTGCCCAGGCAGGACGCAAGTTTCAGCCCACAGGAGGACTTACCTGCAATCAGCATTCCATTCCAGGCCTTGCACTGGAATCAATGCAATTTGCACTTTCCACCACTAGAGGAAGCACAATCTCTTAAAGGGAGGATATTTCTTGGAAATCTCTTAAAGGTAGTTGGTACCTGTTATTTGCTGAAAATAAGTCTACTGTCTGCACGGAGTCTGAACAGAGATCAGACATTGCACACGTAAAACACAGATACAGGTCCCTATGTTTACACACTGATGAGTTATGTTAAACCTTGAATAAAGGTTGCACACTACTCAATCCAACATCCTCCAATCTGCACACCAGACCGCAACAATCTGCCGATCTGAGTTGGTACCAGGCCTGCGAGAGTGCATGCACTAAGCTTCTCTGCAGATGCACTAGAGACCTTGGTGCAAGAGGTGGACAGAAGGAGGGACAGGGGGCAGGGGCAAGAGGCCCTCCAGACATATATCCAAAAGGCAGTGGGAGGCAGCGGGGGATGAAGTTAATGCCAAGCGCATAGCATCATGAACATGGATGCAGTGCAGTAAGAAGTTCAATGCTTTGACATGAGTGGTCAAGGTGAGTGAGGTCAAGTGTCAAGTGGCGTCTCCTACCAACTGCACCGCTCTCTACACCCCCCATCCCCCACATACCAACAAACTCTTTCCATCAGTACTCAATTCTTCCAACCAGATGCTTCCTCTCACCCTTATCCATTACCACTGTTTCAAGCCGCCCACCCACAACTCACAGGCCACACACACTGGCACCTATTCAACCATGACAGGCACATCACCCAGACACACGTCGCGCTTTCTTGCAGGAGAAGCTAGCGCATATCAAGAGGCAACAAGTGGCAGTGGCATTTAGCCCCTCGAGCCATTCAATGAGATCATGGTGGACCTGTGACCTAACTCCATATACCCATATCCCTTAATACCCTTGATTCACAGAAATCTATCAATCTCAGAATTAACTTTCACAAGTGAGCTAGCATCAACTGCCGTTTGCAGAAGAGCGTTCCAAACATTTCCTACCCTTTGCGTGTAGAAGTATTTTCTAACTTCACTCCTGCACGTCCCGGCTCTAAATGTTAGACTATGTCCCCGGGTCCTAGTATTCAAGTGTTGGAGACCTCCAAAAACAGTTACAAATGTCTTAGCAACCAGAAGCAATAATCCAGCCACTAACCTGTATGGTCCCTTTACATAGCGCTGGTTGGGGGGTCCTCCAGGCACTCTAAGACACGTTCAGATGGTTGGGGTTAAGACTGCGTTGAATTGAGCGTTAAGTCCCAAAATGGGGTCTATCAGCCATTTTCTCCCTACTTTACATGATTCCAGGATTCATTATCTGCGCCTGTGCTATCTCCTATACCAAGATGGCGTCTGGCGCACATCATGTGGAAACATGCGTGCGCATCCAAGACGCAATCTTGGATGTCACAGAGGCCGTGTAGTGCCGAAACAATGGGCGCTACATGGCCTAATTTAGCGCCCCCTGTGTTTTGTCTTTGATCTTTAACTTTCACATGTGTTTTACATTTGCATCGTCATTTAATTATGTACTTCTATTCAATTATCCTATGAAAATTCAAATCAATATACATTTAAGATAAAGGTGTAATCAACTGCAATGTTAGTTCTCTTAAGTATTTTTGTGTTACGACTTCTTTAGAATTCTGCCATTTTTGTGTTTGGATTCACAACTTGGATTTCTATGGCATTGCCTCACAAATGAACGTCTCAAAACATCTTACAAAGTGGATGAAAAATGTGGAATTGAAGAGAATAAGGAAAGTAGTCAAAACAAGATTGAAGGGAGGACTAGAAGGCATTTGACAACAGGGAGTGAGTTAACAAGGTGGAGGATTTTAGGAAGGGAGTTCCAGAGGTCAGGGGAGTAATGGCTGTAGGAGTGGCTGCTAATCATGGAGTGGGGATGAGGAGTAGGCCAGTGCTAGAGAACAGAATTCTGGCAAGAACATATGGCTGGAGGAGATCCCTGAAACAGGGAGGGTGAGGCCGTGCAGGGGTTTGAAAGCAAGAACTAGAATCTTAAAATCAATCTGCTGTGGCAGAGACATTTAATGGTGTTCAGGCAATTGCCGTGAGGAAGCTGATTATATCAACACTTGTTCAGCTGCTGAGATCCCAGTCCGATCACACTTAATTCCTGTGCATGTGAAAGTGATAAACTGTCTGGATGGTGCAATAAGATAAGAAATAACTGCTCAACCCACAATACAAACAATCAAGCTGACTTTTAGGTGCCTGCAGGCTCCATCAGGGGTGCTTTATTAAGGGTTAAGTTTGAGGATATGTTGTATGTACTGCTGCACTTGACACCCCGAATCTTTCAGAATAAGTATATCCATTCCAGGACAAAATAGGGTTGGCAACCCCTTTATCTATTATATCTATTATATTTGTATGCACATAAGAATGAAAGAAAATCCTTAGATTTTTTACACAGATTGTAACATAAATATGTAATTTGCCAGTTGTGTGTATCAATTTTGGTAAAAACAGTTTTTTCTTTGTTTATATATCTCTGTGACATGAATTCCTGTCTTACGTAAAATCCTGTCCGATTAAACTAAGCTCAGAGGAGCACTGGCGAAGCACCGGAGGCAAAGCGTGAATGTAATCACTGAGCATCTGGCTTCAGACCTTTCTTTTGATGGCTAGCTTCCAGTGACTGTTTTTAATGTGTCAGTTTAGCTGTTACTTGGCTATTGCAGATCATATTATTTTTTTAAAAAGCAGTCTATTCCGCCTCCACAGGAGCCTACTGTAAACCAAACTAAAAGCTAACTCAGAATATATGGGCCCGACATTAGGAGGGAGGCGGGTTGGTTGGCAGCGGGGGGTTAACTGGGCACGTGGGTAACCCGCCCAGTAAAATTGGTGCGCTTCCTACGCGATCGCAAGTAAATTGAAGCTGCGCAGCGGACGGACTGCGCACCCGCATCTTCGGCTGTCAGCTGGAGGAGCCCTATTTAAAGGGGCAGTCCTCCACTGACTGATGCTGCAGAAAGGAGCCAAAATTACAGCATGGAGCAGCCCAGGGGAAAGGCTGCTCCCAGGTTTAATGATGCCTCATTCCAGGTCCTACTGGATGGGGTGAGGAGGAGGGGGAGGAGGAGGAGGAGGAGGGGGAAGACAGAGAACTTCTCCCCGGCGGACGGGAGGAAATGGCCTGCCTCTGCCACCATGAAGGCCTGGCTCGAGGTGGCAGAGGAGGTCACCACACCATCAACATATCACACACCTGCATACAGTGCAGGAGGCGCTTCAATGACCTAAGTAGGTCAGCCAAAGTGAGTACTCTTACTCATTCCCCTACACTCCGTCAGCCACATCACCGCCCCCACCCCACAACTCCTTCTGCGCTGCCAACACTACTCTATCACATCACTCCTCACTCCCACTCAAAGCTCATCCTCATCTTACCTGCACCTACTCACCTCGCCAGTACTCATCCCATCACTACCACTCAATCCAATCCTCATACAATCTTATGGCTCTATCTCATACTCACCCTCTGATGCATCTCTTTCACGGTCAGCCTCAACAAACCTGCAACTACCTGTGCTGCAGCCACGGAGCATGCATCACATATGTGTAGTAGGAAGCGTAAGGCAAACGTGTCGTGAGCATGAAGGGGACATCATGGTTTTTACTTATATTTGATTTCTGATCAACTCATATTACACATTATACTGTCACCATTACTGCCATGTCTTGGCCATTTTTGACTGGCTTGTGCAATAATGCCCTTTCCTGAGGACCCACGCCTGATGACACCCATTGTGTCACTGCAGAGTGGGTGCAGGTGTATTTGCAGGGCTGTTTTGTGCAGATGACTGAGAGACGCCGGCGATGTCCCCGGTTGCACCCTGGAAGGATGCGGAGGAGAAGTTGTTGAGGGCAGTGGTGACTTTGACAGCGACAGGAAAGAAGATGGTGCTCGGGCCAGCCGGGAGCAGCTCGGCATGAAGGAGGCTGCAGATGTCCACGACTACATGTCGAGTGACTCTGAGCCTCTGTGTGCACTGCTGCTCAGAGAGGTCCAGGAAGCTGAGCCTCGGTCTGTGGACCCTGTGGCGAGGGTAGTGCCCTCTGCGATGCATCTCTCTCTGC
Source organism: Heptranchias perlo (assembly GCF_035084215.1). NCBI lineage: Eukaryota > Metazoa > Chordata > Chondrichthyes > Hexanchiformes > Hexanchidae > Heptranchias > Heptranchias perlo. Next base: position 38,057,135 of record NC_090331.1, on the reverse strand, counting down.
AGTTGCCCCCCCCCCCCCCCCTTCTACTGTGCAGGAGGATGCGTCACAGCACTGTGTTGTGGAGCTCCACGAGTCAGAGGTGGACGGCGAGGCTGGTGATGCTGTTCATCCTCCGAGGAGGTCTTGACTGCAGCTATGGCGGCCGCCATCCGCAAGATGTACGTTTGAGGGGGTCTGCAAGGTAAGTAAATTTGTCTTCACACCGGGGTGGAGGTTGCAAGATAGTGATTTTTTGTGTTAGGAGGAGGGTGGTGGAGGCCAAACTTTGTTCAAAGTGACAGAGTGGCCTCCTGCAATGAGTGAGGGTCTCCAACCCCCCCCCCCCACCCCCGACCTGTCAAATGGATCTTTGCAGCTCCCAAAGGCTGGTGGCTGCAGCACGTCTATTTCAACTGGGAGTGTTTCCCCCAGTACGGGAAACACGCTCAGTTTGGATGAAAATCCCACCCCTCCTAAAATATCCTCCCAATCAGGTCTGCTAACGACCTGAAGTATCAAAATAATTGGTTTAATTGGGATCCCTCCGGCTTTAATTGCCGGTGGGAGTCCCACATGCGGGGGCTGCGCGCGCATCTAAACGCGTCATTGGGGAACCCGGAAGTGGGCGGGTTGGAGCCGGGCTCCGGACCCGCCCCGGGAATCCCGCCACGAATGCACCCGCTCGGCCATCCTAAAATCGACCCCTATATGTCTCTTCATGTTGCAGTAGTTTTGAAATACAACTTTGTAAAGATGGATAAAAGATGGATAAAAGAAAAAAAAGTTGTTTGAACTAAAGCATTAATAGAGGAATAGAAAGTATTGAATATGCTAGGAAACATTGGGACTTAAAGAAAATGTGAGTCCTTTTTGTTATTGAAGCACTAGGGCTGAATTTCTGTGTGAGAATTGAAGACCTTGACAGATAATAACACAATGATCCTTGTTTCCATCCCTCAGCTTCACTTCATTTCCACATGCAGTAGTCTAGACATGTACCACTCAGGAGCCAAGGGTCAATACAACACACATAATGAAGTGGCACTCTCTAAGAATGCATGTTCGAACTCAGCCAGATTAAGCTGTTGATGCAGTCTCTGTCCTGTGAAATTAGAGTAAACGTAACCATTCAGTTAATAATTGATTACTGCTTTATTTATTGATCTATTCAGTTTTTGATGTGCTACTCAGAATTCTATTCCCCATAAGCTAATAATGCTTTTACCACTTTAAACATTGTTTCTTACATGGGATTATGTTACTGTAAATCTTTTGCATTCTGCAATGCCAGTGTATCCTGGCCAATGACCCAGAAACTAGTAATGCCAAATCACACCGATATTATTCATAAAAACTGGGGTATAGATTCAATGGGCGAGAAGTTGGTGATGCGGCCGCAATGTGTGCCCAAACCATGAGATCCAAAGCACCTGATGCGCCTCCACAGGCAGATCGCCCATTTGAAGAAAATGAAAATCAGGGCCAATTGCCTTTCTGGCAGTGGCTTGAATTTAAGTCCTGGGAGGTCGGGGTGAAACGGTGGGGGGGGGTGCTGATCGAGATACTCTGGAGTCAGGCGAGCTCTGCTTCTCCTCCTGGCTCCACAGCAACATTTTTCTAAATAGATTTTTTTATTAACTTGCCTGCTGCTTAAGGCCGCAGCAGCCTCTGAACAACCTGGCACCTGCTCCATGATATCCAATTTCTCGGAGGGGGCCTGAAACAAGCGTTAGACCCCCTCATCTAATTACGTGAGGCCCGACGCCTGGGACATGTGAAAAATGGCCTGTCCCAATATCAGCTCGGACGTCTTTCACATGGTTGGCCCCTGAAATTGGGCCTTGTAAAACAGACGCCACAAGGTCCAATTTCTATCCCACTGTATTTGTGACCTTGCAATTGCACACAGAAACGCAAATACCTTTGAAACAGATCGCCACATATAACCAGTATTAGTCATTCAGGCATTTTAGCTCCATAACTTAAAACTGTGGCAATAACGACGTGTGTGGCACATGGCAGCTTTAACATCAGGGAGTCTCATTATTGCAGGCTACATTACACAATAATTCCTGAGTCACCATCTGTCCTATTGTACTGAAAGCATCTATAAGCTGTCACAATGAATACTGTCAAGATAGGGTTGGTTTATGTGCTAGTACACTGCTAACATTAATTATCACCATTCACCAGTATTTTTGCTGCTGATGGATAGATACGTGTTTCGCTTTTGTTCTTGTTTACCTATAAAAATTGTAGGATATGCGTATATGATTCATGATTTGGAACATGGATAGCATATCCTCCTAGGATTTTTAAATGAATCCTGAGGATTTAACAGCAGTTTAAAAGGATTAACCTCTGGTTAAATTAAAACTGATGTTTTCATAGGAAAAACTCATAAGCTGTACTTTGTCCTCTTTATGATGTGGAGATGCCGGTGATGGACTGGGGTTGACAATTGTAAACAATTTTACAACATCAAGTTTTATAGTCCAGTTATAACTTGATGTTGTTATAATGACCATACCATTCACCTGAGGAAGGAGGAAGCCTCCGAAAGCTTGTGGAATTTAAAATAAATTTGTTGGACTATAACTTGGTGTTGTAAAATTGTTTACAATTGTCCTCTTTAAATCTAGTTACATGTAATGATAAATGTATCAAGAACAGATTTTGTTTTGTAATGTCTTGTGTTTGTTTTCTATAATGTCTCTTTTTCTTTCTCTCTCATTTGTTTCTCCTGCTGGGTCGTACTTCATCAAATTTAGCATCCCTCAAAAACTGAAGTGAAGGCAGGGGAAGAGAATAACCCAAGGAAAATACTTTAAAATGTTTTGAATGACCATCAGTAAATAACCGACAGCAATATACATAGTTACGAATCCTGTAAGTGAGAGGGGAAGCTCGAACTGGTTCATTTAAATGTTGAATTTATGGTCTACAGAAATATTTGAAGATGCTTTTAAAGCAAAACAAAAAAATATAATTACCCTGGCTGTACTGAAAAAAGAAAGTTATTATCCAGGTTTAGTGCAGAAATGACGGACAGATTTTCCTTTCATATTCAAATATGAAAGCTTTTTGTTTGAAAGCCTCTGTTAGGATATCTTCTAATTTATTTGCTGCTTTTATTTTATTGAAATTGCTTTGATTCCCGGTTGTCAAACTAAAACCATGGAAGGTACCTCTTAAAGATGTTAAATACTTGCTTTTAATATGAAACAGAAATGCTATGTGGAGTGATATAGTTGGAGGCTTTAATATTTAAGAGTCTGATTATAGAATATTTTTCCCTCACCAATTTTTCTCCAATAATCTTCTCCTCTCCCCTTGTTTCCTGAGGGCATTGACTCATTGCTGGGGGATGGTTCTATGGGTGGAAGTCAGCCTGTGCGACTTCACCCAAGTTGCCATTATTCATGCCTGAACTTGCCTGTGAGTGTTGACAGGCTGTCTAACCAAGGGTACGCTACAACTGAACCTAATACCATCCTCATCATCAGCACTACATTGAAAATCAAAGAGGCTAAAATAGTTAAAAATAACTTCTCTCCCTCCCAATTTTCTTCTCTCCTTTCCCGAAGTTGCTAATCACACTGTGGTGTGCTTCCTTGAGCGTAGGATGTCCTTTATGATCTTATCCAGGTGACCATTATGTGTAAGTATAGACATTGACTATAGACAGGCTTTTCACCATGGCGAGCTACAGCTGAGTTCAATCCTGTCCACGCCCAACATCACACATTTTGTTTTGGTCAGCTGGGAGTCTGTCACTTGCGGATATCCATTACCATGTTAAAAGTCTCTAAGTCAAGTTACTGAGAAATTTACACTCACTTGTACTGTTTCTGTTTGCCCAATATGGAGTGCATACTCTCTTTATAGGGACACATCCCACAGACCCAAGTTCAGAACGTTGAGACACTGTTCAGCAGTAGCAAAGCTAGAGACCCCCACATGTTTATAGACATAATTCTGGAATTTATCCAGCCTAAGTTGCAGTGCTAACCAGAGCTGTTGTCCATTGAGGACCACTGTTCTTGTAAGTGCATTGACTTGCAGTGATATCTGGAACTGAGTGGCAAGAATTCTGGCCCACGGTGACAGATCTACCCCTCCAGGTTCCATTAGTGACTACAGTTGCCTGGTTAATCATTATCAAAGCCTTGGTGTACTGCAGATTGCCAAGTCTATCACCGATGGTTGACTTGATTATAAGCTTCCAATGTCAGGAGCCAGACGGTGCAAGGGAGCTGAATCAGTAAACAGTCATTTGCCCAGATCAGTTCAGTAACTTTTAACTTTTGGTTATGTATGATAATTCAGCTCCTTCGGACTGTCAGGCTCAGTGATTCATCCCAGCCAGTTCTCTATGTATGAATATACAAATGGAGGGGGAAAATATGTTAAAGTTAGTCATAATTTGTAACTCTCTGTTAAAGAAGTATTGATGTTAAAACATTCCACTTAAAAAACAAATAAGAATGACAAAGGGACACAGTTTTTATTTTAGCTGGAACACTTAAAGAAACATTTTTATTTGCAAGACTCTCATGTAGTAACTGAGTGCAATTTGGCTAGCTATGAATCAATTGCTGTCCAAATTAAGACACAAATTAAGGAAGCTTTATTTATTATAGTTGAAAGGAGTAATCTTCTTTGCCCAGAGTTCCTTGATTTACCTGGTACTTCAAGTGCATTATTGTAAATTCAATTAGATCTCAGATGAGAATCAGGTGAAGGCTTTCAATTGAATTTTAACGAATCCATCCAAGAGTGGATTTGTTATTAATATGTACATAAAGTACAGCAGCGTCTAATTAAAATTAGATGGCATTAGAAATGCCATGATGCTGATGCTGTGGTTTCTATAGGAACTAACACACTGTACTTGAAATGGAGCTAATGAGAGTCAAAAAGCTCACTTACTTACTTTAAAAAGCAGATGTTACAATGATACCTAGTCTGAGTGATAGATTGTCTTTGTAGGTATTAGTCATAATGATAAAAAACAATTCTCCACTTCGCCTGAGATAGTTCTAGTGCTAAATCACACTGCTGTAATGTTTAAAGCATTCTATTGTCTTTAGCTCTTGATCTATTATGTTACTGGATAAAGATCACAGCAGCAGCTCTAATTTTTTTAAGTGCAGCAATTTGTTCAGCTCTTTTTAAAAGTATTTGCAGTTACTGATGAACTCATTTGTTAGAAGCAGTAGAATTGGTGAAAAAGGTTCCCGTCATCCATGGTTCATATTATCTAAGTCACACCATACCCTTCTTAAAAACAAGGACACACTGCTTAGATTGCAGGACTGGGCTTAGATTAACAGTGAGGAAGACTGCAATGATTTTCAAACTATAAATTCAAGTAAGCTTTGCTTTTTTAATCATTTAGTTGTCAAAAAAGATCAACTACTTGTGTAAGAAATGTCAAATTATAAAACATTTTCATAGAGATTTTAGAGATGGTGTCAGTAATAACCGGAGTTCAGTACTCTTCTATATTGTTGCACTTCCTTCAGTATTTTGTCTTCACTTGGCCCATGGAGTTACTAGAGGTCCTCCATTTCAGTAAATATGTTATCCAATATATTTTCTCACATACATAAAATGACAGGGCATTACTGTCTTGTTTTGTTGAACATGCTTAATAAAGATTTTGCTTTCACTATCTTAGGTAGATAGAAAGCACACCACTTTATTCATTGCATAAATGGGAATGCTAACATAGTAAGAACACAGCTTTTAGAAAGCTGCCACAAATTAGCCACTTGTTGGGGGAAAATTATGGGGCAAAAATACGCAGTAGCTGCATCCTAGTGTAAATGTGGAGGATGCACTTGCCCAAGACCTCTGGCACTGATCCTGGCAAACTTTGTGGGGCCAGGAGGAGGTCCCTTCATTTAAATATCTCAGCTGGGCATTTGTGCTGTTAGGGGCACATCTGGGGCACCTGCCCGCCAAGAGAGGCCACATACTGCAGTGAAAGTGTCCCAGACCAGGAGAGAAGTCAACCCTCCTCTCAGCCCCTTTAAAAGGGGGCTAAAACAAAAAACTCAAAGTTCCTCTTAGAGGGGTCAAGCCACAATCTACCCCCAACTCCTCCTCTCCCCCCCCCCCCCCCCCTTCATGCCGATGGTCTTGTTTGGGGTAGGCGGAGACCAGGATATGTCTTAATTTGCAGCCATTCTGCCACACTTTCACTGGTGGCTGTGGATTTTCAACATCCAAAAAAAAATTTGTGCGTGCGAACTCATTAGGATGATGTGGAGATGCCGGTGATGGACTGGGGTTGACAATTGTAAACAATTTTACAACACCAAGTTATAGTCCAGCAATTTTATTTTAAATTCACAAGCTTTCGGAGGCTTCCTCCTTCGTCAGGTGAACGATGTGAAAATGAAATCCTCGAAATGAAATCGCATTTATAATTCACAGAACAATGCTTGGTGAGTACAGACAGTTTTTTCAACTGCCCGTTGCCAAGGCAATCAGTGTGCAGACAGATGAGATAGGATGAGATATGTTAGTGCTATGGAACGGAACACTTTCTCATTTCTGGCCACCATTATCAGCATCAAGCACCCTCAGGTCTGGCCCAACAAAGTCTCAGGCCCAACCTCAGAACAGCAATGTAAACTACACTAGTAAGATGTTGTTCCATTTCCTACACTAACCATTCTGTGGCAGCTTTGAATGAGATCACCAATTAGTGCCAAAGTAGGGGCAACTGGATTGAGGATTTGCAAATGTTTACTTGTTTTGATAGGAGTGCAACTCAATAGATACCATGATACACTGGTATGGCAACTCAGCATGAACCGGAGTTCTTACAATTTTCACAGTGAAGGTAAATTTATTTGCTGATTTTAGCGCATTTGTGTTGTATAAATGGCACTGGAAATCTTGTCAGGCAGAATAATTGGGCACAAGCTTTTCCGTCCAACTTCTGTCATTAAAACAGTTCCCCCATGTTTCCTCTGCATTTTTTGAACTTTGCTGTTCTCTGCCCTCCAAGTCCCGACTGACCTTATTTGCATATGTCAACATGAGGGCCAGTGGTAGTGCAGCTTCAAGTTTCCTGGTTTTACACTCCTAATACACCATGGCTAACAGACTGGGATGTATAAGGCAAAACAGCTGCCAGGATCAGCTGATACAGGTGGTAGTGCAGAATTTCTGAGCCTGAAGCGTCTGGAGAGTTTGACTAGCAATTTCTGCAGCAAGGAAACAATTTCTTCCATTTTATTTTGCCATTCCGCCTACACCAGGTGTGCCCCTAACAGCACGAATGCCCATCCGAGACATTTAAATGAAGGGACCCCCTCCTGGACCCACAAAGTTTGTCAGGGGTCAGTGCCAGACATCTTGGGCAAGTGCATCGCCCACATTTACACTAGGATGCAGCAACTTGCATATTTTTGGCCCATAATTTTTTCTCCAATAAGTGGCTAATTTGTGGCATCTTTCTAAAAGTTGTGTTCTTACTATGTTAGCATTCCCATTAATGCAATGAATAATTTCTATCTACCTAAAATAGTGAAAGCAAAATCTTTATTAAGCATGTTCAACAAGACAGTAATGCCCTGTCATTTTATGTATGTGAGAAAATATATTGGATAACATATTTACTGAAATGGAGGACCTCTAGTAACCAGAAGTAAAGGGAATTCGGGGTTACGGGGAGCGGGCAGGAAATTGGACATGAATTTAGGTTTGAGGTTAGGATCAGATCAGCCATGATCTTATTGAATGGCGGAGCAGGCTCGAGGGGCCGATTGGCCTACTCCTGCTCCTATTTCTTATGTTCTTAACTCCATGGGTCAAGTAAAGACAAAATGCTGAAGGAAGTGCAACAATATAGAACAGTACTGAACTCTGATTATTACTAACATCGCCTTTGCTTCTGACTTCTGACAGGTTCAGACCTCTACACAGATTTTTGGCCTCCCCCAACCCTACCCAAAGTGATAAAAAAAGTGATATGGATTGTCAGATCAGGTCTTCAAAGAGAAATGTGCGAGGGCAAGCTTTGGTCAGGCTTAGACGTTTGTCATGCAAGAGGGTAGTTAAGAACCATTTTGTTTAAGACAAATAAAATGATCCACTGATATGGGGAAGCGTAGCAAGCTCATTATTTTGTATTATTATATGGAGATAAGTTGTACTGAATGAACTAAGTGATCATGAAACAGAGCAACTTAGTGATTCATATCTTGCCTCATCTTACCAAATGTTTTCTCAATCCTCCTTCAAAAAGATCGAAGAAGCACACATGTGAAAGACATAAATATCTGGTTCCAATTACAAGGAGATACTATTGTTATGTTGTTGCATAGTTAGATATTAGACAAGCAGGTCACATCCTTTTTTTTATTCGTTCATGAGATGTGGGCGTCGCTGGCAAGGCCAGCATTTATTGCCCATCCCTAATTGCCCTTGAGAAGGTGGTGGTGAGCTGCCTTCTTGAACCGCTGCAGTCCGTGTGGTGAAGGTTCTCCCACAGTACTGGTATGAAGGGAGTTCCAGGATTTTGACCCAGCAACGATGAAGGAACGGCGATATATTTCCAAGTCAGGATGGTGTGTGACTTGGAGGGGAACGTGCAGGTGGTGTTGTTCCCATGTACCTGCTGCTCTTGTCCTTCTAGATGGTAGAGGTCGCGGGTTTGGGAGGTGCTGTCGAAGAAGCCTTGGCGAGTTGCTGCAGTGCACCCTGTGGATGGTACACACTGCAGCCACTGTGCGCCGGTGGTGAAAGGAGTGAATGTTTAGGGTGGTGGATGGGATGCCAATCAAGCAGGCTGCTTTGTCCTGGATGGTGTCTAGCTTCTTGAGTGTTGTTGGAGCTGCACTCATCCAAGCAAGTGGAGAGTATTCCTTCACACTCCTGACTTGTGCCTTATAGATGGTGGAAAGGCTTTGGGGAGTCAGGAGGTGAGTCACTCGCCACAGAATACCTAGCCTCTGACCTGCTCTTGTAGCCACAGTATTTATATGGCTGGTCCAGTTAAGTTTCTGGTCAGTGGTGCCCCCCAGGATGTTGATGGTGGGGCAATGGTAATGCCGTTGAATGTCAAGGGGAGGTGGTTAGACTCTCTCTTGTTGGAGATGGTCATTGCCTGGCACTTGTCTGACGCGAATGTTACTTGCCACTTATCAGACCAAGCCTGGATGTTGTCCAGGTCTTGCTGCATGCGGGCTCGGACTGCTTCATTATTTGAGGGGTTGAGAATGGAACTGATGCAATCATCAGCGAACATCCCCATTTCTGACCTTGTGATGAAGGGAAGGTCATTGATGAAGCAGCTGAAGATGGTTGGGCCTAGGGCACTGCCCTGAGGAACTCCTACAGCAATGTCCGGGGGCTGAGATGATTGGCCTCCAACAACCACCACCATCTTCCTTTGTGCTAGGTATGACTCCAGCCACTGGAGGGTTTTCCCCCTGGTTCCCATTGACTTCAATTTTACTAGGGCTCCTTGGTGCCACACTCGGTCAAATGCTGCCTTGATGTCAAGGGCAGTCACTCTCACCTCACCGCTGGAATTCAGCTCTTTTGTCCATGTTTATATCCTGAAACATAAGGTATACGGGAGTGACTAACACTGATTAGGGTTTTATGGCAAAACCCTAAACCTGTACGATTTTTCCTTCTCCCAGTTATGAGCTTTTAGACCCATGTGTGAAAATGCATCAAGCAAAATATGGACTCTGTCTCCTTCTCCTGACATTTCTCCATTTTCCACTCCCTTTCTAAGGTTTTACACATTTCTTGCTCTCTTTCCTGGCCTTTCACTGATTTTCTATGTTCTTTCCCTACATCTCAGTACTTTTCAGTGCCTTTGCTCCACTTCTAGCTCCCATTCCAAATCCATACCTTCCTGCTGACTCTCCAGGTTTGAGAGAGTTAGACTTACACAACTTGAGTGGACACTTATCCAATCATCTTTAAACAAGTGGAAATGCTCATTAAATGAAACTAGCTGTGGTGTAAATGATGCAGAGCAGTTTCATTTATCTAAGGAGCATGGCCCACTCACATAGAGTAAATTTAATTCCCTCCTACCTTAAAAATTAGCAGGAAGCAGATACCCGAGTAACTCCTTCGAATGAGACACAGTGGAACAAGAACTAGGGCAAATGTCTGAAGCAAAAAGAGGCCAAGAAGGAAAAAAAGAAATGAGCACCCCTTACCATAGATTTATGCCTGTTATTTTTTAAGGGATTGACATGTTTAAGACGCATATGTATTGATGTTCAAAGATTGATTTAGCTTTGTTATTGTTTCTTAAGATTTGTTCTGTTTCTTGTGTAGACTCCTTGGCTTTGGGAAACAAGGCACTGCTGGTACAGCTATCCCTACCAGGTAATGCATTGATTGACATATAACATGTACCTCTGTTATGCATTGTTATATTGGCTAGCTGAGATACAGTGTCACAAATAATAAGCTTTTCCACAGGTTTTCTGCATTGTGTACAAAAAAATCACATTATATGGCTTTTATTTAAAAGAAACAGTAGATGATTAACAATCATGGGAGAATCTCATTATTGCAAACCTTATTAGTACAAATATCTAATTTTTGCTATTGTAATTTGATAGCTAAATCTCATTTTGATACAAAGCAAATGAGATGCTTTCCCCAAGTACTGGCAGACACTAAAGGATCAATTTTCAGAATTACATTCCAAGCATGGAGACTCAACTGCTGGGAACACATATGGAAAAATGTGGGGATCACACCTGAGAATTCCTGATATGTAGTGCCAGTGGGCGAACAGATACTTTGCTTCAATTTTCACTGAAGAGGCTAACAAAGAGGAAATTACAAGAGTAGAAGAAGTCAAAAGGAATATTACAACAGTTAATATTTGGGGGGTTGGAGTACAAGAGTAAGGATGTCTTGCTGCAATTGCACAGGGCATTAGTGAGGCCACACCTAGAGTACTGTGTACAGTATTGGTCTCCTTACCTAAGAAAGGATATATTTGCCTTAGAGGAGTCTGAAAGGTTCACTGGATTGGTTCCTGGAATGAAAGGGTTGTCCTTTGAAGAGAGATTGAGTAGAATGGGCCTATATTCTCTGGAATTTAGAAGAATGAGAGGTAATTGCGTTGAAACATATAAGATTCTGAGAGGGCTTGACAGGGTAGATGCTGAGAGGCTGTTTCCCCTTGCTGGAGAGTCTAGAACTAAGGGATATAGAGGGGAAAATTGTATAGGGCCTGTTTTTGGGCGGGAGTAACACGATCCGCTATTACCCTGTGCCCAATGGCCCCTGCGCAGGCAGGACGAGATTTTCATCAGGCCTGAGGACTCACCTGCAATCTGCGTTGGAAATCAGCGTTGAACGAGGATTCCATGCAATTCACACTTTTCACCTGCGGGGGAGCTCCAATCTCTTAAAGGCTGTCTGTTAGAAATCTCTTAAAGGTAGCTAGTACCTGTTATTTGCTGAATATAACAGCCTGCTGTCTGCAAGGAGTCTGAACGGAGATCAGACATCGCACACGTGAAGCACAGATGCAGGTCCCATCCCTATGTTTACATACTGATGAGTTATGTTTGAATAAAGGTTGCGCAGCAGTAAATCCCACATCCTCCAATCTGCCGATCTGAGAGTCCATGCACCAAGGTTCTCTGCTGATGCACCAGAGGCCTTGGTGCAAGAGGTGGACAGAAGGAGGGACATCCTATATCCGCGGGGGGGGAGGGGGGAGCAAGAGGCCCTCCAGACATACACCCAAAATGCAGTGGGAGGCAGTAGGGGATGAAGTCAATTCCAGGTGCACAACATCATGAATATGGATGCAGTACAGGAAGAAGTTCAATGCTTTGACATGAGTGGTCAAGGTGAGTGAGGTCAACTGTCAAGTGGCATCTCCTACCAACTGCACCACTAGCTGCATCCATTCCTCCACACACTAAACCCCCCAACACCCACCTACCAACAATCTCTTTCCATCAGTACTCAACCCTCTCACCCTTACACATTGCCACCGTTGCAGGTCGGCCACCCACAACTCACAGGCCACACACACTGGCAGCTATTCAACCATGATAGGCACATCACCCAGACACACGTCCCGCTTTCTTGCAGGAGAAGCTGGCACATATCAGGAGGCAACAAGTGGCGGTGGCATTTAGCCCCTCGAGCCTGTTCCACCATTCAATCAGATCAGGGTGGACCTGTGACCTAACTCCATATACCCGCCTTAGCCCCATAACCCTCAATGCCCTTGGTTCACAGGAATCTATCAATCTCAGATTTAGAATTCTCAATTGAGCTAGCATTAACTGCCGTTTGCAGAAGAGCGTTCCAAACTTTTCCCACCCTTTGGACGTAGAAGCATTTCCTAACTTTACTCCTGCACGTCCTGGCTCTAAATGTTAGGCTATGTCCCCACGTCCTAGTATTCAAGTGTAGCAGACCTCCAAAAACAGTTACAAATGTCTTGGCAGCCAGAAGCAATAATCCAGCCACTAACCTATAAATCCTGCATGGTCCCTTTAAATAGCACTGGTGGGGGGTTCCTCCAGGCACTCTAAGACACGTTCAGATGGTCGGGGTTAAGACTGTGCGTTGAGTTGAGCGTTGAATCTCAAAATGGTGTCTATCACTTTAAATCAGCGTTGTACACTGATTGAAGCCATTTTCTCCCTACTTTACATGATTCCAGTGTTCGTTATCTGCGCCTGCGCTAACTCCTATGCCAAAATGGCGTCTGGCACTGGAAACGTGCGCGCGCATCCAAGACGCCATCTTGGATGTCGACTAGGCCGTGTAGCGCCGAAACAACGGGCGCTACACGGCCCAATTTAGCGCCCATAGTCTCAGGATAAGGGGTCGGACATTTAGGACTGAGATGAGAAGGAATTTCTTCACTCAGAATTTTGTGAATCTTTGGAATTCTCCACCCCAGAGGGCTCTGGATGCTGAGTCGTTGAGTATATTCAAGATCGATAGATTTTTGGACTCTAGGGGAATCAAGGGATATGGGGATTGGGGGGAAAAGTGGAGTTGAGGTTGAAGGTCAGCCATGATCTTATTGAATGGCACAGCAGGCTCAAGGGGCCGTATGGCCTACTCCTGCTTCTATTTCTTATGCTCTTATGTTCTAATATAGAAAGAAAGGAGATACTAGCCAAACTTAAAGAGTTCAGATGGATTACACCCATGGATACTCAAAGCAACTAGGGAGGAGATAGTAGAAACACTAGTAACCATATAAAAAAATTCAGTAGAAAAAGGAATAGTGCCAGAGGACTGGTGAACAGCAAATGTAATTCCTAGAATCAAAAGGGTGATAGAACTAATCCAGCAAACTATAGACTAGCTTGCTTAATGTCAGTGGTAGGAAAGATACTAGAATCTTTGCTAAAAGATTAGGAATATAAAGACGGATAATATAATAAAAAGTAATCAGCATGGATTTCTAAAAGGACAGTCATGTTTATCCAAACTTATTGAATAATTTGAAGATGTAACAGAAAGAGTAGACAAGTGGAAAGCAGTGGATGTTGTATACATGGACTTTCAGAAGGCCTTCGTTAAAGTACTACATAAGAGACTTATAATAACGGTCAGGGTGTATGGAGTCATGGGTCAGGTAGCAAAATGGATTAAAAAATGGCTACAAATCAGAAAACAGGTGGTAAGAGTTAAGGGAAGTTTCTCGGAATGGCAGAAAGTGGGAAGTGGTGTCCCGCAGGGATCCGTGCTGGGACCACTGTTGTTCACCGTATACATAAATGGTTTGGATTCAAAAATTGGAGGTATGGTATCAAAATTTGTAGATGATGCCTAATTGGGAGGTATAGCTAATAATGTGGAGGACTGCATCAAAATACAGGAAGACATAAACAGGCTTGCAGAGTGGGCAGATAAATGGCAAATGAAACTCAATATAGCAAAATGTGAGGTGGTTCATTTTGCTAGGAGGAATAAGGAGGCCACTATTCTTTGGAAGGTAAGAAACTAAATGGGGTAGAGAAGCAACGAGATCTGGGAATACAGATACATAAATCACTAAAAGTAACAACATAAGTTGATAAGGCCATAAAGAGTACAAATAAAGTTTTGAGGTTTATTTCTATAGGAATACAAGAAAAAGTAGAGAGGCTTGTGAAAGATAACAAAAATTCCTTGCTCCATGTTCTGTTTCAACGGGAAAAATTTTCAAAATCACAGCTGGATATGAAGTGAGGCCCATCATCACTGCCTTAGTCAACGTTTTGCATTACGTTACTGATGAGTGCCATACTTATTCTATTAAATAAAAAGAGTGGTAAATATGGTTTCGAGCACTGATTCAGAAAACTATTTTTGAGTAAACGAAATGTGTTTCATTTCTGAGTAAAACATTCTTGCTATTCAAAGCTAAAAGGCCCAGCTACTGTTTTATTTTTTAAAAATGCATGGAGTGATCTATAGGCACAATGGACTGGTTTATCAACATCCTGTACCACAGGATTGGAGGGTATGGGTCTGTCGTTACGTTTCTACACATACTGCGGTCTATTTTAACTTTTGGGTGATCGACCGGTGGAGCGCGCTGGGCAGCTGGCCATTCCAGCAGTGAAAAGACCCCCATGGTTTTGAGGCTCCAGCTTTATTTACATTCACCAGGCGAGATGCAGGGCACCAAACAGGCGTCCTGACGCAGCTCACCAGGTTCGCCGGAGAAAATCAGGCCGGAGTTGCCACTAAGAAGTGAAGTCGCAGGGGAGGGGAGGGTCGCAATTGTGGAGAGTGGGGTCCTAGGGCGGCGGCAGCTCAGATTATTTTTGTGGGCCCCAGAGGTGCCTGCTCCTCGATGCCCACAAAAATAATTCTAGACTTACCTTTGCTGTTGCTCTTCTCTTCCATCGCCCGTGGAACTGGTCGAAGCCTGAACTGCGAGGCTCCAACCAGTTCCTTCCGAAAATGGCAATCAGCGTCCTATCCACGTCTTGGACCCTGATTTCCATATTAAAAGGGGCCAATCACCTGAAATAGGCTGGTGCTTTCAACACCCAGTGGTAGGCCCCTCTTAAAACGGCACCGGCTGCATTGCCGGAGTTAATGGGGCAGTGGGGCTAATGACTTCATTTGGAGGCTGTTACCGCCCCATTACTGCCAGACGAAGGAAGTGGAAAACAATCCCACTGAATTTCAAGTCTCAGCTGGGTCACCCAGTGAAAGCACATCAAAGACTGAGTGCATCTCTGCAGGGAGGAATGGACAAATCAACAGGCTGCTGTTGGACATTTCTTAGTGGCTGGCTACAGACTGACACAGGCAGAAGCCTGGAAGCAAGTCACCTGCCCACCCATTTGGACACAAAATAACTTGTTACACAGGGGCTGACAGAATCTAAAAGGAGGACGAATATTATGTTAAGGAAGGGAAAAAATATCAAAGTTTTAGGGTAAACATAACATCTGCAAGTGTTGCAATGACATGTCTAAATAATGTGATGAAATATTCGCAAGTGACAAATCCAGCCCCTGAGAACATTTCACTCAACCCACAGTTCCTTTCTTCTTTCCAACTGAGCTGTTTAAACTCCCTTAAGGGTTAGAAAAGGCTGCTTCATTTGCCTAAATGCTTGGTACATTTAGGCAAATGAAGAAGCAACTTTTTTGCATAGATCAGGAGACAGCCTTTTCAGCTCTGGACCTGGATTCCAAGAAAAGGGAAATAGATTTACAGCATTGTGTCAAGATAGGTGGACAGATTGATATCTTTTTGTGGAACACAGTGTCAAAAGCCTGTGTCTCGTGTGTCATGAATTATGTGCAATGTTAAGAGTACAACTTGCAGCAGCACTACAAGACCAACCATAAAACAAAATCTGATGGATTTAAGGGAGAATTGCACCTTGAGAAGGTCAACAAATTGAAAAATTGACTCTCACTGCAGTGCCGTGTTTTCCAGCATGCAAAAGAAAACACAGACGTGGTCCCGGACAGCCTTCTTGTGGTGGACATGATTCAAAGGCAGCAAAGCCCTTCTGCAATGGTGCTTTTGTGAGCAGTGAACAGAGGCCATGACAGAAACTGCCCATCCAGAAGAGAGTCTTCACTAACATCAGTTTATCATGCAGTGAGATTTCAAATGATGTCACCGACAACTGGTCGAAAAGACCCAGAGTTTTGTATGGTACAGCCATGCTTTGAATGAAAACACTGACAATGTGAACACTGCCCAACTGCTTATCTTTGTGAGAGGAGTCGACGACTCCTTCAATGTCATCAAAGAACTTGTTGCTTTGGGAGCATGCAAGGAATCTCAAAATAATTGTAAATATGTTTAGAATTTCCACATTGAAAAGTAACCCATTGCATTTGTAATGATATGAATTGCTTTGTTAATAGGATCTGATCTCTTTTTGTGCCTGGAACAGACAGCTTGCTGGCCTGCTCACCGATGGTGCATGCACCTCTGCTTGGGGAGAAACATGAGGGCTGATTCCATGATCAGGCATTCCCAGTGAAGGGCGGTGCTCACAGGGAGTCCTGGTCAGGATATTGTGGGTCAGCAGTCTGTGATTTTTTTAATTCATTTTTAACGAAAGGAAAATCATGGACTATGGCCGTGTGATTACCCAACCTGCGTTCTCTGTGAGAACCACTCCTCATGGAAATGCCTGATTGCAAAATCAGCCATATGGAGTTAAAGCACTTGTGAAGCAGAAAATTACCATTGGAAGTATGTGCTGCTTTTTGCTGCTTTCTGTGGTACAGTTACCCAAAGGCTAGCGACAGTATTGAATACATACAGCTGAAATCAGTCGTGAATGTGATTGTCAATATTATTCAAGCAAGAAGCCTGAATCACCATCTGTTTTAAATCTGCTGCAGGAGTTAAATACACAATCCAAGGACTTGCTGTACTGCACTGATTTATGCTGGCTCCATCATGGCATAGTACTCAAATGATTCTTTGAGTTGCATCATGAAATATACCTCTTCATGGAGCTGAAGAAAAGAGCTCTGCTCAAGCTCTGCAATGGGACATGGCTGATTGATCTTGCATTTCCAGTGGACTTCACAGACCACTTTAATATTCTCAACAAGAGTCTGCAGTGGACTGAGCAGGTTATAATAAAGCTGTTCAGGCATGCACATGCTTTTGAGGCTAAGCTCTGGCTGATTCTCATGTGTTGCCATTCAAGAGGGGCCACTGCGCTTCAAGGTTGAGGAGTGCGGCATCTGAATTTGCCAGCAGTTCCCAAGAGTTTGGTGACAGATTGTGAGAACTGGGTTTATTTAGGAACTTCCTTCCTTCTGTCAACATTGGGAGTGGCCCACTAGAGATTCACTGATGAATCTTGCAATGACTGCTTGCAATCCAATGTAACAGCCAATGGAAAGAAAGGTTTGATGTGGTTATTTCAGCATTCTATTAGTAACTGCGGCACCATGCTCTGTGCCTATGGTCATTTCTCAGCAGCACTTAAGTATGTGAACAGTTTCACAAATAAACCTATAGACGTGTCAGTTCCATTCATGACTTACTGATAAACATCTACAGGACATTCTTTAGTTGTCCATAATAAAGTTGGCATCTCAAATGAAAGACCTAGAAAAACAGAAGCAAGCCCAGATCTCACACTGAAAAACTAGCTGTTAAGAGTAGAAATCTCACAATGTATTCAGAGGGGACAGAAGCACAGAGGAGCGTGACTTCCACCAGCCGCTTTGACCAACTATTGACGCCGGACCAAATCTCAGGGATGGGGCGATGTGAATATTTGGGGCAGATGCTGGCGCCTGTAATGGCATGGGCAGAGTTCCTGTGGAACCCTGAACATGCACCCAAACTGCCAGCAGAAAAGGCACCCACCCCTCCAGGCTCAGGATTTCTGGGGCAACTCTAGAGAGACTGAAACCTGGCAGTATCGGGTTCTGCTCCAAATTATGATCCCCCCGCCCCCCCCCCCCCGCTACTACTGCACCAGAATTGCACCCACTTTGTCATTTAAGGGGAAGAATTTCCGCCATGTAGTGTTGTACTATAAATGGATATCCGATAAATATAAGTATGTTTTATTGCAAATGTGAA
This sequence comes from Heptranchias perlo, assembly GCF_035084215.1. Classification (NCBI taxonomy): domain Eukaryota; kingdom Metazoa; phylum Chordata; class Chondrichthyes; order Hexanchiformes; family Hexanchidae; genus Heptranchias; species Heptranchias perlo. Next base: position 38,039,096 of record NC_090331.1, on the reverse strand, counting down.
GTCAGGATCTTGTATGCAAAACTAACATTGTGAAGGTGTGTATGTATCTTTAATCAATAAATTTGCAGCTGTTTAATTAGAAAAGAAATTGATTGTGTTGATCATGGCGTTTAATTGTAATTCTATCTGACTCCAAAATATTTTCATCATATATGGCCCATTCAGCGGTTGTCCGGTTAGATTCAATCTCCTGCTCCAAAAGGCTGGACACTGCTGTCTAAAGGAGGCGGTTTGAGTTAGTTTCTTCTCACTTGTAGACTTGGTTGAGATTAGATTAACTCACTCTGCAACTGATTAAAGAAATGGAAAGTTCTTGGGCATTACACTGGTGCAGCTTGTTGGAGCTCCAGTGCCTTGTACTAGAGTAGTTCAGGTTCACTCCCTTGATAGAATGATTGGATTGTGGCCACTCGCCAGCTTCTGCCATCCTCTTGTAACATTTATTTCACCCCAGTATTATTTCGAAGTCAAAACATTGTTCCATACCATCATGTTCATATTCATATTATAAATCTTTGCTTTACTGACTGTATTAGTGATAATCTCTCATTAACTACCGTATGGTCTCAGTAATACAAATAAATAAAAATATAGTTACCTCATCCCAGTTTTCCTGCAATGGCTTCTCTTCCTGCTCCCACACCATTACCTCTGGAGTCCCCCAAGAATCTGTCCTTGGCCCCCTCCTATTTCTCATCTATATGTTGCCCCTCAGTGACATCATCCAAAAACGCAACGTCAGGTTCCACATGTACATTGACGACACCCAGCTCTACCTCACCACCACCTCTCTCGACCCCTCCACTGCCTCTGATTTGTCACGCTGCTTGTCTGACATCCAATATTGGATGAGCAGAAATTTCCTCCAACTAAATCTTAGGAAGACCGAAACCATTGTCTTCGATCAATACCACAAGCTCCGTTCCCTAGCTGTCGACTCCATCCCTCTCCCTGGCCACTGTCTGAGGCTGAACCAGACTGTTCACAACCTTGGCATCCTATTTGACCCTGAAATGAGCTTCTGACTACATATCCACTCCATCACCAAGACCGCCTACATCCACCTTCCTAACATAGCCTGTCTCCACCGCTGCCTCTGCTCATCTGCTACTGAAACCCTCATCCATGCCTTTATTACCTCTACCTCTAACTCTACCGGCATTCCACCTTGCACCCTCCATAAACTTGAGCTCGTCCAAAACTCTGTTGCCCGTATCCTAACTCACACCAAGTCCTGTTCATCCATCACCAATGTGCTCACTGACCTACATTGGCTCCCGGTCCTGTAATGCCTTGATTTTAAAATTCTCATCCTTGTTTTCAAATCCCTCCATGGCCTCACCCTTCCCTATCTCTGTAACTTCCTCCAGCTCTACAACCCTCCGAGATCTCTGCACTCCTTCAATTCTGGCCTCTTGCACATCCCTGATTTTCAGCGTTTCACCATTGGCGGCCGTGCCTTCAGCTGCCTAGGCCCTAAGTCCTGGAATTCCCAACCCACACCTCTATGCCTCTTTACCTCTCTCTCCTCCTTTAAGATGCTCCTTTAAACCTCCCTCCTTGACCAAACTGGTCAACTGTCTTAATATCTCCTTATGTGGCTTGGTGTCCAATTTTTGCTAACTCTCCTGTGAAGTGCCTTGGGACGTTTTACTACATCAAAGGCACTATGTAAATGCAAGTTGTTGTTGATGTTGAGTCAAAACAAAATTTGCCATTGGTAAACTGATCTACCGTTAATCTTATGGGGAGCAATGAACAGTGAAGTATTAAAGAGCCTGGACATTTATTACAATGATGCAGTCTGACCAAGAGTCTGAATTTATTTTAGTTGGTTATTTCATTTATTGTGCCTGGAATATATGCTATTTATTGTGATTTGATAGCTAAAGCTCCATGGCAAATTATTGATGTTACATTAATATTTGGAAAGTGCAGCAGAGGAGCTGCATCACAAATTCTGTTCTATTTGCTGATTCAGTCAAAAGTTATGATTATAACATCCATGGACCGTTTGTAATTTTTATTGCACATCATTGTGACAATGTGACACATTCCTTAAGCCGTTACAATCTGAAACTGCCATCATTTTTATAAAATTTAAGGTAATTACGTTTTGTGCAACAAGACATTACCCCATCTTACAAAAAGACCAATAAAAATTCAAAGACTGTTTCCTAGTCAGTACATATATCAGAATATGAAAGCTAAATATTTTAGCAGACTACAATTCTGGCTAGTATACAGTGATTAGAGGCAGTACTTTATTTGATTTAAGGTATTAAACCGCACATTTAGCAGATTTGTACTACCTGTAAGCATTTAATCAGGTTAAGTAGTATGCATTATAAACTTACTGTATTCAGTTTAGTAACTGTATCTTATACTGTGCAACATACTCAATGTAAAAACTGATGATTGGGAAAATAATGTAGCAATGCATGATTCACTTAGAAAAATCAGGCATATTAAAAACAAGATGCACAAAACGGGAGCTACTTTCAAAGCGCTTTTTTAAACATGAGTAATAACATTATTGATAAAACTCCCATAGCAGCACTTGCTGACAAAAGGTAGTAATTCATATCAAAGCAGAACTAAAGTACTTGATAGTAAAAAAACATGGACAGGATGTGTCAGCCTTTCCTTCCAATACACTTTACTGGCAATAGCTTAAACTTGTTTGGAGTGTACCCAACAACAAAATTATTGATTTATTAATATCATTTTAATAAATTTCACAAGATTACAAGATAATTATGGATAAAGAAAGCAGCAGCAGAAGGAGGTGGAGTGAAGTGTGTTTCAGTGATTGGAGGAGAGTGGTGGGAAGCGGGGGAGAGAAGGATTGTGAGGGCTAAGGTTACAGGTAATGCAGGGCTAAGCAGAGAATAATGAGAATCATTGAGTTAGGAGTCTTACCTTAGTAGTCCTTGTGAGATCATTAAACTTTTTCTGCATTGCATTCAGGTCCTTGGAGCAATGTTTCTGGCACTGACCTCTGCCTACTATTGTTGGGAAGTTAGCCTGGTTACCTTCTTGCCATTGGGTGTAAAATGAGGTCCCTCCTCCTGCTAACCTCCTCCACTAGCACCTCCAAAGCTGCATCTGAAAAGCGGGAGGGGGAGTGCTTCCAGCATCTCTTCTGCCTGCCATTTCAGTGGTGTTCAGATGCAGCTGATTGCAGCCACAGTGCAACTCCCTTTTGAGGTGCTGGCTACCTTTAACTGATGCCTGTGACGTCCGATTTCCACCTTCCCTCCCAGTTAGGCGAGCTGCCAATGGCACTGGCAGCTCACTTATTTCATGCTAAGCAGGCACGGGGACAAATTTCACACAGTCCCTGAGCCCACGTGAACAGGTGCGCAATTGGAATGCGGCGATCATTTTGCCCCCGTTTTCGGACGATAACAAATTTAGGTCCCTTTTGTGTGAAGGCGAACTTTCTGATAATCAGGCCTAAGTTAGTCTGTTACTAGTTTGAACCTAGAGCCCTTGTTCTATTCCTGCAATTTAGTTTAAAATGATTTTCTGGATTTACTTTTTCCATACCATTTACTATCTTATATACCTCTATAAGATCACCATTTAGACATCTGCTTTCAAGGCTGAAATCCCTAAGTTTCTCCAGTTTTTCCTCATAACTTCAATATCTAACGTTAGAAATCAGCTTCATGGTTCTGCTATGTACTGTCACCAGCATTGGAATGTCTACCTTGTACGACTGGAACTGGACACAGTACTCAAGATGTAGTCTGTCCAGAGCACTGTAGAGTTTGAGCATGACTTCATATGACTAGTACTCTACTGTTTTGGCTACATAGTTCTGAAGTCTGTTGGCTTTGTTGATTGTTGCTTTGCATTGGGAGGATATGTTGAGCATTGAATCTACCAAAGCCCATTATTCTCTTTCAACTTCATCTTTAGCAATTTTAACACATTCATGGAGTACTCACGTTACTCATTATTTCTGCCCTAGTGCAATGCTTTCCACCTCTCCACATTAAACTTCATCTGCCATTGTTTGACCTCCTTACATATTTTGTCCAATTCATTTTGTAGTCCTTGAGCTGCTGCTTCATCAGATTTAACTGCCCCTCCCAGTTATGTATTGTATGTATATCTCCATATTAGCCCTTTGGCTGATCCATAGTTGTGGCCCCCATTGTTTCCATTTGAGCTGTTCAGTGTCACTTGGGATTATGTTCATGGAGTGAACTAAGAGGGAGGGAGACCTGACATGAGGTCTTTTTGCAGGTAACAAACTGAATTTTTTAAAATGTCAAGCCAGATTGTGGTGAATATTATGTTTCTCTTTTAACATTATGTTCCGCTATTGTCTTTGCTAAAGTTTTCTCAACCTTTTCCCATTCACCCTGCACTAGTAGATTTTATTTTCTCCCATGTTGCATTTCCTCCACTTCGGAAATTCTTTCCCTCAGAATGTTCCAGGAAGTCCATTTTTCCAGTATGGTGGGTGAACTCCCTGTACTAGCACAGCTTTAATCAAGAGTGATGAATAACATTTTTTGAAATCTGTTACGTTCTATTCGATAGAACATGATTCATTTTTGTCACATGAAGTGTCAGTGGAAATATGTTCACAGATACGCCGTCACACAGCAACATCACAGATTTTCTTGAACTATATGAATACTCCTTAATAAGATCAGTCAAAACACAATGTTATAGCCAACATTATGAAGTACTAAGTATTTGTGCCCATAAGACTAACCATAATCCAATTAAGGAATTGCCACTCATGAATTATGCAGTCAGCCCTATTTGTAGAGCTATTTATCATATTGCATTGCTGACTATGATACATCCTCTGTGTACTTTATATTAACCGGTATCCTTTTTTTTTAACAGCCCCTAACCTTGGATCTTCATTACTATTACATTATGGAGCTGGCATTCTACTGGTCTTTAATGTTCTCTCAGTTTACTGATATCAAAAGAAAGGTGAGAACATTGCACATGATAATAGTTTGAGCAGAATTTTTATCACACAAGAGCTCATGTTGTGAACAAAAACTGACTTATACTGACATTATGAAAACTCCAATGAACAACAATTACATGAAGCTATACTTTCATTTTATCACTGTTGAACTGTTATTTAAAATCTATTACATTGTCTGTGCTATAACTCCATTAGGGCTATAATTTCCTCAATTTGGTAAAATCTAACAACAGAGTAGATGTAAATAAACAAGTAGAAACAGTCATGGACTTCTCTTCCATCATTATCACAAAATAAAAGATTTGCTTGTTAAGTGCTGTCAAGTGTTTGTTAAAGGACAGTCTGGACCAAATCATGCAGTTTTGCTCAGGGTGGGATATTTAAAAATACTGCATTCAGTGCTCACAGTCATACCTGACAGGAGCACTGACAGAAGCAGCAATGGATTTAACCCCTCGATAACCTGTTTTAAACTGGCATCACTGAACCAACTCCCAGTTGCAGCACCAACCCGATCTGACTCCTGGTGGCAGCTGCAACTCAATCTGATTCTCAGTGGTACAGTATCTCCAGCCTGATCCAACCCCCAACCCAACCTGAGTAGTGATGGCATCCAGTGATTGCCAGCAGAAGTTGGGTTATGGCTACCAGCAGGGGTCATGCCGTAGCATGTGTTGTGAGAGGAAGGTACAATGAATATATTGTTGATAAGCAGCGAGATCAGAACTTAGTATTATCCTTTTATAGAATAATTGATGATACAGGATTCTGCTTAATCGAGAGTGGACTATTAAAACTAATATCCTGCAAATTATGTGGAAATTGAGTGCGATATCAAGCTGTCAAACAGGATGTCAATGCCCTGGTCTGTCAAGCAAGTTTCATAAAATCTTTGTGCCCTCCACAGCTGTATTAGAGAAATTTTGCCAGTTTTACTGGTTGTGCACAATTTGCATGTTTGAGAACTGTGAAAGCAACATTGTTATTAGAGGGTTGTGTAACAATTACTGATCGTACAGTATATAAAAAATTGTTGAGTGCAAATGGAACTGTCCTTCAGGTCAGAACAGAAAATTAGTCGCTTTTAAGGAAGATTTAAACATGAAGGGAAGGGCTAAATTAAAATTTGCTGGTTCCACAGTGCTTTTGTCAATGTGCCTCAACTTGATCAGCAGCCTGCAGTAAGTGCATGTTTTGTAATGACAGGTGTTGTTCATTGACTGATTTAAAATCACACTATTAGTCTAGTGCTGCTCAATTGATTTTTTTTTTTTTTTCGGCAGTATTACATCCACACAGTTCCCAGCCATTGATCACTCAAGCTATTTATACGACGCTGCTAGATGCTGTTACAAATGTTAATGTACTTGATAATTTGAATAAATATAAACATTGCAGGATTAGCTACCCCTTTCTCCTGCTTACATGTCTAAGTTTTTAATCATATGTCAACTTTATCAAACTCTCTGTAAATTCTCTGGCATAAGGGATTGGGCGTTCCACTTCAATGCTCGTTGCACACACCAGGAGCACATGTTGAGAAATTCTGCATCTCTAACCCATGTTAATGGTCAGAAACTCATTGACTGCAGGTGCAGAATTTTCCAGATGTGTCTGCCTGAGAGGCAGCAAACTTATTGATGTTAAAAATGTTGCTATATTGCAGGCAATATATTTATTGAATAATTCCCTGCTGCTAGCATAAATCCAGAACAACACCCCTGTAAGATAATTGAACAGGTATCACACATTATGTGAACTGAATTGACATTTTTGTGCTGTTGAATGCTGTATTAACTTATGGTTCATCTCACCCAGAATGTTATTTTGGAAGTTAATTGGCAACGCAATGATATATATTCTGAAAGAAGACTCAGCAAAAAGTAACAATGCCATGTATAAAGCCTGATTGCTAAAACTCAGTGGTTCATCATAGATGCTTCTGCTCCATTAAAGTGCATGCTGGCCATGTAGTCTGACCTATTCAGACTTTATTTATGCCTCCTAAAACACCTTTAGAACAGATTGTTATAAAATGTTCAATGCAAAGCATAAACTAATTTGCTGCCATCGTGAGTTTCCAGAATCTGAAACAAATTAGAACCTGATCCAAAGCAACCTAGTGGCACAGTCCATCTATATACCGGGGAATTAGGGGTTACGGGGAGCGGGCAGGAAATTGGACATGAATTTAGATTTGAGGTTAGGATCAGATCAGCCATGATCTTGTTGAGTGGCGGAGCAGGCTCGAGGGGCCGATTGGCCTACTCCTGCTCCTATTTCTTATGTTCTTATACTACACCAAGGAGATGGAGATTGTTCCTATGATTCCCACATGCCACATTGCTAATTTTGCTTGGGACATCAGGGTGAGAGGCCAAATGAAGATCAAGTCCTTCCCTACAGGCAACAAGGGTAAATCAGTACTGATTGTTCCCCAGGTAATTATAACCAAGTTATTAAGAGACAGAGGCAGAGTCCCAGGAACAGATTACCTGCCTGCCTCCTCAGTTGGGGAATGGTATATTAATCACTGGACCATGGTTTGCTATGATGTAGGAAAATACAGTTTGCATAGTTGCTGTTTTCTCTGCGCAATAGGCTATAGGTTCACTATTTCTCCTTATCCTCCCTGAACTCTCTGCCACATTCAACACAGTTGACCATCAAGTTGTCCTCCATCATTGCTTCTCTGTGGTCCACCTCCATGGTACTACCTCACCCAGTTCCACTGTAACCTGTTCCAATGCAGCCATCAGATCTCCTGCAATGATTTTTCCTCCCAGGTGTACCCCAAGGTTCCATCCTTGGTCTCTTCTTTTCCTCGTCTACATAATGCCACTTGGTGACAGCATCTATAGGTGTTGGTTCAGCTTACATTTGTATGCCAATGACAACCAGCTATACCTCTCTGACACCACCCATGACTACTAATGTATGTTTAACTATTAGTCTGACATCAAGTTGTGGATGAGCAAGAAACTTCTGCGATTTAACATTGGCAAGACCAAAGCCGGCCCTTTAACTCCTGCCAAAATCTGTGCACCCTAGCCCTTGATTATATTCCCCTCAGCTATCCATTCAGGCTGAACCTGACATTGCACAAACTTGGTATTTTGACAACATCTAGGCACCCCTAAGACTGCCTATTTCCACCTCCACAATATCACCTGACTCCACCCTTACCTCACCCACACTGTTGCTGAAACCTTTATTTATGCCTCCAGCTTGACCACTCTAATGCCTCCCTGCAAGTCCCAAGCTCCACTCAACCAAGCTCATCCAAAATGTTGCTGCCTGCATTCTATCCCACATAAGTCCCACTACCCTATCGGCCTGTGCTCACTAACCTCCATTGGCCTCTTCTCCACAATGCATTAACATTCAAAATCCTTATCCTTGCCTCATTTACCTTTCCAACCTCCTCCAGCCCTATGCGCCAATATGCACCCTTCATTCTTACGACTTCAGGCCCCTTTGCATCCTTTCTCTTTCCATTCCACTTTTGGTCGCAGAGCCTTCAGCATGTTGGGCACTGTCCCTAAACCCCTCTGTCTTACTACTTCTCTCTCTTCTTCAAAAGCCTTCTCAAAACTTACCTCATGGACGATACCTTTGGTTACCTCTCCATTGCAGCTTAATGTCCAGTTTTGATTCTGTGAAGCATTTGGGATATCTATTATATTCAAGCTATTATTTAAATACAAGTTGTTGTTGTCATAGCTTCTTAGGTATGAGAGGTACTTTGGAAAAATTACATAATTGTAGCCATTTAATGATTTGTAACTGTACAATGACATTTTCTGGAGAATCTGTCCTCATAAACAGAACAGATATTAATGCTTTATGAAATAGTGGATAGTGTATACCACAGCTATAGAGGACAAGTTGGCTGTAATCATGTCATCCTCTTTGGAATGCATTACCAGAACAAGACGCTTTATTGTTGCAATGGTGCATTGGTAAAAACCAAATAATGTCATGGCTTGTTGCTAGGGGCACCCTTTGAGAAGATCCTGTTCAATTAAAATGAAAGAAATGTAGGATGGAGATACCTTTTAAACTGCACCAAGTGCTCTCTCGTCATAGAATGGTACTGTGTTTACTTGTGGAGTCCAATCATCCTACACCCCGAGTGGTCTGAAAGGTTCAGAAATTGGGTCCATTAAAAAAAATACCGTAAAAAGCTTTACACTGATTCCTGTCATTGGATTTATCTTTGTAATGAGAAATATGATGGAGCAAATGTTAAGTGAGGCCGTGTAATATGTAATTAATATTATAATCATTTGATCAAGTTTTTTGGCTGTGTCTCTAAGTAAAAAGACAATGGCTTCTTCCAGGCCATCATGCCCATTTGTCAATACTGAACAGTGAATGCTGTCATTAAATAGGAAATCAAATAGAATCTGGAACAATATTTGCCCCATCAGCTACCAAGAGTAATTTGGAGATAATTACACCAAGAACACTAAGGACATCAGGTGGGGTACAGAAGAACAAAGAAATCTAATTGGAATTCCAAGTACTTCCAATATGAAATAACTTTATTTTAAATAATGGACATAAATGTGAGTTTTTGTAGAGCAGCATCACAATTTATGCTTCATTACTTCCTGCTGTTGAAAAGTTTATCACTACATTGCAGGTTGGTGAAGTCACACTTAATCATGCTTGTCTGCTCTTCAACATTTCTTACGTTTTAATATTACCACTTTATGCATGCACTGGTGTATCATACTGTAATTATTTCAGACCTTTTCTCCTCGCTGTTATGTTAGTACTGGGTACTGTAGGCCTAGAAATGTTCCTTCCTGTTTTACGTTGCATTTATTCTTTCCAGTTCAAAAACCATTATGAATCAATTACATTCACAGAGTACATGAACATATTTCCATTAAAGTTATGATTTCATCTTTGAGTCTTTGTGAATAAAAATCTCAGAGAATAAACACATTGATATATTTATTCTTTTATCATTATGTTTAATGATGTCAAATTTTGTAATTGTGTAGTAGCTGCTTACTTCAAACACTAAAACAGAAATCATATAAATTTAATAGCCACTCACTCCAGCAGCCAGTGATATAATACACATTGGGCTTGATTTTCTATCTTCAGCATTAGAACAAACACCTTTTATGGGCTCCCTGAAGGCTCAGCAATTGTTTCCAATGAGTCACTGATCCATACTTTATGTGGGTACGGTAGTATAGTGGTTGTTTTACTAGACTAGTAATCCAGAGGCCTGGACTAATATGGAGATATGAGTTCAAATCCCACCACAGCAGCTGGGGAATTTAAATTCAGTTAATTAAATAAAATCTGGAATAAAAAGCTAGTGTCAGTAATGGTAACCATGAAACTACCAGATTGTCATAAAAACCCATCTAATTTCCCTTAAGGAAGGAAACCTGTCAACCTATACCAGGCCTAGCCTTTATGTGACTCCAAACCCACAGCAATGCGGTTGATTCTTAACTGCCCTCTGAAATGGCCTAGCAAGTCATTCAGTTGTCACCACACGGACTGCAGCAGTTCAGAGAAGGCAGCTCACCTTCACAAGGGCAGTTGGGGATGAGCAATAAATACTGGTCTTGCCAGTGACACCCACATCCAATGAATATAAAAAAAAATACAGATCAGGAAGGTTTGATCTCAGGGGTGTGCTGATCTCAGCTGGGGTGGTAGGATGGGATGCAACCATTGGCTTCAGCATTCCTGGGTTAGTGAGTGGAAAATTGGCTGGGATTCCTGCTTCTGATAGCTATCCAGTGGTGGTCAGCTGTACTGACCTCCACCCCCTGCCTGCCCATTTAGAATCAGACTGTTAAGACTCAGATGTGAAAAATGGCCACTTGGGCATGCTGTTGGAGGGTGCCAGTGCCCATGGATCTGTATCACAGCATAGAGTCAATATCTCCAATAAAAGAGAACATGGCAGAAAAGGAGGAGGAAAAGTATTTTTTTTTTAAATTGGTAACTGCACAATATTATTTAATGCAATTTTTTGTTTTGCAGTGGTGCAGGTTGTTATGTTGTCTTGTCTTAGACGAGCAAAGAAATTCAAGTTTTATATGCTGCGGAGCAATAGGTTCCACCATTATGAAGTCATTTGAAAAGTAGCTGGCATAAGGGCATCAGCTCAATATTGTACATCAGAGCCTTTGATGAGATAGTGAAAGCACTACAACTTTAGATTTTGTTTAAATAGCATTTAAAACATAATATTTTGTGACAGAGTTCTTGTCTCTGTCAAGACGAGAGGCTGTCTTTACATTTGATTGTCTTAAATAAGTATAAACCTAAATTTTCCGTGCTGACAGTGTGCAAGGTTCCCTTACTTTGAAACTCACCCTCATAGAGTGAAAGGCTTTTGACCTAGTTGTGCTACAGGTAGTGATTTGACCTGGTCACATACCTTTGAAAATACTGGCAGTGGAAATAAATGCTAATCCCAATTTACAGATATTAAAATACAATAGCAATTTGTGCTTGAGCGCAAACACTTAGTGTTATCAACATGCATGCATTATGACTACTGGCAAGTATAAAATCAAGCTGATGTACCTGGCTCTCAACAATAGAGAACATATGAACATGCCAGTCTCTGTAATGTGCTTTTTGACTGGCTTATAAAGGCAATGTTCTAAGGAATGCCCTTTCCATCAGTAAAAACCCAAATATTTATCAAATGGATCAAGAAGGTCCAGTTGTACACATAAAGTTCAATCATGAACTATATTCCTACCTTAAAATTATGTTGTAATGCCAAAAAATCAATTAAATCAGTAACTGTATATTAATAAAGTTAAATTGTAGATAATAATTAATACACTAAATATTAATTTAAAAATGGATCACTTGATCCTTATGTAAGCATCAAACATTTTCAAAGCTCTGTCAGAAAGAAAGGCTGATGTATCTGTGATCTCAGTGTATTCTTTCTTGACAGGACTCATTGCTCCATTTTCATACTCATTCTGAGTCTACAATAAATCTCTGTACTAAACCCATTATCAATGTATCATGCCACCTTTGAGGTGTACTAAGAATGCTTTCTTCCACCTTTCTTTATGTAAGAGTACATATGATGTATTGTTTATACAACCATACTGAGGCCTACAGTACTTGATTTTTGTCACATTTCATGGTACATCTTGTGCAGTACCTGCTGACTGTATGCACATTGTGTTTGTGTTTTTTTCCTTTCAGTTCTTCCATCCATAAATTGTTCACTGTGGAGACTTTCATCACTGCACACCAATCAAATACAGTATGTTGCTTGCTCTCTGTTCCTTTCTCTTGCTTAATTTTCTGTACTCTAAAGTCCTTCACATTCCAAATGCAGCTTTAACAGTTACTTTAAAGGGATATTTTTGATGCAGTGCAGGGAAAATTATTTTAATTGCCTTTTAAATATTAATGCACTCGGGAATTACTTCATTGCTGCAGTGAGTGCAAAATGCTTCAGTTGCTTACACACTGACAAGGTTTTAAAGTGATCGTATTGAAAATGCTAGTTAGTACAGGAAGGTCGATGATCCACATAAACTCAGTTAATTACCTAAATTGTCATTAACTCTACAATTTGTATTACTTTAAAAATTATTTCAAGAGCACTTTTTAAACAATGAGCTCTTAGAAAAAAGATATTGACATTTTTTTGCTTGGTTTTAAAGAAACAATATTTTAAGAGTGCATTTATGTTACAAATATAGCATTGGTGCGAAGTGGTTTTGGCTTCACACCAACACTAAACTTGTGTAATGTTCATTAGGTGTTAAGACCCGAACTGACTCTGAAGCAAAGCTCCTCCAGAGAGTCTCCCTGCACTTCAGTCTGGTGTCAGGTCAGGCTGTACTTATGATATAATTGCTGCATCACTGTGAAGCAAAACCACATCGTGCCATTGCTGCAGTTGTAGTGTAAATTCATCCCAAAATAACAATGTCATTTTTTCTTTATTGATTTATCAATTCTGCCTCTTCTGTCCGAACAAAAGAAACCTGGGAGCAGGGAATGATTCCTGTGCTGGAACAGGTCGTCCCAATGCCAGATCGATATCGGTCTTCAGGCCTCATTTCAATGCCCGTTGAGCTATCAACACCTGCCATCCGACTCCAGGCAGCTCACCAGCAAAGCAGAGGTCACTTTTGGGCCGCTAACGCCTGTTTTAGCTGCAGAGCTGCCTTTACCAAAATGGCGGTGCCTGTAATGCACGTGCAGATCGGGCATGGGGCTTTGCACCCAAAATCGATCCGCTTTGCCCCTGTTTTCCGCATGGAAATGTTATTTAATAGTGTGTGTAATGCCAGCATAGTACCGAATTTGCACCCTTTTATAATTTATTTCAGTCAAATTGTTACTTTTATATATTGAGGTTGCAGGGTCACAAATGACTCACTGCATTGTACGAAAAATGAAGATTCTCCAAATGTTTTATTTTTTTCTAAATCTTCATGGGGGAGAGATTTTCTTCATGCACTAGGTGTGGTGAAATTGTAAACATGTTTACAAAGAATAGCCTTTGCTACACCAAGTGCACAGAGGAAATCTTCACCCGTGGTTCCACGTCTGGAAGCATGGGACAGATCGTGAGAGATGCTGCAGATAAAGATCTCTTTTTATGTGCAGTTTGTGTATTGTGAATCCTCTGCTTACCTAATGCCATGTCCAGGGAAGCTTGAAGAATTTATTTTGGATATGATTTGGCATCTGGCCAAACAAATTGCATCTTCCTAATATTTGTTTGGCAAGATACCACATCGAATCCAAAATAAATTCACAGCATTACTATGTAATTGGTCCGGAACACCGTATTAAACATGCAATTTTCACAATTCAATTGCAAATATTTAGTAAATTGGTTACTTAAGTGGTGAAGCACATTTAGAGGCATATTCACAAAGCGTAAACACTCCATCTCTCCTCAATTCTACTTCCTATCCATGTAACCAATACTAAGTTTTGCTTGCTTCTATTATCCTGAGATTAAATTGGAAGCAGAGCATCAAGTACAGAATTCTTAAGCTTCAAAGTATGAGGGCGCCAAATTCCTTGGTCATGGTCCTGGCAGTTACAGCGGGATCAATGTTGCACTGCAACAACTGACCAAAGTGGCAGGGCTCATCATTAACATGGGGTAGGTGGGCACAAGCTACAGAAGCATTTCTGGTGCCTACTTGCCCGCTGCCCACCCAACTCACCCATTCGCATGCCCTGAGAAGGGGGCTCTTGTGGCCCCTCTCCCATGACCCCAGCCACGTTCTCCTCGGCTCCCTGACCAAGGGAGCTTATCCAGGTAATTTTTTTTTAAAGTACAAGTCTTTGGGGGGGGTTCAAGCCATGTGCCTCCGTTCACTTGGTGTATCAGCTGCCACAGAAACACTTCCTTCAGGAGCAGGAATTCCCATCTTAGGGAGTCCCTGACCCTGGCTCCACCCCCTGGCTGTCATTTGCCTTGTAAGGAGCACACATGGTTTTGTCCTTCCTACCACCCAGCAAACTCCGGAAACAGCAGGAAAGCTGGCGCAAAAGGGTCTCCGCTGTTTTCCCAGGGGCTCCACCAGACTCCCACTGGAAGTACGGAGAGAGACTGGTGGAATCCCCAAGGAATTTTGGGGCTGAGGTGTTTGGCAAACCTTTATTATATTTGTCAAGCAGATGATGTAATAATATCATTTGAGCCAAAATCTGTCAATCTATCACAAAAATATGCCACTTGCACAAGATGTCATTGCAATTAATTATTTTTTGGTCAGCTGGAAATCGTACTCGCACGGAAATCCACCATGTTTAAGAATCTCTGAACCAAGTTACTGAGACATGTGCACCTGTAGAATTTCCCACTGACCATTTGGAGGGCGTAGTCTGACCCCATTGGGACATATGAGCCCCAATTTTCTAATAATTGGAAAAAATGGGGTAGAACTGCCCCAATGCTCAAGCCTGCCTGTCGTTGTAACACAGAGGGTAGGCCTGGCCCAATTTCCAATGGGAGCTCCTTACACCTAATTTGAATAACCTACAGGCACAAGAAAAGCATTCCCAGAGAGCTTGAACTGTAACACACAGCTGGTGAGTAAAAAATCCGGTGAGGGGAACAGCTTTTAAAGGGTTGCAGCTATCCTTTAAAGAGGAAATTGTGGGGAGACAGAAAAATAGGGAAATTGATCACAATAGAGCACAGTAGAGACATGTGGTAAATATTACTCCATTTGTTGATGCAGAGTTAAAGGTCCTGCCGC
Source organism: Heptranchias perlo (assembly GCF_035084215.1). Taxonomy (NCBI): domain Eukaryota; kingdom Metazoa; phylum Chordata; class Chondrichthyes; order Hexanchiformes; family Hexanchidae; genus Heptranchias; species Heptranchias perlo. Next base: position 38,023,880 of record NC_090331.1, on the reverse strand, counting down.
AGAGAATGCATCAAAGAAGAGTGGCCCTGTTTGGGGCTCAAGACCACCTTTCAGTAAAAGTGCAAGTGCAAACTGCACTGAAGGAATATCAAATCTATCACAGAGAACTTCGTTTTATACTTCCTGTCACGTTTATGGTAGATATTGTCTCGGGTTCAATGTTGCTGACCACTCCCGTAAGCATTCATCGTGTCTCCTACGATTTGGAGTGCACCTGTTTTTTTTGCCCAGCATCTAGAGAAATGATAGCAAGATGCAACAAAGAATCCTTACTGTCTATACTGCTACTAGAATATATCATGCACTGCCACTTAATTCTCCTCTCCTTGAAAGGCGAACTGAATATACACTCTGTAAGACTCAAAATTAGGCTGTAAACCCCAGGCTCTAAACGAAGAGATAGTTTCATAAATGAAACAGGTAAATGCACAGAGTATAGCATAAAGCAGCGAATCATACACTTCACTGTTCTCGATACACACAATAATAAAGACACCACTCACTTTCTCTCTATGCAATGTCTTTAATACAGAAGCTCAATTTTTACGCAATGAAACATGCTGCAGTTTAAAACTGGCCCAGCTTCTCTGCCGACCAGGACAAACTTAAACACTTCTAAACAACTTTTCTGCTGGCTAGAAAGCAGGCATCTATGAGACTGATTGTTTACTAGGGTAAGGTCAGCCCAGATACATCGTTCAATATACTTTGAAGATATACTGAAATAAAAGGTTGCATTTCCCTTATCAATATTATATGTATGGCCAATCTTTGACAGTGACATGTGATGGTTAGTCGGGCAATGTGAAATTTGGGGCCATTTAACCCAATTAGCACCTTAGACTCCTTATTGTGTTTTTCTTAACAATTCACACCCTGTGAAGCCTACTGCATCCAACCAGCTCATGGTTTTCCCTTTGAGAAATACTTTGTGTGACTGGGGATTTTTCACCCCTCACATGCTGTTTCCAGCAACAAAGAATACAATTTGAAAATTCAATGCAGACAAAAATCAAATTTTGTCACACTTCCATGGCTAGATCCCATTAAAATCCGAGCAAGACTCCATTTACCTTCTCCATCCAAGGAGGATAGTCACCAGTTGGTCATTAGACAACTGCTCATGAGCGGCATGGTGAGCATACACCTCACCATAAAATGTATCACTGGATTACCATCATCCTCTTGATCACAGCACAGAGATACACCACATCTCATGGAATGGTGGTTCCACCAGTTGGAGTTGTGTAACTTCAGCAGTAGCTTCTTGGCACTTTGGTATCAAGCCTTGGATGTGTGAGTGTGTGATCTTACTTGCACCTTCCAAGTAACATCTTCCAGAGGCTGTCATTCCAAGTGTCAAGAGTTTCCTTATCAGCCTTATAAGGGATAACTGCTGTCCATGTGGTGGAAGGACCTACACAGCGCAGCTTGTTTTGTGTCAGCTACCTTGAGAGTCTGAACACCTGAGTTCAGTGCCGTTTACCAAGCTTACTCAAAACCAACTGCTTATTTTGGACAAATCCTCATTGAAACAATTACACTGGTTTTTTTTGCTCTTTTTCCTCCGTAACTGTAGGAACAGTTCCCCTTTAAGAAGGCGTTACCATTTGTGGGTCATCTTCTGGAAAGAGATGCATCACTGCCTTCCATTGACAACTGAGTATTGCAGCAGCTTAAACAAGCTTTAATTGGGAATTGGGATGGCATATCATAGAATATTTGTTAGTCTTAAAAATTACGAAATATTTTGACGATTGCACCTCAAATGGAAACAATATGGTTTAAAATAGTGTCTTAAAGTCGCAATTAGTCTTTACAATTAAGACATGGTACCAAAAAATATGTTTCATAATCTAATTAATGAATATTTTATCTTTTTTGAAAAAAGATGAATAAGTGTGATATGCGGGACGGTTTGTAATCAGTGTAGACTTGCATTTAACGGTGTTATTTTCTGTTAGAAACTCAGTCAAAAATGAATGTTGGAAAGTCATATCTTATGATAATATTTTCATTCTAAGCTTGTAAACTGTTCACCATGTAGTGTATTGGAGCTTTGATGTGATTTTTGCACTAAGCTGTTACCTAGCTGTTTCTTCTTGTTTTAGGACTTTGCCATTATGTTTGTGCATCATCTTGCAACAATAGCACTTATAACATTTTCATATGTCAACAATATGGTGCGTGTAGGAACACTGGTCATGTGCCTTCATGATGCATCTGATTTTCTGTTAGAGGTAAGGAAAGTGTTCATCACCTTTAATGAGACCTTATAACAATGTAATGGAGCAGCATCACACTTATCATTTTAGAGAAAAGATTTTTCCTCTTTATCACGGGATCCACACTGATAATGCTTCATGAAACAGCAAAGGGAAAAATCACATGAATATTTTATAATAATATTTCCACTCCTTAATTTTGTTTACTTTTCTCCTGTCCTTTTAAGCCCCTTCACGTAATTGTTGGCTGCATTCCAAATCTCCACCTAGGCTGTTGGTGAGCTCCCTCTTGGTGGGATACCATCTGGCTTTTGCTTGGCATTTACCTCTTATGAATTATCCAATATAAGAAATCAGCTAAATTAATCTTGTTAATTGTACTGATAAGACACTCTCATATTGGATATAGAAAGTAATTAGAATTTGATGTCTAATTTACATTTTCTTTTTCCCACATTAATATTCTCCCTTCCTCCTCTCCTGAAGATATTGACTTCTTGGTGGAGCACAATTTGCCACTGCCTAAGTAGCCATTCTTCATGCATGAACCTGAGCAATAAACATGGACCATGTCCTGACCCTGACCTCATCGCAACATACACACACATGCACTTTCAGCAGGAAGATCAGGAGCAGGGCCCCTCACTGATAGTCTACTATGTAATGCAGCTGTGCAGAGGCCAGTTGTAGCACCCTAACTTCCATCCTGGATGAGATCAGCTAACTCAATACAGACCAGGGAACAAACCTGCAATATTCCTGATCTGTATAGCTCAGCTACTTGCTGCCTTGAGCTGAGTCACTGGGGAAGCATACATTTTCTGATCCAGGTGAGAGGGTACAGAGGTTCTGCAAGGTATATTAAGAAATAACAAAATTACACCAGAAAATAGTGGCAGAGGGTGGAAATGATCAAAGATTATTTATGAACATGTTTTAGAAACTGATCTTAATAATTACAATGAATGGAAATGGTGTGGCATATTGGATATTTTTGATAAAGAAAGGTTCAGACTATCAGGATCTGCTTTTAAAAATTGATCTTAAAAGAACTGTGTTGGCAAAGTGGGTTACAAAGCTATCTGTTCATCTTAGGTTTTTGGGTTCAAATCTAGCCCAGGCTGATGGGATGAAAGCCTCCTTGTTTGATATCTGAAAGGATACAAAGTAAACTAAGTTTGAACAGATTCACAGCATAAAGCCACCAACAATATAATTTTGTACTAGTTAACAGTCTCAATCAGATAGGCCACAAAGAATGCGTGATATTAGAAATGGAAAATTCAGCAGAGGTACTGTTCTGATACAGGGTAAGATAGATTGTTGAGGCCAGTAGAAAGAGTTTAACTCTGCTTCTAACACATGCTGCAACTAACCTGGAAAGACTTGACAAATACTGGGTGCAAAAGAAGAAAAATGTCCCACTTCTCAGAACTGACGTCCCTTGTCTGATGAGCATAAAAATTCAAGAATTTCACAATTAAGGCATTGTGATTAGCTTAAACAAGTCAATTTGCTTTACTCTATTTATGTTTAAGAAAAAGAAAAGTTTTTAAAAATCACATCGTTCACCTGACGAAGGAGGTAGCCTCCGAAAGCTTGTGAATTTAAAATAAAATTGCTGGACTATAACTTGGTGTTGTAAAATTGTTTACAATTAAAAAAATAAAAGCAGTGATATAATTTGGGAACTGGTCAGGAGGAGTAAGCTCAACACTTTCTCACACTTGGAATTCAGAATTCCAAAAACCTCAATATAAGGCCATTAGTGCTACAATACAAATAGACATACAAAACCTCACACAGGACACGACTGATGGTCATTATTTTAACAGCTTATTTACATATGGCAGTAATGTACAGATTACCATTTTGAATTAGATTTGTTGTTATGAGACAATTGCCTTAAATAGGCTCCACAGAAGAGATTACTTTGACTATAGATTTTGAAAGATCATTGTCAGTTATTTCATGCAATGAATGGAATCGGCCTGTCAGTTGTCGAACACTGTAATGCATGGATGATTTATTGCTCTTTTTAAAGTGTTTGTGTACAAGCTAGCTTCATGATTTTTCTGCTTATTTTACCCATTTCCATTTGCTGTACTTAACTAATTAAACACGGGTCAATATGTCAGTAACTGTGTGTCAATGACCAAGTTCCACAGACTCTAATTAAGTGAGAAACATACTCATTCCAAGGCTTTTGATTCCATTGCATTTAATGATCCTGGTACAGTAATATTATTTGTGACTAGACACAGATTAATGAACTGTTGTGTCACGTTTGATCTATCTATATCAGAGTTCTTCTGGATGGTAGCAAATTAAAGACATGCTAATTAAAGACATGCTAGTATTATTCAGACATTGAAAATCCAAAACAGTGTTTTTTAATTCACAGGCAGCTAAAATGGCAAACTATGCCAAATGTCAAAGACTGTGTGACCTCCTGTTTGTAATGTTCGCCTTGGTCTTCATTAGTACGAGGCTTGGCCTTTACCCAATATGGTGAGTAAGCTATCAGTCAGATAGCTCAATTTATTTAACAGCAACTTTCCCGCTCTAATTTTTTCAAGCACACAGAGAATGCAATTACAGTAGAAAAGGGGCAAATGTAATTAGACAACTATATTCGACATAAACCCTGAGGCTGAAGTGGAATAAAATATGAATTGATCGCAATCATCACTAATCCATTGAGGATTATTGAAAATGATTAATGATTATCAAGGACTGTTTTTGTTTTGCAAACTGCAATTTTCCTGTTGTCAGCTATTGAGAGGAAGAGCTACATGTACATTCTTTAAATATTATTTTTCCAATTGCTTTCCTCCACACACGTTGGAAGATGATCCACAAATACAAAAATAACTACAAATACTATTACCTTAATGCTGTACTGCAGTTGACTAACTAAAAGGAATGGTTAACTCTTTTGTAAAAAGGATTTGTCCCATCCTTGACCAAGTTATCCTCCCTTACCCCCAGATTGCCCAACCCAAAACTAGCAAATATTACACCAAAGGGAAGCCTGAATCAAATGTTGATTGAGACTAGTGTTCAAGTGGGCAATACTCAGATGTCATAGTTGCCAGACTTGCCTTGCAGTATCTTTCTAATTAGCACCAGTTTCAGCCCTGCTGTATAAATTAAGAATGAATTTTGCGTTGCTGGGAACACAGATCATCAGGAGTGCTCCCATTTCCTGTAAACGTTCTCTATTTTCTAAAATTGAAAACAATTACCATGCTTCTACACAATTCTTCGCATATTTCCACTTGTATACATACAGGACAGGTATTAATTGAAGCTTCTCTTTCTCCACTCCTCCTCCCTCTCCCACTGCTGTCCCTTTACTTATCTTTATTTCTCTTCTCCAGCTGTCAGTATCTTTTTCTTTGTCAAAGCATCTATTTTTGTCTGATTATGTTTCTGTGAAACACTTTGGAACATTGAACATTTCTACATTGAAGGCGCTATATAAATGCAAGTTGTTGTTGTTCTTTTGCCACTTCGATTTGGAGTTTTTCTTTGTTCTTGCTATTTTCTTTCACATTTTCTTTTTGTGCTTTTTTTGCCATTTCCTATCACTGAGATTAGTTTGACAATAGATTGTGTTTAAGTAATTGACAAGAAAGTATCGCTTTTTTTTAAAAAAACCTATCTGTCCAACATAATGTGCAGGTCAGTGAACTGTCTTAAGTAAATGGTAGCTACAATTAATAATGTGTCCAATGTACCTCATAAAACTTACCTTTTGAAAAACCTACTAACATAAAGCTTATACATGTAACAGTGTTTGTGGCCTCTTTTTACATAATGCAATAATGTACCATCATGTAAATTTTCTGCAGGTAATTTAATGCAAAACATTTGACTAACACAGTTGAAAATACACCAGATACGTACAGGAGTTACACTGGTTTACTGAAAAAAAAACAATGTCCTCTTTATTTGTGAGTGACCTCAATAGTATTTGACTTAATGCTGATCAAACAAATGACTAATTTGCCTTGAAACCAGGTTTAGCCTTAAACACTGTAGTTTCTCTTTTCACATCGTGAAACCCTAATTTAGCTTTCAAAGCATTTTTAAAAATATGAATATATTAGGGTCAATTTTAACTCACTTCACCCAGGGTAAACAGGGCAGTCGAGGCCTGAAAATAGCGTTGTGTCACTTACCACCCCATTTAGGCTGGTGCCCTGGCTGCCGCCATCTTGGGCAGGATCCTGAGGTGGTCAGCCGAAGGTCTGGCCATTGCTTTTGCAGCTTCTGTCCCGGATTTCTTCCCCATCCCCCAGTCTCAGACTGTTAGCTGATTCAACGTGGGAGTCAGCCCATTTTCCCCCTCACACAAAAGGCAAACTGCTTGGTGTCTGCCGTTCACCGACTTGGGCCTTACAATGTAACAATGAGTGAGCAACGAGCATACTCTGGCCACCATCCACCCATTGTGTTCCTCAAGTTAAAATCGACCCTATTTAGGCCCTGAATTTCTTGCAATTGTGTAACCGGCTAGTTACACCAAAATTTACGCTGAAATTTCCTGACAATCTCATTAGCAGATGCCGGAACATAAAATCCAGCAGAAATCAGCATGAACAATCAGGGCACGAGCAAAACACAGAACTTATGCCATATTTCTTCTTTTAGTCCCTCTTCATGTATGAAAATTAAAGTTTGAAGCCATCAGACGATCATTAATGCACATTGGGCACAGCGGGGGTAATTTTGACTTTGGGTGATAGTGTAAAACAAGCGATATCGATTCATCCACCTGTTATACATCTCTCCTGATTTTCATTTCCATTGAATTCATGGGCGGATGAATCGACATCACCCATTCTACGAGGTCAAAATTAACCCTAGCATGTTTAAGAAAATGCAATTGTGGAATCTTTTCAATTTTTAATGTAACACATCTTGATGCTGTAAAAATGTATTCAAAGATACAAAATCTGCCTTCTCAAGTAGATGTAAAAGATCCCGCAGCACTATCCAAAGAAGAGAAGGGAGTTCTCCCAGTGTCCTGGCCAACATTAATCCCCAAGTATAAAACCTATAATCCCATTTGCCTTTTTTGTAGCCTTTCCTCTTCCTCATAGCTCTGTCTTTCCTCAGGCAGTACAGGACCCCATTCTTAATCTGTAACTTTTCTCCCTCCTGCTCCTCCCAGCTCCACACGAAAGGCAGACTGCCGTTTCTTCGGCAGCCTCCCCTTTAAGAACCATTGACTAGGCCACGATAGAACCATGCTCCACCTATTTTTTCATGAATTTTGAAGATGGGCCCTGAAGCAGGGGTGGGACCCTTCTATGCATATTTAAATTGAGCCAATGCTGATTTCAGGCAGCAAGGACCAATATGGCGACGGCCATGCCACCAGTGCAGATTGGGTGCAGGACCTCATGCCCAGAAATTGGTAAATGTTGCACCCGTTTTATGCCTGAAAAATAGGCAAAACGCATACCAATTTCTACCCCAAGATTATTAGAAATCAGTTAACGCATCAAAGATTTAAAGACAGGCAGAGATTGCAAATGGTTAATAACTGGGCTTTATTAAATTATTAACCAAAGTGATTATTATACAAAGATATAAAAATCTGTATGCTTGGGCAGATGTTCTTAGTTGTGTGCTGGTGTGAGACAGAGATGTTTGTAGTTTATGAAATAGCTTTCTAAAAAATGGATTGTTGTGTATAATGGTAAGATAAATATCATAAACAACACAAGTAGCTGTCAGAAAGTTTAAAGCAGCAATTCAACATTCGGCTCTGCTGACATTTATGACATTTTTTCGAAGTGTTCAATTGATTTTCTGCCATGTAACTTACTGCCAGCCATTTATTTCCATGTACCTATGTATTACACCTTACAATGATTTTAAGCAAGAATTTAAAAAGCTACAGCATCTGATTTTCAGTTTGAGTATAGTTTCAAACTATTAACTATAAGCTTGGTGTGGACATTAGCATTTTGATTGAGGAAAGTTTTGGGGGCAAATGATTTCTATTGAAAGCCAGCACCTGCAAAGATTTGAATTTAAAATTCAAAAGGTGATAGCTTATTTTAAATTTGGTAGATCAAAAATCTGTTGATGCCATGAGAACAACACTTCAAACTATTAATGTAAATTAGCTGTATTTATATATATATATCCTAAAAGCTATGTAGTCAAAAATATTGATATTTGTGTTTTTGTGGATATTTCTGTGAGAATTTGTGGTGCTTCATGGATTCATCTAATGTTGAAACAGCCCTTCAAATCTTCTCGCTGTTCAGAACAAAAGTCCTGGCAGCTTAAAGAATAGTTTGTTTAGTAACAGCAAAGATAGTGATCGAAAAATCAATGCTACAAATCAGACTTCATGCTATCAGATCTCAAATCAAAGTCTGTGACTTTCTATGTAGCCATCAATAGTTGCAAGATTAGAGCATGCTCAGATGGAAAGATTTAAACAATCCAAAGATCATTAATATCTCTTTGTAGATAATGGCCTTCAATTTGTAATATGAGGGATTTTTAAAACCAGGGTGGATTGGAACACTTGGGAATGTGGTGGCTAAGATGATCTGCAAGTCTTTCAGAGAGTTTGTATTGATAAGCTGAACGTTGATGATCGAGTTGAGAAAACACAGGGGATTTTAATCTCTAAATCCTTTTGTGTGCAACAAAAAGGAACACCATGGGCCCGATGTTAGCAGGGCTGCGGGTTCTCGGCAGGGGGGCTATCGGGCGCGTGGGTAACGCGCCCGGTGAAATTAGTCAGCTTCCCGCGCGATTGTAGCATCCAATCTACTAATTGGAGTCACTTACCTGCTCCTCCGGGTTCCCCACTGTTGATCTGCACGTCGGGCGGGCTGCGTATGCGCAGTAAGATCTGTCAGCTGGAGGCGCTCTATTTAAAGGGGCAGTCCTCCACTGACAGATGCTGCAACAAATAGCAAAAATTACAGCATGGAGCAGCCCAGGGGGAAGGCTGCTCCCAGTTTAATGATGCCTCACTCCAGGTACATGGGGTGAGGAGGAGGGGGAGGACAGAGATCTTCCCCCCGGTGGGCGGGAGGAAGCGTCCTGTCTCTGCCACCAGGAAGGCCTGGCTCGAGGTGGCAGAGGAGGTCACCTGCACCACCAACATATCGCCCACCTGCATACAATGCAGGAGGCGCTCGAATGACCTCAGTAGGTCAGCCAAAGTGAGTACACGTAGTCTTTCCCCTACACTCCGTCTGCCACATCACTGCCCCCACCCCACATCTCCTTCAGCACTGCCAACACAACTCTGTCACATCACCCCTCATACCCACTCAAACCTCATCCTCACCTTACGTGCACCTACTCACCTCGTCAGTACTCATCCCGCCACTACCACTCAACCCAATCCTCATACAATCTCATGGCTCTCTCTCATACTCACCCTCTCGTGCATCTCTTTCACGGTCAGCCTCACTCAACCTGCCGCTACCTGTGCTGCAGCCACAGGGCATGCATCACATATGTGCAGTAGGCAGCGTAAGGCAAACGTGTCGTGAGCATGAAGGGGATGCACAAGGGTGTTTGAGGGTTTGTCATGGGTGTTACTTATATTGAATTTCTGACCAACTCACATTACATATTATATTGGCACCACTACTGCCATGTCTTCACGAATCCTGTCTGGTTTGTGCAATAATGCCCTCTCCTGAGGATCACTATGAGGACCCACAACTGATGCCACCCATTGTGTCACTGCAGAGTGGGTGCAGGTGTATTTGGAGGGCTCTTTTGCGCAGACGACTGAGAGACATCGGCGATGTCCCCGGTTGCACCCTGGAAGGATGCGGAGGAGAAGTTGTTGAGGGCAGTGGTGACTTTGACAGCGACAGGTAAGAAGATGGTGCTCGGGCCAGCCAGGAGCAGCTCGGCATGAAAGAGGCTGCAGATGTCCACGACTACATGTTGAGTGACTCTGAGCCTCCATGTGCACTGTTGCTCAGAGAGGTCCAGGAGGCTGATCCTCGGTCTGTGGACCCTGTGGCGAGGGTAGTGCCCTCTGCGACGCATCTCTCTCTGCGGTAGCCCTCCCTCCTGCTGTGTAGGTGGATGTGTCACAGCACTCTGTTGTGGAGCTCCACGTGTCAGAGGTGGACGGCGTGGATGGCGAGGCTGGTGAGGCTGGTGATGCTGTTCGCCCTCCGAGGAGGTCACGACTGCAGCTACGGCAGCCCCCATCCGCAAGATGTACATCTGAGGGGGTCCGCAAGGTAGGTACATGTCTCTGGACCCCGGGGTAAGTGTGCAGGTTGGTGACTTTGATTGTCAGGAGGAGGGTGGTGGAGGTCATACTTTGTCCCAAGTGACAGAGTGGCCTCCTGCAATGGGTGAGGGTCTCCCCCCACCCCACCCCACCTGTCAAATGGACCTTTGCAGCTGCCACAGGCTGACAGCTGCAACACGTCCATTTGACCTGGGAGTGTTTCCCCCAGTATGGGAAATAGTCCCAGTTTGCTCTAAAATCCCACCCCTCCTCACATAATCCCTTAATCAGGTCAGTTAATGACCTGAAATACCTAAATAAATACCTTCAAGTGGAACCCCACTGGCTTTAATTGCCTGCGGGACTCCCACCAGCGGGGGCTGCGCGCGCACGCTGGCGCGTCAGCGGGGAACCCAGAAGTGCGCAGGTTCGGGGTGGGCTCCGGTCACGCGCCGGAATTCTCCGATTTTCGGAGCCCCCCCCCGCCAGTAACGCACCCGATAGCGGGTGCTAAAATGACGCCCCATCAGTCACCTGACACCTCTACTGGAGTGATAGCTTCCATGACACCTGAAATACTCACAAATGTATTCTCCTCCAAATGAATGTGAAGGCTGAGGGTTTTTTCAAATAAAGGGCCATCTCACTGCACATTGTCTGTGAGGCAGGCAGGAAAAGAAGAGATCCTGTTCTGATACATAAGTCCCGATTTAACTCGGGAGGCAGGTGGGTTGAGCCAGGAATCTTCCACGGAGAGTTGAACAAGAGGGCCGGGCCATTTTAATTACCGAGCCTCATTAGCATTTGGCAGAGCCGGTGGACAGGAACAGGTTGGGAGACTGACACCATCAGGGACCTAAAGGAACTGTCCCCGGCATAACGTTAGTGTGGGCAATGGAGGAGGGCTGAAAGGAGATGCCAGTGCTGAGAGGAGAGGCATGGCTGAAATTTCAGTAGGTCATGAATTTCTACCAAGAATAGCTGTGCCCTTAAGGTCTGCAGGATTTCCCTTGACACAGTTTGCACAAAATCATGAAATTCTACCCTAGAAGATGTCAAAATCAATTCCCTAATTATCTTCTGATCGTGAAATAAGGATTATTTGTTTTTTTAGAGCCGGGATCAGTTAATTTTTCAGAAATTTTAATTTGACAAAGATGAAATATTACTAGTCAGTCTCCTGTGACATTACACAAGGTGAATCAAGGCAGCAGGTTAAATTGCGCCCGTTTTTAGGCGTTATGCGGCCACCTAAGACTGGAAAATGGGGTCCGAGATGGGCGCACACACTTCTGACGGGAAGTGCACAGGTCGCCATCTTGGTAAAGGAGTATGCGCACACGCATGACGAATGCCGGTAACATGTAGAGCAGGGAGATGATGACGCTAATCAGTGTGCGATGCTGATTTGAAGGCACCGCTGCTATTTCACAACTACACACTCCATCCAATGCCCTGTCTTAACCTCGCACAGCTGAACCTGACGTTAAACAGCATGACGGACCCCCCCCCTGCCCCCCCACACTGGCGCTATTTAAAGGGATCATGAAGTACTTACTGGTTAGTTGCTGGATTATTTCTTCTGGCTACTGGTGCAATTGTACGCATTTTTGGAGGTTTCTTATACTTGGCTAAAGTTTCAATACTCTACAGGGAGTGGGCCGACTGGTCTTGCAGTACATTTAGTGGCGTTTAAAATATTGTACGGAAAAAGTTTTCTTCCAGACATGGATGGCCTAACAGAGCTTCCTCTGGGAATTGAACATGACTAGGGGAATGAAGAGAAGCCACGCAGAGCAAGACAAGCTGCTAAAAGAGGGAAGAGGAGCAGGGCACTCAGCAGGATGCCATACCCACGGAGGGTCTTCAGGGAGCAATTCTCTTACCTCAACTTCAGCGATGACCAGTGCATCAGACGTCTTCAGTTCACAAAAGAGGTCATGACTGAAATCTGTCAACTGCTGCAGCCACAACTGCAGCCTCAAAGCAGGGCAAGGACAGCACTGCCTGTGGCTCTCAAGGTGACCGTGGCTGTTAATTTTTATGCCTCTGGCTCCTTTCAGGCTGCTGCTAGAGATATAAGCAACATCTCGCAGTTTGCTGTGCACTTCAGTAAAAGGGAGGTCACTGAGGCTCTCTATACAATGAGAAACACATTCATCTCATTCCCTCTTGCCAGAGATAAACTAAATCAAACTTAGGGAGGATAAGACCCCGGTCCAGATGGATTGCATCCGCGAATATTAAAAGAAGTTAGGGAGGAGATAGCAGAGGCACTATTACATATACATAAATATTTGCTAGATAAAGTAATAGTGCCAGAGGACTGGCAGACAACTAATTCCTAAAAGGGAGATAGAACAAGTTCAGAGAACCATAGACCAGTTAGCTTAATGTCAGTGGTAGGAAAGATAATAGAATCTTCACTCAACGACATAAAATCTAGAGAACAAAAATATAATAAAGAAGAGTCAGCACGGAATTCAGAAAGGAAAGTCATGCTTGACCAACCTTATTGAGTTCTTTGAAGAAGTAACAGAAAGAGTAGACAAGGGTAATACATTAGATGTAATATATTTGGATTTTCAAAAGGCCTTCAATAAGGTACTGCATTGTAAACTCATGGCTAAGGTCAGAGCATATGCAATCAGGGGACAGGTAGTAGAATGGATAGCAAGTTGGCTACAAAACAGAAAACAGAGAGTAGGGGTTAAGGGTAGCTACTCGGACTGGCAAAAGGTGGGAAGTGGTGCTCCACAGGGATCAGTGCTGGGACCATTGTTGTTCACAATTCACATTAACGATGAGCATTCGGGAATCGGAAGTATAATTTCAAAATTTGTGGACAACACCAAATTGGGGGGTATAGTTAATACAAAAGAAGAATGCATCAAAATGCAAGAAGACATTTATAAACTTGCAGAATGGGCGTGTAATTGGCATAGATAAGTGTGAGGTATTACATTTTGGTAAGAAGAATAAGGGGGCCACATACTGCTTGGATAATAGGAGTCTAAATGGGGTAGGGGAGCAGAGGGATCTGGGAGTATAGGTGCACAAATCACTAAAAGCAGCGACGCAGGTTAATAAGGCCATAAAAAAAGCAAACCAAGCGCTGGGATTCATTTCCAGAGGGATAGAAATGAAAAGCAGAGAAGTTATATTAAACTTGTATAGAACCTTGATTAGACCACATTTGGAGTATTGTGAACAGTTCTGGTCTCCATATTATAAAAAGGATATAGAAGCATTGGAAAGGGTGCAAAAGCGATTCACAAGGATGATAATAGAACTGAGAGGATCTCCTTATCAGGAAAGGCTGAACAGACTGGTGCTCTTTTCTCTATAAAAGAGAAGGCTGAGGGGCGACCTGATAGAGATTTTTAAGATAATGATAGGGTTTGATAGGGTAGATGTAGAGAAAATGTTTCCACTTGTGAGGAAGTCTAAAACTAGAGGTCATAAATATAAAATAATCTCTAGGGAATTCAGGAGAAACTTCTTTAACCAAAGAGTGGTAGGAATGTGGAACATGCTACCACAGGGAGTAGTTGAGGCAAATAGCTTAGATGCATTTAAGGGGAAGCTAGATAAGCATATGAGAGAGGGAAAGGAATATAAGGGTATCCTGATAGGGTTAGATAAAAAATGGAGGGAGGATGCTCCTGTTGGGGCGAATGGGCTGTTTCTGTGCTGTCATTTTGATGTAACAAGCAAGAGGAGTGAGCACAAGGTTTTGCTCGGATTGCAGGCTTTCTCCTGGTGCACAGTGCCAGTGACTGCATGCACATTGCCTTGCATGCTCCTCATCTGAATTCAGACATATTCATCAACAGAAAGGGATTCCACTCCCTCAATGTGCAGCTGGTGTGTGACCACAGGCAGCGTATCATGCAGGTCAGTGCCCGCTATCCTGGCAGCTGTCATGATTCTTTCATTCTGCAGCACTGCTTTGTTCCACCTGTATTTGAACCAGCATGGCAAGTCAAAGGCTGACTACTGGATGACAAAGGTTATCCCCTAATGACATGGCTCATAACTCCGGTCAGGAACCCACGCATACATACACAGCAGGCCTACAGCGAGAGCCATGCTGTCACAAGGAACATTATAGAACAGATCATCAGCGTCCTCAAACAATGCTTCCACTGCCTGGACCGCTCTGGAAGAGCCCTGCGGTACTCAGCTGAGTGGGCATCGAGATTTGTTGTGGTATGCTGCATACTGCACAACCTGACCATTTATAGTGAACAGCCCTTGCCACCGCCTATCAGGCGAGAACCTGAGGAGCAGGAACAAGAGAAGGAGGAGGGGAGGAGGAAGTGGAAAAGGCAGTGCAAGAGGAAGTGGAAGAAGAGGAAGAGGAAGGGAGGCTACAACATAGACAGTCCCTTTCTGCCAGATTATTAATGAGCGATACCAGTAACCTCACCTACACCTCCCCATTCACCAACAGTCCCACACTGCTTGCCTTTTCTCTCTCACTGACCACCACCATATGATTACACATTGGTTCCTCCCTCAGTTCACCGCAGCAATAAAAACCACCACCAGATGCAAATTCAGATCCAGATTTATCAATTCACTCATTAAATAATGCATACAAAATGGAACTATTCACCCTTGTGCATTCCCTTACTGCCTGTCTTTATTTTTCCTAGTGCTCCTAAGAGGTGCTTCCCCTGTGGCTGCAGCATGGGAGGTGGAAGGCGGCTGACCTTCAATTGAGGAGACTGCAGATGGCCTTGGAGGATGACCTCGAACAGCTCTGACCTGGGCTGCAGCATTCTGGCCTAGTTGGCTGACAGGCAACAGTAAGGGCACTGACGGAGTGACAGGGATGGGAGTAGGAATGCTGTCATCCTGAGAGAGGACAGAAGGTGCCTCTTCCATGGAGCCACTGCCACTCTCCTGGGACTGCGCCTCAACAATCCTGGTGATCTATTGGAGAACAGATTTCTGGACTGCTGTGATGCCCAGAGCAACATTGGCAGCAATCTGAGCTTCCATGTCAGACCTTTGATAGAAGCTGTGACATCGGTCATCATGGTGGGTTCCACAAGAGTGCTGATGGAGGTAACCACATGTTCCAAGTTGGAAAGGATGAGCGTCAAGCTCTGTGCAAAGCCCTGTGCCTAGTTAGACCTGTACTCCTCCATGCTCCTTGACATTGTGCACCGGCTTTCTGTCAGGCTTTCCAGTGCACCAAACATTTGGCTGTGTACGCCCATCAGCCTTCTTCTGTAGCCTGGGCCGTCGAATTCCTCATCTGAATCCTCTGCCTGCAGAACTAGTGTGCGACCTCGCTCTCCTGCAAGCTGGCACCCGTGGTATCCTTCTCCCCCCACCCCCACCCTACTCCTGCTCACTTGTGCCCGTTGTCTTACCATGTGCAGATCCCTTCTCTATCCAAGCCTCTAAGGAACCCTGAGTTTTCGATTGACTGCACCTCTTAATCATCACTGTCTTCTTCCTCTGACTGGGATGGTTCCAGTTCTTGGGTATCTGAAATGACAAAGGGACAAGGGTTGGGTTGTGGTGAGGGGAGAGGAGAAAGTAAGAAGTACATGATTACATCATCTGCAGCTTGTGAGTCAGAAAAGAAGTGGGAAGAGAGAAGGAGGATTAGTTATGCAGAGATCTGCATCATCGATCCCTCCAACACCGCCAGTGGCCACGCCCTCAGCGATGCCCCTTCCCATGATGGCGTGCTTGTCCTCCTCCAGTTGTTTGTTGCTGCCTCCAGTTATGCGCCACCTTCTCCTGCAAGAAAGAGGGAAATGTGTCAGCGAGTGTCCTGCAAGATAATTGGGTGATGTGGCTGTCATGGTTGAATATTGCCAGTGTCCGTGAGTTGTGGGTTTGCGGCTTGCAACAATGGTAATGTGTGAGAGTGAGGTAAACCATATGAATTGAAGGGTTGAGTACTGATTGACAGAGATTGTTGGTAGGTGGGCGATGGGGGTGTAGTGAATTGAGCAATGGATGAGGCTAGCGGTGCAGTTGGGAAGATATGCCATTTGAAGAATGAACTCAATCACCTTGGCAACTCATGTCAGATCATTGCACTTCTTCCTGCACTGCATCCATGTTCTTGATACTATACTCCTGGCCTTGACCTCCACTGCTACTTCCTCCCACTGCTTCCTGAGCATATGTCTGGGTGGAGGCCCTCCTGCCCCCCAGTGGATACAGGATGACCCTCCTTCTCTCCACCTCTTGCACCGAGGCCTCCAATGCATTATCAGGAAACCTTGGCACATGCTTTCTCGCAGGTTGAGACATCTTCACAAAACGTCTTCCAAAACATTCCACTCCTGACACCAATTCCATCAGCCACCGTGCACCTCCCCTTTAAGAGGTGCAGGCTGCCTTTTAGTAGCGCTAGCCACTCACAATAGCAGGCTCCCTGCTGATGCGTGCAGCCAATGAACAGGTAGCGCTGACTGCAGGCAGCAATCATGTAAAACAGCAGGCTACACGAATTTAACATGCTGCCTGCAGCGCAATGAACGGGCGCGGGTTAATCGCGTACCTCGATCCCCATGCCCATTTTCGGGGGTTATCCAATTTAATCTCCTAAATGTACTCTGCAGGTCAAATAGGGATAGAGGATGGAGGATAACTGGACTGTGGTTGAAGGACACCAAGATTGTAAGCAGTGTAGATGAAAACATAAAATTACAAAGGGATATTGATAGATTAGGTGAATGGGCAAAACTGTGGCAAATGGAATTCAATGTAAACAAATGTGAGGTCATCCACTTTGGATCAAAAAAGGATAGAACAGGGTTCTTTCTAAATGGTAAAAAGTTAAAAACAGTGGATGTCCAAAGGGACCTAGGGGTTCAGGTACATAGATCATTGAAGTGTCATGAACAGGTGCTGAAAATAATCAATAAGACTAATGGAATGCTGGCCTTTATATCTAGAGGACTGAAGTACAAGGGGGCAAAAGTTATGCTGCAGCTATACAAAACCCTGGTTAAACCGCACCTGGAGTACTGTGAGCAGTTCTGGGCACCGCACCTTCGGAAGGACATATCGGCCTTAGAGGGAGTGCAGAGTAGGTTTACTAGACTGATACCCGGACTTCAAGGGTTAAGTTACGAGGAGAGATTACACAAATTGGAGTTGTATTCTCTGGAGTTTAGAAGGTTAAGGGGTGATCTGATCGAAGTTTATAAGATATTAAGGGGAACAGATAGGGTGGATAGAGAAACTATTTCCGCTGGTTGGGGATTCTAGGACTAGGGGGCACAGTCTAAAAATTAGAGCCAGACCTTTCAGGAGTGAGATTAGAAAACATTTCTACACACAAAGGGTGGTAGAAGTTTGAAACTCTCTTCCGCAAACGGCAATTGATACTTGCTCAATTGCTAAATTTAAATCTGAGATAGATAGCTTTTTGGCAACAAAAGGTATTAAGGGATATGGGCCAAAGGCAGGTATATGGAGTTCGATCACAGATCAGCCATGATCTTATCAAATGGCAGAGCAGGCACGAGGGGCTGAATGGCATACTCCTGTTCCTATGTTCCTAAGACCAAGAGCCGACAAAAATTTCGGTCGGCAGAGGCGGGCAAAGGGCTGTGGGCTACAGGGTAACAGCCAGTGTGTTAAAGTCAGGAGGTGGACGGAGGTCAGCCAGGGGCCATGAGCAGTGCAGCTAACTGGCAACTGCAGACACACAACGGGCCAGAGGTTACTGGGAGGTGGCCCACAGTGATTTTAAGGATGGAGGGGAGAAGCAGACCAGGCCACAAGCAGAAGCAATGGCAGTCAACATAACAGTCTGTCGGGCAAAAGCAGAACAAGTTGTTCCAACTGAAATCCTGATAAAACAGGAAGAGGAGAGGAAAGCAACAAGAAAGTTTGAAAGTTTATCTGTTAATGCATATAAAGTTAAAAACAATGAAATTTAAACTTTAACAGTAAATATTGTGGAAAAAATCTAATTAATATTGGATTTGAGAGAAAAAACACAAATTTGCTCCACAGTGGCAGCCAGTGGCCAGAGCCTGCAACTGCATGCAGATTCAAAGCAGTTCTTTTCGAGTATTCCAGTCTCACAGACCATCACATTAATTGAAAAATCCTGTTCAAAACGTGACAGACATCATAGGAAAAGGATTACATTCAAATGTGGCAGGACAGTATGGACATCTTTAAAATTGAGTTTTCAATGGAAGATGCAATAGATACATCGATTTTATTAATATATAGATGTGGAGCAATTTTGCTTTGTATCATATATAGATTTTGCAAATTTAGCAGAAACCCAACTCTGGTAAATAAGTTGTCAGTATTACGTTATTGTGAATCGTGAGACGTATATATTTAATGATTCAATTAACGGTGCAGTCTGATTCTATAGACGACACAGGCTAGGTTCACAAGTAGTGGAAGGTGGCAATCAAAGAGAAAGCCTACATTAGCTATAAGATTAGAAACTGAAATCAGCAATGAAGTTAGCCATGAGCCTTGATTTATGAATTGGAATGTGAGGTGGTGTTTGCAGTTGGGTTGTTTGATCTACCAAGCATTCTTGGTCTCTGTTAGCTTATTACAACTTGGAAGTTTTTCTCTCTTCTTTTTGTAAATACTCTGTACTCCTTTGCTTTGTTGAAATATGTATCTAGGTGGAACTGACTGGGCCACAACCTCCTTGATACAAGTGGCAAGTTTATACTGTCATTTTCATTTAAAGACTTCATTTACATCTTTCAAAAGAAAGTATGTAGAAATGATTGACTAATTTTGAGTAAATTAATGTGCATAGTTAGAAAAAGGAGATCATAGCTTCGCATCATATTGTACAATGCTCCTAACTCAAAGAATTCTACTCTAGTCAGATGCAAGAGAGATCACTCACCAAAAAGCCATCTCTGCCCTGGAACTGCATGCTGCATATTATTACTTCATTAACTCTTTAGAGCAAACCTTCACATATCAGCGTAGACAGAGTCCAGGCATAACTGTTGTTGGTGAAACAGAGGTGCTTTGCTGTGAATGGTGTGGTTGCAGATGTTTAAGTTTATGAGATGGAGAAGATGGTGGGGCAAGTGAGGGGGCAGTGGTTCCTTTAGAAGAATGTCTCATTTACCAATGTCTGCTGAATGGATCTAGCAGCTTGCAACAGGGCTGCTGGTGGTGCCAGCACTGCTTCTTCCGGCTCCTCACGACCAACCCCCATTTTCTGTCCTGAGGATCCTTCCTGCTGCTCCGCCAGGTTCATACCTCTCTCAATTGCTACACTATGCAACATACGTTCCTTCATCGTCGCTGGGTCAAAATCCTGGAACTCCCTTCCTAACAGCACTGTGGGAGAACTGTCACCACACGGACTGCAGCGGTTCAAGAAGGTGACTCACCACCACCTTCTCAAGGGCAATTAGGGACTGGCAATAAATGCCGGCCTCGCCAGCGACGCCCACATCCCATGAACGAATAAAAAAAACCAACACACAATGTGATAGACTCACTATTATACCTGTCATTGCATCTGATCTAGAGATAGGTGAGGCCAGACTGTGTACAATATACCCTCACTTCTTTAATTATTAAGGTTATAATGGACTATATTATATGCAAATTTAAATGAGGGAATGTTGTTGCTGGTGCTGTGTATTTTAAATGAGAAGAATATGAATATAAAGTCTGCCCTGTTTCCAGCTACTTGCTACAGTGCAGTGAATCAGACACACTAGGCTGACCCGGGGCAAAGATATTTCCATACACATCATGGCACTAATTTAGCCAGGGCCAGGAGTTGTTAAATAGGTTGTATATTTTAAATATACCCTTTTGCCTCTATAAACTGTTGATGTAGAAGTAGTTATAATTCGAGCTCTTACCTGAAGCTTTTCTTGCACCTAAAACAAATTGTCAGCTCCCTTAGGCAAGTACTTTTGTTTCCCATGATCCGAAACGTGACCTAACACATAAATTGTGCTCTGGGTAAATAGACCCAGTTATTGTTTCCGGATTGATATGTAGACTTTCTACTGTGCACCAACATCACTTCAGTGGGCAATTAATATCAGTCACATCAGACATTTTCATCCCAGATTGAATTATCAAACAGGCTTATCCACAGGTAGAATGTTTTAGCCAAAAACACAGCCAGTTTTCAAGGTAAACTCAAGTTAACAATAATTTTGAATCAGTTCATGAAAGAGTTAAGCGGGTAAACCAGTTGGGTTAGTTCCTTTGAATCATCTTTCTTTCCAGACTTTTCAGTAGCATCCTAATTCCTGTAGTTGCAATCATCCTAATTCCTGTAGTTGCAATCATCCTAATTGCTGTAGTTGTAGTCATATTTGGAATTATATAAACTTACAGAGTTTATATCGCGCCCATACATCCGTTCCAACCAAGACAAAATTGTGACTAACTAGAATAAAAGAAATGTCCAAAATTTACACTTTGTGCATCCTTTGATCTACAGTTTGTTCCATTGAGAAGCCACTCAGTGAAACTAAGTCATTTACTAGTACAATGGATGGTCAGCTACATTAACACATTAACAAAGGCCTGTCGAAGACCACCTGCAGGGTCGATGAAGTCTAAACTAAGATTGTCCTGAATAGATTCTGACGTCAATTAATTGCCTTGTAAAACTTGTCGAGTGCTTTTTCCTCAAATGTCTGTCAGCAATCAACAGCTAACTGGCTTCTTTCTGATATGCTTCAATGGGGCCAGAGAAACATAGCCAATTTCCCAGTATGCATTGGAAGAAACCATTCTGAGGGTGATACCTAAGCTATGTAATGTAGCACGTAAAGACCTGTAAATTATGAACAAAAATGTTCAATTTTTATGACAGTGGTTACAGGGGAAGGGGGTTATCCATCAGTCTGTTTTGTTATGTTAAACCATCCTGTCTCATATTCCTTCTTTACTATCTCCAAACTAAACAGCTCACTGAAACAGAAAGCCATCCTCAATCACCTATTTGTTGCTTCATTTATGATGTGGAGATGCCGGTGATGGACTGGGGTTGACAATTGTAAACAATTTTACAACACCAAGTTATAGTCCAGCAATTTTATTTTAAATTCACAAGCTTTCGGAGGCTACCTCCTTCCTCAGGTGAACGATGTGGAAATGAAGTCCTCGAAATGAAGTCGCATTTATAATTCACAGAACAATGCTGGTGATAACAGACAGTTTTTTCAACTGCCCGTTGCCAAGGCAATCAGTGTGCAGACAGACAGGTGTTACTTGCCAGGTCTCAGAATATACAAATCACCAAAAAAAACAACAAACAAAAAAAAACAGAGATAGAGAGGTAGAAACATAGAAAAGACAGCAACTGACCCGTTATATTAAAAACAGATAACATTTGTTCGCTGGTGGGGTAACGTGTAGCGTGACATGAACCCAAGATCCCGGTTGAGGCCGTCCTCATGGGTGCGGAACTTGGCTATCAATTTCTGCTCGACGATTTTGCGTTGTCGTGTGTCTCGAAGGCCGCCTTGGAGTACGCTTACCCGAAGGTCGGTGGCTGAATGTCCTTGACTGCTGAAGTGTTCCCCGACTGGGAGGGAACCCTCCTGTTTGGCGATTGTTGCGCGGTGTCCGTTCATCCGTTGTCGCAGTGTCTGCATGGTCTCGCCAATGTACCATGCTCCGGGGCATCCTTTCCTGCAACGTATGAGGTAGACAACGTTGGCCGAGTCACAGGAGTATGAACCATGCACCTGGTGGGTGGTGTCCTCTCGTGTGATGGTGGTATCTGTGTCGATGATCTGGCATGTCTTGCAGAGGTTACCGCGGCAGGGTTGTGTGGTGTCGTGGACGCTGTTCTTCGGGTAAGCGTACTCCAAGGCGGCCTTCGAGACACACGACAACGCAAAATCGTCGAGCAGAAATTGATAGCCAAGTTCCGCACCCATGAGGACGGCCTCAACCGGGATCTTGGGTTCATGTCACGCTACACGTTACCCCACCAGCGAACAAATGTTATCTGTTTTTAATATAACGGGTCAGTTGCTGTCTTTTCTATGTTTCTACCTCTCTATCTCTGTTTTTTCTTTGTTTGTTGTTTTTTTTGGTGATTTGTATATTCTGAGACCTGGCAAGTAACACCTGTCTGTCTGCACACTGATTGCCTTGGCAACGGGCAGTTGAAAAAACTGTCTGTTATCACCAGCATTGTTCTGTGAATTATAAATGCGACTTCATTTCGAGGACTTCATTTCCACATCGTTCACCTGAGGAAGGAGGTAGCCTCCGAAAGCTTGTGAATTTAAAATAAAATTGCTGGACTATAACTTGGTGTTGTAAAATTGTTTACAATTGCTTCATTTATGCATCAATATATGCACACACACACACACACACACACACTAGTCAATCTCCCATGACGTTGCACATGGGGAGTCGAGAACAAGTGTAGTCTTCAGGTGAAGGAGGGGTCGGTCAGACGCCAGAGGATAATTGGATCAATAGTTCAGTCCCCATTTTAAAGTCACACATTCTCTGTTTATTTTTATATTTCCTTTATAAATACCTACGTTCGCATTTATAATGGAAACTGCCAATGTATCAACACTCTCCTGACTATGGCGGCAGTTTCCATTATAAATGTGAACATAGGAATTTTTAATAGAAAAAGTTGTCAGGATGCGTGTGCAGATATAAGTCTTTAGCTATCAGACGACCACCAGCGCGGCACATAGGCTGGCTGCCCGATAGTGCCGATGACAGGCCCGGTCTATTTTGAGGGCTGGGCCTCGTTAACATAGGACATGCAGGCTGCGGGCGGAAAACGAATGGCCCAGGGCAGCCCAACAGCTCCGGACCATCATAATATCTGGTGGCCCAGAAGATAGGTCCAAGGGGAGTTCTGTTCTCAGAGGTGGAGGAGGAACCCAGTGCAGCAGCAGCCCAGGTTGTTTTTGTAGAGCCCAGAGGAGCGCTTCTACTCCTCTCGGCCCCACAAAGATAAATTAAAACTTACCTGCCGGGATCCTCTTCAGCTCTTCCTTGGCATTCCCTGGATGCCGATTGCTTAGAAATCATCAGAATTATTATACAATATACCACAATGAACTATAAAAATCATTCCACATTAGTTACTGAAATGTCCATTACATAAATAGAATGTTTAATTTAATCATTATACAGTTTTTAAAAACTGAATGTTAAAAATTGTTTTAAAAATCTGCATTTTAAGATGGGGAGAATGCAAATCACATTCCGTGTACAGAAAAAAATCAGCTGCAATAGTTCTGTAGAATCGCTGCAGAAGTAAGTCTATAACAACAACAACTTACATTTATACAGCACATTTAATATATGAAAACATCCCAAGGTGCTTCACAATGGCATAATCAGCCAAAAATGGACTTCGAGACAAAGAAGGAGATATTAGGAGAGGCGACCAAAAGTGTGGTCAAAGAGGTGGATTTTAAGGAGGTTCTTAAAGAATGAGAGGGTAGTGGAGAGGTGCCGAGGTTTAGGGAGGGAATTCCAGACCATGGGGCCTAGGCAGTTCAAGGCATGAATTCTAATGGTGAGACAAAGGGAGGTGGCACAGAGCCAAGCGTCAGACAAATGGAGAGTTCAAGGGGGTTGGTACAAATAAAGGGGTATGAGATTATGAAGGGATTTAAAAGCAAAGATGAGAATTTTAAATTTGAGACATTGCAGGGACGGAAACTGTGTAGGTCAGCAAGGTGAGGGGTGATGAGTGAGTGGGACCTGGTGCAGGATAGAATATGGACAGCAGAGCTTTGGATGAGCTGAAATTTACAGAGGATGGGAGGTCGGCCAAGAGAGTATGGAGATGAGGGTTTCAGCATGGGCTGAGGTAAGGGAGGATATGGGCAACGTTACAGAGGTGGATGTAGGCAGTCTTTGTGCTGGAGAGAATATGGGGTTGAAAGCTCAGCTTGGGGTCAAACAGGATGCTGAGGTGGCAAACAGCCTGGTTCACCTGGGACAGTGGCTGGAGAAGGATGGAATCAGTGGCAAGGGTACAAAGTTTGTTGCGGGGGCTGAAGACGATGGTTTCAATCTCTTGAGTGTTTAGCTTGAGGAAATTTTGAACATTGGACAATCAATTTGACAATGCAGAGGCAATGGAGAGGTCAAGAGAGGCAGCGGAGAGGTAGAGATGGGTGTCATCAGCCTACATGTGCAAACTGACCTCATGTCTTCGGATGATGTCTCCAAGGGGCAGCATGTGGATGAGGAAGAGGTGGGGGTCAAGGATAGATCCTAGGGAGTCTCTGGAGGTAATTGTGCGGGGACGGGAAGAGAGACCATTGTTGGAGATGCTTTGGCTATGATCCAATAGGTAATGTAACAAACCTATTGGAGCACAGAGCATTGCAACATTTATTTTCAGAGCAACTAATGTAATTCCATTAACTGCAAATAAATGTATTTAGCACCTAGCATATTTCACTGGGAAGGTTTACACATCCTATATATTCCTGTAAGTTCAAATTAACAGTGTCAAGTAAATTGAACATAATTTCTTGTTACTGTCTCTCATCTGCAGTTTGAAATGATTTTGATTTTCTCTCATCCATGGTCTTTTTAGATAGATTAGCTTCCCTTTAAGGTAATTAATTCCTACCTAAGGAGAACCTGACATTAGTGAACCGAATTTACTAACAAACTTGTTAATTGTATTTTGTAAATCATTTTCACTGGCTGTAAGCTTTAAGAAAAGCAATTCAGGGAACTGCTGAAGTCTAGTGAATGGAAAATGGATTGGAACAAAGTAAAAAGATAAAAGCAACTATATATTCTGTAGAACAAAGACATCGATACTGTCTCAGAGAGAGAGGAGATAAAACAAGCTGCTATTAATGACTTGCTGCGTTGGCTGTATTGTGTGAAGTGGTAAGCTTATCAATCATATGTTCTTTAAGGCAATGATATATTAGATTTTTTTTCCTAAATAAATATTTAAATAGCTATAACCTGTGTTTCAGGGATTTGCAACTGAATTTACAAAGATATTCTATAATGACAAATTGTGTTTTGTTTCAGGATATTAAATACTACCTTGTTTGAAAGCTGGGAGATTGTTGGCCCATATCCATCATGGTGGGTCTTCAACTTACTTCTCTTGCTGCTTCAGCTGTTACATAGCTTCTGGTCGTATCTCATCATAAGGATCACTTGCAGAGCTATTGCTAAAGGAAAGGTAAGTTCTCCTTCGAAGCTGCTAAGGAGACCTGGATATGTGTGGCAATATATTTTTTCCCAAGTATTCAATAAACTTGCCACCTTTATAAGTCAGTTGCTTCCATTCATCTGAAAACTAACTTATGCAGTAATGTCTGTATAGTAGAACAAAATCTAATTCATATTGTGGTACCATGATGTTTGAGTGAATAGGAATGCATCGGAGCCCTTGCAAATAGCAACTTAGCAATTGAAATTCAAGTTTTTTAGTCAGAAATCAAATGCATAACTGCACAGCAGTGCAGCGGATAAAGAAGTGCTACGAAATTATTTTCTTTGTGGTCTGCAACTCTGGACCACCATAGTACAGTACTTCAAGGTCCATGACTCCACACATGAAAGAAAGGAAAATTACAGTTCATTGTGAATTAAAAATTTCAAAAAAAATATTTTCTTTAGGGAGATGAGGCCTAGAAATTACTTTTGTCAGTATTAGCAGCTGAATGCTTAACGTGTTCATTCCTCTAATCGCTAATTTAGCAAATGTGTTGACCTATTTAAAAGCCTATGTTTAAAGCAGTGGACAGAGGAATGTCACACAAACATGTTAAGCATCCATCCTTCAATCTTACTAACAGTAATTCCTGGGCT
This sequence comes from Heptranchias perlo, assembly GCF_035084215.1. Lineage (NCBI taxonomy): Eukaryota > Metazoa > Chordata > Chondrichthyes > Hexanchiformes > Hexanchidae > Heptranchias > Heptranchias perlo. Next base: position 37,997,609 of record NC_090331.1, on the reverse strand, counting down.
TAATTCCCTACACACCATGCTGTGCTTCTATTCTCAAATGTTCTTATTTCAATACAAGTGATGCATGTGCAAATATGTTACAAAGTCAGCACATGGGTGGAATTTACTGTTCTTTAATAAAACATGTTTTCCCAAAAACATTTCTCTTTTCCCCAAATCCTCTTCACTCCCTTTTTGCTTTGGTAATGTTTTTTGTTTGAAATGAATTAGGTGCCATAAAGAGTGTTAAATTAGGATCTTATTGCTCAAATATTTACCATTCTGATTTTCCAACATCATAATTGACTTTTTTAACAGCAGGATGTAGCTTGTCTTTTTAAATATAAATCCGTAGCTTACAGTACAGCTGCAATAAATATTTGATGAGATAACTCAGCTGTTAATTTCAGGTCTTGGCAATGTTGGAGAGAGATCAAATCAGTAAATAGACTAATAAAAATTAGAGATTGCTCAGATAAGTAATTAAAGTTTTAGTGGCACTAATTGTAACATGTAACTCCTTCACATTCCAAAACTGTCGGCTGCACGAAGAATCATAGAATGGTTACAGCACAGAAAGCCATTCGGCCCATCGAGCCCGTGCCGGCTCTTTGTAAGAGCAATCCAGTTAGTCCCATTCCCCCTGCTCTTTCCTCGTAGCCCTGCAAATTTTTTCCCTTCAAATGTTTATCCAATTCCTTTTTGAAAGCCACGATTAAATCTACTTCGACCACCCTTCCAGGCAGCACATTCCAGATCATAACTACTTGCTGCATGAAGAAGTTTTTCCTCATATCGCCTTCGGTTCTTTTGCCAATCACTTTAAATCTGTGTCCTCTGGTTCTTAACCCTTCCGCCAATGGGAACAGTTTCTCTTTATTTACTTTATCTAATCCCTTCATGACTTTGAACACTTCTATCAAATCTCCTCTTAACCTTCTCTGCTCTAAGGAGAACAACCCCAGCTTCTCCAGTCTATCCATGTAACTGAAGTCCTTCATCCTTGGAACCATTCTAGCAAATCTTTTCTGCACCCTCTCTAAGGCCTTCACATCCTTCCTAAAGTGCAGTGCCTAGAATTCGATACAATACTCCAGCTGTGGCCGAACTCGTGTTTTATAAAGGTTCAACATAACTTCCTTGCTTTTGTACTCTATGCCTCTATTTATAAAGCACAGGGTCCCATATGCTTTTTTAACTGCTTTCTCAACCTGTCCTGCCACCTTCAAAGATTTGTACACATTTACCCCCAGGTCTCTCTGTTCCTGCACCCACTTTAGAATTGTACCATTTAGTTTCTATTGTATCTCCTCATTCTTCCTGCCAAAATGTATCACCTCACTTCTCTGTGTTAAATTTCATCTGCCATGTGTCCGCCTATTTCACCAGTCTGTCTATATCCTCTTGAAGTCTATTACTATCCTCATCACTGTTTACTACACTTCCAAGTTTTGTGTCTTTTGCAAATTTTGAAATTGTGCCCTGTACACCCAAGTCCAAGTCATTAATATATATCAAAAAAAGCAGTGGTCCTGGTACCGACCCTCGTGGAACACCACTGTATACCACTCTCTAGTCCGAAAAACAACCGTCCACCATTATTTTCTGCTTCCTGTCACTTAGCCAATTTCGTATCCATGCTGCCACTGCCCCTTTTATTCCAAGGGCTTCAATTTTGCTGACAAGCCTATTATGTGACACTTTATCAAACGCCTCTGAAAGTACATATACGCAACATCAACTGCTTTGCCCTCCTCGACCCTCTCTGTTACCTCATCAAAAAACTCAATCAAGATAGTTAAACACGATTTGCCTTTAACAAATCCGTGCTGGCTTTCCTTTATTAATCCACACTTGCCCAAGTGACTATTAATTTTGTCTCGGATTATCGTTTCTAAAAGCTTCCGTACCACCGAGGTTAAACTGATTGGCCAGTAGTTGCTGGGTTTGTCCTTACACCCTTTTTTGAACAAGGGTGTAACATTTGCAATTCTCCAGTCCTCTGGCACCACCCCCATCTCTAAGGAGGATTGGAAGATTATGGCCAGCACCTCTGCAATTTCCACCCTTACTTTCCTCAGCAACCAAGGATGCATCCCATCCAGACCGGGTGACTTATCTACTTTAAGTACAGCCAGCCTTTCTAGTGCCTCCTCTTATCAATTTTTAGCCCATCTAGAATCTCAACTACGTCCTCTTTTACTGTGACTTTGGCAGCATCTTCATCCTTGGTAAAGACAGATGCAAAGTACTGATTTAGTACCTCAGCCATGCCTTTTGCCTCCATGTGTAGATCTCCTTTTGGGTCCCTAATCGGCTCCACCCCTCCTCTTATTGCCCGTTTACTATTTATATGCCTATAGAAGACTTTTAGATTCCCTTTTATGTTAGCCGCCAGTCTATTCTCATACTCTCTCTTTGCCCCTCTTATTTCCTTTTTCACTTCTCCTCTGTACTTTCTATATTCAGCCTGGTTCTCACTTGTATTATCAACCTGACATCTGTCATACACCCCCTTTTTCTGCTTCATCTTACTTTCTATCTTTTTCATCATTCAGGGAGCTCTGGCTTTGGTTGCCCTACCTTTCCCCTTTGTGGGAATGTATCTAGATTGTACCCGAACCACCTCCTCTTTAAAGGCTGCCCATTGTTAAATTACAGTTTTGCCTGCCAATCTTTGATTCCAATTTACCCGGACCAGATCCGTTCTCAACCCACTGAAATTGGCCCTCCTCCATTTAAGTATTTTTACTCTAGATTGCTCCTTGTCCTTTTCCATAACTAATCAAAACCTTATGATACTATGATCACTGTTTACTAAATGTTCCCCCACTGACACTTGCTCCACTTATGACCCACATAACTAAACTATGTTGTTAAAGACTTATATTTGCATTCATTCTACATATTATTTGCAGACTAAAATTAGGGGAAAATTGACTAGCAAAATGCCCCAGTTCCGCCCAACTGATCATCAACAGCAAAGAGAAAAACAACTTACATTTGTACAGTGCCTTCAATATAGAAAAACATTCCAAGGCACTTCACAGAGGTGTAATCAGACAAACAAGGGTATGGTGGAAGAGGTCAGGGAGATGGGTTTTAAGGAGGATCTTAAAGGAGGAAAGGGAGGTGTGGAGACAGAGGAGTTTAGGAAGAGAATTCCAGAGTATGGGGCCTAGACAACTGAAGGTACAACTGTCAATGGTGGGGCAAAGGGAGCGGAGATGTCAAAGAGACCAGCAAGGGTATTAAAGGTTACGGAACCAAGGCGGGTAGATGGAGTTAAGATACAGATCAGCCATGACCTAACTGAATGGCGGAACAGCCTCGAGGGGCTGAATGGCCTAGTCCTGTTCCTATGTTCCTGTCCATTGTATGCAAGAGCTGAAGAGAGGTCACTACACCTAGCAGGAAAATGATTGTACATTAGTAGTCAGTATTGTTATTGTAGTTCCTTAACATTGAACATAGTTGGGACAGCAGGATGTCACTTGGTACCGTTATTTTTCTCATTGTGCCTATTTATTCTCTTCCTCGTGCAAACCTGAAAGGCTGGGAAGTGGAACCCTTTGCATGTAAGTTTCACTGGTTAAACTCTGCAATGTATTTCCTAACCATTAGAATAATGCTTTCACTCTTTTCCCATAACTCTTGCACTAATCTTTCTTAATGACCCCTCTGACGCCACATTTCATTTTAAATGTGATTCATTCTTTACATGCTAAACATAATCATATTGAGAATAAGAAGTCGACAAAGGATTGTTTTCAGTATAAAGGTTTCAGGTGACCCTGCATTTACAGCAATGTCACAATTAAAGCTCTGCTTGCTGCTGTTTGGATTTTAATCGCTTCTTCAATTGCTAACAGTGCCACTGCAGGAGAGATATTTGGAGCCTCAGGGTATATTTAGCAAACCTTGTGCAAATTACTGGAATATTACTGGAATATTTCAGTTTGGCCCTTTGTAATGAACTGGGTACTTAAGAGATATAGAAACAGTGAATGCTGGAGATCTCAAAATATGTTTTAAAAAACAGAAAATGCTTGAAATACAGAACTGGCCAGCAAAAGAAGGGTCCACAACCAAATTAACAAGATATCAGAAAACCCTTCACTCAGAGTGATCGACACAAGGAACAGACTCCCAGATAGAATAGTGGAGGTGAAAACCCTGGAATCATTTAATAAACAATTGGAAGCACATTGGGAGGATTGAAGGATGCCCCCTCACTTGTAATTATCTAGTGATCTGTCAAAATAGCAGAAAGAGAAATTTGATACGATTGCATTAAGCATTTAATTTCCAGACGACAGTTTCTTATGAGATTCCAACCTTGTAATCTCTTATTTATCTTTTCCCAATTAAATTATAGCCTTTTATCTCTTATTTCTATTCTCTGTGAATCCATGTTATCTTCATACTAAACAATTCCATACAACTTTTGATCTAATCCTTTCATCTCAGCTGTCATGTTAATTTAGGCTTCCTGGATTTAGTAATGTGCTTTTGGTTTGCATTTGTCTCCTGTGTGGTTATTTCAGTGACAGAAATTATCCTGTTTGTCTTCATAGCTCACTTATTTTCCCAATTTAAATGTCAGGTATCAAAGGATGACCGAAGTGACATTGAATCCAGCTCTGACGAGGAGGATTCAACACCTTCTGCTGCAAAAAGTGGACATAACAGCACTACCAATGGGACAAATGGCTACCTAAGTGGTGGTGTTTATTCAGAGGAACATTAGCTATTTGAGTGGGAAGTACTGTATAGTGTTGCAAATCCGTTAGTATCTAATTGTATGTAAGACATGGACAACCTGACAATTTGATCCTGGAAGTATTTCACAAAATGTGTTATTGAATGCATTTTATCATGTATCTCAGTATCAGATGAAGGTTTAGAAATATCAAAACATTCTGATAGTGCACTGCCATTTTCTGTATGAGAACGAATGACAATAAACATTATGTACATGTAGGCATGCTATGTGTGTATATGTAGTCCAACTCAATGGGAACAGTATTTTCATATGTATTGTCTTTGTATATTACATTATTTATTTTTATATGTTTGAGATTTGTGGAAAAGGGGAAATTCTCAGTGTTTTACTCTACTACTTATTCTTTGGGAAGAGTAAAGGCCGTTTTAGATTAATTATGCTGTTCATAGCTCCACCTGCTGTAATGTGTGACTTGTCACAGACAGTAGGCCACATCTAGCTCTCGAGTATTATGGTTTAGCTAGTGGTAGTGATATGTTTTGTGGTTTTTTTGTGTTTCTAATTATTTCCTTTCAAAATTACTATGATATTTACACAGAGGCCATTTTGTCCCCATTGAAAGTAAAGAAAATGACTGCCTAAGGCAAAGTGCTAAACTATATAACAAGATTGCTTTGAAAATGTTTCTGTGGAACAATCCAATCACCTTTGAATTTCTGACACTGATTCCTGATAAATAAAAACCTTCTTTCTGTGCAACATCAATGCAAAATGTCACTTTTTTTTTGCTAGGGTGAAAACATAAATAGAACTGTTGGGTGTTTATTATGGGAAAATAATTCAGTCACCAATTTTGCATTAAACTATTATAATGCGAGATTGGAATAGGCAATGAAATATTCACTTGCAGGCTAAAATATTTTGCATTAGAAAGTGAAACACAAATTTGCTCAATCTTAGTGAAATTGAACACAAAACAATATTATTGGTCATTATACTGAAAGGAAACTACAACAACTTGGTGAAGCAATTTGTTTCATTACATTGTTAACCCTTATCTTCTTTTGATTGCTATCTCCATTTGATTATTGTGACTACTTCTTAGCTGTTTCTTATTCCACAGGTCAAAACATCATAATAATTTTAGCCAATTAATTTATGAATGTAAAACTAAAAGAATATAGGAATGAAAAAATAATATTTCATCCACCCAGCATTGACCTATCATCCAAGCCTTGTTTCAGAACCTGAACAGACCCTTTTTGAGTACCTATAATATATTTTCATACCTAAGATTCTGCAATGATGTAATTGAAGGCCCAGCTTTTGTCTGAATACATCGCCTATATCATCGGTTTCATTATTTAAATAAGGACATCATAGAGGCTTTGGAAAAATTACACAAGGACTCTGAGTTTACAATGACATAGGCTCCAAATTTCCTCAACTTCCCTAGCATCATTATAGTGTGAGAAAATAATGCCATTCGCCAGCAGGGGTAATAGCACAGAAGTTTCCAGTTTTCATTTGCATATAAGCAAGTGTTAGTTCTGGGATAATTCATGTGTAATACAAGTGTAAGCAGCTGAACCCCCAGGAAAATTAAGTGCCATAATGGTGTGACTGTTTAAAAGCACTTTGTACACTCCCGTCTTCAGACAATCCTGGGACACTGACAGCTAAGGTTGCAGCACATGTTTTTTTTCTCACTTCTGCCCAAATCTCTCCACAGCATCGCTTACCCACATCCTGGAGTAGAGTTTCCATTTTGGGCGCAGTCGGGAAATTGCGCCCAGAATGGAATTGCGCCCAATGCACTTGAAATTGCATTGGGTAGGTTACAGTTCAAATTTCTACTAAAATTCATTTGCATAATCACAAACATAAAATCGTCCATGAACCAGTGCAATCTGACAGCGTAATAGAATGTAATCATTTCTTTTAGCACGTTAAGACTACAGAATGTAATATGAATTTTAATAACAGCAGCAAAAGAAGCAGTGCAGCATAATGGGATTTGTATAGATCATATAGCACAATGCCAGATGCAAGTCAGAATTGTCAGTATAGTGACTATCCAGTAATTCATTTCAGAAGCAAACTTACATTTATTAGCGATAATGAATAAAATAAAGAACATATCAAGAAAGGCTGACTGAAAAGCTCCAGATGGTCCCTGTGTAATAATTACATATTATCAATAATGTGCATACACAGAAAGTAACCATTTCTGTACTTGTAACACAGCTTCAGTTCTGATATTAAAACATCTAGTAATCCTTCTAAGATTTAGTTTGCTTTTATTACATTTTGCAAATGTTCTAGGTATTGGAATAAAAGTACAGTTAATACAGTAATGCAAAAAAGGGAAAGACTCAGAAGCCTGGATTCACCAGTTTTCTAAGCTGCCTATGTAATTTATACACATGGTCCTGAGGCAATACCAATCAGGTAAGTATACACAGGCAGATACAAATATCTCAGTGCCTCAGTCAAGTAGACACAGGCACTTACGAGTATCTCATTATGCATTTATACTGTATTGATTCCGGCCAGGCAGTATCCCATTAATATTGTGAAGCTCAAACTGTTGCCCAGTGTAGAACTGTGCACATACACAGAGCCTCTCTCCCAGCAGTTAAAACGTAAATGTTTAGAGAGGGAAGATGCCAGCATCTACAAGCTGCAAATATTTAAATTAACTACAAGTAGGTTTAAAATTGCCATGGGAATTAGGGTTGCCAACTCTGGTTGGGTGTATTCTTGGAGGTTTCATCACATGACCTCACGCTGCGAACCACCATTCTTCTGCCATTGGTCCATCCTCCACGTACACTGCCATCCCACGTGAATTGGAAAAGGAACAGAATCTCTTGACCGTTAGTGAAAAAGCCTTTCTTCCCCATCGCCAATATTTTTATAACCAATAAATGAAAATGTTCAAAGAGAATGAAAAAAATGCAATTTTGTTAGATGCCGCTATTATTTTTCTCTTGGGTTGCTTGCAGCGTCCTGGAAATTAATCTTCAATTCCTGGAGATTCCAGGACAATCCTGGAGGGTTGGCAGTCTTAAGGGGAATCGAATGGACACCTGAGCACCCAATTAAACCCTGTTTGACACCACAGTAGAGTTATAAGGATAGAAAGTGATACGTGTTGCACCCGTTCTTCGGGCGTAAAACGGGCGAAAAGCATGCCAATTTAGCAGTGGGATGGCCTGCGCAGGCGTTGATCCCATTGCTAAATTCGTGTGGCCAATTTTTTAGGCGTCCTGGGCAGACACCTGAAAAAGGTGTTAGGCCCCCGGAATATATAAGTTAGGGGTTTAACACTTGGTAAACGACCCCTTTTGAAAATTAATCAGCGATGAACGGGGCAGGCTTCGGGATTCTTCAATGGCCCTGCAGCTGCCAATGAACAGTAAGTTATTCAATCTATTTTTTTTTAAAAACCCTTCCTGGGGAGCAGAAGGAACATTCCTGCTCCTTCCGGCTCCACAGCAGTCCTGATTGCCTGCCCGCCTCTCCCGAATCATAGAATCATAGAAGTTACAACATGGTAACAGGCCCTTCGGCCCAACATGTCCATGTCGCCCAGTTTATACCACTAAGCTAGTCCCAATTGCCTGCACTTGGCCCATATCCCTCGATACCCATCTTCCCCATGTAACTGTCCAAATGCTTTTTAAAAGACAAAATTGTACCCGCCTCTACTACTGCCTCTGGCAGCTCGTTCCAGACACTCACCACCCTTTGAGTGAAAAAATTGCCCCTCTGGATCCTTTTGTATCTCTCCCCTCTCACCTTCCCCTCCCATCCCAATTGCTTCCCCACCCCTCCTGATCGCCTCCCACCCCCTCCCAGGACCTACCTGATGGCCACTGTCTGATTTGCAACACCCAAAATTGATGTTCACTTCGCCAGCAAGCTGCCTAGGAACGCACAGCGGGCGTCCACAGCTCACCGGTCTAATTTCAATTGGGCCTCGAGCCTGTTCCGACGCAGGAATCATCCCCTGTGCCTCGTTCATGCCAGCAGGCTAGTGCTATCCAATTTCCACCCCATAATCTCTGCAGATCCAGAGGATCTCACACTTCTAAAGTCAGACATGGTGGTTTCTGCTAAGGTTGTAGTACAAACACAACTCCAGAGTATCAGGCAGGTCTACACAAGCAGATACTAGTATCTCTTTGTTTCACAGTGCACACAGGCAGTTACAAATATCCATTTCAGCCAGCTGTTTATAGGCAAAAATAAGCATTCATGTTTCAGTCTGGACTACCTCAGTGGAAGCACTCTCATCTCTGGGTCATGAAGGTTGTAGGTTTAAGCTTCACTCCAGAACTTAAGGATATAATTTAGGCTGATATTTCAGTGCAATAGTGAGGAAGTGTTGCATTGTTGGAGCTGTTGTCTTTAGATGAGATGTTAAACCAAGGCCCCAACTGCCCGCTCAGGTGGATGTAACAATCCCATGACACTATTTGAAGAGCAGGGGAGGTGTTCTGGCCAACATTTATTCCTGAAGCAATACCACTAAAAACAGATTAACTGCTCTTCATGTCATTGCTGTTTGTGGGACCTTGCTGTGTGCAAAATTGGCTGCAGTGTTTACCAACAAAACAATAGTGAGCACAGGTCAAAAGTAATTATTTGACTGTAAAGTGCTTTGGGACATCCTGTGGACATGAAAAGTGTTATATATATGCATTTTTTTTCTTTGAGACAAGTGTTTACAGGCAAAATCTTAGGATTTCTACAGAGAATACTTAGGAATGATTTCAAAAGAGTCATTGGGAGGGGTTTAGATGATGTCATGAAGCAAAGGTTAAATGACTGCTAATCATTGCCTATACCCTGAGAAGAGATTACAAACTTGAAATCACTCTAGTATATTTATTACTTCTTTTACAATACATATTATAAAGTTTGTGGGAGTAGTTTTAATCAGTTATGGGTGAGGTTTTTCCTTCCCATCAGCAGTGGCCCTTAACGCTGATGACAGAGCCTCAGGCACAGATAACAATTGAGAAACAATCAACGCTTGATTACTGGCAAGTGATCTAGCCAATATGTATTATTTAAGCATAATCAGAACAAACTAGGAACTTGGTCTTGATCCTGGACCAAAACAACTGGGGCAAGCTGGATGGGCCAAGTGGCCTTTATTCATTCCTACATTCTTATTTTCCTCTGATTTACTCTTCCAACTTTGACAGAATCGTTTTACCTTTATTCTAGTGGTTAGTCACGGTCAAAGTATAAACACATCCTGGGCCCGATATTAGCACCCGCTATCGGGTGCGTTCCTGGCGGGGGGCTCCGAAAATCAGGGAATCCCGGAGCGGGTCGGGAGCCCGGCTCCAACCCACCCACTTCCGGGTTACCCACAGACGTGCCGACGTGCGCGCACAGCCCCCGCATGTGGGACTCCCGCAGGCAATTAAAGCCGGCGGGGTGCCACTTAACAATATTTATCTTGCTATTTCAGGTCGTTTACAGACCTGATTGACCTGTTATAGTAGGAGGGGTGGGATTTTACAAACAACTGGGACTGTTTCCCGTACTGAGGGAAACACTCCAAGTTGAAATGGACGTGTTGCAGCCATCAGCCTGTGGCAGCTGCAAAGGTCCATTTGACAGGTTGGGGGGAGACCCTCACTCATTGCAGGAGGCCACTCTGTCACTTGGGACAAAGTTTGGCCTCCACCACCCTCTTCCTCTTAACAATCAAATTCACCAACTTGCACACTTACCCCGGGGTCCAGAGACATGTACCTACCTTGCGGACCCCCTCAGATGTACATCTTCCGGATGGGGGCTGCCGTAGCTGCAGTCATGACCTCCTCGGAGGGCGAACAGCATCACCAACCTCGCCGGCCACGCCGTCCACCTCTGACACATGGAGCTCCACAACACAGTGCTGTGACACATCCATCTGCACAGCAGGAGGGAGGGCAAAGGCAGAGAGAGATGCGTCGCAGGGGGCACTACCCTCGCCACAGGGTCCACAGACCGAGGCTCAGCTTCCTGGACCTCTCTGAGCAGCACTGCACACGGAGGCTCAGAGTCACTCGACATGTAGTCGTGGACATCTGCAGCCTCCTTCATGCCGAGATGCTCCCAGCTGGCCCGAGCACCATCTTCTTACCTGTCGCTGTCAAAGTCACCACTGCCCTCAACAACTTCTCCTCCGCATCCTTCCAGGGTGCCACCAGGGACATTGCCGAAGTCTCTCGGTCGTCTGCACAAAAGAGCCCTGCAAATACACCTACACCCACTCTGCAGTGACACAATGGGTGGCATCATAGGGTCTTCATTGTGATCCTCAGGAAAGGGCATTATTGCACGAACCAGACAAGATTCGCACCGACGTGGCAGTAGTGGTGCCAATATAATATGTGATGTGAGTTGGTCAGAAATTAAATATAAGTAAAAACCATGACAAACCCTCAAACACCCTTGTGCATCCCCTTCATGCTCACGACACGTTTGCCTTACGCTGCCTACTGCACATATGTGATGCATGCCCTGTGGCTGCAGCACAGGTAGTGGCAGGTTGAGTGAGGCTGGCCGTGAAAGAGATGCACAAGAGGGTGAGTATGAGACGGAGCCATGAGATTGTATGAGGATTGGGTTGAGTGGTAGTGGCGGGATGAGTACTGGCGAGGTGAGTAGGTGCAGGTAAGATGAGGATGAGCTTTGAGTGGGTGTGAGGGGTGATGTGACAGAGTAGTGTTGGCAATGCAGAAGGAGGTGTGGGGTGGGGGCGGTGATGTGGCAGACGGAGTGTAGGGGAATGAGTAAGTGTACTCACTTTGGCTGACCTACTTAGGTCATTGCAGCGCCTCTTGCACTGTATGCAGGTGCGCGATATGTTGGTGGTGCAGGTGACCTCCTCTGCCACCTTGATCCAGGCCTTCTTGGTGGCAGAGGCAGGCCGCTTCCTCCCGCCCGCCGGGGGGAAGATCTCTGTCCTCCCCCTCCTCCTCACCCCATCCAGTAGGACCTGGAGTGAGGCATTATTAAACTGGGAGCAGCCTTCCCCCTGGGCTGCTCCATGCTGCAATTTTTCTTATTTCTTGCAGCATCTGTCAGTGGAGGACTGCCCCTTTAAATAGAGCTCCTCCAGCTGACAGACCTTACTGTGCATGCGCAGTCCCCCCGACGCGCAGATCAGCAGTGGGGAACCCGGAAGACCAGGTAAGTGGATCCAATTAGGCTGTGATCGCGCGGGGGGCAGACTAATTTCACTCAATCGCCCCCCCCGCCGTGAACCTGCAGCCTTGGTAATATCGGGCCCCATAGCTTTAATGCTTCAATTAGGTGTGAGGACAAAAGAGAAGCCAATAATTAATTGCATATAATCCATGCCAAAGAAGCAAATTAATTACTATTACGGACAATTTTTATAAACAAAGTCCCTCCAATTGAAATCAGCACCATTGACCCTGTACAGTACAATCTCTCACATAAAAGAAAGCACTAGCTCTCTACTATATAACAAGTGGTCCCCAATCATTTTATTGGGCCATAATTTGCTGTGGCAGGGCATCTAACTGCGTCTGCTGTTAGTTAGACTTGCCCTTCCAAAGGTTTTTTAATTTTTTGCGTGGCAAGTTGCTGAAAGTGCGAGCTGATAACATCGCAGTGAGGGAAAAAGGGCGTCTGGGACCTGAGTGAACAGGGCAAGCAACTGTATATCTCCTTAATCAATCAGATTGAAGGATTGTGACATTAACAGCGCAAGAACTGAGAAGGAAGTGTAAATTGGAGTGGGTGAATTCAATGTCAAATCAGGTACAGAAAGAGAAATAGAGAGAGAAGGAAAGGTTGGATTAAGAGAGAGAGAAAAAAGAGGAAAATTTTTTTTAAATTAATTTAAAATTTTACATTTTTAAAATCTCCAACAATCAAAAACTGAAGGAATGAGACTCCACACTTGTAATAGTTAATTTTCAGTGCCAGAGAGGTTGACTGGCAGTAATTAACACTTATCACGTCGTTAAAAGGGTACTTAGACTGAAATGACAAGACTTAACTTTCTGCGGCGAATTTAGTTCGTATCTACCACGCAAATACAGGAACTTCATGTCACTCAATGCATTTCAATGGTGAGGCAGACAGCAAGATGCCATTTACTTGAAGCTAAAGGCTTGGACAGCAACTTTTGGATTTCTGCATTTAACCACACATCTGCCCTCACCTGAAGTACCTTTTGCGCTTAAGTAGCAATGAGCTCCATTAGCCTCACTGTTATTTTGATAGCAAATTATGGGCCAATCACTACAAACTAAAGAGATGGAATACATTCTGTGGAAAGGTATACGCATAATCTGCATAAATAATTAAATCAAGGTATCATACAACTGACTACAATAGTGCCATGCTAAAACTGACAAAAAGTGTGCACGGGATCCTACACGAATTCACTAAAGTCCAACAGGTTCTCAATCAATAGCAGACATCTCTTATGTAGGCGACAGGCCAAGTTTTCACTGATCACATTTATTCAGGCAACATTAGAAATAAGAGCAGGAGTAGGCCATATGGCCCCTCGAGCCTGCTCCACCATTCAATAAGATCATGTCTGATCTTCGACCTCAACTCCACTTTCCTGCCCGATCCCATATCCCTTGATTCCTCTGGAGTCCAAAAATATATTTCTTCAATATACTCAGTGACTCTGCATCCACAGCCCTCTGGGGTAAAGAATTCCAAAGATTGACAACCCACTGAGTGAAGAAATTCCTCCTCATCTCAGTCTTAAATGGCCGACCCCTTATCCTGGGATCATGCCCCCTAGTTCTAGACTCTCCAGCCAGGGGATACAACCTCTCAGCATCTACCCTGCCAAGCCCCCTCAGAATCTTATATGTTTCAATGAGATCACCTCTCATTCTTCTGAACTCCAGAAAGAATAGGCCCATTCTACTCAATCTGTTCTCGTAGAACAATCTTCTCATCCCAGCAATCAATCTAGTGAACCTTCGTTGCACCCACTCAAAGGCAAGTATATCCTTCCTTAGAAAAGGAGACCAAAACTGTACACAGTACTCCAGGTGAGGTCTCAATTGTAGTAAAACCTCCTTACTCTTGTACTCCAATCCCCTTGGAATAAAGGCCACCATGCCATTTGCTTTCCTATTTGCTTGCTGTACCTGCATGCTAACTTTCTGTGTCTCTTGTACAAATCTCTCTGAATACCATCATTTAACAGTTTCTCACCATTTAAAAAATATTCTGTTTTTCTATTCTTCCTACCAAGGTGAATAACCTCACATTTCCCCACATTATACTCCATCTGCCACCTTCTTGCCCACTCACTTAACCTGTCCATATCCCTTTGCAGACTCTCTGTGTTCTCCTCACAGCTTACTTTCCCACCTAGTTTTGTATCGTCAGCAAACTTGGATACATTATACTCGGTTCCTTCATCTAAGTCATTAATATAGATTGTAAATAGCTGAGGCCCAAGAACTGATCCTTACGGTACCCCACTAGTTACAGCCTGCCAACCTGAAAATGACCCGTTTATCCCTACTCTCTGTTTTCTGTCCATTAACCATTCCTCTATCCATGTTAATATATTATCCCCAATCCCATGAGCCCTTATTTTGCATAACAACCTTTTATGTGGCACCTTATCGAATGCCTTTTGAAAATCCAAATATACTACTAGTTACATCCTCAAAAAACTCTAATAAATTTGCAAACACGATTTCCCTTTCATAAAACCTTGTTGACTCTGCTTAATCATATGATTTTCTAAGTGCCCTGTTAGCACTTCCTTAATAATGAATTCCAACATTTTCTCGACGTCTGATGTCAGGCTAACTGGCCTGTAGTTCCCTGTTTTCTCTCTCCCTCCTTTCTTGAATTGCGGGGTTACATTTGCTACCTTCCAATCCGCTGGGACCATTCTAGAACCTAGGGAATTTTGGAAGATCACAACTAATGCATCCACTATTTCTGCAACCACCTCCTTTAGAACCCTGGGATGCAGGGCATCAGATCCAGGGGATTTATCGGCTTTTAGTCCCATTTGTTTCTCTCTAGTACTTTTTCTCTACTGATATTAATTACTTTAAGTTCCCCACTCTCATTAGCCTCTTGGCTCCCCACTATTTCTTGTATGCTTTTTCTGTATTCTACCTGCCTGCTGCAAAATACTTGTTTAACGTCTCTATTTCCTTATTCCCCATTATAATTTCTCCTGTCCCAGCCTCTAAGGGACCAACATTTACTTTTGCAACTCTGTTCCTTTTTACACACTTGTAGAAGCTCTAACAATCCATTTTTATATTCTATTTTTTCCCTTTTTATACATTTTACTATTCATTTTGTCTGACCTTGACAAAGCTGTGAAGGTGCTGAATGGAGGCAAGGAGCCTCCCAATGGGAAAGTGGGCAAACTGGAGAATGAGTCAGTTTACATCTTTGTTGTGCATTTGGTTGCAGCCATTTACAGAAAAAGATTGGGGACAACAGAATAATAGTGCTCAGCGTGGAATCTAAAGAAGGAGAATGCAAAGAATTTTTTTAAGATTTTGGAAGGATAAATAATAATAAATATTCAAATTCAAGCTGTTTAGTCTAATCCACCATACTCACAGTAGTGCTGCTAACAGAGGTATTGGTGATGGTGCCAATTTGTTTTTTATTTCTATTCTGGCAAGATGATTGATTATACCTGTACAATATAAAACATCGCAATGATTTTTTTGTGCTTGACCGTGAAAAATCATGATATCCCAGTATTTGCTGAGACTACGAAAGAATCTCATATTTTTATAAATCCTCTTGATATTTGCTCATAAATCTGAATTAATGAAAGATCATGGCTACTAGCCTTTGTGACTCCACCAATTCTTTCTGCACAGCACATTATCGGATGGAGTCACCTGCTTAATAAGTTCCTTCATGTTCATTCTAGTTCCTTCACCATTGCAAATTATGCAGATCTGCTCTATGCAGGCTAAAATAATTTAAGAAAAAAAAACAGTAGTGATCTATAGTTTGGAACATTACTGTCCAATGTGGACATGTCCAGTCACATTGAGAACAACTGTAACACAAGCCTGTAGCATAATAAATCAACTCCATCAGCCTTCCAACCTGTCTTCAACTGAGTAAGACCAGTCTGTCTCGCCAGAATTAACAATTGTCAATGACCTGACCTTGGTAACTGGACCTAGAAATGGCACTTGATATTAGTTTACAGACATTTAATAAGTTTATATGAAATAACTTTGTCTACAATTTTAATGAAGCCATTAGCCTGTTTAAAGTTAATGGCTCAGATTTCCTGGCCACCTCAACAATTTATCAACTGATCTGGGTGGGCAAGGGCAGGAAATGACTTGGTTATGGGCTCCACTGCCTCCTCCTGCTTGGTCTTCCATTTACTACTCTCCGGATTCAACGGCAGAGGACACACCTCCAACATATTTCATAGTATTTGCATCCTTTGAATGCTGGACACAAGGAACACCTGTTAAGCCCAGGTGTCCAATGTTCTCTTGACACTCAATTTTTTTTACACTGGTGCCTGTTCAAGCCTGTTCACAGAGCATAGCCTTGCACTGGCTGAAGAGAATGCTCCATAATTTTCAAAATAAAATTCTGTTTATGCAGCTGCAGCAGGCCTTGGCAAAGCCCTGTCCCTGGTTTGGCACAACATCCCAACAGAGGTCAATGAGCCAATCTCCAAAAAGTGAATCATTCCAAGGCCGTCAGAGTGACCAGGGTCAATGGGGCATGTCTGTTCTCCCCCAGAGAGGCACCCCAATCAAAGGAGGGCAGTCAACATCCCTATAAATAGCAATCAAACCAATTTCATCCAACCATATTAGCATTGTATGCTAGTATGGTACCGCTGATATCAACAATACCTGGCCCAGAGTAACTGGCAATGATTTTGAAAACTTTTTTTTGTCGCTTAATTTCAAAGAGGTTTTTATAATTCTATTCAGCACAATCTCCTTTGCAATTGGATACATTCATTCTGCTAAATAATTCACAATCTAATGTTATTTAGTTCTGTATGAAAAGAGGAGAGTCTTCTCAGTTTATTTTCAATATTGTGGGTGTGCACAAAGATATGCAGATTACAGTCGACGAGAGATGGATGAATATAATGATGATAATTTGCTCACTATGATTAGAGTTAAAAGTTCAATTGAATGGAAGAAAACAAAATATTTTCAGAATAAAAATAAAATGAATGCTGAATGCTTTAGAGAATACAATCCAAACTCTCAACAGGAAATACAAGTTGGAGTTCTAATCATAAAAGGTTTAAACTCAGAAGATTTCAGGAAATGAGTCCTTAGCTGTTAATTACATATTTCCATTCAATTCAGTGGGAAAGCCCAGCCCCAGTGTAGCAAAACAGAAAGCAAGTACGGAGCAACATTATTTATGATTTCCACAAATTTAATATAAAAAAATCTATTTTGTTTGGAAAACACCCAAAAACCCAGTCTTCTAAACATGACAATGAAATTATAAATAGGAACATATCCTGACTGTGATGTTTCCTGCACGACTATGGTGTGTAACAGTAAATAACATTCACACTGCCAAGAATGCAGTGACGCAATTAAAGATACAACAGATTTAAACACAATTCAATATACCACTATCAAGAAAAAAATATTATAATGCTAATTTTGCCAAGTAAAAACTCTCAAATTTACAGATTCAGAATTTATTACTTTTTGAAGCAAATATGCAAACAATCAAAGCTGGATATGGTTGAATCACAGACGGGTATGCACAGGCGTTTTAAACTCATCTACACCAGTCAGGTTCAAGTAATAATTTCTGGCCAAGCATTTCTTTCCCTGGATGCCCATGAAAGCACTCCTAAGTTTCTAAATGTGACTTTTCTTATTTCTACAAGAGTTAAATCTCCCCTTTACCAAAATGTTTTCTGTGATGTTTATTTCTAGGGGGAGGGAGTATAAAAGCAGGGAAGTCATGCTACAACTGTACAGGGTGCTGGTGAGACCACACCTGGAGTACTGCGTACAGTTCTGGTGCCCTTATTTAAGGAAGGACATACTTGCATTGGAGGCAGTTCAGAGAAGGTTCACTAGGTTGATTCTGGGTATGGAAGGGTTGTCTTATGAGGAAAGATTGAACAGGTTGGGTCTATACTCATTGGAGTTTAGAAGAATGAGAGGAGATCTTATTGAAGCATACAAGATTCTGAGGGGACTCGATAGGGTAGATGCTGAGAGGATGTTACCCCTCATGGGGGAATCTAAAACTAGGGGACATAGTCTCAGAATAAGGGGTCGCCCATTTAAGATGGAAATGAGGAGGAATTTCTTCTCCCAGAGGGTCATGAATCTTTGGAATTCTTTACCCCAAAAAGCTGTGGAGGCTGAATCATTGAATACATTCAAGGCTGAGTTAGACAAATTTTTGATCAGTAAGGGAGTCAAAGGATATGGGGAAAAGGCGGGAAAGTGGAGTTGAGGTAAAAATCAGATCAGCCATGATCTCATTGAAAGGCGGAGCAGGCTCGGGGGGCCAAATGGCCTACTCCTACTCCTATCTCTTATGGTCTTATGGTCTTATGATCTGGATTGTGAAACTCTAATTCATTAAAATATGTTTTTTTTAAATTGAGAATAAATTTAAAGAAATCATAGAAATTACAACACAGATGGAAGCTATTCAGGGTGGAAGTGAGGACAAAGGCATGGTTGAAGAGAAGGGTTTTGAGGAGATTTTTGAAAGTAAGGAGGGAGGTGACAGGGCACAAGCAAGTAGACTTTGAGTTCCAGAGGACAGAAGCTGAATGAACAGCCATCGAAGGTGGAGCAGAGGTGGTGACGGACAAGAAGCATCTAATTTGTAATGTGGAGCGAAAGCAATACTGGAGGCAATATTAAAATAATAGCTGAGAAGCCATCACTGGAATTTTATGAAATTCTTTATAGTGCACCTGTCAACCATTATGACGTGACACATTTCAGAGGTGAGAACCATATATGTATATTCATAAATTATACTTTGTGCATTTATTAGCTGCAGACGTCATTCCACGATATTAGTAACAAAAAACAACTAGAAACTCTGCAAGTCAAACCACAATATCATATAGGATTTGCAGGCCTGTCCACATTTGTGTCCTCAGTTATCAAATTTTTAGTTGAGCCCTCTATTCTTATTGCTCTTGTCGAGCAAGATTATAAATATAGATAATTCAAGAAAGGGTATTATTGAGTACAATCTAGAAAACAATCAGATAGTTTCTAATAAAGTTATAGATCTTGTTGAAGTTATAGATCTTGGGAGAATCAATCATAGGTAAAGGGAGCATTGGCTTTATTTATAGGCTGTATTTATTAACGACTTAGATGATGGGATAGAAAGCCACATATCCAAGTTTGCCGATAACACAAAGATAGACAGCATTGTAAGCAGTGTAGATGGAAGCAAAAAATTACAGAGAGATATTAGTAGATTAAGTGAATAGGCAAATCTGTGGCAAATGGATTTCAATGCAGGTAAGTGTAAGGTCATCCACTTTGGACCTAAAAAGGAGAGATCAGAGTACTTTCTCAATGGTGAGAAGCTTGAATCAGTGGAGGTCCAAAGAGACTTAGGGGTCCATGTATATAGATCATTAAAACGTCATGGACAGGTACAGAAAATAATCAAAAAGGCCGATGGAGTGCTGGCCTTTATATCTAGAGGACTCGAATACAAGATGCTACAGCTATACAAAGCCCTGGTTAGACCACACCAGGAGTACTGTGTTCAATTCTGGGCATCACACCTTAGGAAGGATATATTGGCCTTGGAGGGAGTGCAGCGTAGATTTACTAGAATGATACCTGGTTCCAAGGGTTAAATTACGAGAAGTGATTATACAAACTAGGGATGTATCCCCTGGAATTTAGAAGATTAAGGGGTGATTTGATGGTAATTTTCAGGCTTATAACGGGAACTGATAGGGTAGATCGAGAGAAACTATTTCCACTGGTTGGGGAGTCTAGGACTAGGGTACGTAGCCTAAAAATTAGAGCCAGGGCTTTTAGGAGTGAAGTTAGGAAACACTTCTACACGCAAAGTGTGTTAGATGTTTGGAACAATCTTCCGCAAACGGCAGTTGATGCTAGCTCAATTGTTAATTTTAATCTGAGTTTGATAGATTTTTGTTAAGCAAAGATATTAAGGGATATAGGGCTAAGGCGGGTATATGGAGTTAGGACACAGATCAGCCATGATGGCATTGAATGATGGAACAGGCTCAAGGGGCTAAATGGCCTACTCATGTTCCTATGTTCCTATGTTCCCATGTTCCTGTGTCCTATGTCCCTTGAAAGCTCATCAAGTCTATCCAGTGAGTTGCTGAGCCATACAGATGTACCAGGTTCAATCCTCAGTCTGTGCTGAGTTAGATAATCTCAACCAAGATGGTAGTAAGGGCACTACAATTGACCACAGCTCTTCTGGAATAGAAAAGGGAAAATTGACCAAGATTCCTACCCTGACTTACTATCCACTGATCACTGCTGGAAATTTGAAGTCAATAGAAATAAAAATTGGGAGAGATGTTAAATGAGATGCTGATTCACTATCATCCATTTTACACTATTGCACAAAGTCGAAATCTACCCCATTGTTTTCACAGCCTGTTCACCCTGTCAGGCCATTTATGGGAATGCTCATTGTTGATATTCCAGAAGTGACATTGGCCTTAGAGTCTCTTCCTGATGTCTTCAGGCTGCATCGATCTCCAATAGTCACCATGGCGCTCCTCACTTAATGTTATACCTCCTGCATTGTATTGTAGATGTGGGTTGTGGACTCCTCCAACTTTTCCATCAGCTGCCTCACCTGAGAAGAAACTGTCTTCACTGCCTGTACATCAGATCTATGCTCCTGCATCATAGATCTTTTAAAGACTGGACCTCTGAGACAATGGTTCTTGGGCTCCTTAACCAATGGTATCCATTTCTGTGCCCGCCGGGGAGAGACAGATGTTTCCTCATCATTCCTACCAGCTATATCCTGTTCACTGGTACTCTGAAGCACCAGTGATATCCTCTCTGTCTCAGTAATGTCCTCCTCCTGAGTGAGTGGGGGTGAAATTGATCTTTGGTGAAAGTATGAAATAGGCAACAGTGAATCAGCAGCTCATTTTACACTACACATGGTGTAAAATGGGCTGCTGATTTTGCACAAAAATTATTTGAAGAAAAGCTACTGAGCTGAAAGTGATAGAAGCTGAAGAAAAATATTCCATCAATACAACTGACTGAATTAAGTCATAAGGAACAGGACTGGCAACTAAATGTTGTGGGTTATAACTTAATCAGAAAGGATAGGGAAGGAAGAATGGGATGGAGTAGCTGTACTAATTAAGGATAACATAATGGCGGTTGAAAAAACGGACATGACTAACAGAAGGAAAGAAACAGAATCCATATGGATTGAAATAAAAGATAAGAAGGGATCTATCACACTTATAGGGGTATACTACAGACCACCTAATAGTGGAAAAGAGGTAGAGGATGAAATATGTATGCAAGTACGTGAAATAAGTAAAAGGCATAGAATAATAATCGTGGGAGATTTTAACTACCTCCAAATAAACTGGCAAGAAGAGATAGGTAAAGGGGTACAAGGAATGGAGTTTTTACAATGTGTGCAGGACTCATTTCTCACCCAGCATGTAAAAAGCCCAACAAGAGAGGAAGCATTGCTGGATCTAATAATGAGAGATGGACCAGAACAGATAAGAGATATAAACTTAGGAGAACATCTAGGCAATAGCGATCACAACATAATAAGGTTTAAGGTAAAGTTTGAGAAGGACATAGATAAGACAAAGACCAAAGTAATAAATTGAAAAAAAAAGCTGATTTTGAGGGGATGAGAATGGAGCTGGGAAAAATAAACTGGAAAAATTTACTGACAAACAAAGAAATTGAACAGCAGTGGGAAAGATTTAAAACGGTGATCAAGCGAGTCCAAGAGAAATATATCCCACTAAAAAGCAATAACAAATTAGCCAGTGATGATGCACCATGGATGAATAAAGAAATAAGGGAAAAATTGAAACTAAAGATAAAGGCATACACTAAGTACGTAGACAACAAAGGAGAGGATGACAAAAAGGATTACGAAAAGGTTAGAAAAGAAGTCCAAGAAAACAATTAGGAAGGCAAAAGAAACCAAGAAATTCAATTATTAAGGAATATCAAAAAAAAAGTAAAGCATTTTACAGGCACATAAATAACAAAATAAAAATCAGGCTAGGGATAGGGCCACTAAGGGATACATGTGATAAACTCACAGGCAATGACAGTGAAATGGCAGAAATATTAAATAATCACTTTGTTTCAGTATTTATTAGGAAGACTAACATGGTGGGCTTGACATTAGAAGAAGAGATCAAAAAAGATATAAAGACAATTAAGATAGAAAGGGGGGAGATAATTGATAAACTAATCAAACTTAGAGAGGATAAAACCCCTGGTCTGGATCGATTGCATCTGCGCATATTAAAAGAAGTTAGGGAAGAGATAGCAGAGGCACTATTACATTTATAAAAAAATCATTAGAAAAGGGAATAGCGCCAGAGGACTGGCGGACAGCTAATGTGATTCTTATATTTAAAAAGGGAGATAGACCAAGTCCAGGGAACTATAGATCAATTAGCTTAATGTCGGTGGTAGGAAAGATAATGGAATCCTTACTCAAAATGTAATGGAAAAACATCTAGAAACTGAAAATATAATAAAGAATAGTCAGCATGGATTTCAAAAGGGAAGGTCATGCTTAACCAACCTTGTTGAATGATGTGGAGATGACGGTGATGGACTGGGGTGGACAAATGTAAGGAATCTTACAACACCAGGTTATAGTCCAACAGTTTTATTTTAAATGTTGAATGGCAGAGCAAGCTCAAGGGGCCAGATGGCCTATTCCTGCTCCTATTTCTTATGTTCATATGTTCTTATTAAATTCTTTGAAGAAGGAACTGAAAGAGTTGACAAAGGTAATGTAGTAGATGTAATATATTTGGATTTTTAAAAAGCCTTCAATAAGGTACCACAGAGTAGATTCATGACTAAGGTCAGAGCATGTGAAGTCAGGGGACAAGTAGCAGAATGGATAGCAAGCTGGCTACAAAACAGAAGACACAGAGTAGGGGTTAAAGGCAGTTACTCAGGTTGGCAAAAGGTGAGACGTGGTGTTCCACAAGGATATGTGCTGGGACCACAGTTGTTCACCATATACATAAACGATTTGGACTCAGGAATCGGAAGTACATTATTATGCAATATGTAATTTTTTTGAATATTTTGATTTGTTTAAACAACAGAATATTCAGTTACTGAGAAAAAATCACAGATGAAAAAACATTTCAGAAAACAATTTGAGTGATTTATAGGAAGCTGTTGGCCAGATTGTACACACACAATAACAAGTTTACATAGGCAAAGCCTAATACAAATGTGGACATAGAAATTTAAATGGGCTGACACAAAAATTGTAACAAAAACAATTGGAAGTCAAGTTGTGCAGATAGGAATTGCATACCAATATAAGATTTTAAATATATTATAGATATAGATATGAAATACACATGTGGGAGTAAGAGCATACTGTACATGAGATATTCTCAACAAGTTACTTAAGACAGGGATGAGGTGAAATTTTTTCTGTCAGAGGGTCGTGAGTCTGTGGAACCCCCTTCCCCAGAGAGTGGTGGAGGCAGGGTCATTGAATATTTTTAAGGCTGAGTTAGATAGATTCCTGATTAACAAGGGAGTCAAAGATTATAGTAGGTAGATGGGAAAGTAGGGTTGGGGTCACAATCAGATCAGCCATGATCTTATCAAATGGCAGAGCAGGCTCGAGGGGCCAAATGGCCTACTCCTGCTCTTAATTCGTAATTCGTAAGTTCTATATTCATACCAGAAACTAAACATTGCCAGTTGTGAATTATTGAGTTCAGGCTGATGACAACCCTATGGGTTTCTGTATAGTTAACCGATCCCAGTACTTTATATACCATGTAATTCAGGAAAATAGTCCGAAAACATTTTTTACTTTTCAATTGCAGTATACGGATACTGTGCATATTTTCTTTGGCATCCAATTAATAGATTTTGCATGCCTAGCACAATAGATGAATTCTACTACAGCTGTATGATGCAGTCTTGTCTGTTCATCTGCTACAAACATGCATTATGTGACATTAATCTGTCCTTCTACAACCTCGGTGATTGCCATGTATTGATACAATTTCCTTCCTTCAGGAAAAGTCATTTAGTTTCACACTCCCAATTTCCTGTTTCTCTTCTATTATCCCTTTACAATTGTGATGTCTTGTTGCTCTTCTCTATACGCCTTATTCCCTGTAGTCCTAAAAATAACATACAATATGACAGTCAAATACAAAGCTTCACGCCACTGTACAAAATGGTTATTTTCAGCACATAGTAGAACATAATTGATCTGAAACGGGTTGAGATTGAACATAATGCACACTAGCAATTTGTTCAGGCTAACAATTCATTGCTCAGAATTTGATGTTGGGGATGCTAATGGCTCTAAAGAAAATGGATTAGAACTGTGGACAGCCATTTAAATTTAATGGAGGAATAGTGTGATCAGCCATTTAAATACAATATGATAACTGCCAACAACAGTTTACACAAATGTGCTCTGCTCCCACTGTGCTGTAGATTTCAAATGACAACCCTCCCTTTTGATCCCAACTTCCATAAGATTTTAACTTTTAAACATGGTTTTTAAATTTGGACAGATTTCTTGCAGCATAAATAGAAAATGAAAATAGAGGGCTTACAGAACCATTCTCTGCCACACCTTTTGGGAATTACCAATAAGAAATACTTTTATCAAAGCTGCCACCCCTATTTAGATTACTGGACTAGCACTGTTCTACTTCATTTTATTTATCAATCATGATTATATGTTTGGTCTGACCTACATCTTGCTGAATAAAGGCATGACAATAATTGTCAGCATTTCAGTACAGAATATATTTGCATTCATATCCAATTTTGTTCTTGTATTTCATTTAATAGAGGTGTGCACCCTTCTATAAACCATTGCATTCCTAAGTGTAATTTAAGTCAGAAGAGGACACAATCCCATGTGAAACTTATCTTTCACTTATTTATATTTTAATTGTCCAAGGTCACTCCCTCATTAACATTTCAAATGGTTGGCTTACGTCCAGATCTAAACTTCACGCATTGTTTTGGGGATCTTCTTATGCCTTATGCACAATGTATATAAAGCTATAAATTATTGTGCTATCATTTGTAGTCATTTGCCTGATGAGTGGATTGGCTACAGAGAACATCAGCTATATTAAATAAAATGGAAAAGTCGCTGATCACCTCTGTGGTCTCTTTTTGTCAAGAAAATGAAATTAGCAGTTGGAAGAGTTAGAGTTACTTTTTACTGTGGCATCTCTCTGATATACACGAGCCTCCGATAAGCCCCTGACTGTAACTCACTTTCTGCACAACTCCTGCAGATGAAGACGTAAAGAGATTGTGCTCAATTATTTTATTTTTGGCAGTGCTTTTCAATACAGAACCTTGGGCATTAGGACCCAAGGGACACGTGTTTGCCTGCTGCTTTATTATCAGATGACTGCTCAAAGTACAAGTGCAAACTCGCCAGCACCTCTCATTTTCCTGGTACGTGTAAATGTAGAAAAAAGTCAAAATGAAAGATCCAGTGAGCGGATGCACAGTAAGAAAACTTCTTTCTTTTCACTACTTCTTGTTCAGGCTAATACAGTTGAAAATATGAACAGTTAATAACACTGTAACTTAGTTTGGGAAAGGAAGTTGTTAAAAGAGTTTATCAGGACAACAACTTTACTTCTGTGTAACTATACTTTCACTTTCCTTATTTAAAATGTCGATATTTACAACATTTCTGTTCAAATAGCATATCAATATGATTGCTTATGTGAAATTCTTTATGCGATCATTAGTTGTATTCAGAGTATAATTGCGTAAACTGTGTATGAGAACTATGGTGTCAGAATGTAATCAAATTAATAGATTAAGTGAGTTAGTACAGTTCTTCTAATTCAGTTTTGGTTGTAAGGATCCTATATGAAATAAACTTCAGAGCCAACTGACTCTAAATTGGCAAATTAATTCAGAGAAGGCATTATTTAAGACGGGAGGGAGTGAGAAACCAGGGAACTACATGCCCCCTGTCAGTTTAACATCAATTTTGGGGTGGTTACTGGAATCTATCATCAGAGACAGAGTGACTGTGTATTTGAACAAGTATAAGCTGAGCAAAGAGAGTCAGCATTGATTTGTGAAGGGTAGGTCATACCTGGCTAATCTCGTTGAATTTTTGAGGAGGTTACTAGTATGATGGATGGGGAGTGTCTATAAGTGTTGGCTACATGGACTTCCAGGGGGCATTTGATAAAGTTCTGCACAAGAGAATAGCAAAAATGAGAGCACATGACATTGGGGATAACCTTGGCACATAGGTTGATAGTTGTGTGAGAGATAGGAGACAGCGAGTAGGGATACTCTTATTGGCGGAATGTCACAATTGGTGTTCCCCAGGGATCTGTACTGGGGCATCAGCTTTTCATCATATCTATCAATGATTTGGATGAAGGAGTAGATAGTTGTACATCCAAGTTTGTAGATGATACTAAGTTAGGAGGAACAGTACGTTTTGTAGCTGGGGGCAGGAAGTTACATAGGGACCTAGACAGATTAAGTAAGTGGGCAAAACTGGCAGATAGAATCATAGAATCGTGGAAATTTATAGCACAGAAGGATGCCATTTGGCCCATTGTGTCTGTGCTGGCCGAAAAAGAGGCATCCAGCCTAATCCCACTTTGTAGCTCTTGGTCCGTAGCCTTGTAGGTTGCGGCACATCAAGTGCATATCCAATCACCTTTTAAATGCCATGAGGGTTTCTGCCTCTACCACCCTTCCAGGCAATGAGTTCCAGACCCCTATGACCCTCTGGGTGAAAAATTTTTTCCTCGACTCCCCTCTAATCCTTCTACCAATTACTTTAAATCTATGCTTCCTGATTATTGACCTCTCTGCTAACGGAAATAGGTCCTTCCTATCCACTCTCTCTAGGCTTCTCATAATTTTATACACCTCAATTAAATCTCCCGTCAGCCTCTTCTGTTCTAAAGAAAACAACCCCGGCCTATCCATCTTTCCTCGTAGCTAAACTTTTCCAGTCCTGGCAACACCCTTGTAAATCTCCTCTGTACCCTCTTTAGTGCAATCACATCTTTCCTGTCATGTGGTGACCAGAACTGTGGCCTAACTAGTGTTTTATTCAGTTCTAGCATAGCCTCCCTGCTCTTATATTCTATGCTTCGGCTAATAAAGGAAAGTATCCCATATGCCTTCTTAACCACCTTATCTACCTGTCCTGCTACGTTCATGGATCTGTGGACATGCACTCCAAGGTCCCTCTCTTCCTCTACACTTCTCAGTATCCTCCCATTTATTGTGTATACCCTGGCCTTGTTTGCCCTCTCCAATTGCATTACCTCTCACTTCTCCAGATTGAATTCCATTTGCCACTTTCCTGCCCACCTGACCAGTCCATTGATATCTTCCTGCAGTCTACAGCTTTCCTCCTCACTATCAACCACGCGGCCAATTTTTGTATCATCCGCAAACTTCTTAATCATGCCCCCTACATTTAAGTCTAAATCATCAATATATTCCACAAAAAGCAAGGGACCCCATTGGAAACTGCCTTCCAGTCACAAAAACACCCATTGACCATTACCCTTTGCTTCCTGCCACTACGCCAATTTTGGATCCAACTTGCCACTTTCCCTCGGATCCTTTGGGCTTTTACTTTTCTGACCAGTGTGCCATGTGGGACCTTGTCAAGGCTGACTATCCCTATGGCCCTTTTTAAACAATGATACAACGTTAGCAGTCCTCCAGTCCTCCAGCACCAGATGAAGTTCAATGTGGGGAAGTGTGAGGCAATCCACTTTAGATCCAAGATAGACAAATTGGAAAATGTTCTTAATGGCGAGAGACTAGAAACCGTGGAGGAGCAAAGTGATTTGAGTGTCCAGGTACACAAATCACTAAAAGCTAGTGCACAGGTACAAAAAGTAATCAAAAAGGCTAATGGAATGTTTACCTTTATCTCAAGAGGGTTGGAATATAAGGTTGAGGAAGTGATGCTTTAGTTGTACAGAACTTTGGTCAGACCCCATCTGGAGTATTGCATTCAGTTTTGGGCACCGCACCTCAGGAAGCATGTATTAGCCTTGGAGGGGATACTGCATAGATTCAGTAGAATTATACCTGGACATGAAGTGTTATATTATGAGGGCAAGTTGCATGAACCTAGCTTATATTCCCTTGAGTTTAGAAGATTGAGGGATGATCTAATTGAGGTGTTTGAAATGATAAAAGGATTCGATAGAGTAGATACAGAGAAGTTATTTCCTCTGGTGGGGGAATCCTGAACATGGCGGCACAATCTTAAAATTAAAGCTAGGCCATTCAGGAATGAAATCAGGAAGCACTTTTTCACAAAAAGGGTAGTGGAAATGTGGAATTCTCTCCCCCAAAAGGCTGTGGATGCTGAATCAATTGAAATTTTCAAGGGTGATAGCAACAGATTTTTATTAGGTAAGGGTATCAAGAGATATGGATCAAAGCCTGATAAATAGAGTTCAGGTACAGATCAGCAATGATCTAATTGAATGGCAGAACAGGCTTGAGGGGCTGAATGGCCTACTTCTGTTCCTATGTTCCAAATGGAAATACAGCAAGAAGTTACTCAGTAAATTCAATGTGAAAAATAAATGATGTAAATTGATTTAATACGCTTCCTTATTGTTTTCTGACAACCTTAGGCCTGACATATAACATTATAGTATTCCAATTATTTTTACTAAGAAATTAATGTATGTTACTATTAACTGATATCTGGTTATTTTCAGTATGATAGACTGTATCAACATATCAAGAAGTTTGCCAAAAATGGTGACAATTACTGCAAAGAACTCATATCTGTCCTTCAGCAGAGGTACAATGAATATAATCTCACCTTGATGATTAACTGTACAAAAATCACAAAGTAATTCTATTGTAAAAGTATAATATATTGTCCTGCTGCCATTTTTCTGATCATTAAAAGGGAGCTTTATGTCTGGCAATGCCGGTCCACATTACTGCAATGCAAAGTATAACCTTGTGTATGTGGATTCAATTATTCTTCAATAGGATATATAATAAACATTAAAACACAATAAGACATTTTGAAGCACCACCTCAGATATTCAGGTGGATGAGAATAAACAATTTAATATTTAATAGTCGCTGAATAAAAGAATGACCAGTATCTGCTGGAGTAATTTTAAGCAGAGTAGCTATATAATTATTATTGGTTCATTCTAATGATATTGTTCAGTATATGATAGCATATTGAGATCACATTTTTGAAAAACCAAATTGTGATTTAACATATATTTAACTAGAATTAGTATTTGTTCTGGCTCACAGAATTATTAAATAAGGCATTGTTTCAAAGGAATTATTATTTTATAGGTGTGCTTACACAATACAAATTCAAACCTTAATGTCAATGCTAGGAAGCAAGTATTGAAAAAGTTACCTCGAGTTACATGGAGTCTCCAGCACAGGAACAGGCCATTCAGCCAAACTGGTCTATGCCGTCGTTTATGCTCTACATGAGTCTCCTCCCACCCCTCTTTATCTAACCCTATCAGCACACCCTTCTATTCCTTTCTTCCTCATGTGCTTATCTAGCTTCCCCTTAAATGCATCTATGCGATTTGCCTCAACTACTCCTTGCGGTAGCGCGTTCCACATTCTTACCACTCTTTGGGTGAAGAAATTTCTCCTGAATTCCCTATGGGATTTATTAGTGACTATCTTATATTTACGGCCCCTAGTTTTGGACTCCCTCACAAGAGGAAACATTTTCTCTATGTCTACCCTATCAAGCCCTTTAACCATCTTAAAGACCTCTATCAGGTCACCCCTCAATCTTTTCTAAAGAAAAGAGCCCCAGTCTGTTCAGCCTTTCCTGATAAGTATATCCTCTCAGTTCTGGTATCATCATTGTGAATCTTTTTTGCACCTTCTCCAATGCCTATATATCCTTTTTTTAATATGGAGACCAGAACTGTGCACAGTACTCCTAGTGTGATCTAACCAAGGTTCTATATAAGTTTAACATAACTTCTCTGCTTTTCAATTCTATCCCTTTAGAAATGAACCCTAGTCCTTGGTTAGCCTTTTTTATGGCCTTGTTAACCTGCATTGCTACTTTTAGTGATTTGTGTATCTGTACCCCAAGGTCATAGAATCATAGAATCTTACAGCACAGAAGGAAGCCATTTGGCCCATCATCCCTATGCCAGCTCTTTGAAAGAGCTGTCCAATGTAGACACACACCCATGCTTTTTCCTCATAACCTTGCAAATTAGTCCTCTTCAAATACGTGTCCAATTTTGAAAGTTCCTATAGAATCTGCATCCACCAACCTTTCAGGTAGTGCATTCAGATCTTAACAACCCTTTGTATGAAAATATTTCTCCTAATTTCCCCTCTAGTTCTTTTGCCAATTATTTTAAATCTATGACCTCTGGTTACCGACCCACTTGCCAACGTAAACAGTTTCTCCCTATGTGCTTTATCAAAACCCCTCATTATTTTGAATACCTCTATTGATCTCCCCTTAACATTCTCTGCTCTAAGGAGAACAATCCCAGCTTCTCCAGTCTCTCTACATAACTGAAGTCCCTCATCCCTGGTATCATCCTGGCAAACCTCCTCTGTACCCTCCCCAAGGCCTTGACATCCTTCCTAAAGTGTGGTGCCCAGAATTGTACACAATTCTCCAACCGAGGCCTAACCAGTGATTTGTAAAGGTTTAGCAACCTTCTTTGTTTTTTGTATTCAAGCCCCTATTTACAAAGCCAATATCTCATTTACAAAGCCAAGATCCTTCTGCTCCTCTACCACATTTAGACTCCTATTATCCAAGCAGTATGTGGCCTCCTTAACCTTCCTACCAAAATACACCACCTCACACTTATCTATATTGAAATTCATTTGCCAATTACACACCCATTCTGCAAGTTTATTAATGTCTTCTTGCATTTTGACGCATTCTTCCTTTGCATTAACTATACCCCCCAATTTGGTGTCATCTGCAAATTTTGAAATTGTACTTCCGATTCCCGAGTTCAAATCATTAATATAAATTGTGATTAACTGTGGTCCTAGCACCGATCCCTGTGGAACACCACTTCCCACCTTTTGCCAGTCTACCCTTAACCTCTAGGGTAGTAGCTACCCTTAACCTCTACTCTCTGTTTTCTGTTTTGTAGCCAGCTTGCTATCCATTCTGCTACCCATCCCCTGACTCCATGTGCACTGACCTTCGTTATGAGTGTACAATCTCAGAAGTACTGAGATGCATTTCCTTTCATTGGTATGTTCCGATGTGGCTAGAACACTTTGCCCATTATCAGAACACTCCTGTCTCAATGTCTTATTGAAGACCTTTTGAAAATCCAAATATATTACATCTACTACATTACCCCTGTCTACTCCTTGTTACTTCTTCAAAGAAGTCAATGAAGTTGGTCAAGCATGACTTTCCCTTTTGAAATCTGTGCTGACTGCTCTTTACTATATTTTCATTTACTAGATGTTTTTCTATTACATCTTTGAGTAAAGATTCCATTATCTTTCCTACCTGAAATATAAGTAAAGTTGTAAAATTGTTCAAAAATCAGACTTTAAACCTGCAGCCATGTAACATTTTTGCATTGTAGCATTAAATGCTAGGAAGGTACATTCTCTATATCTATTGTTAAAATGTGCTTCATTTCTTCCTATCACTGAAGTAACCTCTATATTACTGAGATGTACTTCCCTTCGTTGATATGTTCCGGTGTGGATCGAACACTTTGCCTATTAGCAGAAAACTCCTGTCTCAATGAAACATGCTTCTCTCACCAGATTGTTCTTTCCCTGAAATGCTTCTCGATCACAGAAATGTTTTCTTTTGCTTACATGTTCTTTGTAATATGGAAACAATTTTCCTATCACTATCATGTTCTTCCTATCACTGAAATATTCCTATCAGAAAAATGTTCCTCTTTGCTGAATTCATCATAGGAGGTTTAGAATATAAAAGCAAGGAACTACTATTAATATTAATACAGAGCACTGATCAGACCTCATTTGGTGTATTGTGTTCAGTTTCAGGTGCTCGGGATTGAATTACGATGTGACTGGAAAACTGAAGAGAAAGTTAAGGGGTGATTGAAGTGTTTAAAATAATGAAGGGAACGTACAGGATTGATAGGGAATGACTTTTCCCTCTAGTATGGCAATCCAGAACAGAGATGTAGGCCTAAATTTCCTGCTGCTCCGTTGCATCGGCAGAAGTGCAGTGCACATGTATGCCTGCCCACTCCCAAGCATTATGCCCAGAAGTTGGCACCCAGTGACATCAGGATAGTGATTAGGATGGGACAGCACTGGGTGATACACAATGCACCAGTGGTCGGGAGAAGGGAGGATGGATGAAGAGGACGATGTTGCCTCTGATTTGAGGATCCAGAGATGTCAAGCCTTGGCTGAGGAGCTTTGGGGCATAGATATTATGGGTCAAGGCCCTGCTTTTAAACAAAGGATCTAACAGAGCATCGCACTCATGTGCAGGCACATAAGGGACTGTCTCCTAGAATGTGCTGCAGCTGTCTGGTCAGCTGTTCGAGTTCACTATCAGTATGTGCAGCACCACTGGGGAGGGTTTCTCTCATTTCAGCAGTCCCTGGAGAGGGTAACAGCTCCAGGAAGGTCTACAGAGGTCAACTCCATAAACAAGGCCTCGGGAGCAATATCATATCCAGTTGCAATGGAAGTCTTGGGCACCCTCATTGAGAGGAGCAAACACAGGGGATTCTCTGCTCTGATAGAGACCATTCGGTCTTTTCAGTTGATCTCTGGCCTCTCAAAGAATGTGCCGGGCACCATTGAACTACCAGGCAGGCCTTCTCAGAAGCTAGCATTTTCTCAGGATTGCAGTCAAATGAGTCTCACTATTGGACTGCAATCCCCCAGATGCCTGAATATGATGGTTTGCAGTGGCAGGACTAGATTGCCCTGGCATCTGATTTGGAGATGCACCTTGGTATTGATCCTTCTCAGGACAGTAGCTGCTGGAGATAGCACCTCCGTCCTATGAGGCCCATTGTGACAGTCAGCAGCTGGCCAAGCTGTGCTTTCGGGCGTTCAGGTGACACCTGAACATTCTTGCTTAGCGATTGGTGCTTGAGAATGCAAAGGCACAAGATGAAGCACAATGGTGTTGTTTGAGAATCATGTGCAACTTATATAGTAATAAATTTCATTTTCGGCTTTTGCTCCCTCCTCATTATTGGGGGCACTGGGGATTGGGACACGATAGACCTTGGCATTCTTGGGAAATTGCAAACATTTTAAATTTGAGATTTTAGTATTGTGAGAAGATGGTGAAGATAGCAAATATAGGGCTTGGGTGTGTTTATGAATTTGCTGATGCTTCATTTCTTTTTGAGTATGTGTCGCATATCAGAATACTTCTGACATTTCTTGACCAGCAACAGGATGATCTTCTAGGTCATTCTCATTCTTTTACTGATCATTATCTCCATCCAGATTCTCCTCCCTTTCCCAAGATAGTTCCTCCGCTTCCTGTAGTTGGACTCTCTCCAGTGCATAATTATGCAGGATGCAATAGATAATGACAAGTCTGGATATTTGTGCTAGATCTTATTTCTTGGGAAGAATTTTTTTGCTGTAATGTAATTAGGGAGAAAATTAAAATTTGGATGGTTATTCCTGTCAGACACGACAGTCATAACAGACTCGACAGTTCACTACAGACACAAAACTTTTCATTATACAGGTTTCTGCATAAAAAATACAGGCAATTGCGTGGCATTGCAGTTTGAAACAGCGTGCATTTAAAAGCAGGCACTAGTCTTAAAAGAAAAAGAGTAACTGTGTGGCACTGTAGTTTTAATATTTACCTGCTCTAAGTCACATGACAGTTTATTGTGTTTGTTTAAGGGCTGACCTAGAAAAGAGGTACGCCAAAGGACTCCTCAGACTGGCGAGCAAAATTACCAAAGCATCCACCAACATAATAAAAAAGTAAGCAACATATTTGAAATATAAGTTTCTGCATTCAAATAATAAGGATAAAAACTTTATCCAGACTTTTGGATTCCCTTGGAACAGAGAAGGTTGAGAGGAGATTTGATAGAGGTATTTAAAATCATGAAGGGTCCATTCAGAATAGATAAAGAGAAACTGTTCCCATTGGCGGAAGGCCCAAGAACCAGAGGACATAGATTTAAGGTGACTGGCAAAAGAAACAAAGGTGACATGAGGAAAAGCTTGTTTACGCAGCGAGTGGTGAGGATCTGGAATGCACTGCCAGGGCGGGTGGTGGAGGCAGGTTCAATCATGGCTTTCAAAAGGGAACTGGATAAGTACATGAAAGGAAAAAAATTGCAGGGCTATGGGATAGGGCGGGTTAGTGGGACTAGTTAGATTGCTCTTGCATAGAGCCAGCACGGACTTGATGGGCCGAATGGCCTCCTTCCATGCTGTAACCTTTCTATGATTCGATGATTCTAACTAACAGTTGATTTGAATGCAGTGATTATTGATGTGTTCTGGGCTATTCAAATCTAATTAGTATAGTGCAAGAGTATCCAATTGTCCGATACTGGAATGATAATTTAGAAAACTATAAGCAGTTTTTCAAGAGTTGCTGGTGCAAAGCCTGGAAATCTTGTTGGTAACTGTTTCCATTTATCTATCCATCTTTAACAAATAAACACATCACACAGCATGTCAGAAGCTAATGCTCATAGAACTATAGAATAGAAATTTAAAACAGAAGGAGGCAATTCAGCCCATCATGTCTGTGCCAGCTCTTTGCTAGAACAATTCAAAATAAATCCCACTGCCCCTCTCTCTGATCACAGCCAAGTCCAAATCACCTTTATACACCAAGAACAAAATTAGACCCTGGGTGTACTATTTTCAACCTTCCTCCAATCTGAGCAATATCGATTTACTCTTAACTCTTTGTTTCCTATCCATCAGCCAACATGACTAAATTTTTCTAACAAGCCTCTTATGAATGCCTTCTGAAAATCTATATCCACTGCATCTACAGCATCCCTTTATCCATCCAGTCAGTCGCTTCTTCAAAAAAATCTATTAAATTTGTCAAACCTAACTTGTCTTTAACAAATTCATGCTGGCTGTCTTTGATTAGCATTTCTTAATGCTTACTAATTTTATCTTGAGAATCTCAAATTCCCAGACCAGGAAACAAACTCAGGCTACAGTGATGAGAACACCAAATCATAAGCATTAGACAACCAGGGAAGCTAATTTATCTAACACTCATGTGAGCCAATGTATCTGATATCTATTTCAGTGGCAACATTTTCCTTATTTATTACAACCCTCAAGCAAAGTTCTGGTTAATATTTTTAGAAGCTCCATAAAAAACAGGAGCTATACCTTTGGAGTACAGGATAGGAAATGTTACCCTGATATTCAAATAAAAGTGAGGAGTTACAGAATACAGCAGTTAGCCTCACATCTGTAAGTAGAAACAAAGACTACAGCATTATAGGAAATAGTATCAATGCTCATTCAAAAAGAACATAGACCATTAGAAATAGCCTTCAGAGATTTAGAAGCAATAGGCCATGCCTCAGTAATCTACTAGAATTCTTTGAGGAGATAACTAAACCAAGAATATGTGGGGTGATACTGTGATTCAATGCTCCCTACAGGGTATGGTATTCACAGTGAGTACACCTTGGGAAATCATGGGCATATAGTCCATAATTTTACCATTCATTAAAATTAATGGATGAAAAATCAAGGGCTGTGCACCCGTGAATTGCAGAAATGTGCATCCCACGAGCGCCACTTCTTGCTGGGAGTGCAGGATCACGGGATCATCACGATAATTTTCATAGATTTTGAAAACGCTTTTGATAAGGTTCCATGTATGAGACTTTTAAAGAAGGTGTTAGCTGGCTGAATTGAAAATTGCCTTGGCAATAGAAAGATGAAAAATGGAAAAAGCCCCACCTGGGGGTCCAGTGAATTTTTGGATTTCAGTAGAGATCTGTTCATATTATTCAAAAACAGTTTGGAGAAGAGTACTTCTTGTAAAATTATGAATTTGCTGATATTACCAAGTAATGTAGCCTGATGACAGCTATAAGGGAGATACATAATATTCAAAGAAACATGAATTAATAAAGCATATTGTAATGCATGTTGGAACAAGAAACATCAAACGTGTACATACTGAAAGGGTGTCCAATAGCAAAGGTGGAAAAAGAAAAGGGTTTGAATGTGATTACTAATCAATCGCTGAAAGTTCCCAGTCAATGAGAACCTGTTATCAAACAAGCTAATCAAAAATGAGGATCCATCTCAAGGGAATTTGACCATAAGTTGAAATAATATATTCTGACCTTATATAGATTACTGATGAGGCCATCTTTGGAACATTAAGGGTGATTCTACGATTCTGAGCTCTCTGCATGAAAGACACACTCACACTATAACCCTGATTCTCTGACCTGTTCTCCCTGTGAGTGTGGCTCTCTGCTGGAAGCACAATTTTTGCTTCCTACCTTCAAGAGATGCATTAGGCAGAAGTCATAGAAGGGTCATAGACATGATTCTAAGACCTAGGACTTTGAATCCTAAGGAGACACTTGCATGACTGAACCTGTTTTCACTGAAGAAAAGAAGATTAAGGGAGGATGTGATCCAAATCTGTAAAATAGATTATGTGGATGTTAACAAGTTATTTGGCATGGATTATTTGGATGTTAATAAGTTATTTGACATATGCCGTGTGTCCAGGACTAGAGGACACAAATGCAAAATTAACAAGCTCCAAGCAAGACCAAAGATCAGAAAAATATTTTGTCACCAACAAAGCAGTGGAAAAATGGATCAGATACCCAGTAAAAGCATGTGATGCTATGTTGATTAGAGAGGAACTTGATAAATATTGGATTGAAAATAGCATTGTAAGTTACTGGGATATGTAGAGACTAAGATGATCAAATATTCCATGAGACTTGATGAGGTAGAAATTTGACTGGGCCCATTTCATACGTAACCAGCGAGTGCCCAACCGGGAGACCTGAGGTCGGCCAAAATTTGTCTTGGACCACATTCACATTATCTGGGCGAGCTGCCAACGCCTTCGCAGGCACCGCACCCCTTTTCCAAAGATGAATGTCGGGCCGATGCCTGTAAGGCAAATAAGTCCCCCTGTTGGGTGGAGCAGGAATGGTCGATCCGAGTAGGTGGGAACCTTTCTGCTCCTCCTGGCTCCACAGCAATGATTTCTGATTGATTTTTTTAAAAAATAACTTACATTTCATTGGCCTCTGAAGAATTCTAATCGGAGCTGAGATATGGGACAGATAACTTCCTCCTCTGTGTTTTGAGTGCTCAAGCACTGAAATATGAGAGCAAGTGGATGGAAATAGTAGTACTATGGCTCTCTCCCTTCAGTCTGTCTTCATTCAGAATGGTGGTGAGAACTTCATTGTTCCTACACAAGCATTTTCTGAACTGATTTTAATGCCGCTTTTTGCTACAAACACATTTGAAAGGGTTGTATTATTTAACTCTTTACTGAAAGCCAATGTGGAAACACTAAAAAACCATAGCCTAAAAATTCGATCACACCACACCCGTTTTCAGGCACAGGACTGGTGCCCATGCATCCAATATGGTGGGCTGGGTGTGCTCATTACCTGCCAGAAGTGTGCCGCCCGTCATATTGGTGAAGACAGAGAAAGCGGCGTCCAGGGCCCAAGCTTGAAAAAGGCATTAGGCTTTTTGCATAGGCAAATAGGGGGCCTAACTCCTGTTTGATGCCCCCTTTATAAAATTGGCCATCTCTGAACGTAGCCAGCACCAGGCCGGCTGTGTTCAGGAAAATGTCGTCTACGTGCTGCCTAATCAATGGTCCTTTTAGGGACCGCTGGAGGCTGCCACCAAAAAGGTGAGCTTTTTAAAAAATACTTTCCTGAATGTGGAGCCAGAGACTGCATCCCTCAACTACATTTTTATTGGAATATATGTGGACAATACAAAATGTTTTGTTGTTAAAAAAAAAGTTTATTGAAGTATTTATGGACAATTCAGAATGTTTTGTTGTTAAAAAAATGTTTATTCTCAATATAATTAACAATATAATTTACAATATAATCTCAATTAATGACTTCATGTTATTGATCGTTTAATAAATGTTTTTCTTTGCAGCTCCATTTTTGATGGGTGGAATTGCGTATCTCAAGAAATGGCATTTACAGCGGACTTGCACGGGTGGGTGAAAAGATGGCGTTCAGCGGGCTAGAATAAATGGCAATAGTTTGGAACCATGTCTACTTCACTATTATTTGACCTTGAGCCTTGAAGGATTTTTATCATATCTTATTCCACTGTGTATTATATAATTTTAACACCTGAGGCTGTAATAATCAAAGTATTCGAGGTCCGTCCCTCTGTTATATTCTGCTCTAGGGCAGGTCGTAACTCAAATCTTACACATGTCATTCTTGAGCCACTTACTAGAGAAGTGAAGCTGAGGTGCTTGTCCGTTTCCTTCCTCATGGTTTTTATCTTTGGAGTAACTTCTCCTGGGTGGGCTGCAACCAAGGTTAAAGAGCCCCAATTATGCTTTATGATGAGGCAGGGCACCCACACCTATCAGATGCATGTGCCCCCACTAGACTTCAACCCAGTATTCAGAGCCAAGGCTTCACTTGTCAGGGTTGACTGGAGTTGGTCCCAAATCCAACCCTTCTGACTCAGAGGCAGGAATACTACCACTGAGCCAGTGGTCACTCCACCCAGACATAAGTACGCCCTGGGTGTCAACCAAATATTTAGAGACCAAATTCTAGTCTCCACTTGCTGATTCACACACAAATTTTTAAGAAAAATACTGAAAAGCTTCCCAGAATCAGAGGACCTGAGTGATGAATCTGCTCTTGATCCACAAGGGGGCAGATCTGAGCCCCAATCTCTTAAAGGGAGGATGTCTCTTAAAATCTCTTGAAGGTAGCCTGTCATTTGCTAAAAATAGCAGTGTACTGTCTGCACAGAGTCTGAACGGAGATCAGACATTGCACACGTAAAGCACAGATGCAGGTCCCGTCCCTATGTTTACACACTGATAAGATATGTTCAAACATTGAATAAAGGTTGCGCATTACTAAATCCCACATCCTCCAATCTGCATGCCAGACCTCACCAATCTCCTGATCTGAGTTGCTACCAGGCCTGCGAGAGTGAATGCACCAAGGTTCTCTGCTGAAGCACTAGAGACCATGGTGCAAGAGGTGGATAGAAGGCGGAACATCCTATATCTGCGGGGGTTGTGGGGGGGGTGGTGGTGGCGGGGCAAGAAGACCTCCAGACATATGGCCAAAGGCAGTGGGAGGCAGCGAGGGATGAAGTCAATGCCAGGCACACAACACCATGAACATGGATGCAGTGCAGGAAGAAGTTCAATGCTTTGACTCGAGTGGTCAAGGTGAGTGAGGTCAACTGTCAAGTGCCATCTCCTACCAACTGCACCACTAGCCGCATCCACTGCTCCACGCACTACACCCCCATCACTGACATACCAACAAACTCTTTCCATCAGTATTCAATTCTTCCAATCAGATGCTTCCTCTCACCCTTACACATTACCACTGTTGCAAGCCGCCCACCCACAACTCACAGGCCACACACACTGGCAGCTATTCAACCATGACAGGCACATCACCCAGATACACGTCCCACTTTCTTGCAGAAGAAGGTGGCACAAAACAGGAGGCAGCAAGTAGCAGTGGCATTTAGCCCGTTGAGCCTGTTCCGCCATTCAATGAGATCATGCTGGACCTGTGACCTAACTCCATATACCCGCCTTAGCCCCATATCTCTTAATACCCTTGATTCACAGAAATCTATCAATCTCAGATTTAGAATTCACAATTGAGCTATCCAAGTACAGACCTCCAAAAACAGTTACAAATGTATCAGTTACCAGAAGCAATAATCCAGCCACTAACCTGTAAATCCTGCATGGTCCCTTTATATAGTTCTGGTGGGGGTCCACCAGGCATTCTAAGACATGTTCAGATGGTTGTGGTTAAGACTGTGCGTTGAGATGAGCGTTAAGTGCCAAATTGGTATCTATCACTTTAAATCAGCGTTGCACACTGATTGTATCCATTTTCTCCTTACTTTACATGTTTCCGGCATTTGGTATTTGCGCATGCGTTAACTCCTATATCAAGATGGCGTTTGGTGCTATATTGGATGTTCGAGAGGCCGCGTAGCACCAAAACAACGGGCGCTACATGGCCCAGTTTAGCGTCCTATATGTGTTCCCCTCTTATCATCTAGCCCCTAATGACAATATCCACAACCATGAGGTCAGCTTCTACGTGTATCCCGATACCAACCTACTCTATCTCTCTGCTAACATTACTGACTCCAATAGCATTTCTTCATGACCTCATCCCGCCCTATCTGGGAAATCTTCTTCAGT
Organism: Heptranchias perlo; assembly: GCF_035084215.1. Taxonomy (NCBI): domain Eukaryota; kingdom Metazoa; phylum Chordata; class Chondrichthyes; order Hexanchiformes; family Hexanchidae; genus Heptranchias; species Heptranchias perlo. Next base: position 37,957,210 of record NC_090331.1, on the reverse strand, counting down.
CTTAACTTGCAGTGTACACCCTCCTTTCCTTCAACTCTGGATTACTGCTTGCAATGTCACCATCTTTCACCATCAGAGGCCGATCTCAGCCATAATAGGAACGTAGGAAAAGCAGTGGGCCAATCAGTCCCTTGAGCCTGTTCTGCTATTCTATTAGATCATGGTTGATCTGTAACTCAGCTCCATTTACCCACGTTTTCTCCATATCCCTTGATACCCTTACCTAACAAAAATTTAGCAATCTCGGTCTTGAAAATTCCAATTGACCCAGCCTCCACAGCCTTTTGGGGGGAGAAAGTTCCAGATTTCTACTACTCTTTGTGTGAAAAAGTGCTTCCTGATTCACTTCTAACTGGCCTTTCTCCTAATTTTAAGATTATTTTCCCTTGTTCTGAATTCACCCTTCAGAGGAAATAGTTTCTCTGTATCTGCCCTATCGAATCCCTTTATCATTTTAAACACATCCATTTGATCACCCCCTCAACCTTCTGAACTCCAAGGAATACAAACCAAGTTTATGCAACCTGTGCTCATAGTTTAACCCTTTCCGCTCCAGTATTATTTTGGTGAATCTGCGCTGTACCCACTCCAGGGCCAATATATCTTTCCTGAGGTGCGGTTCCCAAAACTGAATGCAGTACACCAGATGGGGTCTGTACAACTGAAGCATCACTTCCTCGCTGTTGTATTTCAACTCCCTTGAGATAAACGCTAACATTCCATGAGCCTTTCTGATTGCTTTTTCTACCTGTACACTAGCTTTTAGTAATTTGTGTAATGGACACCTAAATCCCTTTGCTCCTGCCCATGCTTTCTAGAACTCTCTTCTAAAACCAATTTGTTTTGCTAATTCTCTCCTGCCTTCAAAAACCTCCTGAAAACCTTTCTCTCTTTGGCCATCCTTTGGTTCCCCAAATTCTTCTACCTTCTGCTCAGTATCTACCTCTCCCAACAATTCTGAGAAAATTTTCAGTGTGAAGAACACTTTATAAATGCAACTTGTCACTGTATTTTAATTTTTGGAGATAATATCCACAGTAATGTTGATGCATTTTCTTTGTATCAAAAGGTCAATGAAATCTAGATGTAGTAATTATTGTATCTGATGAATCTAAACTTCTTGTTATTTAAAACAGGAAATTAGCCAGTGCCATTCAACAAGAAGCCATTAAACCAATCCGTCAGATGCTAAATGAACATGCTAAAAGGAGAAAGCCAGTATGTATTGTGCATTCTACAAATTAAAAGCATTTCTCTTTATTTTAGATAACTTATTTCTATTTTTCCTTTTACATTAATATTTCCTATTCTGTCCAATCTTACACTTCTACATCAGATGGATAATGCAGTTGAAAAGTCATCAAAGCTTGTTACAGACAACTGGAGTCAACAAATTAAGGTAGAATTTAGCATTTTAAATATTGTACTCATCAGTGTCTATTCTACATTAAAGCACAATATTTGAAAATAATTTTACTCTTTTTAACATATTTTGTAAAAGCACAAAAATTATTCTACTGAAGTTGCTTTGCTTACAAGTCAGTAATATAGTTTTAAATAAAAATTGTATTGCATATCTGTCTGGATTTTGGGTTCAAAGCCATTGAAAATATAAATATTTTTACTTGGTTTTCTTGCTTTATCAAATGTTATCACAAAGGAAAACCTTGCTTATTTAACACTTTTTAATTCAGATTATAATCTGTTGAAATACCTTTGGATTACAGAGTAAAAAGAAATTGATGGGATCTACGAAGGACCATGAAACAGTTTTTCATTTTGTGGAAAACAACAGACAAATAGTATCTGAAAAAGAGAAAAGAAAGGTTGTTCAGACTGGATTATTTAAAGTAGCTAACTTTAGCAGTAGCAATGTTGTTAGATCTTAAGTGAGCTCCACTGAAATTGAAATATTTTATTGAAACTATTTGCTTAACTTTGTTATTTGGTGATAGGCCAACAGTATGCTAGACCCTTTAGTATTGAGCAGCTACGATACTTCCTCAGCCCTGTTATTAAAGGATTGTTTGTTGCTATCTATGTGCTGATTTCTATTCTTCAGATGTTTTGGCGTAGCTATCATTACTAAATTGACAGTGGCAGTTTGTGTCACAGTAGACATTACAGGCAGAGAGATAACACAGGTCCTGATTTATAATATTCTAGGTCTCAGCCACCACAAGCCATCTCCTCTCACATGGTCACTCTCTTAGGTTCCTGTCCCTATTTGATACAACAAATGGAGCCAACCAAATAATTTATGAGTGATGCAGTCAAATTTTGTAACACCATTAAAGTGTAAAAAATTAAACTCAATCTACCTTAACATCCGTCAGAGCCATTACAAAAAGGTAGTTTACTTCAGAATCATGTACAGGAGTTATGAACATATAAAAATAATGGATAGGGGAAGACCCACTGGTCCATCTAGCCTATCCCATACAGTTGTGATGCCTATTGCATCACAACACAGACACTCTCCATCCGCTCGGAGCCATATAATCTCTTGAGAGAGGCGAGAAAGCAGATAAAAAGGCAATTAGGGAAAAATCTGGAAAATTCCTATCTGACCCCTTTAGGCTGTCGAAACTAGTCCAGGAGATAACACAGACCCTGATTTATATTATTCTAGGTCACAGCCACCACAAGCTATCTCCTCTCACATGGTGACTCTCTTAGGTTCTTTCATCTTATATGTATGATGGCTTCTACCTTCAGTCTTTCTTCAGTGAAGCTCCTTCACATGGGTAGTGGTGGCAGTGCTGTCTTCCTGTTCCATCATAACTCCCCAACTCTTTTTTTCAGTCCATGGTGATTGACTTTCAGAGTGTAGTCTTATCACTGCCACCCACCACTTCATATATAGTCCCTAAAAATTCCCATAAGATTAAAGCCATTAAGCAAATCTATATAATATCTCCATTTCCTCTCATGGTATAGGTCTGAATACAACAATATTTAGACAATTCATGGGCCTCAAAATGTAACATACTTTTTATCTTAAATACTTATTTGTTAATCAGTGCTATCATCTTATTGTAGCAATAATGTATCCAATGAAATAGGGCTATATATCCTGTAGTTATTACAAACTTGTTGAGTTGAGACCAGAGGTATCAACCAACAAGATAAGATTTCCAATGATCTATTGTTAATAGTAGAACCACAAACAGTATGTGAGTCCAGATGTGTTCACCTTGGGTTTTTTTTTTCTTTTTTTGCCTATTATTCTCCTAAATGTCAGCTCTGGGATAATTGGAACAACGTCAAGTGTAATCTCAGCAAAATGTCTATTGTAGAATTACTATTTTCTTAATAGAACACACAATAGAGAGCAGAATTCGCTAAAGGCATCCTGCTTATGATATCTTATAAGTAACCATAATCTGTTTGTTCATTCACCACAATATTTACTCATGTGAATTACTATCCAGTGAAGGTATATTTTTTATACATTGGGACTATTCTAATTATAATTTTACAGAATAATTGTTGTTCGTGGTTTGATCCTGTAGCTGCTGAATAAACTGAAAAAGTCTACAGAGATACTGACAAAAATTGACCAACAGTACTATGAACAAAACAGGGCTGGTGAGGACATCAGACTGAATTGGGAGTCTATGTTTGAGCAGTCTTATCAGGCAAGTAACATGTGTCTGTAGAATTCTATTTTAAAGGATTGCACGATTAATACAAACAGGGTATTTTCAGAAACCAAAAGAAACCTGTTTGGTTTAATTTTTTCAAATCACAAAATATTAAGGCTCAACTGTTCATTTCCTTATAAATTCAGGTGGGTGTTCATATTTCTTTCAGGTCCAGCACCAATGTTACTAACTTTGTGATATTAAGCCCTACATAAACGTGGGCCAAAAATTCCTTTTAATGAGCAGTGGAAGAATGCCTTTTCTTCTCCACAATTAATAACCTGCTAATAAAAATGCAACTTTGGAGTAATATTGAAGCATGCAATTTTTGAGAGTGTAATTTTGCTAATAGGTTGTCAATTACAGAAAAAAAGTCACTTTCCCATTTTTTTGTTCAGAGGAGCTCTGAGATTCTATGTTTAGATCTGATCATTGATTATTCACAGTTATTTTCTGCTTTCTAACAGGCAATACATGATTTGGAAAAAGAGAAAATAAAGCTCCTATGCGATATCTTAAATAAATACAGCCACCACATTACTTGTTTTGGAAGAACACTCATAGAAGTAAGAGTATTACAATCAGTACAATCATTCCTAGAGCTACAGAGGACTGTTGTTAAGCAATACTGGTGCATAAGTATTATTAAATCTTGCATTTATGTGATGAATGAAATACATTTTATGTTGTCTTGCAGCATCAAAGGCAAGTGCATGAAGCTGTACAAAATGTCAACATTGAGAAAGATATCCAGTCATTGCTGGACGATACATCTATTTTATCAGATGAAAACAAAATAGAATTTCTGCTTACAGATTATTATGTAAGTAGATGTTTAAATACTGCATTATTCAAAGTTACTAAGTGCTTCACTCTTCATTTGCATATGTTAATATACAGTAGTACCAAAAGTAAATATCAAAAGATTGAAAGTTGTCCCATAGTTTCATGTGAACAAGGATCCAAAATAATGTTGAATATATTATATTATGAAAGTGCTGGAAATATGCAACAAGTCAGTTAGCAGCAGAAAGAGAAAGACAAGTTGATATTTTAAGTGGGAGCCTTTGTCGGCATTCATTTATACTCCGATTTAGAAATGATCTGCAATCAGAAAATTAAGCCAGATATAAGTCAGAGATTTGAAGAAACACTTGACACTTGAACTGAAAATACAAAATTATTTGCATTACTGTTGTTATTGTTAACATAACAGGAAGAAGATAGTAGGAATGTAATGGATAGAGAAAGAAGGAAGACTGCACTAGCACTGAAACTACAAAGGCTTCAAGACGATATAACCAAAGTAAAGAAAAACAAAGAAGGTTGTGGTGCACCTTAAGTTTTTGCTGAAAAGTCAGGACTTGCTTTAATATGAATATGTTAGCTCTAAAATGATAGTAAGAATAAATATTCTGGATGCTTTTCAGGGTTAGAGAAGATGATTAGAACAAGTTTCAAAAGTCCATCATTTTCAGATCCTAAGACTGAAGAAAAAACTGTCTCAATGCGAGATGAGGTAAATATATCGCTATCATGTTGGTCTTTAAATATAAGATAGTCTAAAAAGCTGTAAGGCATAACAGAGTGAATAACACCATGTAATGACTGGATAAAAGATACTTACATGTAAAGGAACCCAGTATAGGCCTCCTAGTAAATACAGAGAAATTTAGATTTTTGGGATTAAGTCCAAAATGCCCAATTTGGATCAGTTTTGATTTTGATTCTGTTAACTCATTCCTAATGTGACATTACATTTCCTTAAGGATTGTGAAATTGACAGTCCATTCACCCTCTACAAGTTTAATGTTGGTGCGAAGCCCAAACTGCTAAACTCGGAGTGTGGATCAAATGTCAAAGCCTAAACTGACTCCAAACCTCCTCTAGGAAGGCTTGGTCTGCTTCATTCCAGTGTCACGTTGAGCCCTTTACTTATACCCTACTCTCTAAATGAATGCTTGATGTGAAGAGAAACCACTTCATACTGACACTACAGTTATAGTGGGAATATACGCTGAATTTATACTATAGCATCTCAGCACTTTTTCTGCATAAGAATGTAATTAAATTAAAATGAATATCAGAAATCAATTCATCACAAATTTAGAGAACTGAAAATAAGATTTCATGTCAACCCTATAATTGTTGTATATGGTTTTTCCATTTTAAGAATGATAATAATCTAACTTCTGCTCCTAGGCAACACTGAAACTAATCCTCTTGGAAGTAAATTTCTTCAAACTTGCATCAACTATGGCAGAACTGGAAGGAAATCCCAAACCTTCCCATCCACTAAGTGACGACATCACTAAATGGAAAGATAAGGTGCATCCAGAGTTCAAATTAACTGCACTGTACTTGGAAATTCAGAGTACTTGCCTCCTAATTTCTCCACTTATCAAGGGTATAAAGCAACATCACATGGTGATATGTTACTTTATATCTTTGTATTGGTTCTTTTGACAAATAGATTGAACATGGTGAATTTTGACCTCATTTAATTTGTAAAATGATTAGTTCTTCAGTACAACTGACCAACCTACAAATATGTATTTCTTTGAAGGTCTGGTCAAATACAGTTTACTCCTCTTAATTCAAAATTGTTAAATCAAATTATTTGATAATCTGAATTTTCCTTTAGCATTAAATTCCCACTTTGCTGTTATTTACATTTTTTAGCAAAAAAAACAATTTTGAATTATCAGGAATAGTCTGTAAAATACTTTAATGAATAATTAGTGCTGGGGCCATTGCTATTTGCAGTATATATAAATGAGTTGGAGCCTGGGACAGAAACCAAACAGTCTAAGTTTGAAGATGACACCAAATTGGGAATGGGGGTTTCCATCAATAGGGAAGAGGCAAACCAAATTCAAAAGGTTGGGAAGGGGAGGGGTCAATGAATGTGAAATGCCATTTAATGTGGTCAAATGTAAGTTAATGAGATTAGAAAAGGGAAATAAACAGTGAGAATATAAACTAAATAGCTCTAGGCAACAGGACACAACACAGGAGAGGGACCTGGGGATACTGGTGGAAGCTCACTCAACTCAAAAGCAGTGTGCCGCAGTGGTAAGGAAAGCTAACTGGATCTTGGGGTGTATAATAAGAGGGATACAGCATAAATCCCAGGGGGTGATAATGGGCTCGATATTAGCAGGGCGGCGGGTTCTCAGCGGGGGGGTCGACTTGGCACGTGGGTAACGCGCCCGGTGAAATCAGTGTGCTCTACACGGCATCGCAGGCTAATTGGAGCCACTTACCTGTGCTTCCGGGTTTCCCGCTGGTAAGCTGCGCGGCAGGCGGACTGCTCATGCGCAGTAAGGTCTGTCAGCTGGAGGAGCCCTATTTAAAAGGGCAGTCCTCCACTGACTGATGCTGCAGGAAATAGGAAAAATTACAGCATGGAGCAGCCCAGGGGGAAGGCTGCTCCCAGGTTTAATGATGTCTCACTCCAGGTATCATTGGATGGGGTGAGGAGGAGGGGGAGGACAGAGATCTTCCTCCCGGCAGGCGGGAGGAAGCAGCCTCTCTCTGCCACCAAGAAGGTCTGGCTCGAGGTGGCAGAGGAGGTCACCAGCACCACCAACATATCGCGCACCTGCATACAGCGCAGGAGGCGCTTCAATCACCTAAGTAGGTCAGCCAAAGTGAGTACACTTACTCATTCCCCTCCCCTCCGTCTGCCACATCACCGCCCCCACCCCACATCTCCCTCTGCACTGCCAACACTACTCTATCACATCACCCCTCACACCCACTCAAAGCTCATTCTCATCTCACCTGCACTTACTCACCTCGCCAGTACTCATCCCGCCACTACCACTCAACCCAATCCTCATACAATCTCATGGCTCTATCTCACACTCACCCTCTCATGCATCTCTTTCACAGTCAGCCTCACCCAACCTGCCACTACCTGTGCTGCAGCCACAGGGCATGCATCACATATGTGCAGTAGGAAGCGTAAGGCAAACGTGTCGTGAGCATGAAGGGGATGCACAAGGGTGTTTGAGGTTTGTCATGGTGTTTACCTATATTTAATTTCCGATCAACTCACATAACATTTTATATTGTCACCACTACTGCCACGTCTTTGCGAATCTTGTCTGGTTTGTGCAATAATGCCCTTTCCTGAGGATCACTATGAAGACCCACAACTGATGCCACCCATTGTGTCACTGCAGAGTGGGTGTAGGTGTATTTGCAGGGCTCTTTTGTGCAGACGACTGAGAGACAATGTCCCCAGTGGCACCCTGGAAGGATGCAGAGGAGAAGTTGTTGAGGGCAGTGGTGACTTTGACAGCGACAGGTAAGAAGATGGTGCTCGGGCCAGCCGGGAGCAGCTCGGCATGAAGGAGGCTGCAGATGTCTACAACTACATGTCGAGTGACTCTGAGCCTCCGTGTGCACTGCTGCTCAGAGAGATCCAGGAAGCTGATCCTCGGTCTGTAGACCCTATGGCAAGGGTAGTGCCCTCTGCGACGCATCTCTCTTTGCCGTTGCCCTCCCTCCTGCTGTGCAGGTGGATGTGTCACAGCACTGTGTTGTGGGGCTCCACGTGTCAGAGGTGGACGGCGTGGCTGGCAAGACTGGTGATGCTGTTTGTCCTCCGAGTAGGTCATGACTGCAGCTACGGTGGCCGCCATCCGCAAGATGTACATTTGAGGGGGTCCGCAAGGTAGGTACATGTGTCTGGACACTGGGATAAGTTTGTGAATTTTATTGTTAGGAGGAGGGTGGAGGAGGCCAAACTTTGTCCAAAGTGACAGAGTGGCCTCCTGCAATGAGTGAGGGTCTCTCACCCTCCTACCTGTCAAATGGACCTTTGCAGCTGCCACAGGCTGATGGCTGCAACACGTCCATTTGAACTGGGAGTGTTTCCCCCAGTACGGGAAACAGTCCCAGTTCATTTCAAAATCCCAGCCCTCCTAAAATATCAGGTCAATCAGGTCTGTAAACAACCTGAAGTACCAGTTTAAGTACTTTAAGTGGCACCCCGCTGGCTTTAATTGCCGGCGGGAGTCCCACATGCGGGGGCTGCACGCGCATGTCAGCGCGTCACTGGGGAACCCGGAAGTGGGCAGGTTGGAGCCGGGCTCCAGACCCGCCCCGGGAATCCCCGATTTTCGCAAACCCCCCCCACCACGAACGCACCCGATTGCGGGTGCAAAAATCGAGCCCAATGAGTCTGTGTGAGGCACTGGTAGGGCTATGCTTGGCGTACTGGGTACAATTCTGTTCACCTTACTACACCAAGGAGATTGAGGCATTGGAGGCATTGCAGAAAAGGGCTTAGGGATCTGAATAATGAAGAGAAGCTGAATAATTTAGAAACTTTCTGCAGAGGTGGAATGGTAGCAGAAACATCAGATTCATATTAACACAAAGCTGTTACAACATTTTTGGGGAAATGTTCACTTTCATGGAGTAATACCAATCAGTACCTGACAATGAGATCCAAGATATGTTGCTGTTGGGAAGTTGTTAAGATTTCTTGTGGCTCTTTGAGACACCAGTCATGGGGGCCACTGTCACAATATAATACTGTACCTGTTGAGTAGGGTACTTTCTTTATCAAATCAAACTATTTGAGGGAATGGTAGATCTGATCCATAAGCAATCCTACTGAGGAGTATTGGGTTGCATAATCATAGATTCTATAGATTCATAGGGCTGCATAACAATTGACAACATGTAAAATTTCACACAGAAAGCTACTGAGTTGATTTTAAATAACGTTAAATCATATTCAATTATTAACATTTTATTTGGCAGGAACATCATCACAGTGTGGTGCAGGTGTCACGTCCTATGAAAATTAAGAATGTGCACCATCACAGAAGTGTGACAAACTCTGTATCTTCCGATAGCAGAAGAGATCACCATGGACACAGCTCCCAGCAGATAACTGAACCCATATACAGTAATCATACAACAAATTCAAATCATTCAGAGATGGGAGTGGAGCGCTCAGAGGCAGACGCAAGCTCAGCTGACTATGGTAATTTAGATGAACAAGATCATTTTGGTCTAAATGATTGGGCGTCCTTTCTGATCAGTTTTATGCAAAGTGATTTTTGCTGAAACCTTGGTTTCCAAAGTGACAAGAAGTAAGCAAATTCTTAAGCAAGAAGAAATACATTTTAAGCAGATTAAATCTAATTCATTTTGGTCCTCAACAATTCTCTTTTGTTTTTGTTACAGGGCAGTATTTTTATGTAATTCTGATACTTTTACTGTATGCTTATGGTAGTTCTCATATCTGTTGTGTTTGAAACCTCTGTTCTGCAGAATCAATATAACAGTATAACTCGCAAAAACTGTTTTCCCTTTATTAGAAATAATAAGCCTGGAGAACTATTTTTTTGGGGGGCAGCCTATTTATTGAACTCTTTTGAATGTCACCAAGGACCCAAAAGCGGACATCTGGTGAAGGCAGAACAGCTCACTTGAAATTGGAATTAAATAGAAGAGACACAATAGGATCAGTGGGGTACACAATCTACTTGTAAGCAAAAGCATGAGGACTTAAGAAAGAAGTCACAAATTCCCAGGATAGCCTTATGAAAGTGGATGTCAATTTTTTGTATATTGTTTTATTCTACAGGTGGCAGGTAGTCACCTTTACAGTACTGCATTTTTACAAAGCCATTTCAAAATAGTTGGAAGCACATTGAAGATAGTTAAACTTACATATAAGGAAAATGCTATGACATCATAAAGAAATTGTTATCAATTGCAATGAAATAATAGATAGCAGGCAGTGAGTTATATATCAGATATTTCATGAGTTGCCATGTATAGAGTGACCAGAGGTCATTTGTAATTTCATCTTATCCAATCAATCTCACTTATAAACATATGTATTAGATGCTATGATATTCCTCTGTATAGGTCGGTAAAATAAATATTAATTTCATAGCTTGTCAGTTCACATGTCCAATCAAAGGATTCCACTGCCCATTATTGCCTACCATGACACCATTGCAGGGTAAAAGAAAAGGAAAGCAATAATAAACCACCAAATTTCTGTACATTAAGCAGAATCATACACTCGGGAATGTGTTCCAAGGTAGTCTGCAGTTTAGGATATCATCACAACCCCTCAGTGTGCTGTTTGCCTGTTTATCATCAGTCTCACTTGTAGAGGTGAAGGAGTGAAATTGGTCTTCGCCAGTAGCATGAAATGGGAAATTGGCAGTCAATGGAAAAGAAAATCGAGCGCGATGTAAAGCGGGCTGCCGATTCACTATGAGTAAGTTTCGGGCTAACAACAAAGACCAGTTTCACCCCCGAAGATTCATATTGGGTGGAATTTTCTGGAGATCCAATGCCACCAGAACGGCCTTGAAAAGAGCAGGCAGCTTAACAGAAAATCACGCGTGCGCTGCCTGTTATTTTTTGATAAGCCACATGCTACATTTGAGACCCTATTAGATTGTAAAAAATTCCACTCATTGTGTGATGCCTGGTCAAGACAAATTAAATTAAATTAATTTAAACAAGAAGTTTTGTACGCCAGAAAAACATTCAAAATTTGTTCATCTTGATACCGTATAAATTTATTTCAAAACATTTAAGAGATTCTTATTTCATTCTTCAGCAACAGATACTATTCAAGAGATTGGTACATGTAAAGCTTTGTATGATTATCAGGCTGGCAGAGATGATGAACTTAACATGCAGCAAGGTAAGGACTTCCATTTAAAAAAATTACTAGCATATGGCTGGGATGAACAAGTAGTTTTTTGAAATTTCAATGTAATTCTATGTAAGATGATTATTTCTGCCAATAGCTACCACCCATAGTAGCATTGAGAAAGATCCCAGGATTGACCAGTGGCATTTGCAGAGTTAGCTGTGGAAGCTTTGCATCTATAAGCTGTTATTTTGATCTAAGAAGGGAAACAAAAATCAGCCATGTTCCCACTTCTAATTGCTGGCCAGTGATCATTACTGGAAAGTGTGTGGATATTGAATAAAAACAGGTTATGATGCTTCCCACAGTGAAATTGCCTATTGACACTCATTAAGGCTTGTGCATGAAGAATAGCCACTTTCACACTAGTGAAAATAACCAGTTTTAAATATACAATTGATCTTTAGCCCAATATGAGTTCCATTTGAATAATTGGAATGTTATGCTAGGTGATAATTCATTCCAGCTGTTTTGCTGGTAAAATAGACCTTTCACAACATAAACATGGGACCATCCTTAACACCTTTTCCTACTGCTAGTCCTATATTTTCTACATCTAACCTGCATCATAAGTTCTTACGGGCCTTTTTCCAAGACCGCTGGACAGCAGCGACTATTACATTTTTTTTATTCATTCATGGGACGTGGGCGTCGCTGGCAAGGCCAGCATTTATTGCCCATCCCTAATTGCCCTTGAGAAGGTGGCGGTGAGCCGCCTTCTTGAACCGCTGCAGTCCGTGTGGTGAAGGTTCTCCCACAGTGCTGTTAGGGAGTTCCAGAATTTTGACCCAGTGACGATGAAGGAACGGCGATATAGTTCCAAGTCGGGATGGTGTGTGACTTGGAGGGGAACGTGCAGGTGGTGTTGTTCCCATGTGCCTGCAGCCCTTGTCCTTCTAGGTGGTAGAGGTCGTGGGTTTGGGAGGTGCTGTCGAAGAAGCCTTGGCGAGTTGCTGCAGTGCATCCTGTGGATGGTACACACTGCAGCCACAGTGCGCCGGTGGTGAAGAGAGTGAATGGGTGGTGGATGGGGTGCCAATCAAGCCATCTAAAGGGTGGTGGATGGGGTGCCAATCAAGCGGGCTGTTTTGTCCTGGATGGTGTCTAGCTTCTTGAGTGTTGTTGGAGCTGCACTCATCCAGGCAAGTGGAGAGTATTCCATCACACTCCTAACTTGTGCTTTGCAGATGGTGGAAAGGCTTTGGGGAGTCAGGAGGTGAGTCACTCGCCGCAGAATACCCAGCCTCTGACCTGCTCTTGTAGCCACAGTATTTATGTGGCTGGTCAGTTAAGTTTCTGGTCAATGGTGACCCCCAGGATGTTGATGGTGGGGGATTTGGTGATGGTAATGCCGTTGAATGTCAAGGGGAGGTGGTTCAACTCTCTCTTGTTGGAGATGGTCATTGCATGGCACTTGTCTGGCACGAATGTTACTTGCCACTTATCAGCCCAAGCCTGGATGTCGTTCAGGTCTTGCTACATGCGGGCACGGACTGCTTCATTATCTGAGGGGTTGCGAATGGAACTGAACACTGTGCAATCATCAGCAAACATCCCCATTTCTGACCTTATGGAGGAGGGAAGGTCATTGATGAAGCAGCTGAAGATGGTTGGGCCTAGGACACTGTCCTGAGGAACTCCTGCAGCAACGTCCTGGGACTGAGATGATTGGCCTCCAACAACCACTACCATCTTCCTTTGTGCTAGGTATGACTCCAGCCAGTGGAGAGTTTTCCCCCTGATTCCCATTGACTTCAATTTTACTAGGGCTCCTTGGTGCTACACTCGGTCAAATGCTGCCTTGATGTCAAGGGCAGTCACTCTCACCTCACCTAATTGGCCGGAATGAATTTGTCCTGCTTTTTGTGGACAGGGCATACCTGGGCAATTTTCCACATTGTTGGGTAGATGCCAGTGTTGTAGCTGTACTGGAACAGTTTGGCTAGAGGCGCAGCTAGTTCTGGAGCACAAGACTTCAGCACTACCTGCACAAATCAATGACCAGAGAATATTATACTCTTGGATACAAGTTCTGACTTTCAGTTTTTTTTCCCCTCTGTAGGTGATATACTTATCATTCACAAGAAAGATGTGACTGGATGGTGGTTTGGCAGCTTGCGAGGAAAGAAGGGCATTTTCCCAGCTACCTACATAGAGGAATTACCGGAAGTGAGAAAAAGCAGGTCTACATAGGCATGAACCAGTGCAAACCTATGGTGTCACTGTTTTTTTGAATGAAGACAAGGTGGTGTGGCAAAATGCTAATAAAACATTGAAGAATTGAAGCAATTCAAGACAGTAATGTGGTTTTGCAGCAGGTTTTAAAAGCAAAACGTTGATTTTCACATTTTGGACCAAGACTGTTTCATCTTATGAATGTGCTGTCATAATTTATGCATGAGCACTAGAAACAAATATATTATTGACATATGCCTGCTCTGAATTCATGAACATATGCTCCTTAAGTATAAAGAGCACAGGATTAGTACAAGTCTTTAACTGGCAGTGATTTATATCCAAAGCATATCTTTTCTTTTATCATTCCGAACACATGCAAAGCTGTTAAGATGCTTTAAAAATATGCCAATCTATTCTTCACGGTTATTTTATCCAAATTCCATCACAAAATAAGAGTCATACTTGTGAAAAATATCACTCCATTAATACTGTTTACTTGGGAACAATTTTTGTGCTCAGTTACATTAATTTTAATCAGTTCAGAGGCTATTTAGGCACCATTCAACAATCCCATCATTGTCAAAACAAAAAATAAGAAACCAATATTAACTTCAGCTGTCATTCTAAGTTGCCCTGTTTTCAACTATCTTTCATGCATATATATTGTAAAAAAAATTATGCAGGTTTCTTATTTTTTGTTTTGACAATGATGGGATTGTTGAATGGTGCCCAAATAGCCTCTGAACTGATTAAAATTAATGTAACTGAGCACTTAGACAAATAAAAAAGGATGCCAAGCAGGTCAAGAATTAGTGCAGAAGAATGAAGCCATGGGTCTGACTATTGCTACCATTATTTTATTGGTATTCTAATGACAAATGTTTATTTCAACAAAAAAATTAAACAAAAATTCTATGTACATAAAAGATTGCTGATGAAGAAAATGTTTATTAATCATAACTACAGAAAACCTATGACACTGAAAGCATTTTGTGTTTAAGTCAGAAATCATAGCAAAATCCTTACTATGGAAACGTATATAAATTTACATCTAGCGTTAATTTAGATTCATATACAGCAAGCAAAATAGTACAGCCAACAGCCTCTAATAGAGAAACAGATATATATAAACAACAGGGAACACAACAGCTTTTTTTTTAGGCTGCAATAAGAAAAATACTATAATTACACAGCTAGACACCAAGATAGGTTCGTAGAGATGACAAAATGTAACAGCAAGGGAAAAGTACACTTTCTAAGCTAAATATAAAAACCAGGAATGCAACCTGGAGTTATACTAATGTAGTAAAAGCTTTCCTGACATTTGCAAGAAATGCAGAGAAATTGTTGGTTTCTTTGAGTTTTTCCTGCAGCAGAGGCATACATTCCAGTGGTGGTTCACATGACGTGACTGCAAAGGTAAAGAAAAACAGCAGAATGTTAGATAATGGAAATCGATACATTCGCAACAAAGAAAATGCTGTCCACAACCTCGTTGTAGTCAACATGATAGGAGTTCTTTTCTGTACAGATAACAAAAAACTCACTGGATCAGCAGCACAAAGGGCATGAATTCAAAATCCCACCATGGCAAGTTGTGAACTAACACCATAAAAAATGACCATGAGGTTGCCGATTGTTGCAAAAACCCAGCTGGTTCACTAATGTTCTTAAGGGAAGGGAACTTGCAACCCCTACTCAGTCTGGCCAACACATGGCTGCAGACCACTCTAAGTACTTGACTATTAATGCCCTCAGGGCAACTAGGGATGGGCAATAAATACAATCTTGCCAGCATCACACATATCCCAAGAGCAAATATTTTAAAAATTGACAAGTTAGAAATATTTCTGTGAATCTGCAACACTTGGAGTTTCATTTAATTTACATTTAGTTGCTAATACTGGGTTTATACCACAATTCAAAATGTGCTTACTTCAGAAAATATATTTAGATTTTAAATTAAAATTGAAGAGTTCAGGAAAACTAAGTGTAGATCAAATAACCCAACTTTTTGACTTGCTCTTCATTACTGTAATAAGCAGTCACAATTTTTAAAATTGTATTTAATTGAAAGTACAAATTTTTAAACTGATATTCACGAGGACCAGTTATCTGCCCCTACCATGGGCTACTTTTTTTTTGTATGATCCTGTTTCCACTGATGAGATCAACAGCCAAACTTTGATCACTTTACTCAAAATAAGGCTAGAAATGTCTTTTGATCACATTCAGCCACTTGGGTGGAGCTCAGTTGAACTACCCATGAGATATAGATGTCATAGATGCAAGCAGTCTCTGACAGATTGTGAGCACTGTACTAGAGATCACAGGTGACCCTAGTTAAAAAGGCTAGACGTTGGAAGAAATCCCCTCCCTTTCCCACCTAGAAAGTGGTGGACATGTGAACCAAACTTCTCGCAAAAGCTGCTGAGGGCAAGACACCTTTAAAAGGCGCTGGATAAATATGTAGCTGTGATGGCATTGTTGATGATAATATTTTCAGTCCGTGCACATACTAACTATCCCATGGGACAGAATGGTTCCAATGCTGCTGAGGCAAGAGGGCAGGATTAATATTGTTGGAACTCCTCAGGCCAGGGGCCAATGCTGGAGATGTGAGGATTGCTTGTTACCTTTGGAGATCAGAAAGTAATTATGCAGAACTTTTGCTCTGAAGATTAAACAAGTGGGATAAAGTCCATCACAGGGTAGGTTGTACATTGTTTGTGAAAGGGGCAGGCTTGATAAGCTCAAATTATCATCCCTCATTGCATGTTTTTTTATACTCTTAAGAAGGTTATTCACCTCAGTTTTGGAAAAAGTCATACCTTCATAATTTCCTTCTTCATTGAATTTCAGCAGGAATGTAAATGGTTGCTCAGGATTTCTATGGCTGATGCATTTGAAGATAAATTGCAGTTGTTCCCCTTTTGAAGAACCATTAAATTAGTTTTACACCAAAAAACACCAATAGCGAGTTCTAAAAACATACCTTGACAAAGAATAATTCAAAATTTGATTCAAAGTATTGAAATTTGTGTTTTGTTCCTATTAGTCAAGTCTTACTGTTTACAAACTACAAAAATTGTTCTTGGATTGCTATTTGGTCACTTGCTGCATTTTAACTTGGTGCAAGTGACAAACAGTATTATTAGCTTTCAAAGTTAATTTCACCTAAGACTAAACTAAACGTGCAAAGTAGAAAACAGTTGATCAGAACAAAGGTCTAAAAGATATTGGAGCTATTTGTACACTACATTTTTATTGTACAAAATATTTAAGCTAAAAAAATTTTACTTTTAAAATCTGGATATGGATTTTAAGGATAAATTAATGGCAACTTTGCAACTTAAAGTACAAGTCTTTTCTATAAAACAATATTCCTTGCGCTTACCTTGTACCCTTCGAATTTCTAGTCCCATTCGCTTCTTGAACATTTCTGCAGATGTATTTAATTCCTTCAGCTTTGCTTTATTTTCTTGTTTTTGTGTAGAAATCACTATATATGGAGGAAGAACTAATTATTTTCATGGCTAAAAATACAAGCAATTTTCAAGAAAAAAAGTTTCAAATATTTATAAAAGTAGTCATTAGAATCAAGAGCACAGAATTTATTAAATTCTTGATCACCAACAGTTCTACATTTCATATTTACTGTTACGTATACAATTGGGACTAATTTATCCAGTTATTGTCCGAACCAACATTATTTGACTTCAAATGTGGTCAGTTTATCCTTTCTTTCCCCCCCCACCTCCAAATAACATTATACATACATTCTTGTTTTTTGAAAAGTCCTTCCTTCAGCTTCTTGATCTTTTCCATCACTTCCTGCTTTTGTCTTTCATTATTTTCAAAACTTTTGTTTGCACTCTGTAGATCTGCCTGTGTATTTTCTATGAATGCAGTCTGCTCAGCAATAACTGCAAAAAAGGTGACATTTCTTGTTAGTGATGAGTTGTTTCAGTTGAAGTACAGAACTGCAGTAATGTAGTACATTAGCAAATACCCTTTCTGGTTAATTGGACCTTTTCACACATCTGTTTCTTCTCTTCATATATTTTGATGCATCTGACTGTAAAAGAATTAACAATTATGATATCTTTATATAGATGTTAGTAAAATTAACTCTTAGAAATTAGTCATTCTAAAAAGATAGATTTCATACTAAAGTGGCAGTACCACACAATCAAACAATATCACCTAAATATTGCAAATCAAATCCAATCTAAGTTTTTGACAGAGAACTCCACAGCTTACTTTATGTATACCCGCATGTGGTAATGGAGTTTAACCCTAGATACAAGAACAGCTAAAAAAAAACATTTAGCAAAAAAGAGGTTTTAAAACTGGCAAACCATACACAAATGTATAAATGATAATACATTTGCCACTAGAAGTCCATTGTAGCTCTTAATTTGCTATTTTTGTTGTTAGCACAATGCGCTATAATCAACATTTTCAAAAGGCACTGTTGCACGGTTGTTTGGTACATTGATTACTATTCAGCTACTGCAGTGGCCAATCTCAAAAATGGGTAGCGATGGCTACTAAAATGATAACAAGTTTGGTGCCCTGAACTAACAATCATAGAATCTTACAGCATAGAAGGAAGCCATCCAATTAGCAACAATATTTACTTTTGTGAAGCAAGTTCCTTGAAAATAGAAACAGAAACCTGACATGAGTCACTAGACATAGAATGCAAAAAACAAGGGGGTAATTTTGAACTAATGATCCATCCTTGGCCCCCTCTTCCTTATCAATATGCTGCCACTTGGTGGCATCATCCACAGACATGGGATCAGCTTCCATGTACATGCTGACGACATACAGCTCTACATCTCCACCACCTCTCGACCCCTCCACCATCTTGGTGCTATCAGACTGCTTATCCGGCATCCAATCTTGGTTGAACCATAAGTTCCTCCAGCTAAGCACTGGGAAGGCTAAAGGCATCAACTTTGGCTCCCAGCACAAATACCATACCCCCGGGCCACAGTCTCAGACCGAACCAAACTATTTGCAACCTCCGCATCCTGTTCAACTTCGATAAAGATCTTCAAGATTATGAAAGGCTATGATAGGGGGCTATGATAGGGTAAATATCGCTAATCTAATCAGAAAAAGAGTTAGAGGGGAAGCTAGGAATTTCTTTAGAGTGATTAGAATGTGGAATTCTCTACTATTGTTAAAGTGGAGTCCATAAATTATTTTAAAAAGGAATTGAATAGTTACTTGGAACAAAGTGGAATATTAAAAGGGTATGGGAAGCAAGCAGGAAAGTGGGATCAGACTAGATGGCCCATTATGGAGAAAACCCCTACGTGGACTTAATACCTATTTAAGACACCAGAAGTTGACTGACAATGCTGCAATATTCTATGATATGGCTACAACTAAATGGAGTTCAGAAAATAACAAACACAAAGCAAAGCTCAAGTTGTTTGTAAAAGGTGATATAAACACTAAAATTAGATTACTGTTAGTTCTTAATGGCATCCTCCATTCTATGTAAAATGTGCTCTGCAAAATTTTCACAGCAAAGAGCAAATCATGAGAATTCACTAGTATCTTCTAGTTTTTCCCTTCATTACTCCTCCTTCTCTCCTAAAAGGTGAAGGCATTCCTCTAGCCTGCCAGTGTTTTTTTAAGCCAGACACCAGGAGTTGACTGACAGTGGTGAGGAAAGATTCCCCTCAGATTTTTCTCTGAGGAAACACTTCACCAGAGAACTAGACCGATAATCACAATTACATGTAGAGTCCATAAGTTTTTTTTAAAAATGGATACATATAAAACAAAACTAGTAAAACTAATTTGTAAGGAGCATAAGTACTACAAGCATTTTCAATGAGTATAGAACATTGTGTCTTTCAATTCACCTTCACTTTAGTTACTGAATTTCACACGATTTGTAATTATTGTTTAATTTTCATATACAATAGATAGAATTAGAATCTGTAGACTATACCTCTTGTGACTTTTAAAGATTCTCGGTATCTCAGTTTAAATCCTGCTGGATTATAGTTTTCCCACAAACTAGAAAATTTGATCCTGGTTTCTTTTAGCTTTTCATTCAGCTGACTTTGTGCATCTTCTTTGAAGTTATCCATCGATCTATAGCAAATTGTTCACAGCATTAAAAATGTTTCACACCAGTACATAATAACATGGAATTAAATAATTGGTAGAGTCCATATACATTATGATATACAGGCTGTGTAATCAGGTTACTCTCACCACTTTACAATGTGTATCACTAATAACATTGGTATTGATATGCTTAAAAAGTTAAAAGTTAAATCTTGGAATGTGAAAGTAGTTTTCCACCAGTACACAGGACACAATCCATTACTCTGAACATTTTTAAAAGACTGAATATACTTTTTCCACCTTTGATGTAAGTTAATGAGGGAAGTGGTTTCAATGTACTAAGTATCATTTGTTTCAGTCAAATCTGTAGAAAAGGGGCATAATCATGCTTATGTAGAATATGATTATTGTTCTGTATGTTTGGGATAGGGCAGTGAATGTTACTGAAAAGGTGAAATTCTCATATCTTTAAAAAAATTATACATTTCGTAAAATACATTTTCTGTAGGTGTTCAGGTGGAGTAATGCTAGAAACATCTTTGAAAGTTGCAGAGTATTTATTACTAGTCCTGTAAAAAAAAGTTTGAATTTTGGGATGGCTAATAAAAAGTGATTCATTGCTTAGCATTTTTTATTTAAAAGAGTCACCTAAGAAATGGCCAAGCTTTGCTGGGACTAGGCATGAAAGATCCAACTGCAAAGAGCTGGACTGCCCCCTGAGCAAATCATGACAAAAGCTAGCTTTGAAATGATTGAATGATGGTTATCCGCACATGTTCAGACCAAAAGATGAGGAATTATTCCTGCCTCAGTGATCACAAAGCTTCTTCCTATGTGCCCCTCATTTGTTTAGATCCTATACAAGTGATTTTTAGCAGGAACTGGAATGCAGTCCAAGATCTGGCATTAGAAAGATCACCAACACACTCACTCACCTCATGTAGACCAATGATGTTTAAAAGTTTCAGAACCGCAAAGTATTTGATGGACACACCCGACAATTGGAGTGCAACTTTTACTTGGCAGACCAAAATAACTATTCCAGATCAATACAATCCTTACGTTTCCCTCCAGAACATGGGAATCAATTCAAATTACAAGTTTGCTTTGATGACATTGACAGCTATGATCAAACCTGTAGGCAGTTTTTTTTTTAAATGGCATTTCAACAGGGGTCTCCTACAGAACCTGAGCTTTGTGCAATACCTACAGAAGGAAATGTGCATTTTTCATTTAATTATACAACAGACAGTTCCTATGAGAAATGGCTAATGCCTTCCCAAAAGGTTGTACTGTCCCCTATGCAAGGCAAACCTTGGAGCAGAATTTAGAGGTCTGACATGATGGTATGTTACATGATATTACATCTGCTTTAAGCAAATTAAAACAGAATCAACATCTTGCTTTCATCATGTGTAAAGCAGAACAGGATTAAGGTGAGTTATTACAGGATCATAAATAGAAAACATACTGATAGCAACTATCTGTTCAGATACTTGCAACATTTTGCACACAAACCAAATTAGATCTTATGTAGTTACATTGTTCAGTACAGCCAGAACTCCCTGAAGCAACACATTTGAGTTTCTGCTCGAGCAAGATACCTGTTTATTTAAGACATGTTCCTCGTTCATATATTCCCATAAAAGGAATTCTGTTCAAGTACTTTCTTCCAAAAAATAAATATACATTAGCAAACTTCCTATGACATTGCTTTATGAATCAGATATTTTAGAAGACCATGGGCGTTAAGCCAAGTAGTACTGCCAGGTACATTGATTTACCAGCACTGGGATGATCTGGAAGCATCCAGAAGAGGCCCTGGAATCTGACAGCATTCCACTTCCCCCTTAAGCTTCACTAATCTTTCCTCATAATGCAATCCATTTACTCTTGGGCATCAATCTTACTGCTGTCCTCTGTACCCTTTCCAATGCATGTGTATTTTTTGTGGCATAATGACAGAAACTGAACGCAATGTTCTGTATAGCCTGATCAATGCTTGCAAAACTTTGGAGAAGTGGAGGGTGAAGGGAGGTCGAGGAGGAACTTGAAGATGTGGGGGTCGTTTTGACGCAGCTTGCCAGGTTGAACACTGCAAATCGGGCTGGAGCTGTGGCCAGTACATTAAGTTGCAGTCGGGGTCGTGAAGGATGGGGTTCCGGGGGAGGCAGTGACCCAGATAATTTTTTGTGGGCCACGGAGGTGCACTCCTGCTCAATTTCAAATTGAACAGGATGCCAAGGTTGTGAACAAGTCCAGTTCAAGCAAGGAGGGGGATGGAATCAGTGACAAGAGAACAGATCTCTGGTGGGGGCCAAAGATGACCACTTCTTCTTCCCATTGTTGAGTTGGACTCATCTCAGACAAATGTTGAATAGGCAATCGAACAGCAGAGGTGATCAAGGGAGGTGGTGGAAATGTCGAGCTGGGTGTCATCAACATACAGATGGAAGCTGATCCCACGTCTGCAGATGATGTCATTAGGAGCAGCATGAAGGTGAGGAAGAGGTGGGGAGCAAGATTGATTTTGTATCAGGTATATATATCTCTTTTTACCCCAACCCCCCACACCGCGACAAAACCGAGGTAATTACTTTGAACATATTCTCTCCTAGACTTTCCTTTTTCTAAGGTGAGATGGTAGGTGTTGAGCCCCTGGTTTCTGGCAGTACCATTGTCGAGCCAACTGCTTGAAGAGGCTTGAAATCCATCCTCCTGAGTCAGTGAGCAGGTTATTTGTTATTAATAGTGAATATCACAGTAAGGGTGGACAGATATGACCTTGCAGAGCACAATCAGGGGCGAGGGACTAAATGCTGTGGCAACCACACGGTCAGTGAGTGAAACAGACAGGGCATTAAATATAGCAGCCAGCACTGGGACAGACACTAATGTCCTTTAGGGAAGGAAGCCTGCCGTCCTTACTCGGGCCGGCCTGTATGTGATTCTAGACCCACAGCAATGTGGTTGATTTTTAATCGCCCTCTGAAATGGCCTAGCAAGCCACTCAGTTTTACAATCTCGCTATAGAAAGTCACAATAAGAATAAAACCAGGCGGACCACCCGGCATCGGACCACTAGTACCGGACACGACAAAGGCAAACCAAGCCCAGTCGACCCTGCAAAGTCCTCCTCACTAACATCTGGGGACTTGTGTCAAAATTGGGAGAGCTGTCCCACAGACTAGTCAAGCAACAGCCTGACATAGCCATAATCACAGAATCATATCTTTCAGCCAATGTCTCAGACTCGTCCATCACCATCCCTGGGTATGTCCTGTCCCACCGGCAGGACAGACCGACCAGAGGTGGCAGTACAGTGGTATACAGTCAGGAGAGAGTGGGAGTCCTCATTGACTCCGGACCCCATGAAATCTCATGGCATCAGGTCAAACATGGGCAAGGAAACCTCCTGCTGATTACCACCTACCACCCTCCCTCAGCTGACGAATCAGTCCTCCTCCATGTTGAGCACCACTTGGAGGAAGCACTGAGGGTAGCAAGGGCACAGAATGTACTCTGGGTGGGGGACTTCAACGTCCAGCACCAAGAGTGGCTTGGTAGCACCACTACTGACTGAGCTGAACCGAGTCCTAAAGGACATAGCTGCCAGACTGGGCCTGGAGCAGGTGGTGAGCGAACCAACACGAGGGAAAAACCTGCTTGACCTCATCCTCACCAATCTACCTGTCGCAGAAGCATTTGTCCATGACAGTATTGGTAAGAGTGACCAGTGCACAGTCCTTGTGGAGACGAAGTCCCGTCTTCACACCGAGGACACCATCCAATGCGTTGCGTGGTACTACTGCCGTGCTAAATGGGATAAATTCAGAACAGATCTAGCAGCTCAAAACTGGGCATCCATGAGGCACTGTGGGCCATCAACAGCAGAATTGTATTCCAGCACAATCTGTAACTTCATGGCCTGGCATATTCCTCACTCTACCATTACCAACAAGCCAGGGGATCAAGCCTGGTTCAACGAGGAGTGTAAAAGAGTATACCAGGTGCAGCACCAGGCGTATCAAAAAGTGAAGTGCCAACCTGGTGAAACTACAACACAGGACTACATGCATGCTAAACAGCGGAAGCAACATACTATAGACAGAGCTAAGCAATTCCACAACCAACAGATCAGATCAAAGCTCTGCAGTCCTGCCATATCCAGTCATGAATGGTGGTGGAGAATTAAACAACTAAGGGGAGGAGGAGGCTCCGTGAACATCCCCATCCTCAATGAGTCCAGCACTTGAGTGCAAAAGACATGGCTGAAGCGTTTGCAACTATCTTCAGCCAGAAGCGCCTAGTGGATGATCCATCTCAGCCTCCTCCCGGGATCCCCACCATCACAGAAGCCAGTCTTCAGCCAATTCGATTCACTCCACGTGATAACAGCTGAGTGCACCGGATATTGCAAAGGCTATGGGCTCCGACAACATCCCGGCTGTAGTGCTGAAGACTTGTGCTCCAGACTAGCCGCGCCTCTAGCCAAGCTGTTCCAGTACAGCTACAACACTGGCATCTACCCAACAATGTAAAAAATTGCCCAGGTACGTCCAGTCCACAAAAAGCAGGATAAATCCAATCCAGCCAATTACTGCCCCATCAAGTCTACTCTCAATCATCAGCAAAGTGATGGAAGGTGTCGTCGACAGTGCTATCAAGCGGCACTTACTCACCAATAACCTGCTCACCGATGCTCAGTTTGAGTTCTGCCAGGACCAATCAGCTCCAGACCTCACTACAGCCTTGGTCCAAACATGGACAAAATTCCAGCGGTGAGGTGAGAGTGACTGCCCTTGACATCAAGGCAGCATTTGACCGAGTGTGGCACCAAGGAGCCCGAGTAAAATTGAAGTCAATGGGAATCAGGGGGAAAACTCTCCAGTGGCTGGAGTCATACCTAGCACAAAGGAAGATGGCAGTGGTTGTTGGAGGCCAATCATCTCAGTCCCAGGACATTGCTGCAGGAGTTCCTCAGGGCAGTGTCCTAGGCCCAATCATCTTCAGATGCTTCATCAATGACCTTCCCTCCATCATAAGGTCAGAAATGGGGATGTTCGCTGATGATTGCAGTGTTCAGTTCCATTCGCAACCCCTCAGATAATGAAGCAGTCCGTGCCCGCATGCAGCAAGACCTGGACAAAATCCAGGCTTGGGCTGATAAGAGGCAAGTAACATTCGCACCAGACAAGTGCCAGGCAATGACTATCTCCAATAAGAGAGTGTCTAACCACCTCCCCATGACATTCAACGGCATTACCATTGCCGAATCCCCCACCATCAACATCCTGGGGGTCACCATTGACCAGAAACTTAACTGGACCAGCCATATAAATACAGTGGCTACAAGAGCAGGTCAGAGGCTGGGTATTCTGCGGTGAGTGACTCACCTCCTGACTCCCCAAAGCCTTTCCACCATCTACATGGCACAAGTCAGGAGTGTGATGGAATACTCTCCACTTGCTTGGATGAGTGCAGCTCCAACAACACTCAAGAAGCTCAACACCATCCAGGACAAAGCAGCCCGCTTGATTGGCACCCCATCCACCACCGGCGCACTGTGGCTGCAATGTGTACCATCCACAGGATGCACTGCAGCAACTCGCCAAGGCTTCTTTGACAGCACCTCGCAAACCCGCGACCTCTACCACCTGGAAGGACAAGAGCAGCAAGCACATGGGAACAACACCACCTGCACGTTCCCCTCCAAGTCACACACCATCCCAACTTGGAAATATATCGCCGTTCCTTCATCGTCGCTGGGTCAAAATCCTGGAACTCCCTTCCTAGCAGCACTGTGGGAGAACCTTCACCACACGGACTGCAGCGGTTCAAGAAGGCGGCTCACCACCACCTTCTCAAGAACAATTAGGGATGGGCAATAAATGCTGGCCTCGCCAGCGATGCCCACATCCCATGAACGAATAAAAAAAAAATTGGCATAGGGTCAATAGGATCAGGGAGATGAATGCGTGGCTCAAAGATTGGTGTGGGAGAAGCGGGTTTTGAGTCGGGGGGCACTGGCACCAGTACTGCGGAAAGAGAGAGTTGTTCCGTTGGTACCAGAGTTCTAGCTAATCGAATAACTAGGGAGGTAGACAGGGCTTTAAACTAAATAAGGGGTGGGGGGAGGGTCCCGGTGGAGAGAAATCTAGAATGCTAAAGAGAAAAGACAAAGAAGCAGTGCAGGAAAGTGATTGGGGTAAGGATAACCAAATGGTGTCAGGAAGGGACAGAGCGTACAAACAAAAGACAACGAATAGGGTCCGAGTAAGAAAAAATGGTAATAAGACAAATAGGGCCATAGTACAAAAAAATGTTAAGATGTCTAAAAATGTTAAAAAGACAAATCTAAAGGCACTGAATCTGAATGCACAAAGCATTTGTAATAAGGTAAACGAATTAACAGTGCAAATAGATGAAAGCGGATATGATATAATAGCAATTACAGAGACATGGCTGCAGGGTGACCAAGGCTGGGAGCTGAATATCCAAGGGTATTCGATAATTAGGAAGGACAGGCAAAAAAGAAAAGGAGGTGGGGTGGCGTTGTTAGTAAAGGATGAAATCAGAACAATAGTGAGAAAGGATATTGGCTCAGAAAATCAAGATGTAGAATCAGTCTGGGTGGAGTTAAGAAGCACCAAGGGGCAGAAAACACAGGTGGGAGTTGTCTATAGGCCTCCAACCAGTAGTGATAATGTAGGGGATGGAATCAAACAGGAAATTAGAGATGCATGTAACAAGGATACTACAGTAATCATGGGTGACTTTAATCTGCATATAGACTGGCCAAATCAAATTAGCAATAATAATATGGAGGATGAATTCCAGGAGTGTGTACGAGATGGTTTTTTAGACCAGTACGTTGAGGAGCCAACCAGGGAACAGGCTATCCTAGATTGGGTATTGTGCAATGAGAAGGGGAATTAATAATCTTGTTGTGCGGGGTCCTTTAGGGAAGAGTGACCATAACATGACAGAATTCTTCATTAAGATGGAAAGTGAAGTAGTCCAATCCGAAACTAAATCTAAACAAAGGAAACTATGAAGAATGAGTTGGCTATGATAGATTGGGAAGCTTCATTAAAAGGCATGACAGTGGATAGGCAATGGCTAACATTTAAGGAATGAATGCATGAATTGCAACAATTATACATTCCTTTCTGGCGCAAAAGCACAAAAGGAAATGCGGCCCTACCATGGCTAACAAAAGAAATTAAGGATAGTTTTCGATCCAAAGAGGTGTCATATAAAGTTGCCAGAAAAAGTAGCAAGCCTGAGGATTGGGAGCAGTTTAGAATTCAGCAAAAAAGGACCAAGAGATTGATTAAGAGGGAAAAAATAGAGTCTGAGAGTAAACTTGCATAAAAGTGGACTGTTAAAACTTCTACATGTATAAAGAAAAAGATTAGTGAAGACAAATGTCGGTCCCTTACAGTCAGAAACAGGAGAATTTATAATGGGGAACAGGGAAATGGCAGAGCAATTAAACTCTGTCTTCTGTCTTCATGGAAGAGGACACAAATAACTTCCCAGAAATGTTAGGGAACCAAGGGAGTAGCAAGAATGAGGAAATAAAGGAAATTAGTATTAGTAAAAAAAGTGCTGGAGAAATTAATGGGACTGAAAGCCGATAAATCCCCAGGACCTGATAATCTGCATCGCAGAGTACTAAGAGAGGTAGGCATGGAAATAGTGGATGCATTAGTTGTCGTCTTCCAAAATTCTATAGATTATGGAACAGTTCCTGCAGATTGGAGGGTGGCAAATGTAACCCCACTATTTAAAAAAGGAGGGAGAGAGAAAACAGGGAACTACAGACCGGTTAGCCTAACATCAGTAGTAGGGAAAATGTTAGTCTATTATAAAGGAAGTGATAACAGGACACTTAGAAAATATCAACAGGATTAGACAAAGTCAACATGAATTTATGAAAGGGAAATCATGTTTGACAAACCTACTGGAGTTTTTTGAGGATGTAACTGGTAGAATAGATAAAGGAGAACCAGTGGATGTGGTTTATTTGGATTTTCAGAAGGCTTTTGATAAAGTCCCACATAAGAGATTAGTGTGCAAAATTAAAGAACATGGGATTGGTGGTAATATAGTGGCATGGATTGAAAATTGGTTAACAGACAGGAAACAGAGAGTAGGAATAAATGGGTCTTTCTCGGGGTGGCAGGCAGTGACTAGTGGGGTACCGCAACGATCAGTGCTTGGGCCCCAGCTATTCACAATATATATCAATGATTTGGATGAGGGAACCAAATGTAATATTTCCAAGTTTGCTGACGACACAAATCTAGGTGGGATCGTGAGTTGTGAGGATGATGCAAAGAGGCTTCAAGGTGATTCAGACAAGTTGAGTGAGTGGGCAAATACATGGCAGGTGCAGTATAATGTGGATAAATGTGAAGTTATCCACTTCAGAAGGAAAAACAGAAAGGCAGAGTATTATTTAAATGGTGATAGATTGGGGAATGTGGATGTACAAAGGGACCTGGGTGCCTTGTACACCAGTCACTGAAAGCAAACATGCAGGTGCAGCAAGCAGTTAGGAAGGCAAATGGTATGTTGGCCTTCATTGCAAGAGGATTTGAGTACAGGAGCAAGGATGTCTTACTGCAGTTATACAGGGCCTTGGTGAGACCACACCTGGAGTATTGTGTGCAGTTTTGGTCTCCTTACCTAAGAAAGGATATACTTGCCATAGAGGGAGTGCAGCAAAGGTTCACCAGACTGATTCCTGGGATGGCAGGACTGACGCATGAGGAGAGATTGGGTCAACTCGGCCTGTATTCACTAGAGTTTAGAAGAATGAGAGGGGATCTCATTGAAACATATAAAATTCTGACAGGGCTAAATAGACTGGATGCAGGGAGGATGTTTCCCCTGGCTGGAGGGTCCAGAACGAGGGGTCACAGTCTCACGATACGGGGTAGGACATTTAGGACTGAGATGAGGAGAAATTTCTTCACTCTGAGGGTGGTGAACCTGTGGAATTCTCTACCACAGAAGACTGTGGAGGCCAAGTCACTGAATATATTTAAGAAGGAGCTAGATAGATTTCTAGACACAAAAGGCATCAAGGGATATGGGGAGAGAGCGGGAATATGGTATTGAGATAGAGGATCAGCCATGATCATATTGAATGGCGGAGCAGGCTCGAAGGGCCAAACGGCCTACTCCTGCTCCTATTTTCTATGTTTCTAACAGCACTGTTGGAGAACCGTCACCACACGGACTGCAGCAGTTCAAGGCAGCAGCTCACCACCACCTTCTCCAGGGCAATTAGGGACTGGCAATAAATGTTGGCCTTCCCAGCAACGCCCACATCCCATGAACGAATAAAAAACACACTGACTGCATTGATAACCGCAATGATCACCACTTCTTACTCCCTCAGAGCAATTCGTCCCATCCCAATTCCGGACAATCAGCCGCCCCCTCTCCCAATCTACCTACCCTCTCTCCCGGCCGATCCCCTCTCCCTCCCCCTCCCTCTCTCTCTCTCCCTTTCCCTCCCTCTTTCTCTCCTCTCCCTCCCCTCTCTCGGCCAATTCCCATCTTCCTCTCCGCCTCCCCTCTCTCTCGGCCAATTCCCCTCTCCCTCGCCGCCTCCCTCTCTCCGCCGATCCCGATCTTCCTCCGCCTCCCTCTCTCCGCCGATCCCGATCTTCCTCCGCCTCCCTCTCTCCGCCGATCCCGATCTTCCTCCGCCTCCCTCTCTCCGCCGATCCCGATCTTCCTCCGCCTCCCTCTCTCCGCCGATCCCGATCTTCCTCCGCCTCCCTCTCTCCGCCGATCTCGATCCCTCTCTCTCTCTCTCTCTTACCCGCTCCTCTCCGCCAGTCCGCTCCGCGCGCTCTCCCGGTTTTCAAATTTTAACGGTGGCGCCTAAAGAGGAAGGCACCAAATGTCCAAAACCTGCGGGGGAGCACGGCGCGCGTCCCTAACTCTTGTCAAAACCAAAAGCACGAATATTCTTCTAGCAGAGAGAAATTATATGGGATTTTAATTATTCTTTAATCAGTTTAGCGTTAATTCCCTTAGGATTTACACGATATCTCTTACAAATCAAAAGGCTTAGTGATGGTACGACCCGGACCAGAGCCCAGGAAAATCAACTTCCGACAAAGGTCGCAGTGTGAGATTAACCGGAAGGATCGTGCAGACAAAAAGTGAAATACTGCAGCTGTTAGAAACATCTGTGGAGAGGGGAAGGTAGAATTAACGTGGCCGGTCTACAACCTTGCTGGATGTTTCCAGCATTTTCTGTCTATTGGAGCTGGGGTTTTAGTAGGAGGAAAGTCTAATGGGGCTGAAGCTTGAAGGAAATAACGGGATTTGCTGATAAAAGAAATGCCCTGGACGTGTATATAGATTTCTGTTAGGACTTGCACAACAGTTTTATTTTAAATCACAAGCTTTCAGAGCTTTCCTCCTTCCTCAGGTGAGTGAAGGGTTCTAAAAACGCATAGCATATATAGTCAAAGAACAATGCCTGGTGATTACAGATAATCTTTCCAACTGCCCCCTATCACATCTCGGCTGGGAGACGATCACAGCAATCAAAGGAGTCGTTGGTGTTCAGACAGGTTAGCCACGGAAAACATTACATCTCAGTTTTCTGAATACACAATGGGATAGATTACAAAGACAGAGAGAAAAAGAGACCCAAAAGGCAGAGAGAGAGAGAATATCCAGTTGTATTAAAAACAGATAACTTTTTTTTCCCCCCTGGTGGGGTTACGTTTTGCATGACATGAACCCAAGATCCCGGTTGAGGCCATCCTCATGGGTGCGGAACTTGACTATCAATTTCCGCTCGACGATTTTGCGTTGTGTGTCTCGAAGGCCGCCTTGGAGAACGCTTACCCGAAGATCGGAGGCTGAATGTCCTTGACTGCTGAAGTGTTCCCCGACTGGGAGGGAACCCTCCTGTCTGGCGATTGTTGTGCGGTGTCCGTTCATCCGTTGTCGCAGTGTCTGCATGGTCTCGCTGATGTACCATGCTCCGGGGCATCCTTTCCTGCAACGTATGAGGTAGACAACGTTGGCCGAGTCACAGGAGTATGAACCATGTACCTGGTGGGTGGTGTCCTCTCGTGTGATGGTGGTATCCGTGTCGATGATCTGGCATGTCTTGCAGAGTTTGCCGTGGCAGGGTTGTGTGGTGTCGTGGATGCTGTTCTCCTGAAAGCTGGGTAATTTGCTGCGAACGATGGTCTGTTTGAGGTTAGGTGGCTGTTTGAATGCGAGTAGTGAAGGCGTGGGGATCCTGTGTATTCGCAGGGCCTGTCCATAGGGGATGGCCTCTTTGACGTAGACAGGCCCTGCGAATACACAGGATCTGCTCAGACGAGGAGGAACGCGATGGACACCTACAGACGCTGAAAGACGCCCTCGTAAGAATGGGATAAGACGCTCGACTCGTCGATCGACAGTTCCGACGGGCCACAGCGAAAAATCGCATTGACCTCCTCAGAAGACAAACACAGGACACAACCAACAGAGTACCCTTCGTCGTCCGGTACTTCCCCGGAGCGGAGAAACTACGCCATGTTCTTCGCAGCCTTCAACATATCATCGATGACGACAAACACCTCGCTAAGGCCATCCCCACGCCTCCACTACTCGCATTCAAACAGCCACCTAACCTCAAACAGACCATCGTTCGCAGCAAATTACCCAGCTTTCAGGAGAACAGCGTCCACGACACCACACAACCCTGCCACGGCAAACTCTGCAAGACATGCCAGATCATCGACACAGATACCACCATCACACGAGAGGACACCACCCACCAGGTACATGGTTCATACTCCTGTGACAGACCATGCAGACACTATGACAACGGATGAACGGACACCGCACAACAATCGCCAGACAGGAGGGTTCCCTCCCAGTCAGGAAACACTTCAGCAGTCAAGGACATTCAGCCTCCGATCTTCGGGTAAGCATTCTCCATGGCGGCCTTCGAGACACACGACAACGCAAAATCGTCGAGCAGAAATTGATAGCCAAGTTCGCACCCATGAGGATGGCCTCAACCGGGATCTTGGGTTCATGTCACGCTACATGTAACCCCACCAGCAAAAAAAAGTTATCTGTTTTTAATGCAACTGGACATTCTCTCTCTCTCTCTGCCTTTCAGGTCTCTTTCTCTCTCTGCCTTTGTGATCTGACCCATTCTGTATTCAGTATACTGGGATGTAATGTTTTCCGTGGCTAACCTGTCTGAACGCCAACGACTCCTTTGATTGCTGTGATCATCTCCCAGCCGAGATGTGATAGGGGGCAGTTGGAAAGATTATCTGTAATCACCAGGCATTGTTCTCTTGACTATATATGCTATGCGTTTTTAGAACCCTTCACTCACCTGACGAAGGAGGAAAGCTCCGAAAGCTTGTGATTTAACCTGGTGTTGTGCAAGTCTTTACATCTGTCCACCCCAGTCCATCACCGGCATCTCCACATCATCAGATATAGATTTTAAAAGGCTTTTAATAAGGTCCCGCATAGAAGTTTGTTGATAAAATTAATGCACTGGATGTTACAGGAAATATGGCAGCATGAATAGAAAGTTGAATAAACGACATGGTCGCAAGATAATTATGGATAAGGAAAACCATTCAGTCCATCTCACTCAGTCCATCTCACTTGATCCTTCCCTCATTGTAGCATCTTATTGTTCCTTAAATGATTCCAGGGTTTTTGCTTCCACTACTCTACCTGGAAGTTTATTCCATATGTTGTTCACTCTTTGTATGGAAAAAAGAACTTCCTGATCAGCCCTAAAATCACCATTTACTAGTTTGATCTAGTGTCTCCTAGCTTCATTCCCACAGTTTAACTTCCTGACTATGACAAGCTGATGCATTATTTCAGAATAAATTTCTATATTATCATGTCACATTCAGATTTTCCCACAGCACCTCAATGGCATTAAAGTGCAGAAGAATTATCTGGTATACTGCAAAAGACTGAGGCAGCAACTGATTACATGCTTAGTTCAGTGGTAACCTTGATATACAAATTCTAAACAAGACTTAAGGTGGTCATCATTCTTTGTACTGCATGAGAATTCATTGAAGGCCTTCACTATTAACTGTTCAACATCAAAGCTTAGTGTCTTCATGTAGTACCCACCCACTTAAGCTGAACTAGACCATACAAAATCTTTGCTTCCTATTCAACTCTGAACTGAGCTTCAAACCCTACATCCTCTCCATCAACAAGATGGCCAATTTCTACCTGCACTTCTAACTCAGCCCCTCATCTACAGGACCCATGCTTTAGTTTCCAATTGATTTGACTATTCCAGTGCTCTCCTTTCTGGCCCCATTACTCTCTACAAACTCCAACTTGTCTAAAACTAAGCCACCCATTTCCTGTTCACTCACCCATCACCAGTCCTCCATAATGTACATGTTTTCTCAGTGTTTTAAATTTAAATTTCTCAACCTCACCTTCAAATCCCGCAGCAGCTTTGTCCCACCCGATCTCTGCAACCTCCTCCAGCCCTATATTCCTCTCTCATACCCTTCGGTCCTTTGACTCTGGCCTTTTGTGTGTCCCCCCTCCATTGGTGGTTGGCAGTGCCTTCGGCTACCTAGGTCTCACTCTGCAAATTCTGTCCCAAAACCCCTTTGCCTCTCCACTTTTTTCTCCTTTTAAAGCTTTTCAAAACCCATCTTTTCAATTAGTGTTTCTGTCATTCTTCCTACTATTTCGCTCTTTGGCTTGGCGTCTACTTCCCTATCTCCATTCGTGAGGTGCCTTGGGACTTTTTTTTATTAAACATTAAAGGCACTATATAAATGGAAGTTATTGTGGAACTTCGGCATTTCGATAACTGGAATGATTTCATGCTGTTTTTCCTTTAATTTCACAGGCACAGAACCGGTCTTGCTGCAATTATGGATCTTTTACAATCATCTATTGATCGCTCAAGTTATAGAGCCTTATACACGAGTTTTCTGTAATCACACTTCCTCAGAGGCTCTCATAAATTTACGACCAGATTTTCAGGCGCAGCAGGAAAGTCATTCTCCTGGTGTTTTAGTGCTATTTTTTGAGCGTTAAAAAAAGTAACCTCACAGACCTGCGCTGTATTTTCTTTTCTTTGAATATATATTTATAGTATCAGTATTAGTCACATTAAAAATTGAAAAGCTTCCCTGATTGTAGGTTTACAAACATGCTGATGAATGGTTAAATGAGTTGAAACTTAATTTTCATATTTAAAAAATATATGACGTGAGTTTGGCACTTACCTTGGGCTAATTTACATCCATTTTACTTTCGGCCATGTTCTAATGAGATTCACAGGAAATTTGAGCATAACTTGATATCGGCATAACGGCCGCATTTTTGGGCCTAACTTCCAGGTTACACCCTCGGAGGAAATTCCAGGCATGCTGTGCAGACAGCAAACGTAGACCCACTTGACTTCAAGCTATCTACTGCAGTTTTGACCAAAAATGGGCTAAGAGCATTCTCAACAAGATTCCTTTGTTCTTCCAAATTGCAACATCATACTTCATGGCACATGTGCACTGACCACTGGCTAATCCTGCAATATGTCCTATTTCACTAGTCATTTTTCAACCCTATGTTACTAGATTAGATTGGGAATTTTGTGCCACTTCAACATCATTATCATTCAGAGAACAGTCACTAAGACTTTCATTTCTTTTCCTGACTTTCTCTTACAAACTGCATTTTAAGTTACTTTCTACTAGTGCTACTATGCCTAAGAGCAGGCACTTCCAAGCTTTTGTTTCTTGGGCTACATATGCAAGTACCAGGTCGATTAAGATTACTTCTGTTTAAATCCATGTTTCCATTAATTTGCTCACATCTCAAGTTGCAAATACTAATAGATTTTGGTCTTCTGATTTATGACCAGTGTGACACAACAACTTGCAGTCAGCGAGCAGCTGATTGGCTGTGTGGAAACCAGACCAGGAAGTAAAATCAAAACCGATGCGTTTGTCGGTGGCCAATCACAGACCGGGCAACTCCACCTAATCATAGACCAGGCATCTCCACCCAATCAAATGAGGGCCCTGTACAAAGAGGCAGCCAAAACTAATGAGACCTGCAAGATGTTCAATTGGAATGCAATATTTTTAAAAATCCTGCTGAGGATTCAATGGAGAGGGGGAGGGGAGAGCTTGAATTAAACTGTTCCCTATCCCCAAATTCACACTGACTGACTTGACAGCTGTTTTGTATTTCTGACTCAATTTAAAAATTCTGATTGCACACAACTTATTTCTGTTTGAATCAGTCATTAAGATGATTCAACAAAAAGCTGATAGGACTCGTTCCCATCATATAGTTTTTAATAAAATATAACGAGACTGGTCTGCTCAATCCTAGTGCAACTTAAGAAACCCATATCATGAATTATATAAATTTATCAGCCAATATAACATTAAGTTGTTACAATTATCCATTATTTTGTACATTTGTTCTTTGTGTTATATACCCTGAATAATGTTTTCTAAAAAGGTGTTCTATTTAAAGTTGTGATTTTTTTTAAGGAGGCGCACACAAACCCAAATTCATTCCGCACATGGCCGAAAAAAATTAGAGAGAACCTTGGAGGAGGTTACAGAGATAGGGAGGGGCGAGGCCATGCAAGGATTTGAAAACAAGAATGAGAATTTTCAAATCGTGGCGGTCCCAGACAATGTAGGTCAGCGAGCACAGGGATGATGGGTGAACGGGACTTGGTGTGAGTTAGGATACGGGCAGCAGTTTTGGATGAGCTCAAGTTTATGGAAGGTGGGTGATGTTGCTGAGGGGCTGCACGTAGATGAGAAATAGGAGGCCAAGGATTGCTCCTTGGGGGACTCCAGAGGTAACGGTGTAGGAGCGAGAAGAGAAGCCATTGCGGGTGATTCTCTGGCTACGACTGGATAGATAAGAATGGAACCAGGCAAGCGCAGTCTCACCCAGCTGGACGAACGAGGAGAGGTGTTAGAGGAGGATGGTGTGGTCAATTGTGTCAAAGGCTGCAGAAAGGTCGAGAAGGATAAGGAGCGTTTCAATATAAATCAGCAAATAAGAAATATAAGTGCAAATAGGACTGTTGTCTGGACTTTGAGCTAGAGGTTGCAGGTGGCATACCCCTGCCTTAGAGTTCCAGTCTTCAGCATATTCTGGTCTGTTCATTCAAATACGAGCCTGTAACCACCAAAACCAAGCACCATAGTTGATACTCTACTGCAGCAGAAGTGAACAGGTGGAAAAATCACACCATACAGCCCATGTCGACTTTGTCCTTTGGAGTCCAATACTATTCACTCATGCATGCTAAATGAGGTCATTGCTGATTGAAATTGATGTGCTTGCATTTTTAATTGTACCAGCACCAGCCATTTTTATGCTGGCAAAACATAAGGCAATCAAGTTTTAATTTTCATATAAATACATTACTTTTTTTAAAAAACAAAAAGAGCTATCCTATATCACTGCTTAAAACTTTCAACTGGCAAATGTTTGGGGAAAAAAACTGTATGCCAGTGAAAAAGTCAAGTAGAGCCTAAAGTGGGAAATTTCTAAATTTTGATGAGACTGATAATCAGTTCATTAGCATCTAATGAAATAGGAATTTCACTACTGGTAATTACAGAAAACATGATAGGGTGCAAGGTTGCTTCCAGAGCACAGAAAAGTGACAGTAGAAATGGAAAAATGCCAGAAAGGGGCCATACTTCAGTTTAGTTTCACAGCCTAAAGTGCATAGCAATACCAACAATGTAACCAGTTATGTATTGTTCCTAACTAGCCATGAATCACAACTTTATAGCAATGAACTTGGGAGTCTTGTTCAAAGTACTCCCTTTCTAAAGAGTAAAGTGATACTTTGATGCCATTCTTATTTGCATGTAGATCCTTGAGTTAAGTCTCCCTACTTGCTCTTATGTCATGAATGGTGAGTACCATGGGACACCACACACCCATATAGGGATGCAGATTTCCCAGTGGCCTACAACTCAAGCCAGTTGGAAATTGTAGCCCCCATGGTTTCCTATAGAACAACTCCAGGCAAAATACTTTCCTTCTTGTTGCTCCACACCCCCACTCCATGACATACCCAAAACAGCTTACCAGTGAGACCCAACTTGAATGTTACTTTTGATTTCAAACAAAATGTACTCTCCCTAGACTTCTTGTCCACTTATGATTATTATCTCCATTACATTAAGTTATTATTTAACATTACTAACTGGTCTGAGATCAAAACCAATACTTGTGGAGAGAAGTCAGCTGCAGATTACTTTGCCAAATGACAAGTGAAAATTTTTCTCATTGGCAGCAGGGTAAATTTCCAAATTGGCAGTACCTTTACTCCAAATAGATGCTTTTTGCTGCGAACTGTTTAGAAATGGCCTCCATTCAGCTGACAAACAGCAATTACACAAACTTGTAATCATAACACAACTCATGACATGATCATGTTCAATATACGAGATTGGCTTAAATTGGAAGTAAAAGTGTGTTCTTCAAGTCAGGCATTTGTTTGGATTTTGATGGAAATTTCTATTTTAACCACTGTTCAGCATTCAAGTTAAGTCCCCTTTATTCTCCTGGGAATGAGCCAGTTTCACTTTTCTCCCAGCTGTTCTTTTCTTTATGTTCATTCCTTAATGTTCCTCCATATGCTTGAACTACCTAGCAGAGTGTTGTGGACAAGTAAGAAATGGCTAACTGGATAGATACAAAATTCATTTGTACGACCACAGGTATAGCTTTTTCTAAAATAAATGAGAATTTTTAAAAATGTATACAAAAAGTCTAATTTAGAATTACCTGCAGATAGTTATTACACAAGAAAAACATTTGCAGTATCATAGCAGGTACAGCACAGGAGGCAGTCATTCGGCCCATCGTGCCTGTGCCGGCTTTTCAAAAGAGCTATCCAATTAGTTACATTCCTCTGTTCTTTCCGCATAGCTCTAAATTTTTTCCTTTCAAGCATTTATCTAATTCCCTTTTGAAAGTTACTATTGAATCTGCTTCCACCACCCTTTGAGGCAGTGCATTACAACCTGCTGCTTCATGTCACCTCTGGCTCTTTTGCCGACCACCATCAATCTGTGTCCTCTGGTTACCAACCCTTCTGCCACTGGAAAGTTTCTCCTTATTTATTCTATTAAAACCATTCATGATTTTGAACACCTCTATCAAATGTCCCCTTAACCTTCTCTGTTCTAAGGAGAACCCCAGCTTCTCCACATAACTGAAGTCCCTCATTCCGTGTACCATTCTAGTAAATCTCTCCCGCATTCTAAGGCCTTGACATGCTTCCTAAAGTGTGTGCCCAGAATTGAACACAATACTCCAGCTAAGGCCTAACCAGGGTTTTATAAAGATTTATCATAACTTCCATGCTTTTGTACTCTATGCCTCTATCAATAAAGCCCAAGATCCCATATGCTTTTTTAAAAAAAAGTTAAGAACAGCCTTCTCAACTTGTCCGGTCACCTTCGAAGATTTGTGTCTGTGTATCCCCAGGTCTCTGTTCCTGCACCTCCTTTAAAATTGTACCATTTAGTTTATAATGCCTCTCATTCTTCCTACCAAAATGTATCACTTCACACCTGTTAAATGTTATCTGCCATGTTCCCATTTCACTAGTCTGTATATCCTCCTAAAGTCTGTTACTATCTTCCACATTGTTTACTACATTTCCGAGTTTCGTGACATCTGCAAATTTAGAAATTATATCCTCTATACCCAAATCAAGGTCATTAACATATCAAAAAGAGCCGTAGTCCTAATACTGACCCCTGGGAAACAATACTGTTTACTTCTCTCCAGTCTGAAAAACAACCGTTTACCACTACTCTGCTTTCTGCCCCTCAGCCAATTATGTATCCATGCTGCCACTGTCCCTTTAATCCCATGGGCTTTAATTTTGCTAACAAGTTTATTATGTGGTACTTTTTATCAAATGCCTTTTGAAAATCCATATACACATCAACCGCACCACCCTCATCTGTTATTTCAAACATAAGAACAAAGGAAATAGGAGCAGGCGTACACCATGCAGCCCCTCAAACCTGCTCCGCCATTCAGTAAGATCATGGCTGATCCTCGACCTCAACTCCACCTTCCCGCCCGATCCCCATATTCCTTGATTCCCTTAAGAGTCCAAAAATCTATCAGTAAACAGTTTATTTTGACAGGTAGGCACGATAGATCAGCATACAATGGCAAGAGTATTTTATTTAGATTCAGCTGATATATTACAAATTCCAGCTTTAAAAGTCCATTATTTTTCAGAATGCAATTTACATAGCGAAATTAAAAAATGCAAGAATGTTAAGTTTCCTCAAGATCGCAATGTCCAATCATGAAACATAAGTTCTTAGTGCTTGACAATTCATGACAACACAGAAGCTTGCTGAGTCCATGATCATGCCCTTCTGTAGACTTCCAGGGTGCAGGCTGTTGATGACCACTCTGCCTTTACGGTCTACACCTGTAAAATATCAGAACACATCTTTTATAAATATTCTGAATAATTAGCATATGTATGAATAAGCATTAGGATGAACTATTTACAAAAATATAGTCCACTGTAAAGCATCTATTCACTTAATATACCTCCATTTCTTACAAGCTTGCAAGCATAACAATACAAGCATGCCTTTGTGGGAGGAAACTTAATAAAACTCAATCTTAAAGCCCAAAAGAAAACTGCTGTACGACAATTGATGAATTAAATTCTTGGAAAGTAGTTAGTAACTATAATAGCCCATTTTGAGACTTCAGTCTTGGAGCAGAATTCTCTTTCCTTGTACATATCAGTATAATTATACAGCTTTAAAAAACACAATGATTAATTCCATTATCTGAGTCAGCAGTCTCACAGAAGGTTGTGTTAGTTTCAATTACTTATCTGCATTAAGAATTGTATTAACCAGTTACAAGATCAGAATTGCTATACAGAAAATATTGAATCTTACCCATTGTTTTGCTTATATTACAAGTTCTTTTCAGTAAAGCCAAGATACTAATCTTCAGATGCAACTTCAGAGGACTAAAAAAAAGATAAAAAGCCTGAATATTCTATATAACCAAATGACTGCAATTTATTAAGATTTATATTATTCCCCAGTACATAGTCTTATTATTCACATGTATTTTCACATTATTCTTAACTTACACTTTTGTAGTACCTATCATGTAAGGAATATCCCCAGGATTATACAAAAGGAGGATATATGTGCAGGAAGTAGAAGAAAAGGTATGGAGTGTGACCACAGGAATTGAAGAGGTAGCTTTTCAAGAATGCTTTTAAAAACAGAAGCAGCAAGGCAGGAATGGAGGGAGAGAAAAGGAGACTGATACACATGGTAGAACAGAATGGCCAGAGTGCAGCGAACTGTAGAAGACTGCAGATGTTTGGTGGAGTGAAGCAGTGATGGGATTTCATGAACGAGGATGTCGGAAGTTTACGTGCTAGAAGTAGGAAAGGGAGATGTTGAAGCTTTTATTGGTGTACCAATTGCTCTGGGCCCAGGGCTGGTAGAAAGTATGATGTGGAGATGCCGGTGATGGACTGGGGTTGACAATTGTAAACAATTTTACAACACCAAGTTATAGTCCAGCAATTTTATTTTAAATTCACAAGCTTTCGGAGGCTACCTCCTTCCTCAGGTGAACGATGTTCACCTGAGGAAGGAGGTAGCCTCCGAAAGCTTGTGAATTTAAAATAAAATTGCTGGACTATAACTTGGTGTTGTAAAATTGTTTACAATTGGTAGAAAGTAGTTTAAGCTATATGACAGACAGATATAGTTTAAAAAAGAAACCAAGTGTTACAGAAATAAACTTGTACAATACAGCATTAAAATCAGTAGTTATAAATTCTAAATAACTGGGACTCAACCCCCAAAAAGCTAATCCATTTTCAAACAAGTGGCAGTCAGTAAATATTTAATATGAAATTGCAAAACATGGTTGTGTGCACTCAGCCCTTTTAACAAACAGCAACATTACCGCTGTAATCAACCTATTGTGGCAAACTAATTTTAAAAATTCAGCTTTGGTTACATATTGGCAAATACATTTACATTAATGTAATCTTTCTCTCCATATAGTGCAACTCTGCACAACTAACATGAATTAAATCAGGTGCAACTGTGGTGCATGAAGACTGAATTTGTTGGAATTAGTGTATACTAGCCAGTAAACTGAGCAAAACCTGGCCAGCCGTAGGTATCTTCCATTTTATCTTCCCTCCGTTGTACAATGCAAACTTGTGTTAGTTCACAAGTCAGTTTTAGACTGGAGGGTTCCTTATAACATTTGCAACCAGCAACAATGACTGGTAAACAGTGCTTACAAACAGCCAGACCCCTTTCTGGGAAATTAGACTTTTCCTGCAATGCCTTATGTTCTAAAAGGACAAGAAATAGAGAGCAGGAGTAGGCCACATGGCTCCTCAAGCCTGCTCCGCCATTCAATAAGATCATGGCTGATCTTCGACTTCAACTCCACTTTCCCGCCCAATCCCCCTATCCCTTGATCCCCTTAAGAGTCTAAAAATCTAATAAGTTATTTGTTTTTCCTGTTTTTTCTGAAAATGCCATATCTGTCCATATATAAATTAAAAAATTGAAGCTACATACACCATCAATTTTATCTATTACACATTTATAATGGAAACTGCCCATGTAATTATTACATGGTCCCCCTCATGGTAACACTTCAGTTCTGCATTTCCCAATACCTCAGGTTCCTAAACTATCATTTTGCTATTAATCCATAAATATAAAATCAAACTATAAAAATAAGGGCAGTTTTTATGACTTACACCCAAAACCTATCCAAATAATCCCCGCATGCTCTAACCCAGAGATTCCCAAACTGGGAGGTGGGGAGAAGGACTTCAATGAAAACTAAAATCAGGCGGGGTGTCAAATGGCGGCCGATTCTTTACTGCCTGTTTTACGGGGGACTCGCAAAAAGTTTAAGAATCTCTGCTCTAACCCCCATACCTAAGTTTACACTTGGGGGTCATTTTAACACAACCTGCCCGGTTTCCATTTCATCGGTCGGGTTGTAAGATGTGATCGGATCGCGTCAGTTTGTCATCGGGCGGGTTAGGTTAATATTACCCCCTTGGTCGCAACTCTCCAATATGCAATGCCATTGATTAACTATTATAGAATTACTATGTACCTTCGCAATCATGGTACTGGGCTAGCAAACTACAGCAGTGTTGTCCAATAGAAATTGCTGATTAGCTATAGGTGTGACTACTCCTAGTTTTAGCCACATACACTAATGAGTAGAAACCGCGTTATATACACAGTACAGGTAAATGTACTTCACATTTTTATATTGACATCTACTTCATTCAGTAACCAAAGTAAAGCACTCAACGATTTTAAAACTCACATATTCTCTTCGTTTTACCGATAAACGCACAAAAAAATTAAAATACATCGGCCGTACGGAGTGTTGAGATCACATGCCCAACGACTGGGTCGGTTACTCATTTTTCATTAACTATTCAGAAATAAAACAAGCCACATCTGGATTCAATTAGCCACGTGGCTGACTACTGGAC
This sequence comes from Heptranchias perlo, assembly GCF_035084215.1. Taxonomy (NCBI): domain Eukaryota; kingdom Metazoa; phylum Chordata; class Chondrichthyes; order Hexanchiformes; family Hexanchidae; genus Heptranchias; species Heptranchias perlo. Next base: position 37,914,969 of record NC_090331.1, on the reverse strand, counting down.
ATTGAGTTAGAAGCTTTTGAGTTCAAACTCATGCGGTTGACTTAATGCCCTCAGACGGACAACGAATACTGACTTTCCAGCATCACCCACATCGCAGGAAATATTAAACATGTGCTTTACTCTGTACAGGCTCATTGCGATCCTCTCACTTACCACAGGCAACGCCATCAGAAGTAACCACGTGTCTGAGAGCTCCCACCAGGCGACCGACCGAGCTCTGCCCTGCCCAGCTACACCCCGCGCCTCCTAGCCTCAGTCTCCAGCCCCGGTTCAGCAGCTGCCTCCGTCGGCTCACTGGATTTTAGAAACATGGGCCCAGGCGGAGGCCGTTCCGACCGACTCCCCACGTGTCGGCCGCTCAGGCTGACCGATTCCCGACTCTCGTTTACAGACCCGGGTAGTTATGAGTTCACCGGGAATCGCTTCCAATGGTTACTGGTGATCTCGGGGCCCAGCAGTTGAGGAGCCGCTGATCACACGTCGCAAGAGCGACCTCCGACCCCACAGCTGCCCAGCGTCGCCCACCGATTAAATCCGCGATACCAGCTTTATTCGGCAGTATCGGCCCCGAAGCCTCATGAAACCGTGACCTGCGCTGGGCCATTACTACCCCCTCCTCCACCCGCCAGATATAACCGACCGACCGTCCCTCCCGCTCGCGCCCCGATAACCGTTACCGCCTAGAACCGTAGACATTTCAAACTGAGGTCGGAGCTCACCGACCGCCGCACAAAATGTCGGAACGGGAGAGTCCATCTGCTGTAAGGGGGGAGGGGGGGGGTGGGTTTCATCAAATGGAAATGGTTTCACAGTTTCCATTCACTAACAATAATATTATCTCCCTCTTCCAATATAATAAATATTTTTTATTTATTGTAAATTATTTCGTGATTTATAGGAGAGACTTTTGACTGATATCGTTTCTAGAATGCATCTTCCCCCAGCCTAACAATGATCCTGCAGTTCTACAGCTCTCCAGTAGGTGTCGATGTGATTGGAATGCTATGAACTGCGGCAGAAACCAGTCTTTACACGCTGCTGATCTTTGGCCGCCCGGTGAGGAGGGCGTGTGGGCAAGTTGGAGGATTTCCTCGCTGGTCTGCTCCTGACCCTGCCTGGCCAAGGTGATCATCCATAGGTCCAGGCTAGACTGGCCTGTGGGGCTGGTCGTTCTGATTGTCTGCCTGTCTTGCCCGGCCCTTGGGGCAGTCACTCTGACTGCTTCTATTCTGCGGCATTCTCTGAGCCGGGGTGGCCCTGGAGAAGGAGCATGTGGTGTCTGCTGGTACACTTGAGGCTTTCTACGACTGGTGGGCACTGCAAGGTCTGAAGTGCCTAGTGGATGAGAACAATGGGATTTTGGTTTAATTTGGTTGTGATAGGGTGTGGCAAAAAAAAAATTGGTAGCATTAGTAGGATTTTGGGGTTCTTGACACTGGGGCAACCCTGTCTTTTTTCATGGGTTTCAATCAAAGATTCCAGTCTTTACCACAACAACAAATAAAATACTGCAGATGCTGGAAATCTCAAATAAAAACAGAAAATGCTGGAAACACTCAGCAAGAACATAAGAAATAGGAGTAGGCCGTATGGCCCATCGAGTCTGTTCCGCCATTCAATCAGATCATTGCTGATCTTCGACCTCAACTCCACTTTCCTGCCGGATCCCCATATCCCTTGATTCCCCTAGGATCCATCTATCTCAGCCTTGAATATATTCAATGACTCAGCATCCACAGCCCTCTGAGGTAGAGAATTCCAAAGATTCACAACCCTCTGCATGAAGAAATTCCTCATCTCAGTCATGTATGGCTGACCCCGTATCCTGTGTTTTTTCCTGGCTAGAGATTCTAGAATCTTTAGCCTAGGGGAAACAATCTCTCAGCATCCACCCTGTCAAGCCCGCTCATAATCTTATATGTTTCAATGAGATCACCTCTCATTCTTCTAAACTCCAGAAGAAGTATAGGCCCATTCTACTCAGGCTGCAGCTGTGAGAAAAGTCACAAGTTAAGTTTAACTAGTCCTGATGAAGTGCGATGCCTGAAACATTAACTCCACTCTCAATGGCCTGGTTTGCTGGGTTTCATATTGTCAGTTCTTGTTTCAGTCTTTTACTGTCGTATACAGGAAATTCCACCGTTAACGGAGCATGTGGAGTCAGGGGACAAGTAGCAGAATGGATAGCAAGCTGGCTACAAAACAGAAAACAGAGTAGGGATTAAAGGTAGTTGCTCAGACCGGCAAAAGGTGGGAAGTGGTGTTCCACAGGGATCGGTGCTGGGACTACTGTTGTTCACCATTTACATATATGATTTGGATTTGGGAATCGTAAGTACAATTTCAATATTTGCAGACGACACCAAATTGGGGGGGGTATAGTTGATACCAAGGAGGACTACGACAAAATATAGGAAGACATTAATAAACTTGCAGAATGGACACGGCAAACCAAGCCCAGTCGACCCTGCAAAGTCCTCCTCACTAACATCTGGGGACTTGTGCCAAAATTGGGAGAGCTGTCCCACAGACGAGTCAAGCAACAGCCTGACATAGCCATACTCACAGAATCATACCTTTCAGCCAACGTCCCAGACTCTTCCATCACCATCCCTGGCTATGTCCTGTCCCACCGGCAGGACAGACCCACCAGAGGTGGCGGTACAGTGATATACAGTCAGGAGGGAGTGGCCCTGGGAGTCCTCAACATTGACACTGGACCGCATGAAATCTCATGGCATCAGGTCAAACATGGGCAAGGAAACCTCCTGCTGATTACCACCTACAGCCCTCCCTCAGCTGATGAATCAGTCCTCCTCCACGTTGAGCACCACTTGGAGGAAGCACTGAGGGTAACAAGGGCACAGAATGTACTCTGCGTGGGGGACTTCAATGTCCATCACCAAGAGTGGCTCGGTAGCACCACTACTGACCGAGTTGGCCGAGTCCTGAAGGACATAGCTGCCAGACTGGGCCTGCGGCAGGTGGTGAGCGAACCAACACGAGGGAAAAACTTACTTGACCTCGTCCTCACCAATCTACCTGTCACAAATGTATCTGTCCATGACATTATTGGTAGGAATGACCACCGCACAGTCCTCGTGGAGACGAAGTCCAGTCCTTGCACTGAGGACACCATCCAACGTGTTGTGTGGCACTACCACCGTGCTAAATGGGATAGCAGCAGAATTGTATTCCAGCACAATCTGTAACCTCATGGTCCTCACTCTACCATTACCAACAAGCCAGGGGATCAACCCTGGTTCAATGAGGAGTGTAGAAGAGCATGCCAGGAGCAGCACCAGACGTACCTAGAAATGAGGTGGCAACCTGGTGAAGCTACAACTCAGGACTACATGCATGCTAAACAGCGGAAGCAACATGCTTTGGACAGAGCTAAGCGATTCCACAACCAACGGATCAGATCAAAGCTCTGCAGTCCTGCCACATCCAGTCGTGAATGGTGGTGGACAATTAAACAACTAACGGGAGGAGGAGGCTCTGCAAACATCCCCATCCTCAATGATGGCGGAGCCCAGCACGTGAGTGCAAAAGACAAGGCTGAAGCGTTTGCAACCATCTTCAGCCAGAAGTGTCGAGTGGATGATACATCTCGGCCTCCTCCCAATATCCCCACCATCACAGAAGCCAGTCTTCAGCCAATTCGATTCACTCCACGTGATATCAAGAAACAGCTGAGTGCACTGGATACAGCAAAGGCTATGGGCCCCGACAACATCCCAGCTATAGTGCTGAAGACTTGTGCTCCAGAACTAGCTGCGCCTCTAGCCAAACTGTTCCAGTGCAGCTACAACACTGGTATCTACCCGACAATGTGGAAAATTGCCCAGGTATGTCCTGTCCATAAAAAGCAGGACAAATCCAATCCGGCCAATTACCGCCCCATCAGTCTGCTCTCAATCATCAGCAAAGTGATGGAAGGTGTCGTCGACAGTGCTATCAAGCGGCACTTATTCACCAATAACCTGCTCACCGATGCTCAGTTTGGGTTCCTCCAGGACCACTCGGCTCCAGACCTCTCCAGACCTTGGTCCAAACATGGACAAAAGAGCTGAATTCCAGAGGTGAGGTGAGAGTGACTGCCCTTGACATCAAGGCAGCATTTGACTGAGTGTGGCACCAAGGAGCCCTAGTAAAATTGAAGTCAATGGGAATCAAGGGGAAACTCTCCAGTGGCTGGAGTCATACCTAGCACAAAGGAAGATGGCAGTGGTTGTTGGAGGCCAATTATCTCAGTCCCAGGACATTGCTGCAGGAGTTCCTCAGGGCAGTGTCCTAGGCCCAACCATCTTCAGCTGCTTCATCAATGACCTTCCCTCCATCATAAGGTCAGAAATGGGGATGTTCGCTGATGATTGCACAGTGTTCAGTTCCATTCGCAACCCCTCAAATAATGAAGCAGTCCGAGCCCGCATGCAGCAAGACCTGGACAACGTCCAGGCTTGGGCTGATAAGTGGCAATTAACATTCGCGCCAGACAAGTGCCAGGCAATGACCATCTCCAACAAGAGAGAGTCTAACCACCACCCCTTGACATTCAACGGCATTACCATCGCCGAATCCCCCACCATCAACATCCTGGGGGTCACCATTGACCAGAAACTTAACTGGACCAGCCCTGTAAATACAGTGGCTACAAGAGCAGGTCAGAGGCTGGGTATTCTGCAGTGAGTGACTCACCTCCTGACTCCCCAAAGCCTTTCCACCATCTACAAGGCACAAGTCAGGAGTGTGATGGAATACTCTCCACTTGCTTGGATGAGTGCAGCTCCAACAACACTCAAGAAGCTCAACACCATCCAGGACAAAGCAGCCCGCTTGATTGGCACCCCATCCACCACCCTAAACATTCACTCCCTTCACCACCGGCGCACAGTTGCTGCAGTGTATACCATCCACAGGATGCACTGCAGCAACTTGCCAATGCTTCTTCGACAGCACCTCCCAAACCCGCGACCTCTACCACTTAGAAGGACAAGAGCAGCAGGCACATGGGAACAACACCACCTGCACGTTGCCCTCCAAGTCACACACCATCCTGACTTGGAAATATATCGCCGTTCCTTCATCGTCGCTGGGTCAAAATCCTGGAACTCCCTTCCTAACAGCACTGTGGGAGAACCATCACCACACGTACTGCAGCGGTTCAAGAACGCGGCTCACCACCACCTTCTCAATTAGGATGGGCAATAAATGCCGGCCTCGCCAGCGACGCCCACATCCCATGAGCGAATAAAAAACAATGTAATTGGCAATGGAAATGAATTTCAATATAGATAAGTGTGAGGTATTACATTTTTGGTAGGAAGAATAAAGGGGGCCATATACCGCTTGGATAATAAGAGTCAAAATGGGGTAAAGGAGCGGAGGGATCTGGGCTCCAGATGCACAAATCACTAAAAGTAGCGACGCAGGTTAATGAAGCCATAAAAAAAAGCAAACCAAGCACAGGTTTGTTTCTAGAGGGATATATTTGAAAAGCCGACAAGTTATATTAAACTTGTATAGAAACTTGGTTAGACCACACGAAGCACTGTGAACCGTTCTGGCCTCCATATTATGAAGAGGCTATAGAGGCACTGGAGAAGGTGCAAAAAAGATTTACTAGGATGATATCAGAACTGAGAGGTTCTATCTATCAAGAACGATTGAGCAGGCAGCGGTTCTTTTCTCTAGAAAAGAGAAGACTGAAGGGTCACCTGATAGATGTCTTTAAGATTATGAAAGGATTTGATAGGGTAGACGTAGAGAAGATGTTTCCACTTGCAGGAGAGACCCGAACTAGGGGCCATAAATATAAGATAGTCACTAATAAATCCAATAGGGAAGTCAGGAGAAACTTCTTTGCCCAGAGAGTGGTTAGAATGTGGAACTCATTACCACAAGGATAGTTGAGGCGACTAGCATAGATGTATTTAAGGGGAAGCTCGATAAATACATCAGGGAGAAAGGAATAGAAGGATATGTTGATAGGGTTAGATGAAGTAGGGAAGGAGGAAGCTCATGTGGAGCATAAACACCGACATGGACCAGTTGGGTCAAATGACGTGTTTCTGTGCCGTACATGCTATGTAACTCTATGTAATTAAAGGAAGAAAAGCACAGGGTCATTTACACTCCCACAAAAGCAAAATACTGCGGGTGTAGGAAATTTGAAATAAAAACAGAAAAGGCTGGAAAACACTCAGCAGGTCGGGCAGCATCTTGTGCAGAGAGAAGCAGTTAACATTTCAGGTCGATGACCTTTCATCAGAAATCATGAACTATTAACACTCCCACATTGGCAGGACTCATACGTGCATTTGGGCTGTGCTGGTAATTTTCCACTTTTCTCTTTCTTTTACCAAGGTTTACTTTTCTCAGGCACCATCTTTCTCCCTTTCAAAACTGCTGTCATCACTCTGCTTCTCAAAAAAATCCACCCGTGACCCTTCTATCTTTTCCAACAACCAACCCATTTCTGACCTTCCTTTTGTCTCTAAGGTCCTTGAATGTCATTATTTCTCCCATACTCTGACCCAGAACAATGGCTTTGACTTCTCCATTAAATATTTGATGATTAAAATGATGCTGTGCAATGATATGATCAGCCACATGAAAAATATTGCTGAGTTATCAAAGCTGCAGCCATTCTGTAGTAGCACTGGTGGAAACTACATTTATGAACTCAGGCTTTCTAAAAGGGAAAAAAAATTACTCAAAGAAAAGCAAATTATCAAGGCCACTAATTTACAGTTTTCACACAAAAATGGACAGAATCAAGAAATTCTATCCCCAAAACACTAGTAAAATTCTAATTTTCTACTCTCCTCTTCTATGAGTGCTATCTTTTACTGGTGGCTAGTTCTAGAGGCATCACCAGTCCTCTAGTACCTCACCCAAGTGGCCATACTTCGTGTGTGAGCACAGACAGTGAGTGCAACAGATCATTCAACCCTGAAAGGCATAGCAGTCGAGCCCAATCTCAGACTCAGCTGATCGCCACAGAAACACATTTTCACTCCATAGTAGTCAGCAGCGGCAACCCCTGGTTGATTACTGTCAGCCATGGGTGAATTAATGCACGGGCTTATGAGCCAAATATGGGGCCCTGTGCAAATATGTTTCATTTAAGATATGATTTAGGTTTCATTTTAGCGTAGTATATTGTAATATGTTTTGTTTCATTATTAATGCAATGCGTAAACATTCTATGGGCCTATGTCTTCGTGTATTTTACTATACTTTTGTGGTTTATTGGGTGGGAATGAGGGTGCAGTGGGGCCTAAATGTTCTTGATGCCTAGGGCCCTAGGAATTCTTAATCCAGCTCTGCTGCCAGCGATAATAGTGGACAAATGCTTTAAGGTGTTCTTATAACATTTCTCTGTTTGCTATTTAAACAGAAGCATTAATCAATTTAAAATAAATATGAACATGTTGTCCCTCTACTTTTATCACCGACAGTAATTTCTTGCTTCAATTCTCTCGGGCATTTGGGGAGTTAAATGAAAAGAGTTAACACAGAAAAATTCATTTTAAGAATAATAATGCAATTGATATAAATTCATAAAGTTAATTATGTGTGTAGCCAAAAGGAACAGATCCGTAGAAATATAATCAGATTTACTGGTCAGTACCCTCATCATTTTATTTGGCTGGTTAAGACTTAATTTTTTTATATCGCAAACAACCAAAGAAAAACGTAAACCATGTTACAGACATCGAAACTGTGGATGAAATGCTTAAAATAAAACTGCTGCTGATTGCGTTAAAGCCATTGTGTACACAGATTCAGAGCTCTGTGTCAGCATTGAAATTCAGCAGGGTTCCTTAACTACATGATTTCTGTTTTATTCAGAAATTTTCTCTCAGCTTTTTCAGTTGGATAGTCTTTGCAACTAGGAACATAGGAACAGGAGTAGGCCATTCAGCCCCTCGTGCCTGCTCTGCCATTTGATAAGATCATGGCTGATCTGTGGTCTAGCTCCATATACCTGCCTTTGGCCCATATCCCTTAATACTGGTTGCAGACTTCTCATTTACTAGTATCTAGGCCACTATCCCATTCAGCAGTATGACTGAGAGCTAGACAAAGTCTCTGTACCACAGTGGATCTATGTGTGTAGGTTGCAAGTTATAACTGTAGTGGAGCTTTTCTGTGGATAAAGGGAGAAGTGAAGTGGATCACCAGTGGGGGAAAAAAATTACATTCCTAATGGGACTAGGTTAGATTAGAGGTTTTCTGGTGATGCAGAATCAAGAACGGGATCTGAAGATAGGCAGCATTTATAACCCTTCAATTAATTTAATATCCCTGTCCTGGAAAAAGAGGGAAGCTGTCAAAAAATTAGATAATAATGTTATCTATTTTAAATGTTTTTATTTTAGGACTCATGTTTCATTACTTGGCTGGGTGGGCAGGCAGACCACATGAAAGTAGACCTATATCACTACTGGTCTTGATTCAGCTAACAGGAGTTGCATAAAAGTGACCCTGTTGACCACTGTACTGATTTTCATTTCATACTTGTAGAGAACTAAGATACTAAGAATTGTTGAAATTTTCTCCAGTTTAATCTCAAGAAAACCAAAGCTCCCTCCAACACCATCATGCCTCTGGCTTTGCCTCTTCAACTGCCACCGCAGGCTAAGTTAGGAGGTGCAGAACCAAGCAGAAACCTGTTGTGCTACACAACCTCGAGCTGACCTTCCTCACCACATCGACTTCCATTGCCCAAACTGTCTTCTTTCACCTCTATAACATTGCCAACTCCACTTTTACCTCTCTCCACACAGCTGACAAAACCTTAATCCATACTTTCATTACTTGAGGGTTGACATCTCCAACACTCTCCTAGCCAGCATCATCCCTCCACAAATCATAATTCATTCAGAATGCCATGACCCATGCCCTCACCTACTCAAAATTCAAAATTCCCATCACCTCTTCCTTGCTGAGATTCATTGGCTCCATATGCCCCAGTGAAATGACTTCAACATCCTCAGTTTCAAATCCCTACATGACCTTGCCATAACCTATCACTGTGATCACCGTCAGCCATATATCCCAATATGCGTCCACTGTTCTGTTGATATGGGGTATTTTCTACTCTTTCCAGTCCATCATCAGTGGCCACTTTTCCCACCCAGTAGCCCTCTCGCTATATCCCTCGCATCTCTATCTCGGCGTTCTCTGGTCTTTTCCATGGGGGGAAGAGCTATGTTAATGAGTGGCGGAGGATTTCTGAGGGAATTTCATTTAATCAGCACAAAAGATTGAGGAAATTCGGGCTTAGCTTAAAAATGGACGTAAGTCACTTATGTCCTAGTTTCCTCATTCTTTTGTGCAAAACATTGATATTAAGCCATAATGACGCCGTTCTTTCTGTGCAAGTTTTCAGGAAATCCTGAGCCATAATTCCCTGGAAGTGTGAGTGTAGGTAAATAGAACCATAAAGATGGCCAACAACATTTTGGGTTTTATAAATAAGGGCATGGAGTACAAGAGTAAACAAGTAATGATAAATTTGTACAGAATGACACTATGACAATGGCATATGTTTGCGTCATCAATAATACTGAATGATTGCAACTGTGATTGCGGTTGATATCCTTTGGTTTGATCTCTCAAACTGGCTAATGGCATTGCCTCATTGATGGACTAAAACATCTTTAGGCAAAGCGCTGTGGACATTCTCATTTTCTTAGATTACTCGAATCACCAGATTGGCCATCACAAAAGGCGATCAGAATAATGGTGAGAGATGGATAACATGAGTAGATGTGGGGTGAACCTCTAAATGTACTGTTCTGTGTATCTGTCTCCAAAATATTTCAAAATTGCGTTCATTGGGGTGATTGGGAGGGAGCAGCATTAAACTAAAGTGGTCACTTGAATTATTTGTACAATATAATATAAATGATTTGCTGTGACATCAGACCTTTCGCCTTTGCCTGTCTATCATAAGTTGGGGCCCACCTAAGTTTCCATTGTTAGCTATGCTGCTGGATTCTTCCAGTTCCATACCAGAGTTACGGCAGGAGACCATTAAAACCCTTGCAGAATTTTAGCTAAGTGCCACATCCACCCAAAACATTATCAACGCTATCCACAGTTGCACCGAGAGAGATGAGGCATAAAAGTCTTCACAAGATATCATGTAGGCCCCACCTGTGGGGTCCAGGCATGGCACGCAGCCTGGACTCCTGAAGAGGAAAATGTTTTTTATAAAATAAATTGCTGGATCGGTCCCTTGCTCGGGGACCAATTGGAGCGGTGGCAGGATCGGAAAGTGAGGTGCCTGGTGCAGGTGGGCATCCAGGTTTCTAGATGCATGGGACAGGCAGGTGCCAATAATGCACCAAAGTGGCACTTGCAAGTGAGGTGCCCTCCCACTGACCCCGCAAATTCAAGCAGAGCTCAGTGTTGGCTCTGGCGGGTGTGATCTTGGCGCAACTGCTAAGTTTGCAGCTTGTGAAATTTTGGGCCCATTTTTTAGTGTAATTCTCCTATCCTAAAACTGTAGACAATCTCATGGGAGATCAGCTAATTTCATTAAAAAATCTTCTGCATTTCCCCAAAACAGAAACTGGCAACCATGCGGCAGACCAGCATAAACTGTTAGCTATTAAGGGATTTTCCTTATAGTCTGTGACCCAGAGTTACAATTTAATGATACATACTTATTGCATTTAACATGAGTTCATCTAATGGAAATTCTCCTCACCTTTTTTTTGTTACCGAGGTTGCATTTAATTGAACAGATGGCAGAAAATATCTTATGCTCTCCATATCAATTAATTTTATTTTGCATGCAATCTGTCTGGGAGTCTGACCTTCAGTTTCTTGACATACATATAGTGGCATCTGGCTTAAAGCTTTATGTAGAACAATTTCAATATTAACGTGAACAAAAGGTGAAACTAAATTGCTATCAATGCTTCAAAATGTGTGGAGCCATTAACATTTAATAAGTCCTGTATATGACTAATTTTCAAGCACTCCAAGCTTCATGGAGAATTCAAGCAAGGATAATTTCAGGGTAAATAACAGAGACTATACTTTAGAATTTTTACCCATCAAATATTGCAAGTCAGCATGTGTCAGGGAATAACATCCTACTTGAACTGTAGAGGTTTTCCCTCTTATGTGTTAGGTCCACACATCTGCACACACGAACAGCACTTAATCCCATCACTCATATATGCCAAGATGTCAGAAATCAGTTTAAATATAAAAGCAGCTTCAATTGATAAGGCAGATTGCTTATATTTACGTGATTTGGTTCGGAGGGAAACTGAGAAACGTGGTCCACTGGGAAGTGCAGTGATACAATGTGCATATTAATTATGGATCTCCTTTACAGTCAGGAAGTCTATGTTATTCAGCATTTACAAGCAAACTACTGGGGCTACCAGAACTTTTTAAACTTTATGTCGGCTGTAGGAGACCCTCAGTACGTCTTTTCAGTTTATTTCCCACTCTGGTTCCAGCTAAGTCAAAATGTCGGCACTAAGATGATATGGGTTGCAGTAATTGGAGACTGGTTTAACTTGATATTTAAATGGTAAGATCTGTGAACTGTTTGATGTTATTCTGTTAAGTAAGATTTGAATCATTTGAAACCTGCGACTGAATAGCACAGAGTAATTCAACAAGCTTTGAGCAATTATAGTTTCACTTGGTTTATATGAATTTTAATAATTTTTCTCAACCTCTTGGCAGGATTTTATTTGGTCATCGACCATATTGGTGGGTCCAAGAAACACAGTATTACTCAAACCTGTCAGTACCACAACTTGAGCAGTTTCCAATAACTTGTGAAACAGGACCAGGTAAGATTTGTAAATGAAAGTCCTGGCTTGTTTTCAAATATTTCAAAGGTACTTTTTATTTATTCCTTCATTATAAGCATTGGTTGCAATTTGGGACTAAATCATTTTAGTGTAAATAGCCAGTAAATACTTACGCATGGAATAAGTTAGTTGTCCAATATACTTGCTTTTCAATTGAAATGTAACTTTGCAGAGATTGTAAGAATTGACAGAGGACAGAAAGGTCCTGTCAATGGGGAAAAATGAAGGTTGAATTTCGGTAGAAGAAATTGTTCCTTTGCCATGTTTCCCTTCAGTGAAAGTGATCAATTTGCATGGATGAGATTGAAGGATTTCATTGTGTGCCAGAATATTTTGTTAAATAGACTGAGAATGTAAAGCACATATAATAAAGCATGCTTTTGAGAAGAATGTTTTTAACATTGAGACTGATTTAAATTTTTTACACAACAACCATTTTAAGAGCAACAGGAATAAATATATGACCGCTCTCCTGATAACATAATGTGCAGCATACACATTATACAGCATACACTACTATGACTTTGGAAACCTTTTTGTGGCTGTTCAGCAAAAAGGCTGACAGACAGTGGAATCTTTGTTTCTATCTCATTTTGTATCCTTTTTATATTTATATTTATATTTTCTTTCCACTGTAGTTAATGCAAATATGTTGGTAGTGCATTAAAAATAGTACGGGGAAAATTAACCCTCTTGAAGTCTAGCAGGTGTCAGCTGTGGCTCAGTGGTAGCATTCTCATCTCTGAATCAGAAGGTCATGGGTTCAAGCCCCAGTCCAGAGACTTGAACATGTCATCTAGGCTGCAATGTTGGAGGGAGCATCTTTTGGATGAGACATTAAACCAAGGCCCTGTCTGCCCTCTCAGTTGGACGTAAAAGACACCATGGAATTCTTCGAAGAAGAGCAAGGCAGTTCTCCCGATGTTCTGGGAACATTTATCCCTCAATCATCATCACTAAAACAGATCACCCAGTCATTTATCTTAGTACTTGTTTGTGGGGCCTCACTGTGTGCAAATTGGCTGCTGCATTTCTCTACATTACAACAGTGACTGCACTTATAAAAAGTACTCTATTGACTATAAAGCGCTTTGGGACATCCTGAGATTATGAAGCCACAATGTAAATGCAAGTTCTTCTTTTCAGTTGTAGTAAGTCACATAACACTAGTGTCAGCTGTTAGCATAAGTAGCTAGACCAGTGCTCCATTTGAAATTATGTAAACGGCCAAACTTTAGAGAGCCACAAATATCTACATTTAGCCCAATTCAAAACATGTTGTATCCTTTTGTTTTGAATGCTGCACTCCCTTAAAATATGGCAACGTGGATGCACGGTGACAAATTCTCTTTCTGCTTGTGCACATGCTAATTTCTGCTATACTTTAAGTATTTGTGCCTCAAATTGTGGGAGTGACTAAGACTTTGTATTCATTATTGTTTTCTTATTTATTCATTAGTAATAGTTTTTGTAGTCATTTTTCATTGCTGTTTGCATCCACCACTTTAGTAGTTTTTGTGCCTGTTTCCTCAGGCAGCCCAAATGGGATGGTGTACAGGTCTGATATCTGTTAGTCTAGCTCAAGGGGGCAGATATGCCTTTGTGATCCTTGGTAGATTGCTGCACTTAGTGGTCTTGAGGTGGTATGACATCCCTGGTGATCTCCTTGCATGCACAGCAGCCTCAGTATTTGAAGTTGGGATTCAGCTTATATTGAAGCCTATAAATTTGCATCCATAAAATCATAGAATCATAAAAAGGTTACAGCACGGAAGGAGGCCATTCAGCCCATCGAGTCCACGCCGGCTCCATGCATGAGCAATCCAGCTAATCCCACTCCCCCGCCCTATCCCCGTAGCCCTGCACATTTTTTCGTTTCAAGTACTTATCCAGTTCCCTTTTGAAGGCCATGATTGAATCTGCCTCCACCACTCCCTCGGGCAGTGCATTCCAGATCCCAACCACTCGCTGTGTAAAAAAGTTTTTCCTCATGTCACCTTTGGTTCTTTTGCCAATCACCTTAAATCTGTGCCCTCAGGTTCTTGACCCTTCCGCCAATGGGAACATTTTTTCTCTATCTACTCTGTCTAGACCCTTCATGATTTTGAATACCTCTATCAAATCTCCTCTCAAACTTCTCTGTTCTAAGGAGAACAATCCCAGCTTCTCCAGTCTATCCACGTGGTTGAAGTCCTTCATCCCTGGAATCATTCTAGTAAATCTCCTCTGCACCCTCTCTAAGGTCTTCACATCCTTCGTAAAGTGCGGTGCCCAGAACTGGACACAATACTTAAGTTGTTGTCGAACCAGTGTTTTATGAAGGTTCATCATTACTTCCTTGCTTTTGTACTCTAAGCCTCTATTTATAAAGCCCAGGACCCCGTTTTTAACCGCTTTCTCAACCTGCCCTGCCACCTTCAATGATTTGTTCACATATTCCCCCAGATTTCTTTGTTCCTCCACCCCTTTTAGAATTGTGCCCTCTAGTTTAGATTGCCTCTCCTCATTTTTCCTACCAAAATGCATCACCCCGCATTTTTCCACTTTAAACTTCATCAGCCACGTGTCCGCCCATACAACCAGCATGTCTATATCCTCTTGAAGTCTATCACTATCCTCCTCGCTGTTCACTACCATTCCAAGTTTTGTGTCATCTGCAAATTTTGAAATTGTGCCCTGTACTCCCAAGTCCAAGTCATTAATATATATCAAGAAAAGCAGTGGTCCCAGCACTGACCCCTGGGGAACACCACTGTACACCTCCCTCCAGACCAAAAAACAACCGTTCATCACCACTCTCTGTTTCCCGTCATTTAGCCAATTCTGTATGCATATTGCTATTGCCCCCTTTATTGCATGGGCTGCAATCTTAATAGCAAGCCTACCATGTGGCACTTTATCAAACGCTTTTTGAAAATCCATATACACCACATCAACTGCATTGCCCTCATCTACCCTCTCTGTTAAATTGTCAAAAAACTCCTATCAAGTTGGTTAAACATGATTTGCCTTTTACAAATCCATTATGGCTTTCCCTAATCAATCCACGGTCGTCCAAGTGACTGTTAATTCTGTCCCTGATTATCGTTTCTATAAGTTTCCCCACCACCGAGGTTAAACTGACTGGCCTATAGTTGCTGGGTTTATCCAATGTCTAAATGAATGACACTCTTCCCTATTTTATTCTAATTTAATTTTGTCCAAGGAATTTCCAGACAAAAGTTGCTGTATTTTAAGTAACTTATGTTTTCTTTTTTAGGCAGTCCATCAGGACATGCGATGGGCTCTGCAAGTGTTTGGTATGTTATGATAACAGCAGTACTTGGCAACACAAGACTACAAAAAGAAGGAAAACAGTGTACAGCTTATTGGTAGGACATACTCCTGATGAGCATATGCCCTCAGAATGTAACTGACTGGTCTGCTATTTCCTATCAGTCTAAAATTTCTAATATTAGAATTCTGTCAATAATGCTATATTCTTACAACATTTTGTAAAATCAATTTCTTGTCAAAAAAGTATTTTTAAAGATTTATTTTCTTCTTTCTCAGGCTGGTCTGGTCAGTTCTTTGGATAGCTTTCTGGGTCATTCAGATCAGTGTCTGTGCCTCCAGAATCTTTGTAGCTACACATTTCCCACATCAAGTTGTACTAGGAGTTATAGGAGGTAACGTTTTTCATTGTTTGCAGTGTACATGGATGTAATGGACAATAGCTTATGAATGTTACTTCAAATCTTTAAACATATTTAACCTGATTTTACATCCCGTTAGTAAAGGCAAAAGATTGTGAGCCAGATGCGACTGTCACCTCCGGAATTGTAAACAATTTTACAACACCAAGTTAGTCCAACAATTTTATTTGAAATTCACAAGCTTTCGGAGGCTTCCTCCTTCCTCAGGTGAATGTGGAAATGAAATCCTCGAACCCTTCGCATTTATAAATCACAGAACAATACCTGGTGATTACAGATAGTCTTTCCAACTGCCCGTTGCCAAGGCAATCACAGTGTGCAGACAGAGAGGTGTTACCTACAAGGCCACCGAATATACAAACAACCAAAAAAAACCAGAGAGAGGCAGAAACATAGAAACATCCAGAAGGAAGAGAAAGACAGCAAATGACCCGTTATATTAAAAACAGATAACATTTGTTCGCTGGTGGGGTTACATGTAGCGTGACATAAACCCAAGATCCCGGTTGAGGCCGTCCTCATGGGTGCGGAACTTGGCTATCAATTTCTGCTCGACGATTTTGCGTTGTCGTGTGTCTCGAAGGCCGCCTTGGAGTATGCTTACCCGAAGATCGGTGGCTGAATGTCCTTGACTGCTGAAGTCTTCCCCGACTGGGAGGGAACCCTCCTGTCTGGCGATTGTTGCGCGGTGTCCATTCATCCGTTGTCGCAGCCTCTGCATGGTCTCGCCAATTTACCATGCTCTGGGGCATCCTTTCCTGCAACGTATGAGGTAGACAACGTTGGCCGAGTCACAGGAGTATGAACCATGCACCTGGTGGGTGGTGTCCTCTCGTGTGATGGTGGTATCTGTGTCGATGATCTGGCATGTCTTGCAGAGGTTACCGTGGCAGGGTTGTGTGGTGTCGTGGACGCTGTTCTTCTGAAAGCTGGGTAATTTGCTGCAAACGATGGTCTGTTTGAGGTTGGGTGGCTGTTTAAAAGCGAGAAGTGGAGGTGTGGGGATGGCCATAGTGAGGTGCTCTTCGTCATTGATGACATGTTGAAGAACATGGCGTAGTTTCTCCGCTCCGGGGAAGTACTGGACGACGAAGGGTACTCTGTTGGTTGCGTCCCGTGTTAGTCTTCTGAGGAGGTCTATGCGATTTTTCGCCGTGGCCCGTCGGAACTGTCGATCGATGAGTCGAGCGTCATATCCCATTCTTACTAGGGCGTCTTTCAGCGTCTGTATGTGTCAATCGCGTTCCTTCTCGTCTGAGCAGACCCTGTGTATTCGCAGGGCCTGTCCATAGGGGATGGCCTCTTTGACGTGGTTAGGGTGGAAGCTGGAAAAGTGGAGCATCGTGAGGTTGTCCGTGGGCTTGCGGTAGAGTGAGGTGCTGAGGTGCCCGTCTTTGATGGAGATTCGTGTGTCCAAGAAAGAAACTGATTCTGAGGAGTAGTCCATGGTGAGCTTGATGGTGGGATGGAACTTGTTGATGTTATCGTGTAGTCTCTTTAGTGATTCCTCGCCGTGGGTCCATAGAAAGAAAATGTCGTCGATGTATCTGGTGTATAGTGTTGGTTGGAGGTCCTGTGCAGTGAAGAAGTCCTGCTCGAACTTGTGCATGAAAATGTTGGCGTATTGGGGTGCGAATTTGGTCCCCATGGCTGTTCCGTGTGTTTGGGTAAAGAACTGGTTATCGAAGGTGAAGACATTGTGATCCAGGATGAAGCGGATGAGTTGTAGGATGGCGTCTGGAGATTGACTGTTGTTGGTGTTGAGTATTGATGCTGTCGCAGCGATGCCGTCATCGTGGGGGATACTGGTGTAGAGTGCCGAGACGTCCATCGTGGTGAGAAGTGTTCCTGGTTCAACTGGTCCGTTGGTGCTGAGTTTTTGTAGGAAGTCTGTAGTGTCGCGACAGA
The DNA here is from genome assembly GCF_035084215.1 of Heptranchias perlo. NCBI lineage: Eukaryota > Metazoa > Chordata > Chondrichthyes > Hexanchiformes > Hexanchidae > Heptranchias > Heptranchias perlo. Next base: position 37,897,508 of record NC_090331.1, on the reverse strand, counting down.
AGCAGGGGGTTCCCTGTACGATGGGTTTCAGGATGCCCTCGATGTATCCAGAGAGGTTCTCACACAGGGCTCCGTTGCCTGATACGATGGGACATCCGGGTGTGTTGGCTTTGTGTATCTTTGGGAGGCAGTAGAAGCCTCCCACGCGGGGAGTACGTAGGATGCTTTGAAGATCTGGATCGAAGGTCTTGATCAGTTTGTTGAGCTGGTGGGTTTGTTCTTTGGTCAGATCTGCGGGTAACCGTCTGTCGTGTTCCTGGTTGTCCAGTTGTCGGTATGCTTCTTTGCAATAGTCCGTTCTGTTCTGTATGACGATGGCTCCTCCTTTGTCCGCTGGTTTGATGACGATGTTGCGGTTGGTCTTGAGAGCGTCGATGGCGTTGCGTTGTGCTCGGGTGACATTCTGGACTGTCTTGTGAGTGCGGCTGATGAATCTGGCATTGACGCATTTCCTGACTGCTTGAGCATACATGTCAAGCTGAGGGCAGCGACCCTCCGGAGGAGTCCAGTGTGACTCTTTCCTCTTCGGTTGCTGTACCACGGATCCCTCTGTCTGCTGTTCCGGATCGTTGATTGTCTCATTGGGTTCGCTGCTGAAATCTTGGGGTTTGTGGAAGAATTCCCGGAGCCTCATTCTCCTGATGAATTCCTCTGTGTCCGCCGCGAGACTAATGGGGTCCATTTTGGTGGTGGGGCAGAAATTGAGCCCTCGGCTGAGAACTTCGATTTCGTCTGGTTGAAGGGTGTGGTCGGACAAATTGACGATAGACTTCCCTGTGGTTGCAACCGTGGTACCAGGGGAAGCTTGGTTGATGCTGGTGGTGATGCCGAGTTTCTCAAGCTTCCTGCTCTTGGTTTTCATTTAGGCAGCGTAGTTCCGTTGCCTCGTCTGTTTGGCGGTATCTCGTAGCTGGTCTGCTGTGTCCTGAGTACAGGTTGAGAGTATGGACGCTATCTTAGTTTCGAGGTTGTGGCGTCTGCTGTAGAGTTGGTGTACGAGATGGTTGCGGAGTGTGCGAGAGGTACGACGGCAGAGTCTCTCAGCATAATCCGAGTTGTATGTGGACTTGAGTGGGTTCGTGATCTGTAGTTCTTTCGGGATCTTGTCTGCTTTCTTGCAGCTCTGTAAAAACTTGATGTCTGTGTCTATATGCGCGATCTTCTTGGATATCCTTTCCACTGTGAGCCGGCAGTTTGTGGAACAGCGGACAGAGGGATCCGCGGTACAGCAACCGAAGAGGAAAGAGTCACACTGGACTCCTCCGGAGGGTCGCTGCCCTCAGCTTGACATGTATGCTCAAGCAGTCAGGAAATGCGTCAATGCCAGATTCATCAGCCGCACTCACAAGACAGTCCAGAATGTCACCCGAGCACAACGCAACGCCATCAACGCTCTCAAGACCAACCGCAACATCGTCATCAAACCAGCGGACAAAGGAGGAGCCATCGTCATACAGAACAGAACGGACTATTGCAAAGAAGCATACCGACAACTGGACAACCAGGAACACTACAGACGGTTACCCGCAGATCTGACCAAAGAACACACCCACCAGCTCAACAAACTGATCAAGACCTTCGATCCAGATCTTCAAAGCATCCTACGCGCTCTCATCGCACGTACTCCCCGCGTGGGAGGCTTCTACTGCCTCCCAAAGATACACAAAGCCAACACACCCGGACGTCCCATCGTATCAGGCAACGGAACCCTGTGTGAGAACCTCTCTGGATACATCGAGGGCATCCTGAAACCCATCGTACAGGGAACCCCCTGCTTCTGTCGCGACACTACAGACTTCCTACAAAAACTCAGCACCAACGGACCAGTTGAACCAGGAACACTTCTCACCACGATGGACGTCTTGGCACTCTACACCAGTATCCCCCACGATGACGGCATCGCTGCGACAGCATCAATACTCAACACCAACAACAGCCAATCTCCAGACGCCATCCTACAACTCATCCGCTTCATCCTGGATCACAATGTCTTCACCTTCGATAACCAGTTCTTTACCCAAACACACGGAACAGCCATGGGGACCAAATTCGCACCCCAATACGCCAACATTTTCATGCACAAGTTCGAGCAGGACTTCTTCACTGCACAGGACCTCCAACCAACACTATACACCAGATACATCGACGACATTTTCTTTCTATGGACCCACGGCGAGGAATCACTAAAGAGACTACACGATAACATCAACAAGTTCCATCCCACCATCAAGCTCACCATGGACTACTCCTCAGAATCAGTTTCTTTCTTGGACACACGAATCTCCATCAAAGACGGGCACCTCAGCACCTCACTCTACCGCAAGCCCACGGACAACCTCACGATGCTCCACTTTTCCAGCTTCCACCCTAACCACATCAAAGAGGCCATCCCCTATGGACAGGCCCTGCGAATACATCGGGTCTGCTCAGATGAGGAGCAATGCGATGGACACCTACAGACGCTGAAAGACGCCCTAGTAAGAACGGGATATGACGCTCGACTCATCGATCGACAGTTCCGACGGGCCACAGCAAAAAATCGCATAGACCTCCTCAGAAGACTAACACGGGACGCAACCAACAGAGTACTCTTCGTCGTCCAGTACTTCCCCGGAGCGGAGAAACTACGCCATGTTCTCCGCCAAACTACACCTCGCTATGGCCATCCCCACACCTCCACTACTCTCCTTTAAACAGCCACCCAACCTCAAACAGACCATCGTTTGCAGCAAATTACCCAGCTTTCAGGAGAACAGCGTCCACGACACCACAAAACCCTGCCATCGTAACCTCTGCAAGACATGCCAGATCATCGACACAGATACCACCATCACACGAGAGGACACCACCCACCAGGTGCATGGTTCATACTCCTGTGACTCGGCCAATGTTGTCTACCTCATACGTTGCAGGAAAGGATGCCCCAGAGCATGGTAAATTGGCGAGACCATGCAGACGCTGCGACAACGGATGAATGGACACCGCGCAACAATCGCCAGACAAGAGGGTTCCCTCCCAGTCGGGGAAGACTTCAGCAGTCAAGGACATTCAGCCACCGATCTTCGGGTAAGCATACTCCAAGGCGGCCTTCGAGGCACACGACAACGCAAAATTGTCGAGCAGAAATTGATAGCCAAGTTCCGCACCCATGAGGACGGCCTCAACCGGGATCTTGGGTTCATGTCACGCTACACGTAACCCCACCAGCGAACAAATGTTATCTGTTTTTAATATAATGGGTCATTTGCTGTCTTTCTCTTCCTTCTGGATGTTTCTATGTTTCTGCCTCTCTCTGTTTTTTTTTGGTTGTTTGTATATTCGGTGGCCTTGTAGGTAACACCTCTCTGTCTGCACACTGTGATTGCCTTGGCAACGGGCAGTTGGAAAGACTATCTGTAATCACCAGGTATTGTTCTGTGATTTACAAATGCGAAGGGTTCGAGGATTTCATTTCCACATTCACCTGAGGAAGGAGGAAGCCTCCGAAAGCTTGTGAATTTCAAATAAAATTGTTGGACTATAACTTGGCGTTGTAAAATTGTTTACAATTGTCAACCCCAGTCCATCACCGGCATCTCCACATCATGGTCACCTCCTTAAAGCAATGAAAAGCTTAATGCAAATCAAGCCCAGTGATGGCTTACATTCATTCAGCAGCAGCTGATGGCTGTTAAAAGTCATATCCGTTATGGATACAAAAAACAATGATGGAGAACCAAAGGGTAATATTATTATATATCATTAGGGATCTTAAAGAAATCACTGAAAAACAGAGGTTTTGCCAATGTTGTGGTGCTTTTTAAAAATTTGTTCATGGGATGTGGGCGTTGCTGGCGAGGCCAGCATTTATTGCCCATCCCGAATTGCCCTTGAGAAGGTGGTGGTGAGCCGCCTTCTTGAACCGCTGCAGTCCGTGTGGTGACGGTTCTCCCACAGTGCTGTTAGGACGGGAGTTTCATGATTTTGACCCAGCGACGATGAAGGAACGGCGATATATTTCCAAGTCAGGATGGTGTGTGACTTGGAGGGGAACGTGCAGGTGGTGTTGTTCCCATGTGCCTGCTGTTCTTGTCCTTCTAGATGGTGGAGGTCGCGGGTTTGGGAGGTGCTGTCGAAGAAGCCTTGGCGAGTTGCTGCAGTGCATCCTGTGGATGGTACACACTGCAGCCACAGTGCGCCGGTGGTGAAGGGAGTGAATGTTTAGGGTGGTGGATGGGATGCCAATCAAGCGGGCTGCTTTGTCCTGGATGGTGTCAAACTTCTTGAGTGTTGTTGGAGCTGCACTCATCCAAGCAATTGGAGAGTATTCCATCACACTCCTGACTTGATCCTTGTAGATGGTGGAAAGGCTTTAGGGAGTCAGTAGGTGAGTCACTCGCCGCAGAATACCCAGCCTCTGACCTGCTCTCGTAGCCACAGTATTTATATGGCTGGTCCAGTTAAGTTTTGGTCAATGGTGACCCCCAGGATGTTGATGGTGGGGGATTCAGTGATGGTAATGCCGTTGAATGTCAAGGGGTGGTGGTTAGACTCTCTCTTGTTGGAGATGGTCATTGCCTGGCACTTATCTGGCGCGAATGTTACTTGTCACTTATCAGCCCAAGCCTGGATGTTGTCCAGGTCTTGCTGTATGTGGGCTCGGACTGCTTCATTATTTGAGGGGTTGCGAATGGAACTGAACACTGTGCAATCATCAGCGAACATCCCCATTTCTGACCTTATGATGGAGGGAAGGTCATTGATGAAGCAGCTGAAGATGGTTGGGCCTAGGACACTGCCTTGAGGAACTCCTGCAGCAATGTCCTGGGGCTGAGATGATTGGCCTCCAACAACCACTGCCATCTTCCTTTGTGCTAGGTATGACTCCAGCCACTGGAGAGTTTTCCCCCTGATTCCCATTGACTTCAATTTTACTAGGGCTCCTTGGTGCCACACTCGGTCAAATGCTGCCTTGATGTCAAGGGCAGTCACTCTCATCTCACCTCTGGAATTCAGCTCTTTTGTCCATGTTTGGACCAAGGCTGTAATGAGGTCTGGAGCCAAGTGGTCCTGGCGGAACCCAAACTGAGCATCGGTGAGCAGGTTATTGATGAGTAAGTGCCGCTTGATAGCACTGTCGACGACACCTCCCATCACTTTGCTGATGATTGAGAGTAGACTGATGGGGCGGTAATTGGCCGGATTGAATTTGTCCTGCTTTTTGTGGACAGGACATACCTGGGCAATTTTCCACATTGTTGGGTAGATACCAGTGTTGTAGCTGTACTGGAACAGTTTGGCTAGAGGGGCAGCATAGTTCTGGAGCACAAGGCTTCAGCACTACAGCTGGGATGTTGTCGGGGCCCATAGCCTTTGCTGTATCCAGTGCACTCAGCTGTTTCTTGATATCATGTGGAGTGAATCGAATTGGCTGAAGACTGGCTTCTGTGATGGTGAGGATATTGGGAGGAGGCCGAGATGGATCATCCACTCGGCACTTCTGGCTGAAGATGGTTGCAAATGCTTCAGCCTTGTCTTTTGCACTCACGTGCTGGACTCCGCCATCATTGAGGATGGGGATGTTTGCAGAGCCTCCTCCTCCCGTTAGTTGTTTAATTGTCCACCACCATTCACGACTGGATGTGGCAGGACTGCAGAGCTTTGATTTGATCCGTTGGTTGTGGAATCGCTTAGCTCTGTCCAAAGCATGTTGCTTCCGCTGTTTAGCATGCATGTAGTCCCGAGTTGTAGCTTCACCAGGTTGGCACCTCATTTTTAGGTATGCCTGGTGCTGCTCCTGGCATGCTCTTCTACACTCCTCATTGAACCAGGGTTGATCTCCTGGCTTGTTGGTAATGGTAGAGTGAGGAATATGCCGGGCCATGAGGTTACAGATTGTGCTGGAATACAATTCTTCTGCTGCTGATGGCCCACAATGCCGCATGAATGCCTAGTTTTGAGCTGCTAGATCTGTTCTGAATCTATCCCATTTAGCACGGTGGTAGTGCCACACAACACGTTGGATGGTGTCCTTAGTGCGAAGACGGGACTTCGTCTCCACGAGGACTGTGCGGTGGTCACTCCTACCAATAATGTCATGGACAGATGCATTTGCGACAGGTAGATTGGTGAGGACGAGGTCAAGTAAGTTTTTCCCTCGTGTTGGTTCGCTCACCACCTGCTGCAGGTCCCAGTCTGGCAGCTATGTCCTTCAGGACTCAGCCCAGCTCGGTCAGTAGTGGTGCTACCGAGCCACTCTTGGTGGTGGACATTGAAGTCCCCCACCCAGAGTACGTTTTGTGCCCTTGCTACCCTCAGTGCTTCCTCCAAGTGGTGCTCAACGTGGAGGAGGACTGATTCATCAGCTGAGGGAGGGCGGTAGGTGGTAATCAGCAGGAGGTTTCCTTGCCCATGTTTGACCTGATGCCATGAGATTTCATGGGGTCCAGAGTCAATGTTGAGGACTCCCAGGGCCACTCCCTCCTGACTGTATATCACTGTACCACCACCTCTGGTGGGCCTGTCCTGCCGGTGGGACAGGACATACCCAGGGATGGTGATGGAAGATTCTGGGATGTTGGCTGAAAGGTATGATTCTGTAAGTATGGCTGTGTCAGGCTGTTGCTTGACTAGTCTGTGGAACAGCTCTCCCAATTTTGGCACAAGTCCCCAGATGTTAGTAAGGAGGACCCTTGCAGGGTCGACTGGGCTTGGTTTGCTATGTCCGGTGCCTCGTGGTCCATCCGGTTTTATTCTTATTATGACTTTTCGTAGCGAGATTTTACAACTGAGTGGCTTGCTAGGCCATTTCAGAGGGCAATTAAGAATCAACCACATTGCTGTGGGTCTGGAGTCACATATAGGCCAGACCGGGTAAGGACGGCAGGTTTCCTTCCCTAAAGGACATTCGTGAACCAGAGGGGTTTTTACGACAATCCGATAGTTTCATGGCCACCATTACTGATACTAGTATTTTAATTCCAGATTTTTATTTAATTAATTGAATTTAAATTCACCAGCTGCCGTGGCGTGATTTGATTTCATGACTCTGGATTTTAGTCCGGGCCTCTGGATTACTAGTCCAGTAACATAACCACTATGCTACCGTTCCCGTCTGTTAACTCTACCCGAGCCCTACTTTTTGTTTTGATTGTGTAGATCTCATTGTGAGTTACAGCTGGCACTTATTCCAAAGGGCAGGAACCTTTGCAAAGGGCAAAGTCTGAAAGTTATTTAAGATTCTTGCTACATCTTTAGAATTAAGATAATTGAATATAATAGTTCAAACATAAATTATGCAAAGGCAGGGGACCACACACGATCAATTCAGCACCATTCCACAACTACAAAAAGTTGCTTTTAATATTTCATTTATATTCAGATGATCCAGAATAAATTTTATTACATTTTGGATCACTCATACAAATTTGAACAATTTATGGTCACAAATTATGAATTGTCATGCTATATTGACCAATAGTGCATATGCACAGGTCACTGGAATCTACAATGATATACTGATATCACCGATTGTAAATGGTTTCTCCCTCGTCCAATTGCAGACCATGTACAAAATTCCTCTGCAGGAATCCACTTCAGTTAATGATAATGCAGTTAGATTGCACCTTCAGTGTCAGTTGGAAACTGGATTATAGAAGAAATTTGAAGTGCTCATCTTTCCAAACAACAGTATTATGCCCTAGTTGAACTGAATTGCACACCAATTTACACTTAGAAAAGAGCCATATATTCGAATGAATGGGTGATTGGGATAGCAATGCATTTGAAAGCCATTTTTCTTCTTAGAAAAACCTTGTAACTCCTTGCTACTTTGAGTTATAAACTCTTGGCATACCTGAACAAATTGTAACTAACTGTCACTTGTATGACATCCTGTATGTACTGGTTCTCAGATGCTGCCTGACGTGCTGAGTATTTCCAGCATTTTCCATTTATAAGGGATAAATATTGGTAACTCATCATATCAGTGGAGCTAATTTGTCAAAAAAAATGACAAGAATAGGCAGAAGAAATGTCATTGGTTGAATATAAGTTTCAAAAATTCCTTACTGACTTATTAATCATTAATTTAAACAACCAAAGCAAATGTGAGAAATGAAATAACGTTAGCCTGAAAATTACACTGTGCAATCATATCGAATAAACACTTAACACATTGGCCTGGAGTTTTCGCATGATTTCTGCCCAGATCTGGGCATAAGTGAGTTTTTTTTTTATTCATTCATGGGATGTGGGCGTCGCTGGCGAGGCTGGCATTTATTGCCCATCCCTAATTGTCCTTGAGAAGGTGGTGGTGAGCCGCCTTCTTGAACCGCTGCAGTCCGTCTGGTGACGGTTCTCCCACAGTGCTGTTAGGAAGGGAGTTCCATGATTTTGACCCAGCGACGATGAAGGAACGGCGATATATTTCCAAGTCGGGATGGTGTGTGACTTGGAGGGGAACGTGCAGGTGGTGTTGTTCCCATGTGCCTGCTGCTCTTGTCCTTCTAGGTGGTAGAGGTCGCGGATTTGGGAGGAGCTGTCGAAGAAGCCTTGGCGAGTTGCTGCAATGCATCCTGTGGATGGTACACACTGCAGCCACTGTGCGCCGGTGGTGAAGGGAGTGAATGTTTAAGGTGGTGGATGGGGTGCCAATCAAGCGGGCTGCTTTGTCCTGGATGGTGTTGAGCTTCTTGAGTGTTGTTGGAGCTGCGCCCATAACTACATTATGCCCAAGTATCCGCTATCTTTTAAGCTCGTTCAACAGACCGTTCGCCCGAACCAGCCCCTGCCCACAAAGCTGGCCACGCCCCCAGGTTGGAAAGCCGAGTTTCCGCTGAAATCGCTCGTTCGGGGTTGGGGGGGGGTGGTTTCATCATATTGCGCCCGGATACTCAGGCACACAGGCACCCATGGTCACATGAATCCAGCATTACTCATGTAACCAAAGCAGTAAATTGAAGCCACAGATCTGCACTACTGCTGCAGAAATATCAATTAGTTTAATAAATTGAAGACCAGCAGTGACCAGCGGTCAATACTTTCAGACTGTTCAGAGCGAATTAAATCAATTACTGTGTAAAGTTTTAATAGTTTGCAGGACAGAGCAATAAGTGCTGCTTACCTTGTGGTCCCCAGCCTCACTCTGAAGGGGATTTTTTTTTTCCCCTTACCTTTTATTCCAACCCACCCTAGCACCTTGAGGCCCCATTGGTCCTGTTCCAGTCACGAATCAATTAAGATCGATTATGATGTTTGATTGCGCTGATTCATGGGAGATTTTAAGTTCGGGCTTATGCTGATAAGTTTGCGCAGAAACTTGGGCGTAATTTCACCTCGGCAAAACTAGCACAGTGTCGAATGCATTTTGAACTCCAGGCCATTCAAATCACATTTGTTTATTCTCTATTTTAACGGAGATGCTAATTCATTTAAAATTAACAGGGTAACACCTCTGTTAAAATCATGGACAGAGGAATTTGATACAAATGCATTAAGTGTTCATACAACAATATCGTACAATGCACTTTCCAGAATATGGTCTCGGGTAACAGAAACTGGTGCCCTGTTTATACTGCCTCCCAGTATAGGTTGATCCAGGACAATTCTGGCTTCATACCAGAACCCCCAAAAGGAGATTCTACAGACCACCAGTTATCCAGGTCTGGGATAATCATCTGTGCCATATCATTTGTACTTTCAATTGTAAACCAGTTCATGCCAGAAATTGGAAACGTTTTGCTTTACAAAACATTTTACAGTTCTGCAGATGAACCAACACCCACTGTGATGAAGATATCTTGGTTAATCTTGTTAAATTATGTGCATCTTCAATAAACAAGAAATGTTAGCTCCATTGTGTTATGTGTATACAAAAATAAAGTATAATATTCTGAGTGCAATAATTATTTTGATAACTAATAATATTCATTTTTCCATATCACATTTAAAGAAATCTGATGATGTGCACTTGAAGTAATAATGTACAGTTTCCACTAAAAACTAAGATGCTATGAATTTTTTTCTGGATCCTAGGAATACTTGTTGCAGAAGCATTTGAACATATCCCATCTACGCAGGCAGCAAAGTTGAAGACGTACATACAGATCAATCTTTTCTTGCTCCTCTTTGCACTATGCTTTTATTTGGCTCTAAAACTGATAAATATCGACCTCTTGTGGTCTGTTCGAAAAGCCAAGAAATGGTGTGCAAATCCAGAATGGATACACTTAGGTACCACTCCTCTTGCTGGACTCGTGAGAAGTTTAGGTGCTCTGTTTGGGCTAGGACTCGCCATTAATTCCCAAATGTTTATTCAAAGTTGTAAAGGAAAAAGTGCTTACAAGATATGTTTCAAGATGATGTGTATAACAACTTCACTAACAACATTACAATTGTTTGACTTAGTTAAGATTCCAACACACATTGAAATGTTATTTTATGTGCTCTGCTTCTGTAAGAATGCAACCATACCTCTTACTGTAGTTGCACTGATCCCTTACTCTGTTCACCTGTTAATGCGAAGTATCGAAAATAAAGTAAATTAGTTAGAATGTGAGCCATATGTACCACAAATCTGCAGAGTTCATGTCACAGTTTTTATACAACACTTTTGTTAATGTACTCCAATAACAAAATGCTTTAAACATGCTTAAAATAACATTTAGTAGGGTAGTAAGGAGCCACTTTTAGCTGGTTTACTGAAGTTTTATATTAGGAAGAGTTTTAATCAAATTAGAGAGATATGTTGGTGTGAAACAAAGCATTTATGCAGCTCCTGGTACCTGAATATTTTACCCCTACCTAGAAGACTATAAGCTTGAAACTAGTACTGCCTTAAATGAGAATCCACTTTCTTCATTTGAGATTTAACAGTTCTCTGCTGGGTTCAGAATGATGAACTCACACTAGACCACTACCCCACCATGCTGCAGGAAAGCATTTACTGCACCTGATCGTGGAACCACAATGACCCTTTTTACACAGAAGCTGCATGAAAGGCTTTATCTCAAAATGCAACCAAAGATGCATTTTTAATAGTTAATTAGAAAATATTGTTGATGTGATAGTTGGATAATTTCCAGATTATTTAAAAGAATAATGTAAAATAAGCAAACAAATAAAGTCATTTCTGATGGAAATCAGATACTGAAATGACACTTAAAATGACATGAGTATTTATTTACAGTTCAAAATTCTGGCTTGGAATAATTTGACAAAATCACAAGGTTTATATGTACACTGTTGGATGTCAAATTGTCATCAGGATCCTCAGATATTTTGGATTAAATCAATTTAAATTGATAAAAAATTACCATTCTGAAAAAAAGTGACTGATGCAAATACAATTTCTAGCAAGATAATGTGAGAGGATTAATTTAACCAGGAGTGAAAGATTAGGAGGAGCCTTTGACCTGCAAAATCTAATGGCTGGCACAATAAAAGTGGAGGCAGGAATCTGAGTCAGTGGCCAACAAGTGAAGTAGAGCAACATTCCAATGTCTTGTTTGATGGACGATGAAATGAAGGTAGTGTGAAATAAGATGCTGGTGAAGAGAGTGCTTGACAATGCAGGATGCGTCAGGACAGCATTATGGCATGCCTGTAAGGAGTTCAAAGAAGAGGACTTGAGGGTGCAGCTGATTTTTCCTGCCACTGGTGGTGCCTATGATGCACCTTAGCTGCAGATGGCACAGCTCCGCAACTGGCTTTCTACTGACCCCAAGCCTGTGTAGCCGATCCTGCATAGACTTTGCCAGGTAGGTGAGTCTCTGCCTGTAAATGTGGGTGGGAAGATAGTGGCAGGTGGATGCAGTTTGCCTCTGGTGCAGCTTGTCCTGACAGCCATCCTAATATTGCTCTTGTGCCTTTTTCCTCCAAAATACATAAGTAAAGGATGAGTCCCAGTAGGAAACCCATTGATCCAATATCATGCATGTACCAAAATAATGACACTGCCTGAAAATTTGGCACCAGGCCTCCTGATCAACTAAGTGGAAACTGGCAAAAAAAGAAGGCTTACGACAATTGTAAGGTTCATAATACCAGTAGAGAACCAGGCTGAATACAGAAAGTACAGAGGAGATCGAAAAAAGGGAATAAGAGGGGCAAAGAGACAATATGAGAATAGATTAGTGGATAACATAAAAGGGAACCCAAAAGTCTTTTATAAACATATAAATAGTAAAAGGATAGTCAAAGGAAGGTTAGGACCGATTAGGGATAAAAAAAGGAGATCTTGTGGAGGCAGAGAGCATGGCTGAGGTACAGAATAAATATTTCACATCTGTCTTCACTACAGAAGCGGATGCTGCCATTGTAGCAGTAAAGGAAGAGGTGTTAGCGATATTGGTTAGGATAAAAATAGACAAAGAGGAGGCACTTAAAAGATTGGCAGTGCTCAAATTAGAAATGTCACCCAGTCCAAATGGGATGCATCCTAGGTTACTGAGGGAAGTAAGGGTGGAAATTGTGGAGGCTCTGGTCACCAGATATGGGGACAGTGCTGGAGGACTAGAGGATTGCAAATGTTATACCCCTGTTCAAAAAAGGGGAGAGGAATAAACTCGGCAATTACAGACCAGTCAGCCTAACGTCGGTGGTGGGGAAACTTTGAGACAATAATCCGAGACAAAGTAACAGACAAGGTTGATGAGGGTAGTACGGTTGATGTGTGTATGGACTTTCAAAAGGCATCTGATAAAGTACCACATAATAGACTTGTTAGCTAAATTAAAGCCCATGGGATTAAAGGGACAGTGGCAGCGTGGATACAAACTTGGCTAAGGGACAGAAAGCAGAGAGCAGACTGAAGGGAAGTATAGAGTGGTGTTCCCCAGGGGTCAGTATTAGGACCACTGCTCTTTTTGATAAATATTAATGACTTTGACTTGGCTATAGAGGGTATAATTTCAAAGTTTGCACATGACACGGAACTCAGAAATGTAATAAACAAAGTGGAGGATGGTAACAGATTTCAGGAGGACATAGACAGACTGGTGAAATAGGCAAACCTATGGCAGATGAAATTTAATGCAGAAAAGTGTGAAGTGATACATTTTGGTAGGAAGAATGAGGAGAAGCGATATAAACTAAATGGTACAATTTTAAAGGGGGTGCAGGAACAGAGAGACCTGGGGGTGCACATACACAAATCTTTGAAGGTGACAGGACAAATTGAGAAGGCTGTTAAAAAAGCATATGGGATCCTGGGCTTTATTAATTGAGGCGTAGAGTACAAAAGCAAGGAAGTTATGCTAAACCTTTGTAAAACTCTGGTTAGGCCTCAGCTGGAGTATTGTGATTAATTGTGGGCACCACACTTTAGGAAGGATGTCAAGGCCTTAGCGAGGTGCAGAAGAGATTTACTAGAATGGTACCAGGGATGAGGAACTTCAGTTATGTGGCAAGACTGGAGAAGCTGGGGCTGTTCTCCTTAAAACAGAGAAGGTTAAGGGGAGATTTGATAGAGGTGTTAAAGATCATGAACGATTTTGAGAGTGTAAATAAGGAGGAACTGTTTCCAGTGGCAGAAGGGTCACTAACCAGAGGACACAGATTTAAGGTGATCGGCAAAAGAGCCAGAGGTGACATAAGGAAACATTCTTTTATGCAGTGAGTTGTAATGATCTGGAATGCACTGCCTGAAAGGGTGGTGGAAGCAAATTCAATGGTAAATTCAAAGGGAATTAGATAAATATTTGATGGGAAAAAATTTAGAGGGTTATGGGGAAAGAGCAGGGGAATGGGACTAATAGATAGCTCTTTCAAAGAGCCAGCTCAGGCACGATTGGCTGAACGGCCTCCTCCTGTGCTGTACCTACTATGATACTATGATAACAAGAGAAAACACCTCATTAAATGTCATATCTAGCATATATTTTTAGTATTTCATAAAGATGTAATCAAAATTTATTTTAAGTAGGTTCATTTTTCCTTAAAATAGCTAAAATAACTTTTATTATTTGAATTTTAATTACTTGCCTAGTGGGATGTAAACGGAACGCACAATGGGCACTAAATTGGGCTGTGCAGAGCCCATTGTGTCAGCCCTACATGGCCTCTCCGACATCCAAGATGGCGTCTTGAATGCGCACACACGTTTCCAGCGTGACGTGCACTGAACGCCATCTTGGTATAGGAGTTAGCGCAGGTGCAGATAACGAATGCTGGAATCATGTAAAGTAGGGAGAAAATGGCTTCAATCAGTGTGCAACGCTGATTTAAAGTGATTGACATTCGGCCCATTGAGTTCATGCCGGCTTTCTGCAAAAGCAATCCAGCTAGTCCCACTCTCCTGCCCTATCCCCGTAGCCCTGCAAATTTTTTCCCTTCAAGTACTTATCCAATTTCCTTTTGAAAGCCACGATCAAATCTTCCTCCACCAACCCTTCAGGCAATGCATTCCCGATCCTAACCACTCGCTGTGTAAAAAAGTTTTTTCTCAAGTCGCCTTTGGTTCTTTTGCCAATCACCTTAAATATATGTCCTCTGGTTCTTGACCCTTCCATCAATGGGAACAGTTTCTCTCTATCTACTCTGTCTAGACCCTTCATGATTTTGAACACTTCTATTAAATCTCCTCTCAACCTTCTCTGCTCCAAGGAGAACAACACCAGCTTCTCCAGTCTATCCACATAACTGAAGTCCCTCATCCCTGGAATCATTCTAGTAAATTTCTTCTGCACCCTCTCTAAGGCCTTCACATCCTTCCCAATGTGCAATGCCCAGAACTAGACACAATACTCCAGTTGTGGCTGAACCAGTGTTTTATAAAGGTTCATCATAACCTCCATGCTTTTGTACTCTATGGGGCCAACTTTTGGATGGCCGAGCAGGTGTGTTAGGGGTGGGGGGGCTCCTAAAATGGTGGAATCCCAGAGTGGGTTCGGAGCCCAGCTCCAACCCGCTGACTTCCAGGTTCCCCAGTGACGCGTTCGGGTGCACGCGCAGCTCCCGAATGCGGGACTCCCACTGGCAATTAATGTATTGTTATTTAGGTAATTGAGGTACTTGACAGACCTCATTGAGTGGAGATTTTGGCAGGGGTGCAATTTTGAAGGATCCTCAGCATGTTTCCCGTGCTGTAGGAAACACTCCCTGTTGGAGCAGACGAGTTTCAGCCAGCAGCCAGTGGGAGATGCAAAGGGTTATTTGACAGTTGGAGGGAACACCTCATGTATTGCAGCAGGGCACTCTGTCACTTCAGACAAAGTTTTGGTTGCAACACCTTTGTCTTTCCACTCAAAATGCTTAATTTATACCCTAAACTCTGCTGTGCAAACACATTTACCTACTTTACGGACCCCCTCAAACTCAGGATGGGGGATGCCATATCTGCATTCATCACTTCGTCCGAGAGCGAGCAACATCACCAGCCTCGCCAGGCATGCCGTCCACCTCCACCACGTGGAACTCCACGACACAGTGCTGCGCCACAGGCACCTGCACAAAATAGTCATGCAACTACACATACACCCACTGTAGAGTGACCCAATGGGTGGCATCATTGGCGTTCACGGTGAACCTCATGAAAGGGACTTATTACACAAGCCAGTCAAGAATGGCCAAGACGTGGCAGTAGTGGTGACAATAATAATATTTAATGTGCCATTAACAAAAATCAAATATAAATAAAAAACATGACAAACCGTCAAACACCCTTGTGCATCCCCTTTGTGCTCACAAAACCTTTGCCTTACGCTTACGAGTACTCCTACGCGGTGCTACCCCTGTGGCTGCAGCAGAGGTAGTGGCAGGTTGCCCTTGTTCATATCCTGATCGATTAGATGCTTTGGGCCGACGCCCTCTGGGTTTCGGTGCCCGTGAGGGCCCCTCCAAAGACTGGTCCACCTGCACCTGTGCAGGGGCAGACTCGGCCACCTGGAGAGGAGGCAGCATTGCGGGTATTGGTTGAGAGGGGGGCAACGGGTGAGACGTGGAAGCGCTTTGAGTGGCGTCCCCACTTCCATGTCCCCTTTCACCATCATCCCTCTCCTGGGCCAGGCCCACATCACTCCTACCACCCTGCTGGACGACAGTTTGGAAGACATGTGTGATGTCTTGTAAGGTCAGTGCTAGTGTATCTGCCTGCCTGTTTAAGGCGGCAGAAAGTTGCTCACCCTGAGTCTGAAGGGCCGTTGTCAGAGCCTCAATGGACTCATTGGTGAGCCGTGCTTGAAGCTCGATGGAGGCTAGCCTTCCCTCCATCACAGACATTCCCGCACTTACCCGCGTCACTATCTCAGAGATGCCCTCACGTCCCTGTGACAGTATCTCGGAGATCCCCTTCTGTACCTGTGCCACCATTCCACTCATGCAGGAGTTGGACTCCTCCATCCTCTACGCAATTGTGGAGAGTGCACGTGGCACCTGTTCCAGCACCTCAGGGTTCGGCATCTGTGTCCAGCTGAGCAGAGCCTGGAATGCTCCCACCGAGGCGGACTCTCCACAGCTGCCCCTGCCACCAGGGTCTGCTCATGCTCACATCTGTGTGGTGGCTCACCATGTGCAACCCCAACTAAGTGAGGACAGGGACCCACCGAGGTGTGTGTATCTGCACTGGTGGATGGCTCGCTCAGATGTGACGGTGCCCCTCAGAGGCCGGCAGGTCCTTTGAGGAATCGCCCTCCATTGTCACAGCAGTCACTGAAGGCCCTGTAAGAGAACAGAAGGCAATATTAAGCATGATGACAGATGTTGAGGTGCTGAAGATGGCAAGGCATGTTAACATCATTTGCTATTGTGAGTGCTGAATGTTAAAGTTCTGTCACCAGCCGTTTGTCGGGTGGCAGTCTTGACGTCCCCGACGGACAGGCACTCTAGGGTGCGGCTCAATTCAAGAGCCTCTTGCTCCGTGTCCATGAGGACGACCTGATGTTGTGGTCCCCTCCAGTCTTCGCCCTCTTCCGCGCATTCTGGGCTCTCTTCTCCTATGAGGGGAGAAAGTAGAGAGGTGTGAGTGAGGGATGGTGACATGGCCAACCGCTGAATGCATTGGTTTGGGTGAGGCTGACCGTGAAAGAGATGCATCAGAGGGTGAGTATGAGACAGAGCCATGACATTGTATGAGGATTGGGTTGAATGGTAGTGGTGGGATGAGTACTGGGGAGGTGAGTAAGTGCAGGTAAATTGAGGATGAGGTTTGAGGAGTGATGTGATAGAGTAGTGTTGGCAGTGCCGAAGGAGTTGTGGGGTGGGGGCGGTAATGTGGAAAATGGAATGTAGGAGAATGAGTAAGTGTACTCACTTTGGCTGACCTAGTTAGGTCATTGAAGCCCTTCCTGCATTGTATCCAGGAGCAGGAGACATTGCTGCTGCTGCTGACCTCCTCTGCCACCTCGAGCCACACCTTCTTGGTGGCAGAGGCAGTCCACTTCCTCCCGTCCGCCGGGTAGAAGGTCTCCCTCCTCCTCCTCACCCCATCCAGTAAGACCTGGAGTGAGGCATCATTAAACCTGGGGGCAGCCTTTCCCCTGGGCTGCTCCATGGTGCTGTGTGGTTTTTTGCTGCAGGATCATTCATTGGAGGACTGCCCCTTTAAATAGGGCTCCCCTGTGATGCGGGTGCGCAGTCCGCCTGCTGTGCAGGTTTCCGACGGGAAACCCGGAAGCCATGTTAAGTGGCTTCAATTTACCCGCGATCGCGTGGGGAACGGACAGATTTTACTGGGCGGGTCACCCACGCGCCCAGTCGCCCCCCCCCACTGCTGCCAACCCGCCTCTCTGGTAATATCGGGGCCTATAACTCTATTTATAAAGCCCAAAATCCCGTATGCTTTCTAAACCGCTTTCTCAACCTGCCCTGCCCTTCAACGATTTGTGCACATATACCCCCAGATCTCTCTGTTCCTGCACCCTTTTTAGAATTGTACCCTTTAGTTTATATAGCCGCGCCTCGTTCTTCCTACCGAAATGTATCATTTCACAATTTTCTGCATTAAATTTCATCTGCCACGTGTCCACCCATTCCACCAGCCTGTCTATGCCCTCTTCAAGTCTATCACTATTCTCCTCACTGTTCACTACCCTTTCCAAGCTTTTTGTCAAATGAAAATTTTGAAATTGTGCCCTGTACACCCAAGTCCAAGTCATTAATATATGTCAAAAAAAGCAATGTACCGACCCCTGGGGAACACCACTGTATACCTCCCTCCAGTCCGAAAAACAACCGTTCACCACTACTCTCTGTTTCCTATTACTTAGCCAATTTCCGATCCATGCTGTCACTGTCCCTTTTATTCCATGGGTTTCAATTTTGATGACAAGCCTATTATGCGGCACTTTATCACACGTCTTTTGGAAGTTCATATACACTACATCAATCGTATTGCCCTCATTGACCCTCTCTGTTACCTCATCATTGGTTGAACACAATTTGCCTTTAACAAATCCATGTTGGCTTTCCTTAATTAATCCACACTTGTCCAAGTGACTGTTAATTTCATCCCGGAATATCGTTTCTAAAAGGTTCCCCACTACCGAGGTTAAACTGACTGGCCTATAGTTGCTGGGTTTATCTTCACACCCTTTCTTGAATGAGAGTGTAAAATTAGCAATTCTCCAGTCCTCTGGCACCACCCCCGTATCTAAAGATGTTTGGAAGATTATGGCCTGTACTTCCGCAATTTCCACCCTTACTTCCCTCAGCAACCTAGGATGCATCCCATCCGGACCGGGTGACTTATCTACTTTAAATACAGCTAGCCTTTCTAGTACCTCCCCTTTATCAATTTATAGCCCATCCAGTATCTCAACTACCTCATCATTTACTGTGACTTTGGCAGCGTCTTCTTCCTTGATAAAGATAGATGCAATGTACTCATTTAGTACCTCAGCCATGCCCTCTGCCTCCATGTGTTGATCTCCTTTTTGGTCCCTATTCGGCCCCACCCCTCCTCTTACTTCCCGTTTACTGTTTATGTGCATATAGGAGACTTTTGGATTCCCTTTTATGTTAGCCGCCAGTCTATTCTCACACTCTCTCTTTTCTATAGCTAAACTAAACCTTCTGATACTATGATCGCTGTTCCCTAAATGTTCCCCCACTGACACTTGTTCTACTTGGCCCACCTCATTTCTCAGAACCAGATCCAGCAATGCTTCCTTCCTCATTGGGCTGGAAACGTACTGATCAACGAAGTTCTGCTGAACATACTTCAAAAATTCCTCCCCCTCTTTGGCCCTTATACTATTACTATCCCAGTCTATGTTAGGATAGTTGAAGTCCCCCATTATCACTACTTTATGGCTCTTGCACATCTCTGTAATTTCTCTGCAAATTTGCTCCTCTACATCCTTCCCATTAGTTGGTGGCTTATAGAATACACCCAGTAGTGTAATGGCACCTCTATTTTTTCTTAACTCTAACCAAATAGATTCTGTCCTTGACCCCTCCAGAACATCCACTCTCTACAGTATTGCAATATTCTCTTAATCAATACTGTCACCCCTCCCCCTCCTTTCTTTCCTTCTCTATCTTTCCTGAACACCCTGTATCCAGGAATATTTAGTACCCAATCCTGCCCTTTTTTGAGCGAAGTCTCCATTATCACCACAACATCGTATTCCCATGTGGCTAATTGGGCCTGGAACTCACCAACCTTGCTTACTACGCTTTGTGCGTTTACACACTTGCACCCTAAACCTATCTTAGACCTTCCTGTATTCTCTCTTAGCCTCATCCCATCTAATACCATAATATTTCTTACTCTAGTGCTATCTGTCTCTCCCAATCCTTTGTGCAACTTGTTTTTCCTTTCTAATGCTACATCCTGATGCCCAACTACCTGCCAAATTAGTTTAAACCCTCCCCTACAGAGCTAGCGAACCTCCCCGCAAGGACATTGGTCCCAGCTCTGTTGAGGTGCAACCTGTCTGGCCTGTACAGGTCCCACTTCCCGCAGAACTGGTCCCAGTATCCGAGGAATCTAAATCCCTCCCTCCTGCACCATCTCTCCAGCCACGCATTCATCTGCACTATCCTTCTATTCTATACTCACTAGCAGGTGGCTCCAGGAGTAATCCAGAGATTACTACCTTTGAGGTCTTGCTTATTAATCTCTTTCCTAACTCCCTAAACTCTTCCTGCAGGACCTCATCCCTCTTTCTACCTATGTCGTTGATTCCGATATGGACCATGACCTCTGGCTGTTCACCCTCCCCCTCCAGAATGTTCTGCAGCCACTCAGTGACATCCTTGACCCTGGCACCAGGGAGGCAACATACCATCCTGGAATCACGTCTGCGGCAGCAGAAACGCCTGTCTGTCCCCCTAACTATTGAATCCCCTATTACTATTGCTCTCCTGAACTTTCTCTTCCCTCCCTGTACAGCTGAGTCACACATGGTGCTGTGGACATGGCTCTGTCTGCACTCCTCAGAGGAACCCTCTCCCTCACCAGTATTCAGAACTGAATGTCGGTTCGAGAGTGGGATGCCCTTACGGGACTCCTGCACTACCTGTCTGGTCCTCCTTGTCTGTCTGGTGGTCACCCAGTCCCTCTCTGCCTGCACTCTCTTAAGCTGTGGGGTGACCACCTCCAGAAATGTGCTATCCACGTAGGTCTCAGCCTCGCAGAAGCACTGCTGTGACACCAGCTGCTGCTCAGCTCCAAAACCCAGAGCTCGAGCTTCTCCAGCTGACGACATTTCTTGCAGATATCAGATATATGACCAGGCAGCACGAATCTCACTGCTGCCTGCATCTCAACGACCCGGCGCGGGTTAAGCATGCACCGTGAACCCCGCGCTTGGACTCGGGAGTTATCAAATTTAACCCCCATAGTCGTGAAACCACAGCGTGGGTCAAATAAGACGCCAAGGTTGCAAACTATATGGTTCAACCTGAAAAAAATGGCTGGGGAGGGGGATTGAATCAATAACAAGGGTGCAGAGTTTGTGGCGGGGCCAAAGGCAATGGCTTCAGTCATCCCAATGTTTAACTGGAGGAAATTTCTGCTCATCCAAGACTGGATGTCAGACAAGCAGTCTGACAGTGCAGAGGCAGTGCAGTGATTACATAAAATTACATTTAATCAACAGGTTATTTGGCCAAACTGGTCTGTGCCAGTGTTTAGACTCTACTCTAATTACCTCTTCCCACCCTGCCCCCTCCACCCATTTCCTTCTATTCCCTTCGCCCTCATGTATGCATCAAGCCTCCCCTTAAATGCATCAATGCTCTCTGCTTCAACCACTCCATGTGGCAGCAAGTTTCAACATCTCACCATTCTCTGTGTAAAGAAATTTCTCTTAATTTCTTTATTTGATCTGTGAGTGGCTCTCTTATATTCATGTTGAGAAGTGGTGGGGAGGTACAGCTGTGTGTTATTGGTACACATATAGAAGCTGTTCCCATAACTTCGGATGATGTCATCAAGGATGTAGCTGAGGAAGAGGTGGGGGCCAAGGATAGATCCTTCGGAGTCTCCAGATGTAATGGTGTAGGGGCAGAAACAGAAGCCATTGCTGGAGATGTTTTGGCTATGATTCAATAGGCAAGAATGAAACTAAGCGAGTGAATATAAGGGGGTAGAGTTTCCGCTTTGGGCACAAATAAGGAAATTGTACCCAAAATGTGCTTGAAATTTCTCTGGTTAGGTTATTATTCAAGTTTCCACTAAAATTAATTTGCATAATCACAAACGTAAAATCTTCCATGAACCCGTGTATTCAGGTAACATAATCATTTCTTTTTAACATTTCTTTCCATTAAAAAGTATTCCTTGATGTATTGAAGAGTGGTAACCTGGTGCAGTTTTATTAATACAGCTGAAAATGGGTTTATCACCAAAATTAAGCATTTTTAATAAGGATGTCCAGCCCTCCACCTATGAGTAACTTGATTTTAAATCACTGAAAATTACTTTAAAAAACTATACTGAACCATTTAATAGTTTCATTGGTGTACACTAGTCAGTTTCTTAGTACATTAAATACTTTTTGATATAAAAAACTTAAAAACCGTGCCTACTAGTGCCTGAGCACCTAAGATAACGAGCACAATTTGAAGAACCTTCCCGAACTAGCACAATTGACAGAATCTCACAATTTTGACCGGGGGGGCGTGGCCAGTTTTGTGGGTGGGGCCTGATTCGGGTGAATTGAATCTTGAACCAGCGTAAAAGATCGCGGAAAACACAAGCGTGAGTGATTTTGCGCATAACTCACGTTTAAAATTCCTCGATCTTTTGTGCTGGTTCGGCCGATTCTATCTGGATTGTGTTGATATAATTAGCGGAAACTCAACCCCAAGATTTATATGTTAATAACACTGCATATAGACAATAATACCAGCATTTTTATTTCTAATTCAAGGACGCTATTTTAACTTTGACAAAAATTATATATTAAAGATATTTCTGCAATTTGTTGAATGTATTTTAAATTCACCAAACAATATTATCAATACACATTTATTTAATTCAAAGTAATCTTTCTCTTACTGAAGTTACGCAGTTTTGATTTAAAGTCAATGATACTACAGAGAAATCATACTTCAGTAGTTCACACCAGCAGAGCCATCACATCTAAAGAAATGTGCAGTGATAGTTTTTATATATCAGCAACACAAACACAATGTACTGAGAAATTCTACTTGGAATCAAGCAGACATAAAAAATACAATATACACACATATATATTTTTACAATGTTATTGTGGTTAAGCCCATGGACTGCATGGCAAAAAAATTGAAGTAACTGACAACATTTGATGGATCATTTGGAAAGCAACTTGCCTAATAAACTGTGTGGATTTGGTTTGAAGTTGTTTAACTGATAGGAGCACCAGTTGTGACAAGTTTATAATAAGCCCCTTTAACAGCCATTAGTTTCTCGTGAGTTCCCTGCTCAATAATGAGTCCCCGAGACATGACTGCGATGATATCTGAGTTCTGAATGGTTGACAGCCGATGTGCAATCACAATGCAGGTTCTTCCTTGTCTTGCTTCATCTAAAGCAGCCTGGACAGTCTAAAATCAAGAGAATGCATTAAGCTTTTAACAAACAATGTCAATGTACAATAATTAATACACTTGAAACACTGACAGGTGCTGGCAGTGGTAGGTGGTGGAACTCATACAGTGCTAATGGGTCACTGGTCTAGGTGCAAGTTGGCAAAGGCTGGGTTTGTGATGTCTTGAATAGCAAACATTTCTAGGCCATGCATGCACAGAGGCAACAAGAGAAGCATTAAGCTGCACACTGAACTCAGGCATCAACGTAGACAAGAAAATACTGGCAAGGAAGATAGAGGTCTCAGAGAAAGGAACACAGGGAAAAGTTATTAAAGGAAGTTCTAACAATCAATGTTAATGGATATGTGTAGTGATTTAAAAAAATAATTATTGTAGATTTTTAATGAATTTATTATAAGTTTAATTTTAGGGGTAAAAGCAACATGGTGTCAAAACAATGTTGAAAAGTTATCTGAGCAATTTGACTGGTTGGCTTTGTGGCAGTTAATTCTTTAGGCTGGATTTTCTGCTCGGGTGGAAACCTGCCACAACTTCGGTAGGGCATGACTTCTATCTGCTCAAATGACCCACTGGCTAATTTTATAGGGTTAGCCTCATTTAAACAATTTGGCTGGCCTCCTGGAAGAATTCGCACCTATGACAGGAAGCCCACCCCTGAGGTGTGTGTAGAATATTGCTGCTGAAAACCTTGCGCCCCTCCTGCAGCATAGCAGGGCTGTCTGTCTCTGGCGCAGCTGAAGACAGAATTTTAAATCCCCCTCCATCCTCCATTGCAATGTTATACACCAGAAACACACTGGCATTATTAGAATCTAGCATGGCTATGACATTAATGACATGCCATTCATTGAATTTCCTATGTCATTTCAATATGCATGCCTATACTTAGTAGGGTATACCCAACACCTGCCATCACTTCTGGTAGAAGGGAGCTGCAGGGAGCTGACGGAATGGCTCCCTGCCCAACTTTCCAACTCTACCTCACCCCCGCCTACCTCAGATCAATCCAAAATCAGGTGGCCAGAGAGTGGAAGATTGGCCCTTTTGTTCCTGTTTGGTAGTGGTAGTAATGGGATATTTGAGCAAATCAGAATGAGTAATGAAAGAGATTCTGATTATTTAGGAAAATCATTAAATTGTGACAGATTTAAAGTATAACATTCAGATTTAAAGTGTGACAAAGGCCATAATATAAGACTTTTTTTTTCGTACATGGGATGTGGGCGTCGCTGGCAAGGCCGGCATTTATTGCCCATCCCTAATTGCCCTTGAGAAGGTGGTGGTGAAGGTGGTGGTTTAATTATAGAGCAAGATACTAATTGATGTCCTGTGGCATTACTCATTGTCAAAAATAATAAAAGTATATATATATATAATCCTGATCCACAATCAATCAATAATCTTCTAAAAGCCATTCTCTTCATGCTACGTAACACAAGCATGTGGAAAAGAAAAATGGAAAATGGAACTCCAATGAAATGATTTGAAACAAAAAAAAGGTAGAAGTTAAAAGGTAACTGGAAGTATGATGAAGACTGTAATGCATCTTTTTGTAATGGAGGATTTAATGACAAAATAAGTAGCTTATCCAGCCTTTTAGGTGTATTACTGCCTTGATACATATTCCCAGATA
Organism: Heptranchias perlo; assembly: GCF_035084215.1. Classification (NCBI taxonomy): domain Eukaryota; kingdom Metazoa; phylum Chordata; class Chondrichthyes; order Hexanchiformes; family Hexanchidae; genus Heptranchias; species Heptranchias perlo. The sequence continues at coordinate 37,872,919 of NC_090331.1, read as the reverse complement.
TCTGCCATCTTCTAACCTGTCATATCAGTATTTTCATTGTTAGTACCTTTTCACTCTCTGAATCTAGTGCAGATGTTGCTTCATCCAGTAAAAGAATTTTTGGATCCCGGACAATGGCTCGGGCTATAGCAATACGTTGTTTCTGTCCACGAGATAACTGAGAACCTTGGGCACCCACACTAGTATCATATTTCTGAGTAAAAAAATACAAAAATACATATAAAGCAATGTCTTTGAATGAAAAGGTGGAAAATGTAACAGTACATAATTTACATAGAGTCACATAGAGTCTACAGCACAGAAACAGGCCATTCGGCCCAACTTGACAATGCTGGTGTTTATGCTCCACATGAGCCTCCTTCCACCCCTCTTCATCTAACCCTATCAGCATATCCTTCTATTCCTTTCTCCCTCATGTGCTTATCTAACTTCTCCTTAAATGCATCAATTTGGTAACTTTTAGGAGTTTTTAACATTTCTACCAGATGTGAACATTTGAAACTAATCCAGAACATAGCACTGTATCAATAATGTTAGGTAAAACTTTAAAAAAATAACTTTCAACAATTTGGGCATCTCAACATTTGTAAAGTCCTTGATTATGATTGTTCTATGATTCTTCACAGTTGAACTCAATCCAGTCCTCACCTGATGCCCACACATGCACATTTTGAAGAAGGGACCACTGGATAACAATTATGAGCAGCGAACCTAGATGATTTTCCCCTTCCTAGTTCAGGAAAACCATGCTCAACTGTAATGCCCCCTGATACCATCTCAGCTGAGATCAGCTAACTTAACACATACTAAGAATTGAACTTCCAGCCATCTCATTGGGATGGCTCAGTTTATGGCTGACTTTATCAATTGAGCCATTAGGGAAACTAGCAGCTATTCTTATATAATTTGAATGATCTCATTATACATGATTTTCAATGACCAGAGCATGTTATATAGTAAAAATAATTTCCAATTCCAACTCTAGAATATAACAAACCATACATTTGGTAATGACATCACAAAATCATGGAGTTGAGCCTTCCTTGAAGCTGCAATGATTTCATCCATACTGATTTGACGGCTGTTGTCACCATATTTAATATTCTCTGCAATGCTGCAGTCAAACAGCACAGGCTCCTGGGACACTATTCCAATTTTAGATCTTAAGAAGGCAGTGTTTACAGTCTCTGTGTTACGGCCATCAATTAACTGAAATTAATGAAACAGAAAAAAAGACTTAATGAAGTAAAGGACATTGTTAAAGTAAGATGTCTACAAGTAGACACAACAGATTGGAACAGAATATATTCTCTCACCACTTTCCCCTGATTAGGGTCATAAAATCGTTCAAGCAGTTGTACGCTAGTGCTTTTTCCACATCCGCTACTGCCAACAAAAGCAAGTGTCTGCCCGGGCTTAACCGAAATTGAAAGGCCATTTAGAACTTGGAAGTCTGGCCGAGAAGGATATGTGAATTTGCAGTCAATGAATTTAATTTCTCCTTTAAAGTTGTTCTGTTAAAAAAAGGTAGAATTTTAGATACAATCATCAAAAATAAGATGATTGAAAACGTAACAGTATTATGATCACTCAGTGTGGATAGTCAATCCATTCGTTACATTGTTGAATTCCATGCCTTGATATTTGTAACACATTGGTTAAGGCATTTGTGAAATTCTTCTGTTCACTATTTGAAGAAAGCCATTAATCCATAGACGTTGTTAAAATAGTAAACAAAGAAATTTCACACAAATGCTTTGACCAGAAATTTCTCTTATGCTCATCATCAAGGACCATGCCAAGAGTGAGCTCTCATTCCTGACGAACTTGAAGTCTGACTTTACTTGCACAATATCAAACAGAATCTCTTGTTACTGTATTTAGCTTACTGCATATAACACCAGTTAACTTGCAATTGCCTAGACTTCAGACAGCGAAGGAATAAATGTTTTAGTAGGCTTTGATTTAGGCTATAATGGAACTATATGGAACAGGTTTATTAAAAACAACATAAGCAGTAATAAGATACAACAGCTTGCACTATTTTTTTTTAACAGAGCTTTTAGTTCACACTCCATCCTTGGCTACAAAAATAACATAAAACTTTTGGATACCAGCTTTACTGATAATACGAAACCTTGACCAGCATCCAAACTGTAACTCTTAAATGTGAGGACTTTTAATAACCCATGGAACATCCTGAGATCAACTCCACATGAGCTGCAGAATAGTGATACAAATTGAGAAAGATGGCCCAAAATATACCTCTGCCTGGGCATAGAACTGCCAATGAACTGGCCTCTACCACAGAAACAGCCTATAGGAACTTGCCCCCACCCCTTGCTCATTAGGATAACTGGATTATTTGAGTGTGAGTCTGTGACAAAAGTTAAGTGCTTTTGTCTGTAGTTGATAGGTTTTTTCTTTGTAGTACATTAAGAAAGATAACCACCTTCGAAATGACTTCTTCCATTGCATGCTGGTAAATTGGTTATGTTTCTGTGGCCTTGCATAAGCATATCAGAAAGAAGCCAGTCACGCTGTTGGTTACTAAAAGACATGCTTCAGAGGAAAATTAATGACCCAAATGCTAAAACCAATTAACAGATATCACTGTTCAGGAGGACCTCAGTTTACACTGCCTTGTTGAACCCCACCTCACTTGGTGGTCTACAAAAAGCTTCTTTTAAATGTAATAATGTAGATTGTGAGCCAAGGTGTTAGTCTCAGCTTAGTGGTAGCACTCACTTCTGAGTCAGAAGATTGTAGGTCCAAGCCCCACTCCAGCAAATTGAGTATATAATCTAGCCTTTCACTTCACTGCAGTACTGAGGAGGTGCTGCCTTTTGAATGAGACATTAAACTGAGGTACTACCTATCCTCTCTGTTGGACGTAAAAGATCCCATAGCCAAAATTTATCCCTCAATCAACACCACCAAAAATAGATTATCTGGTCATTTAGCTCATTGATGTTTGTGGGACCTTGCTGTATGCAGAGTGGTTGCCACATCTCGCTACATTACTACAGTTCAAAATACTTCATTGGCTGCAAAGCGCTTTGATGTCCTAAAGCTGTGAAAGATGCTGTATAAATGCAAATTCTTCTTTAATTGCTTTAGACTGGCAAATTGACTTTTTAATAGCCACGGCTATACTTCAAAGAGTACAAGAGGTATAAGTTTTGGACATTTCAGAGATTCTAGTGTTATGATTTTGACCAAGCCACAATAGACATGGAGCAAGCTATGAACTCCATAGGTAGCAATGGCTACATAATTCTGAATATGATCACAACTAGCTGGGATTAGAGTGCTATTAAGGTGTCAAAATTACCTGAATTAAACAGACAAACCAATCAGTTGAGCTCCTTTGAATAATCTTCCCTATGATGACTTTTCAGCTCGACACCAACCACGACAAAGCAGCCCGCTTGATTGGCACCCCATCCACCACCCTAAACATTCACTCCCTTCACCACCGGCGCACAGTGGCTGCAGTGTGTACCATCCACAGGATGCACTGCAGCAACTCGCCAAGGCTTCTTCGACAGCTCCTCCCAAACCTGCGATCTCTACCACCTAGAAGAACAAGAGCAGCAGGCACGTGGGAACAACACCACCTGCACATTCCCCTCCAAGTCACACACCATCCCGACTTGGAAATATATCGCCGTTCCTTCATCGTCGCTGGGTCAAAATCCTGGAACTCCCTTCCTAACAGCACTGTGGGAGAACCGTCACCAGACGGACTGCAGCGGTTCAAGAAGGCAGCTCACCACCACCTTCTCAAGGGCAATTAGGGATGGGCAATAAATGCTGGCCTCACCAGCGACGCCCACATCCCATGAACGAATAATAAAAAGATGGTCATTGCCTGGCACTTGTCTGACGCAAATGTTTACTTGCCACTTATCAGCCCAAGCCTGGATGTTGTCCAGGTCTTGCTGCACAAGGGCATGGACTGCTTCATTATCTGAGGGGTTGCGAATGGAACTGAACACTGTGCAATCATCAGCGAACATCCCCATTTCTGACCTTATGATGGAGGGAAGGTCATTGATGAAGCAGCTGAAGATAGTTGGGCCGAGGACACGGCCCTGAGGAACTCCTGCAGCAATGTCCTGGGACTGAGATGATTGGACTCCAAGAACCACCACCATCTTCCTTTGTGCTAGGTATGACTCCAGCCACTGGAGAGTTTTCCCCCTGATTCCCATTGACTTCAATTTTACTAGGGCTCCTTGGTGCCACACTCGGTCAAATGCTGCCTTGGTGTCAAAGGCAGTCACTCTCACCTCACCTCTGGAATTCAGCACTTTTGTCCATGTTTGGACCAAGGCTGTCATGAGGTCTGGAGCCGAGTGGTCCTGGCGGAACCCAAACTGAGCATCAGTGAGCAGGTTATTGGCGAGTAAGACATTACCTTCCATCATTTTGCTGATGATTGAGAGTAGACTGATGGGGCAGTAATTGGCCGGATTAGATTTGTCCTGCTTTTTGTGGACAGGACATATCTGGGCAATTTTCTACATTGTCGGGTAGATGCCAGTGTTGTAGCTGTACTGGAACAGCTTGGCTAGAGGCGCAGCTAGTTCTAGAGCAAAAGGCTTCAGCACTACAGCTGGGATGTTGTCGGGGCCCATATCCTTTGCTGTATCCAGTGCACTCAGCCGTTTCTTGATATCACGAGGAGTGAATCGAATTGGCTGAAGACTGGCTTCCGTGATGGTGGGGATATTGGGAGGAGGCCGAGATGTATCATCCACTCGGCACTTCTGGCTGAAGATGGTTGCAAACGCTTCAGCCTTGTCTTTTGCACTCACGTGCTGGACTCCGCCATCATTGAGGATGGGGATGCTTACAGAGCCTCCTCCTCCCGTTAGTTGTTTAATTGTCCACCACCATTCATGACTGGATGTGGCAGGACTGCAGAGCTTTGATCTGATCCATTGGTTGTGGAATCACTTAGCTCTGTCTATAGCATGTTGCTTCCGCTGTTTAGCATGCATGTAGTCCTGAGTTGTAGCTTCACCAGGTTGGCACCTCATTTTTAGGTACGCCTGGTGCTGCTTCTGGCATGCTCTTCTACATTCCTCATTGAACCAGGGTTGATCCCCTGGCTTGTTGGTAACGGTAGAGTGAGGAATATGCCAGACCATGAGGTTACAGATTGTGCTGGAATAAAACTCTGCTGCTGCAGATGGCCCACGGCGCCTCATGGATGCCCAGTTTTGAGCTGCCAGATCTGTTCTGAATCTATCCCATTTAGCACGGTGATAATGCCACACAACACACTGGATGGTGTCCTCAGTGTGAAGACGGACTTCGTCTCCACGAGGACTGTGCGGTGGTCACTCCTACCAATAATGTCATGGACAGATGCATTTGTGACAGGTAGATTGGTGAGGACGAGGTCAAGTAAGTTCTTCCCTCGTGTTGGTTCGCTCACCACCTGCCGCAGACCCAGTCTGGCAGCTATGTCCTTCAGGACTCAGCCAGCTCGGTCAGTAGTGGTGCTACCAAGCCACTCTTGGTGATGGACATTGAAGTCCCCCACCCAGAGTGCATTCTGTGCCCTTGCTACCCTCAGTGCTTCCTCCAAGTGGTGTTCAACATGGAGGACTGATTCATCAGCTGAGGGAGGGCGGTAGGTAGTAATCAGCAGGAGATTTCCTTGTCCATGTTCGACCTGATGCCATGAGATTTCATAGCGTCAAGAGTCAATGTTGAGGACTCCCAGGGCCACTCCCTCCTGACTGTATATCACTGTACTGCCACCTCTGGTTGGTCTGTCCTGCCGGTGGGACGGGACACAGTCAGGGATGGTGATGGAAGAGTCTGGGATATTGGCTGAAAGGTATGATTCTGTGAGTATGGCTATGTCAGGCTGTTGCTTGACTAGTCTGTGGGACAGCTCTCCCAATTTTGGCACAAATCCCCAGATGTTAGTGAGGAGGACTTTGCAGGGCTGACTGGGCTTGGTTTGCCTTACATAAGAAAGAAATAGGAACAGGAGTAGGCCAATCGGCCCCTCGAGCCTGCTCCGCCATTCAATAAGATCATGGCTGATCTGAGCAGTCTGCGTCTCAGGCCCAATTAATTTTCTAATTTCACTTTTCTTAGAGTGGCCATCTGCTGCGATTAAGAGATTATCAATAGCCTTTGTCGTGTCCGGTGCCTTGTGGTCCGATGTCGGGTGGTCCATCTGGTTTTATTCTTATTATGACTTTTTTTAAGTGAGATTTTACAACTGAGTGGCTTGCTAGGCCATTTCAGAGGGCAATTAAGAATCAACCGCATTGCTGTGGGTCTGGAGTCACATATAGGCCAGACCGGGTGAGGACGGCAGGTTTCGTCTCAAGATACTTCACAGAGGCATAAGTTAAAAAAAAGGACACTGAGCCAAAGACGATGAGATTAGGAGGGATAACCAATAGCTTGGTCAAAAAGGTAGTTTTTAAGAGGGTCTTAAAAGAGGAGAGGGAGGAGGAGTGGTGAAGGAAATTCCAGAGCATGGGCTCAAAGCAGCTGAAGGCACAGCTGCCAATGGAAGGCTAAGGGGAGTGCACAATAGGCCAGAGTCAAAGGAACAGAAAGTTTGAGTGGGCAGAGGGTTGTAACGAGAAGGTTACAGAGATAGGGGGAGTGAAGCCATAGACTGATTTTGACTTTGGTCTTCCCAATATTCAGCTGGAGGAAATTATGACTCATCCAAACTGGATGTCAGACAAGCAGTCTGCGTCTCAGGCCCAATTAATTTTACTAATTTCACTTTTCTTAGAGTGGCCATTTGCTGCGATTAAGAGATTATCAATAGCTTTTGTCACCAAATGATGATGTTATTCCATAAATTGCCTGAAACATTCTTTCTGACTTGACTTGTTCTAGGAATGTGACTTTTTACCGCAGATTAATCCTGCTCTCAACCAATAAAATTGCTATAATTCAATAGTCTATCTAAATGGAATTAAGCCATTGTTCTGGTTTGTTAAAGGTCTATTGCTAAATGTGAATCATTAATCCAACATCAGCAACTAACATTGCTTGCTGCCTTTCATTGCAGAATTCCAAATCTAAAGCAGTAATTAAAAAAATAAATACTGGATAAAAGGCTAACTGTCTATGTAAAGTCATAAAGTGTGACATTGTAACTTGAATGGTTTATCAATGCAATTTTGACACAGAGAAAGTGTCATCTCAATGAATCTCAGTCCAATTCACGTTTTCCTCTATATTATGCAAGAGAACTTTGGGGGAGGGATAGTTTTGTGCTATTTTTGTCAGTTGCTTTTTGTCAGTGATGTGTTGTGGTGGGTAGGGAAGGGCGAGCAATCAAATCATGTGATTTAAATTGACATGTTATTGAACCACATGACCTGAACTACACTGCGATTGAATTTCGCATTCTTGTATGTTGAGGGCAATAGAATGTCAAATAAATGTTACATATTGGGACTCTAACAAATAAAATTATTGTTTGGCCTCAAAAAGATCATGGGTTACAGGATTCTTAAAGTGACTAAACTAACTGTTTCGCTGCTCGGCTGTTCTCAGATTGAAGTTCTCGCCTGAAAAACCGGCGGCTAACAGTTGAATATTGGGGGGAGGGGGGACACCTTTGCCACCCCATGAAAGCCCAAAGCCCACCTGATGCAATTTTCAGGCTGGCTTGCAAATAGGTGAGCAGCCTGCCCCTCTATTTCGGGTGGGAGGCTGCTTACATATGCAAATCGGGGTTCTATGCCGATTGTAGGACACCGTTTGCAATTTTCAGGTACAAATGGGCACTGTGCACGCTCTGCCCATTTGTACCAGGTGTTGAGTGGCCTAACCAGCAGTCCTTAAAGGGAAAAGGCCCAGAATTTTTTCTCTAGCAGATTTTTGTGGAAGGAGCAGAGATCGGCTCCTACCTGCTCCCAGGCCCGGCCTGCCAGCTGGCTCAGCATAGGGACCTGGCCGATTTCCCCCTCCTGTAACTGACGAGCTGCAGCGGAGCGCCCGTTTGGTGCCTGCAGCTGGCTAGCTACATTCAAATGAGGCCGTAACCTGAAAATGGAATGGGCCATCGGACACAGGCTTCGGGCAGGTGGAACAGACACTCCACTGAGTTTGCACCTGTTTCGGGCGGAAGTCAAAAATTCCCCCTAATGATTCAACCTGTATTTTTAATCAGTTCATCACTAGACGTGAATCTATTTCCAATTTAAGATCGATCAGCCAACTTTCTTCCTAAGCAGTCTGCATGTCTGTTGATTCTTTTATTGAAGGTTCTCAACAGTAGAGTTTTGAAAATGGGTGAAAGAAATGAATGATTGATAAGAAGAAACATTTACTGTTACTTTCTTTTTATATCATTCAATACAAATAACAGAAAACTTTTTATAATGTACTCTGTCGTACTTTCTATCAAATGACATAAGTCTTCCAAAACATTGGATTCAGCGAGTTATGGGCTTTAACACGACAGGGTTCTGATGACCACATAAAACTCAGAGCTCTTAGACAGTGATAACAGTCCTGCAACTAACTCCAGCCTGTGTTATTTTGTATAGAATTGGTGACTAATTTTATAAATCACTGCTTGAAACAGTTCTTGTAAACCAGTTTAAAATAGGTTTGGCTTCAGTTTCTGTTTTATTGATTTCTCACCAAATTGATGTTACCCGGCATAACTACTATCTTTAAAAGAGATATATGAGGCTTATTATTACTATATGCAGCAATATTCTGAAACTAAAGCCCAGCTCCCCATTGGTGAAAAATTGATACCATACCCATTTTTCTCCTTCATCACTGTAGATATTTATTTTGGGAACATGGTCGATCAATTGGAAAAAGCGTGCAGCAGCTATCTTAGCTTTTGCGTAGTCTGGGGTGTATGATGAGGCTCTTCCCAGTGCTGTACCGCTTGTTACTATGGCAGCAATCACTCTGAAAAAAAATTAACATTACTGATTTTAAAACTATTAAACATTGTTTATTACATGTGATATAATATTTTTATTATTTAACAGAGTAACCATACCTGAATACGATACTGAAATGAAGGCTCTCAGCAACAACCAAATGACCACCAAATCTATATGATGCAGCATTGGCCAAGAAGATTACAGACTGGGCAAAACCAAAACACAAACCATAAACATTAGCTTTTTTAATTGCAGCTCTGTAAGGGCCTTCTAGCTGTGTCTGGTACAATTCCACAAACATTTTCTCCTTTGCTAAACCAGCTATTGTTCGGATGTTACTCAGGGCTTCACTGGAAATCTAAAGAGTACGAGAATGTTGAAATGAGAGTTTGTTTATTGGAATAAGACAAAATCTTGTGCAGCAAATAAGATAATAATCTGAAATATACCCGGCCAGCAACTTCAAGGGCTTGTTTATCCTGATTTGCAAATCCTGTTAACATTTTAGCTTGCAGTGCACCAGACAGTGCCAGAAAGGGTAGAAAGCAGAGTATAACCAAAGTTAGTTTCCAGCTAAAGTAGAAAGCGATGATCAAGGACACTCCTATGTTGGTGAGAGAATTCACTATCATTCCAATCTGAGATCCAGTAGCCTGAGGAAAGAGAAACAATAGAAAAACAGTTTTAGAAATTGCACCCACTAAACACACGGTGAGCACCATTTCACTTACATAACCACGATTGTTCAAACTGAAAAAAACTCATGATTCTTGTTATAGCATTGCTGTAGAACTAAATACTCCAAAGAAAACAGAGATTTAATATTTATCACATTCTAAATGGCTTTCCAAAAGCTATAAAGCCAAACTGTTGACAAACTTAAAAACTGAAAAATACGCTGCAGATTCTGCAGTATATATGATCATTAAAAATAATGCACTGCAAGCACACTTCACACTTGTGCTGACTACCTGTAATCCACAAGTATGTGATTTTCAGGGCTCTTACGTAAAACCGCAAACTGTTGCAGCATTGTGGACTTATCTGATACATTAATTGTAGGCTACTGATTGAACAGCCACTAGTGGGCACAATTCCCACTAGTGAAAGGGAAAGAAAAAATAACTTGCATTTATACAGTGCCTTTCATGTCCTCAAGACATCCCAAAGTGCTTCACAATCAACAAATTACAAAGAGCTGAATTGGTTGGGAAATCTGAAAGTTGAAATTTGTTGACATGCTAAATGTAAAGTTTGTGAAAATATGATAAAAAGAATCATGATTGCCCTTTAGACCCCTGTAGTGCTAACAAATGATAGCTGATTTTTAAAAATTACACATGTAAAGTCTTATGACATCTTTCAGAAATTGTCAGAACTCAAAAGGTGGGGTAGTCCTATTTCTGTGACTCTTGCCTATGTGATCTCTAAATTCCTTGTAGTTACATAGCTAATGGCTGAATATAATGTACAACTGCAAAATTCATAAAAACTGCTTGTGAAAATAATAGAAATTGCACCATTGAAGGGTTACCTGGAATACCTCAGGCTCATTCAGATCTTTTGGACATATATAAATGTACAAATATCATATATATTTTTATGATGTGCTTCCAAATCAACTCTTTTTGTTTTCTATTTCAAAATAACTGAATCCTGTACCCTCTCCACACTTAAGTCATATTCTGCCACGACGGGTGTAATTTTATGAGTCTGCACTACCGGGAGGAGTCTCTCCCACTGGCAATGCATACCAGGAACTGAGCTATAAACTGCCCAGGATTTTTCAACCATTAAATACATTGGAAATTCATGCTTGAATTCATGCTTGAATTTCCAATGTATGCTTGAATTTCTGAGTTGCATTGCTGGTGGGCAAAGTTTTCCATTGACAGTAAGCCCATAGAATTCTCAATTCTCTCTTCTACACTGGCTCCACTGGCATGAACTAGAAATTATCCAGAGAGATGATACGCTAAGTTTAGCACAGAGATCTGGGCAGCATGGACTATTGTGAATAAGACTCTGAATCTTCAAATAATGACATAGATAAGTAGGGTTTTATTTTTAAATTTGGGCTACACCCACAAAAGGGTACTCGGTATGTCTGTTTCATACAAACTTACTGCCACCGAATTCTTTTTTATCTAGGAACCAAATAAACTTGCCTAATTTCTTCACTGCTTTTGGCACTGGTGCTGCCCCATGAGTCATCTAAAAGATAGTAGGGCCGATTTTAATTCCCTCCATCCAGTGTAAATGGGGTAGTAGTGAGAATCCCTACGTGGTCAGTTTTCAGTAAAATATTAAAATGCCTACGTGGCAAAGAAGCAGAATGCAAAATGGTTAGAAAGGGTTAATTAGTTAGTAACTGAGATTGGTACAGGTGGCCTGGCTTCCTGCTGGGCCATATGTTTGCGTAGTCAGCAGGTTTGCATGGTCTTATCAATGTAGAGTCTTTGATGTGATTCCAGGACTGGTCTGAATGTCTCCATGTTTATGGCAGATCAATATAGGTAACGAGCTTAGCCAAAGTTGAAAGACATTCCAGGTTGGGAGATAAGGAACAGGGAAGAACATTCCAAGTTGGAAGGTGAGGAAGTATCCCCTTTGATATCTAACAGCAGCATGATCAGCACATAGACGATTTATGATTGGCCGGAAATAATGTAACCTCGCATGGCAACCTGTGCCCGGCTTATGATTGGTGTTGACCCTCGTTAAGTATGTTCCAACCCTATTGATTTGTATAAAAACGTGTGGATTTCTGTATGTTTTTGTTCTTGCTCTGCCAGCATAGCGGGACTCTATCAGGAGTCCAAATCAATGCTGCAGACTAAGAACCCTGCTATTAAAGTTGTGTTGAACTTTAAAATGTACTCGACTTCAGATTTTACTGAACCAGACTGAGGGGAAAGAATCCGGATCGTCATTTGGTGGCCCGTACGGGGATCTTAACGGTCGTTCACCGAGAGTTCGCGGAGTAAGAGGCGGATTGTCTCAGACACGGAGGAAGGAAATGGCGCCCCGATGTAAGTAGTCTTAATTTACTACGTCGGTTTTCCTCCAATCCGTCAGTCTGACGACGAATCGTCCGATCGCTAACACTCGTATGGCGTCCTTACAAGATTCAGGTCAGTCTGGCGAATACACAGAAATAGCAGGAAGAGGTCAGTGGTCGAATATCACTGAGGGAATAACTTGTAAGCGGTAGGTCAGTGGTTAATATCACTGAGGGTAGTCAGGGTTTAAGTTCCTGGTGATTGGATATAAACAGGAACTATTGATAAAACTTAGATGCCGCCAAAAAGGCTCATGAATTAATTTGGAACAATAACAGAGGTACCACAGCCAAAGAACTAATTGCTTTATGGAGACAGTACTGTAAAAAAAAAATATGGATAGAATTAAGTGACTAGACAAATGTTTAAAAGACAGAGACCCAAAAAAGAAAGGTTTTGTTGTTTAAGTGTACTGTCCCTTTAAAAAGCCTGTCTTGATCAGTGTTTTTTTTGTCGGTGTTGTGGGCCACGCCCCCTTCTTACTGTGTCTTATGTGTTTTCTTCCTTTGTGTAATGTATCTGTCTTGTCGTGTGTTTAATTCTGATACTGCTGAATTAAAATTGGAGTTATTGAGGTTAAGTGACCGATTAAATTCTGGTTCTTATAAAGTGTGGGCATGTTAAATTCCAGACATGGAATCTTCAAAAAATTGGCATTTTGAATGTTTATTTTGTGATTGGCTGTGGTTTAAAAAGAGGTTAAAAATTAACGGGATAGGTTAAAAAAACTATCTGGTATCACTGTGATAGGAAAAGTCGGAAAGCTGGAACAGCTCGGAGCGTTGATTATAATCACATCCACTAAAAGTATGTAAAAAAATAGTGTGCAAAAATATAGTATAAAGCAATCCACAAATGTGAGAAGTAAAAAAATCAGTCAAACCTGTGTGAAGAGAAATTTTGAAGGTGGAAACTTAATCTCAAAAGGGAGAAGGATCAAGTTACTCCTACCACAAGAGCAAGTTAATATTAACCCCTTCCATCCCAAGAAGCCAGACTGTCATGCCAAGAGCAGTTCAAACAGATAGAAATGACCCAGTCGGTTGAGAACTGTCTGAGGCTTGCCCAGAACACAGGTGAACATGAGGTAACAATTGGTATAGGTTATATTAGTAAAATTGTCCCAATCACTCGGAAATGCCAAAGGCTACAATTGACTGAGATATAAGTTTTCACGCTACAGTGAAAAATTGATAAGAAAGGAATGTAAAACAAATCATATGAAAAGGAAGCATAGGTTAGACAATTGGAAGTCCATTACTTGAGCTATGTACTGACACAGGGTACTAAACACCTATCAGTTTTACCCTGCCACAGTATGATAAGGAAGTTTTGACAAGTTCTGGGGCTATTCAATTTTATTTGAAATTAATAGTAGAATACAAGATCTAACCAAAGAGGGGAGACCTTCCCTGACAAATTATATAACTCGCATTGAGACTGCTAAGAAAACTCAACAATTAGATCAACACCTCCTAACTCAAGTGTTAAAACAAAGAGCGACATGGAATGAAGGTGGACATCGTAAAAAGAGATAGGCAAATATGGAGACGTAAAGATCTGTGATAAGTGATATAGCAACTGCCTTTGCCTCAGTTGTTAACACCATTGATTTGACAACATTAGATCAAAAGGTCAGAGATTTAGGGTCTCTCATTAAAGATATATTAAAAGATAAATGAAAATACAGATAAGGAATTGTCTGAGGATCAAATGCTGACCATATATTTGCAAAGGATAGCTACAGTGCTAGAAACACATGCCCAAACCATTAATAAATTAATAAAAGAGGAATATAACGTATCTTAGCAGGCGGCTGCTAATGATATCTGCTTAATGTGGTTACATCTTGAAAACACAGAGATTAGGACTTGGAGTTAGAAATTCCAGTCTGCAGCCCTGCGTACATCTGTATGTGGGAGAGACAGTGTTTATTTCAGACAGGCTGCGTGCTTCAGAGAGAGAGCGAGAGTGGAACTAGGCAATTTCTCTCTCCTGTTTTGTTTTCTAAATTTGTTTTGGGTATAGGGATTATTCCTTTGGATAAATAAATAATAAATGAAGATTTGACAAATTAATCACTTGGGCTCTCAAGAAGAGCCGCAATGGATTTTCTGTGTTTCTTTTAAAACAGGTGTCCCTGGTTTTTTTTGGGACCACGTGAGTGTTGATGGTGCAGGATTACCAAGAGTAGTTACAAAGTTACGGTGCAACCTTTGCTGGAGAAATTTGGTGCAGGAAACGATCCAGTGGTGTTAAAGATTTAAGACTTTAGCTGCAGGCATCAGCGGATACCAAATGTCACAGCATGGTGATATCAACCTGATTCTCTTCTTTTGAAAACATTTTGATTTGTTTTGTTTTAACCTATTTGTTGTCTTCCGAGACAGAGTGCTCGAGGTGGGGAGATATGGGAATTTCTCTAAAGTCATTGAATTGGGCATGATAAAAAAAATCAATCTGGCATAAATATACAATCTAGTGTAAGTCAGGAAAGTGTAGTTGAGAATAGTAAATTGATAGCTTTCTCGTGGAGATATTTGTGTCCTTGCCTATAATGAATAATGAGAAAACTACACTCAATAGCCTGGCCACTACCCTGACATCGGGACCATGCAGGGGGAGATAAGCACTCTAGACACCCCTGATCTTTTTGATAAGATAACCTGAAAACCTAAGAGTGGCTACAGTGGACATAAAAGATACAAATGTATGTTGCCATCATCTGAAACGGAGATCAGGATGAAGAACATGATTACAAAGGCCTATGGCCTGGTGAGCTATTGCAACCACTCTTTAAACAAACCAGTTGCTTTTACAGGACTGAATCCTACAGGACATATGATGTGTGCCATGGAAAATGTTCGGAAATACCATGAGGAAGAAGAGACTGGCCAGCAGAAAGTTAATATCCAAGAACACTAAGCTCATTCCTATGAGATGCTGCTAGTATGCAGAGATACATGAAGAAGATACAGTGAAGAATGAGTCTCAGACAGGCTCAGTTACTTGACAACAGCACAACAGGAAAATGGTTAATGTGGTTCAGGCGAGTGAGAAATCCTTTTAAACAAGGCACTGACACATGGTCCATAGAGAAACCAACTAATTAATGAAACAGTCAGGAAACACTGGTATCAATCAAAAGGACTGAAATTAAAGTAAAGAGGGACACAGTAATTTGGATTTCCAAAATTCAGGGTTAGGTTCCCATTAGTTAACAATAAAATTGGGAGAAACAATATTTAGAAGATATCCGCACAATGGATACAAAATTACAAGATTATGAGGGGCCCAGATAAAGTAGACAGGAAGCACGTGTTTCCCCTAGCAGAGGGTTCAAGAACTAGAGGACGTAGATTTAAGCTGATTGGCTGGAACAAAATTAAAGGGATGTGTTACTAGACATGCTGTCACTGTGTGTCCACATAGTGTTGGACACAGCCTAGAAGCACAGTGTGGGTTTAATACCGGTACCAATCCGGATATTAACTGTACCATGGAGGCCCTAGAGGCGGATCTAAAACCCACTTAAGTGGCATATGCCGGAGAGGGCGAATACTGTGTTACAACTAATTTGAAAACGTTTAAATATGCCAATCTAACTTGTGATATTTTAAGTCCAGAATTCTACTCCATTTCTGAAGTCCTGGTTCGGATTGGACCCGAGGAACTGGTAGAGATACATCGGCATAACCTCACCACCTTACAAGTTTCTGAGAATGTCAGAAAGGACTTAAAAGCATATCAGGACACATTTGGGTATCTGACACCCCTGTTGCCTAAATACTTGAAAGCATTGCGAATGGAGATACGCCTCTCCCAGAAGGTTTATTATAACCTACAACAGGACAATAACAACATTAAGCATGACATTGACCAAATTAAAGTCACCACCTGGTGAAATGACCTCTGGAATTTGGGACTGAATATACAGATCCATCCTTGGATTAGATTAATTTCATATGTATTAGTCGTAGTGCAGTTTGTTGTAATGTGCTTCTTGATTTTCATTGCATGTAATAAATGTAAGCAGAGGATGAAGGGTTTGGCAAAGATAGTAAAACAGAGCCTGGGTGAGAATGTCCCCATTGTCTCTGTGGTTTCAACTAAGAACACATCTTAATGGTACCGGGAGTAGCACCCGCTGGGGTAAGGTGCATGTAAAAGGGAAGACAATTATAGTTTGATAGGATTATCAGATGCTCTGCCTCTCTTCCACCCGGACTGGTGGCCAACACGAAGGGAACCTGGTTAAGATGAGGTACAGCATCTAACGGGATATTGTAGGGAGAATTTGGATTAAGGGATATAATGGGGAGGGCACCAATTCACAGGTGTAAAATGATCTGAAAGGTACCATTCAGTCTAGTTAGGCTGGAAACAAAATATAAAGCACCATAGGATATTTGACTATGTAGGCCTTTTCAAATTAACATGAATAGGTTTAGCTGACCAAGGACATTCGCAACTTACTTGAGAGATGTTTAGAAGGAGTCTGTTCCTGAGAACAGATAAGAGTACAAAGGCGTATTGATGAAACATGTCTGTGGGACTTCTCTAGTTCAAGGGCTAGTTATATTCATTGTTATAATTCTTATAGTTTATTGCTTACTTAAATGTTGCTGCGCTGCAGAACCTGCAGAACCAGTGAGCACCGTAATAATTGGTTATCATAAAATGATAAAAGGGGGGAATGAGAATCCCTACGTGGTCAGTTTTCAGTAAAATATTAAAATGCCTACGTGGCAAAGAAGCAGAATGCAAAATGGTTAGAAAGGGTTAATTAGTTAGTAACTGAGATTGGTACAGGTGGCCTGGCTTCCTGCTGGGCCATATGTTTGCGTAGTCAGCAGGTTTGCATGGTCTTATCAATGTAGAGTCTTTGATGTGATTCTAGGACTGGTCTGAATGTCTCCATGTTTATGGCAGATCAATATAGGTAACGAGCTTAGCCAAAGTTGAAAGACATTCCAGGTTGGGAGATAAGGAACAGGGAAGAACATTTCAAGTTGGAAGGTGAGGAAGTATCCCCTTTGATGTCTAACAGCAGCATGATCAGCACATGGACGATTTATGATTGGCCGGAAATAATGTAACCTCGCATGGCAACCTGTGCCCGGCTTATGATTGGTGTTGACCCTCGTTAAGTATGTTCCAACCCTATTGATTTGTATAAAAATGTGTGGATTTCTGTATGTTTTTGTTCTTGCTCTGCCAGCATAGAGGGACTCTATCAGGAGTCCAAATCAATGCTGCAGACTAAGAACCCTGCTATTAAAGTTGTGTTGAACTTTAAAATGTATTCGACTTCAGATTTTACTGAACCAGACTGAGGGGAAAGAATCCGGATCGTCAGTAGCAGCCCCAAAATGGCATCAGGTAACTTACTGCCCTGTTTATGCTGGTGCTCTGGCCGCTGCCAGCTTGGTTAGGCTCCTGAGATGGGCGACTGGAGTGCCTGCCTTTTTCAGGCGGGAGGCCACATGGAATATGCAAATCAGGGTCCTATGACCCCAGTAGCATGCTAATGAGGCCTGGGCTCCGGCTCTGGCCTCACGTTGGCAAGAATGGACAGACAGCAGGAGGCTCCTGAAGTTAAGATCAGCCCCTAAGTGCTTCCATGGCATAGCAGTTTCTATTTCAGGATATTCATACTTCATTGCCCAGTTTAATATTCAACAAAATCATGATTTAACGTGGTGGACCTTTTAATATTTGGGGCTTTACCAAAGTTCAAATCCCTAACCACTGCAATTGTGAAACAATTTGTATTTTTCATTCTTATTGATAATAATTCCCATTGCTTACCCCTTGAACCTGTGATGCGTCTGTAGCAAGCCTCATTGTTAATGTACCAGGGCTGTGCTTGTGATCATCAAACCAGCTAACTTCTTGTCCTAACATTGCTTGGAAACCTAACTTCCGCAGTTTCCGTGTCAGCAACTCACCAGATTTGGCAAAAAAGTAACTCTAGTAGAAAAGAAGATAAAACTATTTTTAACAACAAGATACAGATTAAAATTATAGTGTAGAATAGACTTAAAAGTAAGTGAAGATTGAATGGGACAGTGGAGGGCTGTCCCTTCATATCTGGGGCCTGGGTTTGAATGAGATGCAAATCACCTGTCCAAAGTGTAAAAGTCCAAACTAATGTTAATTTATAAGGAATCTTACAACAACAGGTTATAGTCCAACAGTTTTATTTGAAAATCACAAGCTTTCGGAATCTTTCTCCTTCGTCAGGTGAAGTGTGGGATTCCATGAAGGTTACCGCATTTATAGTCAGAGAACAATGCCTGGTGATTACAGATAATCTTTCCAACTGCCCGTTGTCAGGGCAATCAAAGTGTTCAGACAGAGAGACATTACATACAGGACTATTGAATATACAAACGGTCAGAACAAAAGACAGAGAGAGAGAGAGAGACAGAGACAGAGAGAGAGAGAGAGAGAGAAACATCCGAAAGGAAGAGAAAGAGAGAGAATGACCCATTGTATTAAAAACAGATAACTCTTTTTTCGCTGGTGGGGTTACGATTAGCATGACATGAACCCAAGATCCCGGTTGAGACCGTTCTCATGGGTGCGGAATTTGGCTATCAATTTCTGCTCGACGATTTTGCATTGTCGTGTGTCTCGAAGGCCGCCTAGGAGAACGCTTACCCGAAGATCGGTGGCTGAATGTCCTTGACTGCTGAAGTCTTCCCCGACTGGGAGGGAACCCTCCTGTCTGGCGATTGTTGCGCGGTGTCCGTTCATCTGTTGTCGCAGTGTCTGCATGGTCTCGCCAATGTACCATGCTCCGGGGCATCCTTTCCTGCAACGTATGAGGTAGACAACGTTGGCCGAGTCACAGGAGTATGAACCATGTACCTGGTGGGTGGTGTCCTCTCGTGTGATGGTGGTATCTGTGTCGATGATCTGGCATGTCTTGCAGAGGTTGCCGTGGCAGGGTTGTGTGGTGTCGTGGACGCTGTTCTCCTGAAAGCTGGGTAATTTGCTGCTAACGATGGTCCGTTTGAGGTTGGGTGGCTGTTTGAAGGCGAGTAGTGGAGGCGTGGGGATGGCCTTAGCGAGGTGTTCGTCGTCATTGATGACATGTTGAAGGCTGCGGAGAACATGGCGTAGTTTCTCCGCTCCGGGGAAGTACTGGACGACGAAGGGTACTCTGTTGGTTGCGTCCTGTGTTTGTCTTCTGAGGAGGTCTATGCGATTTTTCGCTGTGGCCCGTCGGAACTGTCGATCGACGAGTCGAGCATCATTTCCCATTCTTACGAGGGCGTCTTTCAGCGTCTGTAGGTGTCCATCGCGTTCCTCCTCGTCTGAGCAGATCCTGTGTATTTGCAGGGCCAGTCCATAGGGGATGGCCTCTTTGACGTGGTTAGGGTGGAAGCTGGAAAAGTGGAGCATCGTGAGGTTGTCCATGGGCTTGCGGTAGAGTGAGGTGCTGAGGTGCCCGTCTTTGATGGAGATTTGTGTGTCCAAGAAAGAAACCGATTCTGAGGAGTAGTCCATGGTGACTTTGATGGTGGGATGGAACTTGTTGATGTTATCGTGTAGTCTCTTCAGTGGGTCCATAGGAAGAAAATGTCGTCGATGTATCTGGTGTATAGCATTGGTTGGAGGTCCTGTGCAGTGAAGAAGTCCTGCTCAAACTTGTGCATGAAAATGTTGGCGTATTGGGGTGCGAATTTGGTCCCCATGGCTGTTCCGTGTGTTTGGGTAAAGAACTGGTTATCGAAGGTGAAGACATTGTGATCCAGGATGAAGCGGATGAGTTGTAGAATGGCGTCTGGAGATTGACTGTTGTTGGTGTTGAGTACTGAGGCTATCGCAGCGATGCCGACATCGCGGGGGATACTGGTGTAGAGTGCCGAGACGTCCATCGTGGTGAGAAGTGTTCCTGGTTCAACTGGTCCGTGGGTGCTGAGTTTTTGGAGGAAGTCTGTAGTGTCACGATAGAAGCTGGGGGTTCCCTGTACGATGGGTTTCAGGATGCCCTCAACGTATCCAGAGAGGTTCTCACACAGGGTTCCGTTGCCTGATACGATGGGACGTCCGGGTGTGTTGGCTTTGTGTATCTTTGGGAGGCAGTAGAAGTCTCCCACGCGGGGAGTACGTGGGATGAGAGCGCGTAGGATGCTTTGAAGGTCTGGATCGAAGGTCTTGATCAGTTAGTTGAGCTGGTGGTTGTGTTCTTTGGTCGGATCTGCGGGTAACCGTCTGTAGTGTTCCTGGTTGTCCAGTTGTCGGTATGCTTCTTTGCAATAGTCCGTTCTGTTCTGCATGATGATGGCTCCTCCTTTGTCCGCTGGTTTGATGACGATGTTGCAGTTGGTCTTGAGAGCGTCAATGGCGTTGCGTTGTGCTTGGGTGACATTCTGGACTGTCTTGTGAGTGCGGCTGATGAATCTGGCATTGACGCATCTCCTGACAGCTTGAGCATACATGTCAAGCTTAGGGCAGCGACCCTCCGGAGGAGTACAGTTTGACTCTTTCTTCTTCGGTTGCTGTACCGCGGATCCCTCTGTCTGCTGTTCCGGATCCACTACTCGCCTTCAAACAGCCACCCAACCTCAAACAGACCATCGTTCGCAGCAAATTACCCAGCTTTCAGGAGAACAGCGTCCACGACACCACACAACCCTGCCACGGCAACCTCTGCAAGACATGCCAGATCATCGACACAGATACCACCATCACACGAGAGGACACCACCCACCAGGTGCACGGTTCATTCTCCTGTGACTCGGCCAACGTTGTCTACCTCATACGTTGCAGGAATGGATGCCCTGGAGGATGGTACATTGGCGAGACCATGCAGACACTGCGACAACGGATGAACGGACACCGCGCAACAATCGCCAGACAGGAGGGATCCCTCCCAGTCGGGGAACACTTCAGCAGTCAAGGACATTCAGCCACCGCTCTTCGGATAAGCGTTCTCCAAGGCGGCCTTCGAGACACACGACAACGCAAAATCGTCGAGCAGAAATTGATAGCCAAGTTCCGCACCGATGAGGACGGCCTCAACCGGGATCTTGGGTTCATGTCACGCTACACGTAACCCCACCAGCGAAAAAAGAGTTATCTGTTTTTAATACAACGGGTCATTCTCTCCCTTTCTCTTCCTTTTGGATGTTCCTCTCTCTCTCTCTCTCTCTCTGTCTTTTGTTCTGACCGTTTGTATATTCAGTAGTCCTGTATGTAATGTCTCTCTGTCTGAACACTTTGATTGCCCTGACAACGGGCAGTTGGAAAGATTATCTGTAATCACCAGGCATTGTTCTCTGACTATATATGCGGTAACCTTCATGGAATCCCACACTTCACCTGATGAAGGAGAAAGCCTCCGAAAGCTTGTGATTTTCAAATAAAACTGTTGGACTATAACCTGTTGTTGTAAGATTCCTTACATTTGTCCACCCCATCCATCACCGGCATCTCCACATAATGTTAATTTGGACAGATTAGGTCACATTCCTTTGGGAAATAATTGAAAATACAAAATTGCCTAAAATTCTGTAGTAATTAGCTGCTTCGCTCAGAGAGGTCATATGGATAGTCGATGTGGGAAATGGAAATCTCATGCGATAGTGGATGTTCTTTTGAGTTTGGAGTTAAGATATATTGTTGGGGTGGATTAGAAGGAACTTTTCCTCGCACCTAGCCCATGCTAACCCTGACCTGAAAGTGTTGTTGCAGAAAAAGTAAAAAAGGTTAACAAGAACAAAAAAAAATCACCAAGAAGAATCTAGAATCAAAAAGGAAGGCTACGCAATAGTTTGTTGAAAAGAAATATGTTTATACCTGTAGGAACTGTGTCAGAAACGATACAGCTCCAAGAATAACAAAAAATAAGCATACTGAATTGATCTGTTTTCTTTTTTCTTCTTCATTTTGCAAAGAAAATGTCTGAGGAAATGAAGGAAACAATTGTTACCTTAAGTCTGGATTATGTTATCCAAATTCAATTAATATTAAAGTGGGGGAAAAAAGCTTCTTACCCCAAGAATATGACTGAACAACAGTGCATAGATTGGATTGACTCCACCATTAACAGCAGCACCAAGTGAACCTAACAACATATATGGCCATTCTGCCGCATTGTATTTGAGAATTCTAGTCACTGGTGCAGGCTCGATATTGTTGTCCTCCTCCTCCATAACCTTATTGAAAAAGAAATCTCTTTTAGACTATAATTAAATTAGTCCAGATTGAACTTATAGACAATTGATTAGATGGCAGCTATTACAAAAAATACAATCAAATTTTATGATGTGATGGAGTAAAGGGAGCATTGTGCCATCAATAAAAAAGATGCTGAATAAAAAATGCTGAACATGATTGTGAATTCAATCAAACCTCGCCAGAATACTGAGATGTCATTGATTCTTGGGTGCCCTTCAATTTTGAGTGAAGGACAGTTGAAACCAATTGATAAAACTTGATGTCTTTTTATTTTTGACTTAAAGATTCGTGTAACAGTCAAAATAAATGTAAACCATGGAAACCAGAAATAAAAAGAAGAAACTGTGATATATTAAAACAATTTGCAAATGGTGATGGCAGCTGAAATTACAAAACCAGTACCAACTCAAGCTAGGAAATCTAAGCAAAAATGAACAGAATCATTCTGAAACACGCAAAATTTATAAACCGCATTGCATCAAGACTATATGAAGGAAGGAGTACCCAAGGAGGCTGCACTGGGCCAAGATGTAAGTAGCTGTTTCTGGGACCAAAATGCAAAATCTAGCAAAGATCAACCCATCAATTATGAATTGTCATAATTTATTCCAAACTCTAAGGCAAGTCATTTGGTCTGGTCTCCATGCCCTGCATTCAGTGAAGCTCAGAATCTGGAAATACTCCTCTCCTTTCATCACTGAAATGTATTCTTTATAAGGTGCCCAGACCAAGAAGCTGTCAATAGTAGCCTAAAATGGGGGACCAAATTTTGAGAAAATGTCCTGCTGAAGCTTGAAGGTGAAAATGATCTTTTCAGACTGTATCATTTTGCAACTAATCTTGGGATCAGGGAACTTCAGTGGCAGTTCCACAAATTTAGTCATCTGCAAATTTAATATTACTTGAGAAGTCTTCTTCTATCTCATTAATAAATGATGTAAATTACATAACAATATAATAAACACCAAAAGATTTTCACTCATCATTGTTCTCCAGTCAGTGCCTTGCCCATTTCTCATCTTCTGCCAAGCTGCCATTAATTTCCATTAAAAAGTCAAGGCATCAGGGAGGTGAAATTGGACCTCATTGCACCCATTTTCAGAAAATCACTCACCTCTTTCCTGTATTTTGTATTTCCTTCCCTTCTACGTGCCTTGACCCTTCCAAGTATGTCTCTGTCCCCTTTCCATTTTTTTGTGCATGTGTGTCTCTCTCTTTCCCTCCTTTTTTGGTTAATTTTCTATCCTTTATTGGTTCATTCTTTCTCCTCTTTCTGGTTTGTCTCTCTCTACTTTTTATTTCTATCCACTTCTTCATGCTTTCCTCTCTCTCTCTTCTGGTTAGATTAGTGAGGGGAGGAGGGGGGAAGAGACTGCAGGGTGTGGAGAAAATGGCAGCAGAAGCAGCCCAGCGAACTAATGGGAGCAGGAAAGGGACTGCTAGTCCGAAAGCCACTCAAAGTGTGTGTTGAAGAAGACTGGAGGACACAAAGATGGGGTCAAAAACGCTAGAATCGTACGAGCAGTGGAAGGGATCCAGTAGGCGCTGCAAACACCACATTCTCGCAAGCACAGACCAACGTTCCCACAATACAAAGTTGCACACTTTAGAAATAGTGCTTTTTCTGAGCCACTTTGCACTGTGGTCCTTGCTCACCTCTATTGGTGTCCCACTTCCCAGTGTTTAGGAACTGTAACCCAAGTTACTTACACTTCTGGCACTACAGCTATTTTATTTCAACATTGCAAGTTCACATTTTAAATTTGCAAATTGATGATAAAATACCCACCTCTGATTTATGGAGATCTTGAAGATATTAGTTAGAGCCTTGCCTATGTTTTTAGTAATTTCTTTGAGGATTTAGGATGTATCCTACTTAGTCGAGTAACATAATAATGCTTCATTGGATTTTACATTTGTTACTGATTCGCAAACCAATTTCGCTTGATCTGAAATTTTTCAGATATATCCATATGATGTGAAGAATAAATTTACCTGCCATTCCCTGATTCCCATGGCATTTCCACCCAAAGTAAGATATCAGTTAAATTCCCAACTTTAGTGAGAAAGCAGGCTTCCTAAACAAAATAAGAGTTCAATGATAAATGTAATCGCTCCAAGGGGACTGCAGAGTTTATTTTGCAGTCAAAGCCAGAGCCTGCTTTGAGTTGTTTATTAATGCACCACAGGGTTCCTGTTCTACTCAGTCTGTTATGAAACCCAGTACACCAGAAGTGAAAGGAATTAAGTTAACAATTGTTTTGTATTTTAGTTGTGAAATTTTGAGGATAATAATAATGTATAATACCTTTCCTTTTCATAAAAGATTATACTGGACAATAAAGAATGTATTTTTTTTGAGAATAAGGTATTACAGAAAGGAATGGATCAACTTGCTGGATTCTGAGGAAGTCACTGTGAACACTGCTCATTACCAGCACAATTCTACCCCTGTAGACTGTTACTATTTTATTTCTATTCTTGTCAACTTAATTTCACAAATGATTTTTTTGCCCACACACAATAATAAATCCAAAATCAGGTATTCAATAATGGATTTTAGATTAAATCAACAGCATTTCCAACCTTCTCTTCATCATCAAGATATCCAGAGGGATGATGGACAACTGAAGCAACGTCTCCAGTTATAGACAGATCGGAAATTATGTTTGATACCTGAGACGTGGAACGTTGGCGAATTGAGGATCTGCAAATATGAAGTGGTTTCTAATATAGTTACATTTTTCAATATGCATCCTAAAATAACATTGTTTATTTGTTCATTTGGAAAGTATTAAGGAATGAAAAGATTGGTTCATTTGTGCTTATTCTTGTTGCCCTTTAGCATTATTAAAATTTAGAATGATTTGACGAATTTAATCAATTAAGCTGCCTATCATGAAAAGCTACACAAAGTTAAAGACCAATTAGGGAAAAATGCACTCGAGTTAAACCAAAATATACATCAGGGTGAAATTATTCTTGATGATCAGGCAGACATTAAATGGGAGTTATAGGTTCACACAACCGTATGTGCTTTTGTGAAGCTTGGATGCATTATAATGCTGAAAGTAACACACAACTGAGAGGCCATCCCCAAGAATGCTGCTTTGCTAGTTAAACAGCCACTTGATTGATATAAACAATAAACTATGGCCCAACGTGGCTGTAGCAGTGCACAATTTCTATGAGAAGTGGACGTAGAGCACTGAAGGCTTAAAACAAGATTTACTGGCCAAGATCTACATGTCATAGTAAATGCTACATGTCATAGTGAAGGCATTTGGAAATATCTACTTAACTGAGGGGCAAGCCACTAATGCCCAGAGGGTGAGCAGGCTTGGGAGACCATTATTCAGAAGGTCACTGTGGGGTTGTGTACCAGAAAACACTGGAAGGTTATCTAATAGCAAGCGCCAGACAAAATGCTAAGGTGAGAAATGAGAACAAGTGTGAATAACGTAGTTTGCCATACACGGAGGCTGCTATATATGTAGAGAGCCACTGATGCCAATCAAAGTATACTTCTGGACCTTAGCATACTTAACCTGAATTGATCCAGTAATCTGCTGCAAATGTAAAACAAATAAAAGTAACAAATATTGCTAAAAAGTAGAACAGGAGTATCAAAAAAGGAGAACCTTGAATGAGGCATCTGAGAAACATTGAAGAGTGATTAGAACTATTTACATATACAGCTGACAATTACAATGCATGCAGCTAGCTCTTAAACACTCTCATAAACTTTCTGTTGAGAAGGTAATGTACATTCAGGTAAGCTATCCAAAATGCCATAAACATGTGCTGCTGCATAAACTAAACATGATTAAATATTTGCTGAGTTATTTACATTCTTTTCCTTACAGAAAAAGGCGACTGCCTTAAACAAAATGCGCAAGGTCCTACCCCCGTCAGTCATTTATGTGCGGCAGGCAGGGAAGGATCAGGCAGCGGTGGGGGTGGGGGATGAAAATCTTTGTTGGACAGTGAAATGACGGTAGGCCTCATCGCCCCATTTTCCCGCCATTTCCACTGCAATGCTGGCCGATTTTATGTGGGATTTTCCCAATAATTGTTATTATGAGGTTTCAATAGAGTCACCTGAGACAAAAACCTTAAAGCAATTACCAAACAGGGCTTGGTGTCCATTTACCGGCGTACATTACGAAAGCTAACCTAGATCTCAAGGCAAGGATAGATGTTCTCGAAGGTATGAGGAATTGGGACTTACTCAAGAGAGTGAGCTACAAATGTACACTTTTAAATTGTCTTAGTGGATAGCAGTAGCCTTGCCACAATGTGGATTTCTTTGATAACAAGGATAAATCTTGAACCAAGTTCTCCATTGTGCAATGTTTGCTTCCTACCGTAAACTTGCACGATAGCTCCCCCTCCTGAAAGACTGTTGCATTTCGATAGTCGGTTCTTCGATTGCTGCCACTAAGAAATGAGTGATGGAAAGTAAACAAAAACATTTCAGCCACTCAATATAAAATCAATCAAAAGTTTGAATGAAACGATTGCTTCACAAAAAATATTAACATTGCTTACTTTGTCTTGCCTTTTCATTGAGAGCGCTATCTCCCTGGCTTTGTAGGGTTACCAAAGTGAAATAAATCCCTTTTCTTTTAAGTAGTTCTGCATGATTTCCCTGTTCTACAGCTCTTCCATGTTCAAAGCCAATGATTACATCAGCATCTCTTACTGTGGATAGACGATGAGCAATGGAGATTGTTGTTCGACCCAGCCGAACCTTCAAACAAAAATAATCGCAACACGTTTTCACCATACTCTGTATTTGGCTTCTTTCAAAATGACAATTAAATATAATTACTTACTTTATTAACTAAATTATATAGGACTACAGATAGCTGGTAATGAGTTGCAAGGCAATAATTCAATACAATAACAACAATAATCCTTTATAAAGTGCCTTTAAAGTAGAAAAATGTCTGAAGATGCTTCTCAAAGGTGTAAAGATAAAAGGCCATCAAGCCAAGGAACGGATGATTAAGAGGGGTGACCAAAAGCTTGGTCGAAGAGATAGGTTTTTAGGAGGAGCAGGGGGTAGACAGACAGACGGGTTTAGAGAACGAAATCATGGGAGTGGGGCCTAGGCAGCTGAAGGCACAGTCGCCAATGGTAGGACGAGGGAAGCACAAAAGGCCAAAATCACAGGAATGGAGAGTCCGGGGGGAGGTGGGTGGTAAAACTGAAGGAGCTTTCAGAGATAGCCCTGTCACTGAGATTTCTGATACCTGATTTGTATATCTTTCTAATGAAAACACACCTTGTCCAGTGCTTTTTGAACAACCACCTCACTCTCGTTGTCTAGGGCTGAGGTTGCCATGTCCAGCAGTAGAATTTTGGGATTTCTCACAAGAGCCCGAGCAATGGCAATGCGCTGCTTTTGTCCTCCACTCATTTGACCTCCACCTTCTCCTACAAGGGTGTTAAATTTCTGAAAAAATTGAATATGAATGAGCAAGTAAAGATAGAAAGATTTAAACAGGATATTTATGGGACTGGTAGGTGCAGTGAGTAAGCACACTATCAATTCTACCTCTGTGACCTAGGCTCCAAGTCTATGTCGACTGATGAAATAAAAATCTCCTCTATCTGATAACAGTAAGAGTCTTTTGTGAAGTGAGTTATTTACGTTAACTCAGTTCTGTGTAGGTATGGGTGCACAGCACAAAACTACTAATTAACTGTAATTTCTCTCTCAGATAGGCCATAAGTGTGGGAAATGGGAAAAATGATACAATAGTGCAGTGGGCTTGCTTTTTTTGGGTTGAGTCAGTCACATTGTTGGGGCAGAGCTTTGCCCCTAGGCTGTATTATATCTGAAGTGGAGTGCTTAACGCCAAGACTGTGTGCCAAAAAGTGGAAAATTGTTCCATTGCCCGTTACTGACATCCTCCAATTTGAAGAACACAAAAAATTCACCAAAAACATAAATTTAAATAAAACAGTTATTTGGTTTCAGAACCTGGCACATCATTCAAATAATCTGTGGCTGCAAAGATATCTTGGCAAAAATATATAAACAAGCTAATACATGGAATAGTGTACTATTCTTAACAAAATATTTTGAGGCATTTACTAAAAATAGTCGTTCACAGTTTTAAATCATTAGAAGTATATATTTTCTTCACTTTCTATATTACAGAACACATACTACAATAATAGCACTGACTTACAAGATATTTGCAAAAATAATCTAATGTGTCCCTCTAATGGAGGAGATTAGTATAACAGTCTTCTGACTGCATCGGCAGAAAATGCTGGAAATACTCCGTAAGCATCTGTGGGGAAAGAAACAGTTAACGTTTCAGGTCGAAGACCTTTCTTCAGACCTGGAAGAAGTTAAAGAGTTAACAGTTTTTAAGCAAGTACAGAGCCAGGGAAAGGAAGGGAGGGGTGGGGAGGAAAGAACAAAAGGGACGGTCTCTGATAGGGTGGAGGGCAGGAGCGATTAAATGACAAAAGGGATGATGGTGTAAGGCAAGGAGGGTGGTAATGGGACAAGTTAAGAAACAAAAGATGGGTCTAGAGGAGCTGTAAATGGCAACAGTAGAACCACTGCCAGCACCTGTTTCTTAACTTGTTTCTTAACTTGTCCCATTACCACCCTTCTTGCCTTGCACCATCATCCCTTTTATCATTTAATCACTCCTGCCCTCCACCCTATCGCAGACCTTCCCTTTTGTTCTTTCCTCCCCACCTCTCCCCTCCCCCCTTTCCCTAGCTCTGTACTTGCTTAAAAACTGTTAATTCTTTAACTTCTTCCACTTCTGCGAAAGGTCTTCAGCCTGAAACGTTAACTCTGTTTCTTTCCCCACGGATGCTGCCTGACATGCTGAGTATTTCCAGCATTTTCTGTTCGTATTTCAGATTTCCAGCATCCGCAGTATTTTGCTTCTGATTCTGACTGCATCATGTAAGCACAGTGATAATATTCTGCAAATCTGTTTTATGAAAGAATAACCCTGAAATAGTCTTTCAATACAAGAAGTAAAACTGAATTGTGATTCTATTAAATGAGGATTTTGTTTCCTTGCGCCATTTTTATTTTGGATTATTATGCCTGTTAGAGTATTTGATTATTTGTATCTATACTTGTTCCTCTAACATTCTGAACTAAATAAGTTAATTGATGCAGCATTAATTATTTTGTCTGGGAGCCTGTTCCACAGAGCTACTACACTGTGTGGATAATACTTACTCTTGTCACATGGGAATAGTGATAGTTAGATGGTACCTCTGGCAGGTCCATGATGAAGTTATATGCATTGGCTTCCTTGGCTGCTTTGATAATTTGTTCCTTTGTCAAACCGTCATGACCGTATCGAATATTCTCTTCGATGGTGGTGGCAAACAAGACTGGCTCCTGTTCAACGATCCCAATCAAAGAACGCAGCCATTGAATATTCAGAGAGCGGATATCATGGCCATCCAGAGTGACCTGCAAGAACAAGTCAAATTTATAACAATACAATAAATCTGAAACATACTGTATTAAAAAAAGTTAATTTAATATAATATATACAATATTTCAAATGTGATCTACAAAATATTAAAATTATTTTAATAAATAGGAATGTCTATTATATGGAATATGAAATTGAATCAGAAACATGCATACAGTTTTAAATTTTGGTTCTGCCCAGTAGGTGCACAATGGAATTTGTCAAGTACAAACCCAAACCCCCCATCCCATCCCTGCATTTGGTAATTTATTAACTGTCTATTGCTTTGTACAAAGAAAGAACTTGTATTTAATACAGCACCTTTCCCACCTTCAGGATTTCTCAAAGGACTTCATAACCAATGAATTATTTTTGAAGTGTAGTCACTGTTGTTAATAAGACAAATGGTTTATTGTTTCACCTGAGACAATGCAGCGCTCCCTAAGTACTGCACTCAACTGTCAACTTAGATTATGTACTCAAGTTCTATGCAGGAAAGGAGCAACTCTATATCTTCCCGAGACTTATACTGCTTGATTTCAGATCAGGCTATGAGTGAAGGCATACCTCTTTGGTAAGGAAAGAGGTCTCTTGTAGACATTTCTGGTCATTTGTAGTTGGTGTTCATCACAGTAAAGGTAAGGCAACTGCAAATGTGAAACATGCTGCTTGCATTGCACTGTTTCAAGGCCTGACTGCCTTTTCTTATGTTGGCTAGCCTGGTGAGATCATTCAACTTTTTCCAGCATTGTAGTTGCTAAGCACGATTCATGGGATGGCACTGGTTGCTAAGCTACCTCTTTCCACTGTGTTAAAGCTATTCCTTTGGTTGGCTTTGAGAATCCCTACGTGGTCAGTTTTTAGTAAAATATTAAAATACCTACGTGGCAAAGAAGCAGAATGCAAAATGGTTAGAAAGGGTTAATTAGTTAGTAACTGAGATTGATACAGGTGGCCTGGCCCTCCTGCTGGGCCATATGTTTGCTTAGTCAGCAGGCCTGCATTGTCTTATCAATGATAGGTCTTTGATGTGAGTCAAGGACTGGTCTGAATGTCTCCATGTTTATGGCAGATCAATATAGGTAACGAGCTTAGCCAAAGTTGAAAGACATTCCAGGTTGGGAGATAAGGAACAGAAGGAACAGGGAAGAACATTCCAAGTTGGAAGGTGAGGAAGTATCCCCTTTGATGTCTAATAGCAACATGGTCAGCACATGGATTGTCTATGATTGGCCGGAAATAATGTAACCCTGCATGGCAACCTGTGCCCGGCTTATGATTGGTGTTGACTCTTGTGTTAATGATGTTCCAACCTCTATGGATTTGTATAAAGGTATGAGTCTTTGTCTTTGTCTTTGTCTCCTTATTCTGTTAGAATCGTTCGGATTCTCTCAGGAATCTGAATTGAAGCTACAGACTAAGATCTGCTATTAAAGTTGTTTGAACTTTACAGTGTACTCGAATCAGTTCTTGCTGAACCAGACTGAGGGGAAAGAATCCGGTTCGTCAGCCTCCTTCCCTCTGTGCCAAATAATGGCTCCCTCTTTTTCCCTTATGTGGGCCAATAATACCTCTACGGAGGAGTCTGAAAACTCAGGGGCTCTGGGCTCTGCTGCATACCCTCAGACAAGCTTCTTTTGTTCTCAGTTAGTTATATTGCTCTCAGTCTTTATGACAACAACAACAACTACTACTACTACTTGTATTTATATAGTGCATTAGTGTAGTAAAACATTCCAAGGTGCTTCACAGGAGCGATTTTCAATCAAAATTTGACACTGAGCCACATAAGGAGAAATTGGAACAGCAGTAGATGGGTTTTAAGGAACATCTTAAAGGAGGAGAGAGAGGTGGAGAGGTTTAGGGAGGGAATTCCAGAGCTTAAGGCCTAGGCAGCTGAAGGCATGACTGCCAATGGTGAAGCGATTAAAATCGGGGATGCACAAGAGGCAAGAGCGCAGAGATCTCAGAGGGTTGTAGGGCTGGAGGAGGTTACAGAGATAGGGAGGGGCGAGGCCATGGAGGGATTTGAAAACAAGGATGAGAATTTTAAAATCAAGGCGTTCCTGGACCGGGAGCCAATGTAGGTCAGTGACAGGGGCGATGGTTGAACGGGACTTGGTGCGAGTTAGCATACAGGCAGCAGAGTTTGGGATGAGCTAAAATTTATGGAGGGTGGAAGCTGGGAGGCCGGCCAGGAGAGCATTGGAATAGCCAGGTCTAGAGGTAAAAAGGCATGGATGAGGGTTTCAGCAGCAGATGAGCTGAGGCGGGGCAGAGATGGCCGATGTTGCAGAGGTGGAAGTAGGCAGTTTTGGTGAAGGAGCGGATATGTAGTTAGAAGCTCATCCCGGGTCAAATAGGACACCAAAGTTGCGAACGGTCTGGTTCAGCCTCAGGCAGGCCTTGGCAGTTCAACCTACATATGATAATGACCCCAACCTAGGAAAATACGATAGGGTCAGAGCGGGGTTACACCCGGGGCTGGAAGTGGGAAATCAACCACGGGGTAAAATCCAGACCAGGGACCTTAATAATATATTAGTAACCTGGAGTAAGGAAATTGTTTTTAAATGCACACTGAATTTTGCAAGCATGAATAAGAAGTGACCATCTATGGCCAAGAAAGTAATGGTGACTGCTGCTGCTTCTGGTATTCTGAGTGACTTTGACTATAAGCAAAATTAAAAGTTTATCTATATAATTAAAGCCAGGCAATCATACAAATGCTTTAGTATTTATTTATCATTTGGATAGCAACTTGAAATCATACCATTCCTTGTTTAGGATCATAGAATCTCTGAATGAGCTGTGTTGCTGTACTTTTACCAGACCCACTTGGTCCAACAAACGCTGTTGTTTCACCTGCTTTAACCACCATACTGAGTCGATCAAGAATCTGGGAAACATATACACAAGACAACTGCATAAAGCCAAGTTAAAAACCACAATAAGTAATGTAAGTTAATAATTTATGTATATTCCAACGAATAGTATTATTCAGATCTGTAGCGATGGTTTCGTTAAATATATAATTTATAATTGAATTAATGTGCAGCATGATGGTAAACACAGCCACACTGCTGTGGGAAGATGCTGAGTGAAAACCAATGCCTGCCTATATAGGTGGAAGAAAAATCAGAGGTGCTCTTATATACCTCCTACTGGCTGGTTTGAAAATTGTATTGGTGGCTGTGAGTAGATCACTTGTCCACACAAGCCACAGCAGATACATGGCTTGTGAAGAACTTCAAAGGGAGAAAAAAAGTAGAGGGACTATTGGAGGTAATGGCACTGAATTTCCTCAATGTCCATTGTGCTGTTTCCATGCTGTTGTTGTGCTGGAAAGTTATGCCGTTTACCAGCAGAGGAAGTTGCACGCAAGTTATCTGGGTGAGCTAATTTGCAAATGAATTGCTGTAAGATCTGGCGAATTGCATTTTTGATAGGTAAGGGTATTAAGGGATATGGAACCAAGGCGGGTAAATGAAGTTGAGATACAGATCAGCCATGATCTAATTGAATGGCAGAACCTTGAAAGGATCCAGTGCCAAAACAATTCAGGGCAGAAGAATGTTGCAGAGATGTGCAATGGCAGCCTTGGATAGTCACACCCTTTGAACACAGAGGTCCTCGAAGGACTTGTACTGCCTATAGACACACTTTGGAGGATAGTATCTGGTAGGCTGCTGTCTTCTGCCATGCTGCCTTATTCTCCTTGGCCTTCATGGCTGCTCCTCCATTAGCATGACATAGGGAGGTATGCTCATGCAGAATGTCATACATTCTTCAGGGGGTTGGGAAGGGCGGGGGTTTGAAAAGTGTAGGGATGGGTGAGACTGTAGCACTGTGAGGGGAGGAAAAGTGCAAGTCTCAGTGAGCACAACCCACAAAAAATGAGTTGGAAAATAAGTTGCATGAAGTGAGAAATCCACGAAGTCCGGGGACTTTTCAAATCTCTCAAACTCCTCACTTCCGCCTGAATCAGGTGACTGGGGGAACAGCTGCACCTGTTTAATATGGATCTAACTCTCCCAGAGTGCAGAAGTGGCATAAAAGCAGTAGATTCACGGGCACAATGCCACCAGGTGAGTGATACTCCTATGCAAAGGAACACAGCAGGGCTTTGGCAAAGCTGCCAAAAAGATCGAGGAAAGGATGCTAACGTAGTTCCAAATTTAAAAAGGGTAATAAGACAGAACCAGGCATCCATAGGCCTGTTAGCTTGACTTCAATAATTGATAAGATGCTCAAAGGAATCATTAGGGATGATTATTATTATTTTAACTGAATAAGTTAGGGATGACTAGGGGCCACGTTTACAAGTTATATAAGGGCACAGCTAGGTTGGATGTTAGGCAGTTCCTCTTTTCCCAGAGAATAATTGGCCTGTGGAACAGTTTGCCGGCTCATGCAGTGAATGCCGATTCACTGTATTCCTTTAAGAAAGAGCTGGACCTGTTTCTGGCTAGGGCAGAGATCACCTTGTACAAGAGGTAGATATCCTATGATATGTTATCCTGGACTAGTTTTGATTGCCTAAAGGGTCCAGAGAGGAAATGTCCCAGATTTTCTTCTCTAATTGTCCTGGGATTTTATCTGTTTTTTCGCCTCTCCCAGGAGATTACATGGCT
Organism: Heptranchias perlo; assembly: GCF_035084215.1. Taxonomy (NCBI): domain Eukaryota; kingdom Metazoa; phylum Chordata; class Chondrichthyes; order Hexanchiformes; family Hexanchidae; genus Heptranchias; species Heptranchias perlo. Next base: position 37,838,648 of record NC_090331.1, on the reverse strand, counting down.
CCAGACGGGTGGGTAGTTTTGCATTGTGATGCACTGGGGATCACAACTATATGGGACAACCTAGATGGACCAGTGGGACATTTCCTGTCCGTCATTTTCATATGTTCATATGAAACTCTTGTTTAGTGCATTAACGGCGCATAAGTGACGTAATGTGCTAAATGCGAGTTTGCTCGATCTTTTTTAGTGCAATAATGGTGTAATAATGGCATAAATGCTGGAAGATAGCAAGAAAATTTGGGGCTATTGTGCTATAAGAATGTTTATAGTTTCACTTAAATCACATTAGTTAAATACTTTGATCCTTTACATTTGGCAAATATTTCATTATGTAGTGCATCTGTCACCTTTAAAAGTATTTTTTTAATTCTTTTTTTTAATAAATAAAAGTACATTTCAGTGAACGTTTAAATACCTTGACATCTGGCCTGGAGGGATAATTGAAGGTCACACTGTGGAATTCAATATCACCTTTTACTTTATTCAGCTTGTATCCTTCCTCTGACATGCAGTCAATCTCAGGTTCCTAAGGTGAGTAAGAAGGGGACAATTTATTACACTAGTTTGCTGAATTCACACCGTTTTATTCTGAATTAAGTAGTGTGACTTGAATAATAATATTTCAACTCACTCGGTCTATAGTTTCAAATATTTTTGTGGCAGCACCACGGCCAGAAGCAAAGGCTTCCAAACAAGGTGAAGCCTGCCCAAAATTCAGAGCAGCAATTAGTACCCCCAGGAACACCTAGAATAAAATAAAACATTTAAATAATTTAAATAAAACATTTAAACACTCTAAATCTAATCTTGACATATGAACATTTAAGAAACAGGGAAATAAATCACTATAATTAACTGATGCTGACATCAGAATTCTTTCTCCAAAAATCTTTCAAAACCTGAACACTGCACTAACCCAAATTCTCAGGAGGATAAATTTGTGTAGAGCCAGAATCCGGCACGAAATGAGCATTGCGGCTGCAACTCAGACCAGAACACAGCGGACTGAGGCTCACTGCAAATTGGGCCTCTGACCTCTTCTCCCTGAAGCCGGTGAGCTGCAGACACCAATCGGGCATCTCGATGCTGCTCAGTGGTCGGGACCTTAGGAAATTCAGCCGGCCCGCAGATAAGTCTTGGGAGGGGGTGAGGAGGCTACTGTCGACCGGAAAAATTGAGCAGAGCAGGTGCAATGCATGCTCCGCCCAGTTGATGTCGAGTTTGGAGCGGTGTCCTATAACAGGTGTTTGAACCCAGATTTGCATACTCATAGCGCCTAACACCTGTTTCAGGCAGGCACCCTAGACACGTGGGAGTTGCCAGCACACTTCCGGGGAGATTGAGTGCGAGAGATCGCAACTCAAATTTGGAGTAACTCACTTAGGATTTCATGATTTTTGAGTCAGAAACATTTGTGGGGTCAATTATATTATCACAGTAATGGTATATATCCTGTATTTATCTAAGTAAATATGAAACAAGGCTTGTTCTAAACTAAGTATTAAAAGTTATAGTGAATAGATATGAAAATCAGTTATTTTTTATAATGGGCGGTCGATCTGCAATGCCAGTTTTATGCTCGGATGGCAAGGTGAAAATCTACCCTATTTGTCTTTTACTCTGGTCTAAAATTTTCTTTTGCATTCATTGACTTTATTAAATGCCAGTTAATAATTGGAAATGTTGCTATAAACATACCTGTAAAAGACCTCCAGGTGTATATTCATTTTGCTCTATAATCAGATGAGACCCATACCAGAATGCTAGAGCATAGCAGAGGAAGATTATCATCCACATGTAGCCTGTGAAAACTCCCATTATCATGCCTTTCCTAACACCCCAGCGTTGAGCAAATACCAAGTTTCTGTCATATCTGTGTAATAATTTAGAAACAATAAATATTCTGCAGAGTACATACAAACAATAGGTTACTCTATCAGTGTTTTGAATCATTCCATTGTTAAATATATAAAAAGTACTATGAGGTACAGTTGAAGTAGGAGACTGGTGATTATTTTTAAATGACAAAATTTTGGATGCACCCAGAAAATGAATGAATAATTCTTTCACTGGCAAATTATTTTATTTTACAGAAAATTGTTAATTTTTATTTCCTAACATCCACAACAGCAATGTTGAAAGAAACTGTGGGTCATGGGGTCTTTCCTCATCCCTGACCCTTTCTTATGTGTGTAAGTCTAAATCCTTATCTATTATTTGGACTATCAGTGATCACTGTGGACTTACAATCTTTAATAGAGATTTCACTGTGTGTATCTTACCACTTTTTTCTTGTTTATTAATAACTGAAACAATAATTAAAAGGGCAACCCTCTCGTGGTAACTAACCTCTCCGCCTCTTTTTTCTCACCACTAAATGCAGCCACTGTTCTTATGGACGAAAGCACTTCTTCTGCTACAGCACCAGCTTTAGCATAAGCCTTTAGTCCAAGACTAGTCAGTTTTGAGACAAACTGTAACACAATTATAGTGATTATTATTCCAGTATACAATTATTTTCTCTATTAAGACATTTGAATAGATCTTGTAACTGTATACAGTTTAATTTCAATCTTCAATATTTATGCATTATAAATGGACACTGTACTTAAATAATATCAAAATGGGCTATAGTGCTGTATCAATTTGATATGAAATAGACCCAAATTCCTAGTCCCTGTTGAAGCCTTATTTAAATATATTTGCGTATTATTTTCATTCTTTTTATTATTTCTTATTGGCATTATTACAAAATTTCAGCTACGGCTTCAGCAAAAGGGATTTTGCAAATTTGGTATTTTTTTAGCAGCTGCATAAAATGTCCTGAGAACTAAAAATGTTTGGGCCCTACGTAGAACCCTTTAGCAGATCTATTAACATTTTCAGTGATTTTCAACAAATTCTGACTAAAAATGCAATTCTTTAAGACAGGAAGGAGGGAGAAATCAGGAAACTGCAGACCTGTCAGTTTAAAGTCAGTTGCAGGGTAGTTACTGAAATCTATCATCAGAGATAGAGTGACTGAACATTTGAACAAGTATGAGCTGATCATGGATTTGTGATGGATAGGTCATATCTGACTAATCTAGTTGAATTTTTTGAGGAGGTCACTAACAAGGTGGACAGGGAGTGTCTATGGATGTTGTCTATATGGACTTCCAGAAGACATCTGATAAGGTTCCGTACAAGACATTATTAGCACAATTAGAACACATGAGATTAGAGGTAACTTTAGGACATGGGTTGAAAATTGATTGGTGGGTATGAGACAGAAAGTAGTGATAAAGGGAATGTGCACTGATTGGTGGAATGTGTTTCACAGGAATCTATACTGGGGCCTCAGCTTTTCACCATATATATCAATGACTTGGATGAAGGATTAAAAAGTTGTATTTTCAAGTTTGTAGAAGACACTCAGTTAAGAGGAACAGTAAGTTCTGTAGCTGGGAGCAGGATGTTACAAAGGGGCATAGACAGATTAAGTGAGTCAGCAAAACTGTGGCACATAGAATTCTGAGTATCTTTAATTCAACATGTGTGTCCTGATCCGAAGGTTGGCTAGTTACCATTGTACCAACATTGATCTTTCAGTTGTAGCTGCCAGTGATATCTGATCACTGGAAAGGGTCTTACATTGCTGACACTTGAAAATTGCCACTCTTCTCAATACTCATACACCCCCAATTAACATTCAGCAGAAATAGCCTAGAAATAATTAGCACACATGCACTTTCTACTTCTGGGACAGGAATTAGTTTCTAGTGGAAGCATCTAGTAGAAATGAGAGGGTGATGTATTAAGAGTGGAATGTATCGATTTCAACCTGAAAAGGATACCATATTATTTAGCTGATGGATCAGTGTCACGACGAGGCCTGTCCATTCAGTTTACAAATTGGCTAGCTGAGTACTGACAAGTAGTTCAGATCTGAAGCCTTGAGTATGTGGTGAATGCACAGCTATGGCATCAATCATGTCTTACATTACATATGTAATTGTTTCCTCACCAATGCCATGAGAGCAGCTCCAAGACCAATCAGAGGACTGACAGCAATAATAACCAGTGTAAGCTTCCAACCACTGACAAATCCTAGGAGGAATCCAGTAACAAAAGTAGTGAACCGCTGAATAAAAATCCCAACTTGATCAGCGATGGCATCATTAATTTTATTAATATTGCTGTAAAAAGATGAAGAACATTGAAGGCACTTGTGTCACTACAATGACTTGACAGAGTTGCAATGTTAAAGAATTGTCAGATTATTGCTATAATTAAAGAATACTGACTATTAACTACTGCCACCCTCTTCCCGCACCTACACATACACAATAAACTTACCTAAAATATGCAAATTGGGGTCCTAGCAGTCTGAAGGACTCCAATACAATTTTGAGGTACCAAAGGGCAGAGTGTGCCCATTGGTATTAAGCATTGAGCAGCCTAACCAAGTTCTTAAAGCATGAATGCTCTTTCAGGTCCCACAAAAATATTCCAGACCGCTGCCAGCCTCTCCATGCCACCCCCTTCCCTGCTCACCTTTTAATGTTGAACTTCTGACTTAGCTCCTCAAAGGAGCTGCTGAATTTCCTACTCCCCCTTGTTTGATGAAGCTGAATCACATACTTACTCTGTAGGCATTGATTCAGCGCCCGCAGCTCGCCAGTGTTCTGCAAATAAGGTCCAGCTATCAAAATGGCTCGGGCTTTTTGCAAAAGGCATTAGGTGGTTGGAGAGGTGCAAATGGACTGCCTATTGCCCGCCTGATATCTGCCCAAGGTGAAAATCTTTTGAATTGTAATTGGAATGTCACTGCACAAAGGAACCAGAGAAATTGTTCCCTCCTGCAGGCCTCATTGTTCTTTGGATACCATTTAATGATGACAGACATCTCTCCTGAATGGTCAGGAGTAATGTCATGCTTTATTAATATCCTCAGATATGATTGTTTATAACAGTTCAAACATAATTCATTAACTGTAATTATATATTGCACTGTTGTACTTTATACATATAATGTAAAACGAGTAAATTATTTAAAGTCTATCTTCATTACTTCTGTTTTAATTAAGTTGTAATTATTATTGGTGTAATTATTTGTGTACCTAATATTAATCTTTATTGGGACATTGCTTTTAAAGCCAGGATAAAGTTGTTTGATGAAGCTGAATCACATACTTACTCTGACATCCTTGTGTTCAATTCTCCAGCAGAATTACAGTCAAACCAACCAATCTCCATTCTCATAATTTGTTTGAAGTAGGCTTTTCTTATTTTTTGAACCTGTCGAGCAGCTGAGGTGACCCAGAAGCATATCTAGCAAAGGTAGATGTAACGAAATTATGCAAGCAGATTCATATTCCCGCAGATTTTCAAATATGATGGGGAAGTGAGTTTATAGGTTTGGGGACCAGGTGGTACACTTCTAGATCCGAATTTCAATCCATGCCAAACTGATAGTAAGAAAGTCTCCTCTTTCTCTGACTGGTGTAAGTTTTCTAAATGAAATTAAATTAGGAAGCCTAAACCTAGTCCCTAGAGGTGCATTTGTGAAGTTAATTTAAGGCTAAGGCTATGGCACATTATCGCAGTAGAATAGATGGAGCTCTGCTGTATAAGCAGTCAAACTATACTTGACTTGGGAGTGCGGGATGCAGACATTGGGTATCAAAAACAAACATTGATAAGTAAAATAATGGGCCTGAAATTCCTGGGCCTTTAAGAACTTTTATAGTTGGGTGGGGCAGAGAGACAGAATTTGGGCAGGACCAGGTTCTTTGTCCCTTTTTTCAAAATGAGAAATTCCGACTGGGGAGGTGGATGGGAGCATCTTGCATTCGTGCTCCCATGCTGATCTCAAAGGAGCAGGCGGGACTAAAGTCACCTCTAGAAATCCTTTGCCCTGAATGCATGTTGCATATTGAGTGTCAGGATAACAGCTTGACGGAAGTGGGGCCAAAATGACAGTTTCTTAATGGCACCACTAGGAAAGCAGCTGTTGCAAAATTGATCATTTATGTTGAAAACTCAGATCCTCAGCCAGAACTTGCCTACTGCCTCAACAGAGTGGTAAGTTGCTGCTCTGAAATTCCTGGCTCTGCTGTGGGGCAAATGTTCAGTGGGTGCCGTTATTGTTGCAGCTGCCCATCATACCATCCCAGGAATTTCAGGCCCATGAAGTTTTAGTGGACTTGTAGGAATTGAGCAGGATGTCAGTTTTTTTCTTGAAATGGATTGTATCTTCTAGTGACCCAGATCAGAAGTGAAGAGCAGTGACTGCAGATTTGAAATATAATTCTACAAAACTGAAAATACAAAAATTGTCATCACACACAATTTCCTCTCCCTATTGGTAAAATAGTAAATTAAAAAAGGATGTTTACCATCACTGAAAAAGTATAATTTGCTCATTTTAATATTATACTTCGTCAGAGATGGTAAATTTCCTGAAATTATTTCTTACCAATCAGTAGATTTAGTAAGTAACAGAAAGAAAACTGATTAGTGTTCATGTCACAGAACCATCTAGAGTTTCTATCCGCATGACAGCCATTCCCCCACACTTGAGATAATTATTAGTTCCACTCTGAATCACTATTCATTTCAAAGTTCATACAATAAGCAGAACAGATATTTCCAAAAATGATTACCATAAAAATCTGCTGTGTGGTGCCACAAAGAACCACCTCTTAAAATTAGCTAACAAGTTATTCACTTTACCAAAGATTTAAAACTCCACAAGTAAGTACTCGTTTATATTTGGATATCATCAATGAAGACAACGTTGGTTATTTTGAGCAGCATTAAACTGAATGTGACCCCTATCCCATCACTGTCTTGTTTAATGATAGGAAGTTTAAGGCATTTTAACATTGCTGATAGTTTCCTATCATTGCACAACAGGAAACATTTTCAGTTTAACTGCAGGATGAAAACATTTCTCAATGTAGAAATCATGTCATAATTGATGATCAATTATTGAAAATTATTAGTTGAAAATGAAATTCAGCATTAAAACTTACTTGACAGTAGCCCAGTAATAACACAGCTATTCCTATTCCAATGTAATAATAAGCAAACATGGTCATTTCTTTCTCAATGTCTAAGACCCTGAAAAGACAACAACAAAAATTATGGATTTCATATTTCATTTATCACTGTGACATGCTTTGTATTGTTGGCAATCTTATTCATATAATTTGGGCAATATTCAGCACCATTGAGTTCTGTGAAATAAAGATCCTGTTTTTCACAACATCTTGTTGATTTATTAGAAATTCATAATGAAATATTAGCAAGAGTGTCCTGTCATATTATGTCTTAGGTTTTCTTAAATAATAATGGAAGTTGTACAAAATATGTTTCACCTTAATCATTCTTAACTTGCTGTAATTTGGTAAATCGTCAACATTTTTTTGAGCTCCATCCTACCACCAAGCTATGCTATACCTGATCTAGGAGTGCTAATCATTGGACGGTCCATTCCAGATCAATGTCATTCTTCACTTTAATAGCAACAAAGTTAATTTAATAATGGTACTGGAGGTAGAGCGACCTAGCCAGTGGTCCTTAAAGGGTCTCCTGGAGACTGCTCCTTAAATGTGGCTGGTAAGTTTTCTTGTGGGGTCAGGAGGAGCATTAATGAGATCGCCTCCCCTTGACCATATTTCTTGACCTTCCCACTTGATTGACAAGCTTCTCCAAACGCGCAGGCAACTCGCCACGAATAAGGAAACATGGCCTCTGACTGCTTTCTTCAGGTGAGTGGCAGGCTCACTCCACGCACCTCCAGTTCCTGGACAAGTGATGGGTCTGTGCAGCACCTGAATCCCCATTTGATGGCTGAAGAAATTAAAATGTTGTGAACAGATGTGCAAGAAGGAAGCACACTTAAAGGAAACTGCCAAGGTAAGATGACCTAACCCTACCATTTAACAGATAGCTCAGTCAAAGTATACCTGTCATAAAGTGTTGCCTGTCAATCTATTCTATGGGGTAATTTTTCAATGGCGTTCTCCCAAGCTTCTGTTGTAACTTCATCAGAAGATCAGGGAAAGCACGGAGAAGCATGGATTTCAGTTGATCTTTCGCTGAAGATACAGCAGGTGATTGGGAACACTGCGGAAATTCTGCTCCCATATGTATTGCTGGCCCATGCCAGGCCTTCACACAACCTTACAGCTCCTTAATTGCTTGTTATGCATACCCATACTCCAGTAAGGCACACTTTCAATCTGAAATGTACAATTGAAACCCTTTCAAATGACTTGTCACTTAAAATTATTATAATGTAGCCTAGCTGCATGATGAATGGTTACTTAATAGCACTCAGGATGGGCTGCATGTTGGACATAAATCTGTCACTGTGCTTGTGCACATTCTATTCACAACATCTCAAGACTACTTCTCTACTTGCACAGCAATATGGCACATAATACAAGGGAACAGACCTGAATTGGAAGAGAGCTCAGAGGTTACAAGTCATTGACCTCCTTGGAGAAAGCTATGCCCAATATTCTTGCTTATAAGAGCACGGAGAGAACAGAGGGAGGTGAAACCACAGGGTTCCTTCAAGCTCAGGGCTAGTACCATTTAATTCTTACGTGACCTTGGTATGCTTGATCTCCCTGGTATGTTTTATTTTATCTTATTCCACTACAGCCATGAAAAGCTATATTTTGGATACTTTAAACTCAATCGCCATCATTCATTTTAATTTGAGTTAGTGACTACTATGCTATTCTTTAGGCTCTACTTACATGTCATGTTGCTTCCTGATCTGCCATGAACATTTTTATTGTAACAGGCCCTTTATAAACACTTCCTGCTTCAAATGACAGAGGGTTTTCTGCTGACTTTAAGAATATTCAGCTCTTTTTGTTTCAAGACAATCATTCTCTACTCTTTTAAAATTCTAAAAATTAATTAAAAATCATTAAAAAAAATAATAAAAACATTTTCGGTAAAAGCAAAAGAAATGAAATTTTCTTTAAATTCCGAAAAATCCATTGATTCTTTAAGAGAACGATTGCACATGGAGCTTCTTTAGTGCCCACTCCAGATAGGTGAGCAGGATGCACAGTAGAATCCCATCCTAAAAAGATGGCAAATCGCACTGCCCTTAATTTAAACACATTCTAAACTCTTGGACGTTTTGTGCAAATGTGCCAGAAAATCACATGCTGAGTGAATTGATTTCTCAGCCTCTTCTCAAAAATTCTGCATCAGCAGGCTCATCTCACTAGCCAGAAAATATACTTTACTGAGTATGTAGGAAGGAGGAAGTGCCTGAAAGATGACAAGCTTGGAGCTTAGGAAGAACAAAGAAGCACAAACCATAGCAGTATCATTGCTATGATGTCCAGCTATTGTAGCTTTCTACTATATATATATATATATATATATATATACACATAGATTTATATATATAAAAGAAAATGTAAGGGACAACTGATATTCTCAGCTCCCATCTCCCTCCTGGATCATCTCACTGGCTGACAATGAAGCAACACTGATAGAATGCTGGGATCAGATCACCCTGTCCATCTGGCTGGAGTGGAAGGCATGCCAGTGAGTAGCCTACAAGGGGACAAAAACAGGAAAGAATAAGAAAATAATGGATTACAGGCATCAACTTACCCACATGGCACTGTCTCGTTTCTTTCATTTTGGTACTCTGACCCATTGGCCCAAGCGATGGTATTATTCATGCACATTTTTCTGTGGTCCCTTAATTCCTGTAATTCTATGTCATATGCAATGAATGTGTCTGTCAACAAAGCAAACACCAATAACACAGCAGGCTGGGCTGTTCCATGAAGCAGAGCACAGAGGCCTCCAATAACCATCAGTGTGATTTCATAGCAGGAAGCAAACCTAAACTGGAAGCAAGAACATTTAACCTGATATGAATGGGAAATCTTTGCTTTTACTATTCAATTCTCAGAAAAGTGCACACTTGTCAAAAAAAACCCCACCAAATGGGAAGATGCAGTGGCACAACAAATTGGTAAGAAGCCCATGATTCCTCATACAATCTGCTAATAAATTTGGCTATAATATCAACAGAGTTTAGGAACATGTACATGGGGAGCAAATTTTAGTGGACAAATTGTCCTAACCTGGAAATTGCTGTTGCTGCTCTGTTGAAGGGTTAACTAATGAATACTTTTGATTTTTGAGTGTTACAAAGAAAGCAGCTTAGCAAATGATTTTCCTGTTTTTAGTTCGTGGGCTAGAATGTGAGTTTTAAATTCCACACAATAGGCCAGCCAATGTAACTAAACATGCAATATTTTTTTAAAAATTGTTCTCGGGATGTGGGCGATGCTGACATGGCCACATTTATTGCCCATCCCTAGCTGTCGAGATGACGATGGTGAGCCTTCTCCTGAACTGCCAGAGTCTTTGTGGTAATGGTTCTCCCATTGTGGTGTTAGGGAGGGAATTCTAGGGCTCTGACACAGCGACAACGAAGGTACAACGATATATATCCAGAATTGTCATAGTCAGCTGTGAACTGCAATTAGGAGGTATTTAAGCAGATGAAGGAGCAGGAGGGAGGCCAGGGCAATTGTTAACAAGAGAAAAATTGCCAAAGAATGAGACATTAAAGAATGAAGAACATTAGATTTATTAACTAGGCGCTGGAAACTCTACCTTAAGGATTTAGATAAAGGAGAGACACACTTTATGAGAATAATGGCTATCCTCCAGGAATGCTTAGGGCAGCAGGCATAAGATGAAGTAGTATCAAAAAATCATAGAATTTTACACCACAAAATATATATATTGTAGTCTACATGGATTTTAGTAAGGCATTTGACAAGGTCCCAATTGGCAGACTGGTCAGAAAGGTAAAAGCCCATGGGATACAGGGAAATGTGGTGAATTGGATCCAAAATTGGCTCAGTAACAGGAAACAAAGGGTAAAAGTTGATGGATGTCTTTGCAAATGGAAATCCGTTGCAGTGGTGTGCCACAGGGCTCAGTGCTGGGTCCCTTGCTGTTTGTGGTATATATTAATGATTTGGACTTGAATGTAGGGGGCATGATTGGCAAATTTGCAGACCTCACAAAAATTAGCTGTGTAGTTGATAGTGAAGAGGATAGCTGTGGACTCCAAGAAGATATCAATGGGTTGGTGGAGTGGGCGGAAAAGTCGCAAATGGAGTTCAACCCGGAGAAGTGTGAGGTAATGCACTTAGGGAGGGCAAACAGTAAAAGGGAATACGCAGTAAACGGGAATATATTGAGAGGGGTAGAGTGCATGTGCACAGGTCCCTGAAGGTGGCAGTACAGGTAGATAAGGTTGTGAAGAAGGCATACTGAATGCTCTCTGTTATTAGCCGAGGTATAGAATACAAAAGCAGGGATGTAATGATGGAACTGTATAAAACGCTGGTAAGGCCACAGCTGGAGAATTGTGCGCAGTTCTGGTCACCACATTACAGGAAAGACGTAATTGCTCTGGAGAGTGCAGAGAAGATTTACAAGAATGTTGCCAGGGCTTGAAAATTGCAGCTACGAGGAGAGATTGGATAGGCTGGGGTTGTTTTCCTTGGAGCAGAGGAAGCTGAGGGGAGACTTGATTGAGGTGTACAAAATTATGATGGGCCTAGATAGAGTAGACAGGAAGTACCTGTTTCCCCTACCAGAGAGTTCAAGAACTAGAGGACATAGATTTAAGCTGATTGGTGGAAGGATTAGAGGGGACAGGAGGAAAAACTTTTTTACCCGGAGGGTGGTAGGTGTATGGAATTTGCTGCCCGAATTATTGGTAGAGGCAGGGACCCTCAACTCTTTTGAAAAGTACCTGGACCTGCACTTAAAATGCTGTAAGCTGCAAGGCTACAGACCGGGTGCTGGAAGGTGGGATTAGAATGGGCACCTGGTTGTTCTTCGAGCCGGCGCGGACACGATGGGCTGAATGGCCCCCTTCTGTGCTGTATCTTTTCTATGGTTCTATCGTTCTGTATATATATATATATATATATATATATACATATATATATATAGAGAGAGAGAGAGACAGAGAGTGAGAGAGGGAGAGAGAGATAGATACATCATTATGTTGGTAAATGAGAATTAATACACTGGCTGGCTGTCGGGCTCGAAACCTGTTAAAAAAATTTAAAAGATGTCCTATCGTCAAAATCGTCACGGCATGTGGGAAACCCTTACTTCCAGGTTTCCCATCTGAAAATCTTCCCCCCTCCCCCACTTTCTTCCCAGCCCTGAATAAATATCGGGGCCTGAGATCTCACATCAGCCACTAGACTGTTTAAACACAGAGCATTGCACTGTCAAGAGATTTCTCAATCTTTCACTCTGGAGTCTGTCTCCAAGTGTCGAAGCCAGCCATTAATGTATCATGGAGTGTAGAGCATAGCTCCTTAACAGGATTAGTGGGCACATTTGTGACAGCTGCTGCAACTGTGCTTGCTGTTCAGCATGCCTGAGCTCTCCCTTGCAAATGCCACTAATGCTGTATGCTGTTCGTTGGCAGTCTGGAGAATGGAGAACATGATGGAGAGCATGGTCCAACTGAGTATCAATTGTTTGCATCGTACTTTGCTGGTGACTCACCGCTGAAGAATCCTCTATTTCACAGCTGGACCTGTGAGGTAATAAACCTCAAAGTGACTCAGCAAAATTCAATGGCAATATTATGGCTCCACTCAGTAGCAGCCACTCCTTCCTCAGCCATCACATCAGCGTCTTCCACACTCAAGAAAAATGATTCATCCAATGTTTTCTCCTGACTAAAACCCACCAAGTGTGTGAATCTGGACTGGTGCATGCATCAAGTGATAATGACGCAGAGCTTCATTGCTGAGAGGACCCAACTTGCTGCAGTATTTCTAACAAGAAGGAAAGGGCACCTGCAAACATGCCAAATGTCAGCATTTCCCCAACCCGTTCAGCATTTGCTGATGGAAATCAGCAGTTTTACATCCTCTGGTGTATCTGACTTATGCCTCGAATTCTGGTCACTTATGCCTCACTTTTGGTCACGTTTTGAACCAAAAAAATTGAATTTCAGGCCACTAATATCTAAAAATTTTAGCTTTCACCCAGAAAGGTCCAAGTGTGAAGCTGAAATCCCTGGGTTATAATCCAGAAAATAAACAGTCACAAAGAAATCCACTTCAATTTAAATGTTTTTCTTCAGAAAAGTATTCCGAACACTTGAAGGTACTGTGCATTAAATAATTTATTAACAATGGCAATGAAAAAATTCAAAATTACCAGCTTAAAAAAGCCAATCCTGTTGGTAACTTCTTTTTTCTTTGTTGATCTTTAAATAGAATAAAATTAAATGTCAATTTACTCCTTGGACAGCCCAACATGAATAAATTACAATCAGCATATAGTTAACATTATATATGTGACTATTTGTGTAATACTTGTTCTAGGCTTACATGTCTCCATTTTCAGTTTTTGAGGAGGGTTGCCCATTTACTGTGTAGACATTTCTGTAAAACAGGAAATAGGAACAGGAGCAGGACTAGGAGTGATTCAGTGAGTAAACAAAAGGAAATAATTCCCATTCTAACAGCATTTAAGTCCAATGCAGAACACTTTATTATCCACAGAATAAAACACATATTCAAAGGCATATCCTTTTATAAGCACCTAAGTAAAATATATCAGCATACTTACCTTTGATTAGAACCATGAATATCTGTAATAGAAAAAAAAGGCACATCATACAAGATAACAGAAAAAAGCAACAACTTGCATTTATATATCTCTTTTAATGTAGAATAATGGCCCAAGGTATTTCACAGAGGTCTAATCAAAAAATGGATGCTGAGCCAAAGAAGGACATATTAGGAGAGCTGACCAAAAGTTTGATCAAAAAGGTGGTTTTTAAGGAGGGTATTAAAGGAGCAGAGGGAGGTGGAGGGGTGGAGGAATTTAAAAGGGGAATTCTAGACCGTGGGGCCTTGGAGGCTGAAAACATGGCTGCAAATGATGGGGCAAAAGGAGGGAGCTGTACTCGAGTTCAGGGAGGGATGTGGGGTTGGAGGCGCTTACAGAATCAGGGAAGGGTGGGATCATGAAGCAATTTAAGGACAAGAATTATTATTGTAGCATTATTATTCTCTCTCCTGCAGAAACCTATTTTTACCTTGATCAGTACTTCATGGATGGCATTGGTCTGAACTTACATCTTTTCTGTTGTGCAAATCCAATTTTGCCATGTGCAATAAGTATACAAGAGAACAAACGCTAGCCGGTGCAAACAGAAAGGGTGTATGATGGTTGGGAAATTGGGCAGAGATCCATTTCATTTGATCCCCACTCAACTCAAAATTGGTTTAGCTATATTACCATTTTGTCCAGAGAGTTTATTTCTTATGATGCAGAATAAGCTATTAGTAGATCAAATGATGGTCATCTGTGGTAATTGAGAGGGCAGAAGGTAATGTTGGTGTTGAAGGGCTGGATGGAAAGTGTTGAGCAGCATGGAAACCCCTTTGCAACCTGCAAAACCAGTGCAACAGACTGTCTTAGTGGTGACATTCAAATGGCACATGTGCACTATACACCTTTACCAGTATTCTGCTCTATCTCAATTACCTTGGATGGCCATAAGTTAATCTGCTAATTACCTATTACGGACCACTAGAAATAAATGCTAGGGACAAAGTGGTAACAAAGTTAAGCCAATTCATTACCAAATATGTGTTCAGCCTATGTGCTAAGTGTGTTTTACCCCAATATTCCCCTTGGTAATAATTTAGGATGTATGTGTTCTCAAACCTGTTCTAATGGTACTTCTGGGAGGGGTATGTGCGATGTTAGCTGCTGGGCGTTAATTGGAGCCTCTTGGGATTGAAGTAGCCCTATACCTTCTTGTGCTGTACCGTGAGATGGTTTTGCTACATTCACTGTTGCATGATCCACTTTCTGGCACACCTTCTGTCATTGAGCCTGGGGGCGTGGGGCTGGATGGGACAGATATTACATTGCCCTGAGAGATGCTAGTCTCATTTGTGCTTACTCTAGCCATGCCCCTTCTAATGGACACTCTCGCAGCATGTTCACTGATTTGTGTGGGAGCAGATCTCTGGGTAGCAATAACGTTTGTGAAGGTCTGTGTAAAAGCTCTCTCAACCTGATCCCTCAACATGCTGAAGTTGGACAAGGAAGCCTGCTGTACATCAAAACCAAATCCTCCATACCAGCAGTATGAGTTTTCCTGAGAAATACTTTAATTGTGTGAGGGACTACCGTTACTGGAGGCTCAGGTACAAAGGCCCATGGAATTACACTGGGCTCGATTTTCAAGCTGAAGTGCGGATACATTGAGGGCGGGGGGCTCCTGAAATCGGGGAAATCCCGAGCGGATGAGGAAGCCAGATCCAAACCGCCGACTTCCGGGTTCCCCACAGATACATCTGTGTGCGTGTGCGCCTCACGAATGCAGAAGTCCCACCGGCAATTAAAGCCGGCGGGATGATAGTTAACATAGTTATTTAGATAGTTTAAGTACTTGAAGTAGTTAATTTAATGAGGCAGGGGACCGATTTTCATTCAGCCTCTGCAAGTTTCCCATGCTGTGGGAAACATTCCACGTTTTATGAGACATGTTTCAGCCAGCAACCAGTTGGACATTGAAATGCTTGTTTGACAGATGGGGATAAAAGATGAGTTATTGAAGCAGATAAACTTTTGGCTGGAAGATCTTTGTGCTTACACTGAAAATTCTTGGTTTACACTCAGAATTGTTCTGTTTACACATATTTATCAACTTTTTGGACCCCCTCAAACTGACATCATCAGGATGAGGGGGGCGCCATGGCTGCATTCACCACTACATCCGAGGACAAACAACATCACCAGCCTCACCAGGCATGGTGTGCACTTCTGCCACTTGGAGCTCCACAACACAGTGCTGCACCACAGGCACCTGCACAAGAGCACAGAGGGCAACAACAGAGGGAGCAATGTCGCAGGAGGCACTATCCTCGCCAGAGGGTCTACAGACCAAAGCTCAGCTTCCTGGACCTCTCTGAGGAGCAGTACATACGGAGGCTGAGAGTGAGTCACCAGGTAGTCGCAGACATCTGCAGCCTCCTTCATGCCGAGCTGCTCCTGGCTGGGCTGAGCGGCATCTCATTACCCGTCGCTGTCAACTTCTGCCCTCAACTTCTTCGCCTCTGGATCATTCCAGGGTGCCACTGGGAACATTGTCAGCATCTCTCAGTCGTCTGCACACAAGTGCATAAGGCAGGTCACTGACGGTTTGTTTTGCAGAGCCTCGCAATACATCAACTTCCCCATGGACGACCTCAGCCAGATGGAGAGGGCAGTGGGATTCCACTCCGTGGCTGGCCTCCCACGGGTGCAGGGTGCAATCAATTGCACCCATGTAGCAATCCGAGCACCTCCACATGAGCCAAGACTGTTCATCAACAGAAGGGGTATCACTCTATCAACGCTCAGCTCATTTGTGACCACCGCAAAAGATTCCTTCACGTGTGCGCCAGATTCCCTGGCCGCTGCCACGATTCCTTCATTCTGAGGGAATCCACCATCCCGGGGCTCTTCCATGCACTGAACACCCTTAAGGGCTGGCTCCTCAGGGCAAGGGATACCCACTGCACACGTGGCTTATGGCACCACTGAGAAACCCCAACACCGACCAACAGCGTTGATACAATGACAGCCACATCGCCACCAGGTCTACAATTGAGCATGCTATAGGGCTGCTCAAGATGCAAATTAGGTGCCTTGATCATTCTGGGGGAGCGCTTCAATACGCACCAGACAGAGTGGGATGCATTATAGTAATGTGTTGTGTCCTGCACAACAAGGCACAACAGAGAGGGGTGCTGCTTGAGGGGGCCCCATCCACACTTGCCATCCACATTGAGGAGGAGGAGGAGGCAGAGGAGGAGGAGGAGGAGAACGAACCCATGGCCAGAGCAACGGCTCACTTGGCTGCTCATGAGGCCAGGAGTCATTGATATGTGAACGGTTCTCCTAATATCAGAAAGTGTGAAGAGTCCAGTCCTCAGACCACCTGGAAAGAGCAGCGCCAACACCAGCCCCCACCCCTCCCTGCACAAAACAGTCCTGCAACTACACATACACCCGCTGTAAAGTGACCCAATGGCTGGCATCAAGTGTCACCATTCATGGTGAAAGGGCACTATCACAAAAGCCAGTCAAGAATGGGCAAGATGTGGCAGTAGTGGTGAGAATGATAACATTTAATGTGAATATAACAAAAAACAAATATAAATGGAAAACATGACAGTCTGTCAGACACCCTTGTGCATACCCTTCATGCTCACAAATCCTTGGCCTTTCTCTTCCTACCGCTTCTACGTGGTGCATTCCCTGTGGCTGCAGCGGAGGTAGTGGCAGGTTCCTCATGTTCATGCCCTGACTGATCAGATGCTTTCAGCCTACGCCCTCTGGGTTTTGGAGCCCGTGAGGGCCCCTCCAAAGACTGCTCCATCTGCACCTGTGCAGGGGCAGACTCGGCCACCTGGAGAGGAGGCAGCATTGCGGATACTGGTGAGATGTGGGAGCGCTTTGAGTGGCGTCCCCACTTCCATGTCCCCTTTCGTCATCATCCCTCCCCTGGGTCAGGGCCGCATCACTCCTACCACTCTGCTGGACATCAGTTTGGAGGACGTGCCTTGTAAGGCCAGTGTTAGTGTATCTGTCTGCCTGTTTAAGGCAGCAGAATGTTGTTCACCCTGAGTCCGAACAACCGTTGCCAGGGCCTGAATGGACTCATTTGTGAGCCGTGCTTGAAGCTCAACGGAGGCTGCCATTCTCTCCATCGCAGACATTCCTGCACTTACCTGTGCCGCCATTCCACTAATGCTGGAGTTGGACTCCTCTATCCTCTGCACTATTGTGGAGAGTGTGCATGGCACCTGTTCCAGTACCTCGCAAACGTGCTGTTGTCCCTTGATCATTCTCCTTTTAAAGGGTTCAGCATCTGCGTCCAGCTGAGCAGAGCCCGGTGAGGACTGCGCCCACCTACACGGACTCTCCCAGCTGCCCCTGCCACCAGTGTCTGCTCGTGCTCACTTGTGGGTGGTGACTCGCCAGGTGCCAACCCAACTGACTGACTGCTAGGACTTACTGAGGTGTGAGTATCTGCGCTGGTGGATGGCTCACTATGATGTGACAGTGCACCCGCAGATGACGGGAGCTCCCCTGAGGAATCGCCCTCTGCCATCACTGCGGTCATTGAAGGGCCTGTAAGAGAACAGAAGGCAATATTAAGCATCATCACAGGTGTGTCATGTTACGATGAGCATACTGAGGTGTTCAACATGTCAAGCATTGTTAACATCAATAAATGTTTTGTGTGACGAATGTTAAAGTTGTGTCACCAGACGTTTGTGGAATGCCAGTCTCGGCGTCCCCATCAGACAGGCACTCGAGGGTGCGGCTGATCTCCACTGCCTCCTGCTCCACGTCTGTCTGGCCCCCTCCAGTCCTCGCCCTCTTGCGTGCATTTTGCACTCTCTTCTCCTAGAAGGGGAGAAAGTGCAGACGTGTGAGTGAGTGAGGGTGAAGTGGTCAGCCGATGAATGCATTGCTTTGGGTGAGGCTGACCATGAAAGAGGTGCATCAGAGGGTAAGTATGAGACAGAGACATCACATTGGATGAGGATTGGGGTGAATGGTAGTGGTGGGGTGACTAATGGGGATGTGAGGAAGTGCTCAGGAAGTGCAGGTAAGTTGAGGATGAGCCTTAAGTGAGTGTTTGGAATGATGTGATGGAGTAGTCTTGGCAGTGCAGAATGAGTTTTGTTGGGGCGGTGGGGGGGTTGGGGGGTGGTGATGTGGAACATGGAATGCAGAAGAATCAGTAAGTGTACTCACTTTTGCTGTCCTAGTTAGGTCATTGAAATGCTTCCTGCACTGGACCCAAGTGCAGGAAATATTGCTGCTGCTGGTGACCTCCTCTGCCACTTCGAGTCAGGCCTTCTTGGCGGCAGAGGCAGGGCACTTCCTTCTGTCCGCGGGGTAAAACACTTCCCTCCTCCTCCTCACCCCAACCAGTGGTTGCTGCAGTGAGGCATCATTAAATCTTGGAGCAGCCTTCGCCCTGTGCTGCTCCATTGTGGTTTCTGGGTCTTTGCTCCAGCAAAAGCCTTTGGAGCAATGACCCTTTAAATTGAGCCACTCCAGCTGACAGCCTGTGATGCGGGTATGCAGTCCGCCCACTGTGCAGCTTTCAGACGGCAAACCCGGAAGCCACGTTAAGGGCCACCAATTAACTTGCGATCGCGTGGGAAACGGTAAGATTTTATTATTCGGGTTACCCGCGCGCACATTGACCCCCCCCCGCTGCCATCCCGCCGCCATTTGAAAATCGAGCCCAATGAGCTTCATGGAGCTCTGTAATGTGATAAACGTTTGCACACAACTTCACAGATACAACTGGTGGACTGCTTCACAGAGCTTACATGCACTCTGTATCATGGTAATGTTAGTAAGTGAGTGCGTGAGTAGGGGAAGAAGATATAATAAGAGAAGGCTAATACTAGTCCTAAACTTGGTGGAGGTGCAGTCTTCCCATTCCTTCTATGCTTGTGGTATCCAGAGTCGCCTCCTTGAAGGCGGACAGAGGCCTGAAACTCGGGGACTCTCCTCATGTTCATGTTTACTCCTCCTGCTACGAGCTTACTTGCCCTGCAAATAATGTTGAGACGCTGAAAGTTTGAAGAGCACATACAGTGACATTAAAGTACCCATCTTGAATCCCAGTCTGTGTGAGTAAATGTTTCCCTCCTCCCAGGAGATCACATGGTTTTGGGTGGGGTGGGGGAGTGTATATTGTGTGATACACAAGGTATCAGAATTGTATGGGACAGGCTAGATAGACTAGAGGGTCTTTTCCTGTCCGTCATTGTTCGTAAGTTAACATGCATTATGTAGCTAGGTTTTGTTGGAAGATTTTTTTTCCAATTACTTTGGTGCCAGCCTGGAGGCCTTTGGACCACCAGATACTGCGCTGGCCTGAATCTCGCCTGTTTGGGATGGGCATTGCTGGTTTTATTTAATTGAGGTTCAGGCCTCGAAATGGCTCTGGCCTCTTTGCTCCCGGCATGGCTGAGCATCCATTGTGTTCTGCCATTTGGCCACCTGAAAGTTAAAATCTACTCCATTTTGCCGCCTCTGCAATCATGAAAATTCCACTTCAAAATTAAATAGGAATTTTAGGAAAAAAAATTATTGGCAAAAATATTTTATGATCCACAGATAATTTTACAAAAAACAGAATGTTATTTTTCTAAGAATTTCTGTGCAATCGTAGTATTTCACAGAAACAAAGTTACTGCTGAAAATTCTTGTTACCTAGGTATTCGGACTCAAATGTACTGTTGTCTTCATCAAGTTTTCGAAAGCGACGCAGGACAATAGAATTTGACATTTTCAAGATACTTTTGCTTTCAAAGTGCTAGTGAATTCTGTTGATAGACTGAAAACAATGAAGAACCATTTAAGCACAGGCACAAAGAACATCATGGCTAGAAAACAACTAATATTGAAGAAACTATAAGCAGAAGAATCAAAATAAACAGTTATTGAGTAGGTCTGGATGATCACCGAGGGCTATATTTGTTAATTGTATGATTAATATCAACTAGTGTTAATTGTATTCAGGTGGTGGGTATCAATTGGGGACTCTCTTGTATCCTTTTTATAGGAGAGCTTAACTAGGGTGTGGTGTGTGTGTAAGGGGAATCTCTGTGAATAAAGGCTTGGAAGCTACTAAAGACCAGGCTCTATTATTCTATCTTTCACCACATGAAACAATATTTCCCTCTGAGCAAAAAAAAGAGAAAAATTCCCATAATCTAGAAATTTATGACCCGCTAACCAAATCACAGAAATGTATGGTTTGAAATGTGCGATTTTTGAGAATGTGACTTTGTTACTGCTAACGCAAGAAATAGCAGCCAGTCATAACAAGCAGCGAATTTGATTGAGTTTTTTGAAGGGGTAACCAAGAAGATAGATGAGGGCTGTGCAGTAGACGTGGTCTACATGGACTTCAGCAAAGCATTTGACAAGGTACCGCATGGTAGGTTGTTACATAAGATTAAATCTCATGGGATCCAAGGTGAGGTAGCCAATTGGATACAAAATTGGCTTGACGACAGAAGACAGAGGGTGGTTGTAGAGGGTTGTTTTTCAAACTGGATGCCTGTGTCCAGCGGTGTGCCTCAGGGATCGGTGCTGGGTCCGCTGTTATTTGTTATTTATATTAATGATTTGGATGAGAATTTAGGAGGCATGGTTAGTAAGTTTGCAGATGACACCAAGATTGGTGGCATTGTGGACAGTGAAGAAGGTTATCTAGGATTGCAACGGGATCTTGATAAATTGGGCCAGTGGGCCGATGAATCGCAGATGGAGTTTAATTTAGATAAATGTGAGGTGATGCATTTTGGTAGATCGAATCGGGCCAGGACCTACTCCGTTAATGGTAGGGCGTTGGGGAGAGTTATAGAACAAAGAGATCTGGGAGTACAGATTCATAGCTCCTTGAAAGTGGAGTCACAGGTGGATAGGGTGGTGAAGAAGGCATTCAGCATGCTTGGTTTCATTGGTCAGAACATTGAATGCAGGAGTTGGGATGTCTTGTTGAAGTTGTACAGGGCATTGGTGAGGCCACACTTGGAGTACTGTGTACAGTTCTGGTCACCCTATTATAGAAAGGATATTATTAAACTAGAAAGAGTGCAGAAAAGATTTACTAGGATGCTACCGGGACTTGATGGTTTGACTTACAGGGAGAGGTTAGACAGACTGGGACTTTTTTCCCTGGAGAGTAGGAAGTTAAGGGGTGATCTTATAGAAGTCTATAAAATAATGAGGGGCATAGATAAGGTCGATAGTCAAAATCTTTTCCCAAAGGTAGGGGAGTCTATAATGAGGGGGCATAGATTTAAGGTGAGAGGGGAGAGATACAAAAGGGTCCAGAGGGGCAATTTTTTCACTCAAAGGGTGGTGAGTGTCTGGAACGAGCTGCCAGAGGCAGTAGTAGAGGCGGGTACAATTTTGTCTTTTAAAAAGCATTTGGACAGTTACATGGGTAAGATGGGTATAGAGAGATATGGGCCAAGTGCAGGCAATTGGGACTAGCTTAGTGGTATAAACTGGGCGACATGGACATGTTGGGCCAAAGGGCCTGTTTCCATGTTGTAACTTCTATGATTCTAGCCATTTATCTGTGATAACTCTCAAAAACTTTATTAATCCAACTATGGAGAATACAAAACTTGTGGAGAATGGCATAATGAAATAAGGAAAGTCCAGTTTTCAGTCCAAGTCTGAATGGTAAACATTACAAAGGGCAATTGTTAAGAAATTTTTTGGGTTGGGGGAAACCAGCCCCAAATATGCAAAAGAGGTAACTAGCATAGTAATTTGTTTCAGAAATAGTAGGGCCAATTTTAACTCCCTCTGTACGGAGTAAATAGGGCTGTAGCAGCCTGAAAATGGTATTGGATCACACTTCCCAGTTTACACTTGCTCTCTAGCTGTCACCATCTTTCGTAGGATCCTGAGATGGGTGGCTGAAGCACCCGCCTGTTTCAGGCGAGAGACCAATTGTAATATGCAAACTGGGGTCCTATGAAGATTGCAAAGAGAAATAGCAGGATTAATTATGCCATGATGGGAAGGAGAATGTACTGCAAGGAAGGAATTTCCATGGACCTGTCTCAGCCCCCACTGATCTTATATTTAAATACAGAGCTAGCAAATAATTGGAGGGCATCATGTGTGAACATGAAATAACTTACTAAATAGTAATAGGAGAGCTAAATTTGCTGAGAGTCCTGGAAGGTGTTAGGAGATCAGGGAGTACACAAAACTACTAGTATATACTGTATTAATCATTTACTAATAGACATCCCATGGAGTTGCTCACTGTGTGCCAGAAGATATAAGGGTAGATTTCCTTCCGTCTGGCTCCCAAATAGTGCCCAAATTACTGGTGCAATGCAGAGGAAAATTAGGCACTAATTCTTTACCCCATTCTGGTCCTGAATAGCACTGCCCCAAACTGCTATGGCTTTTCTGATGTTTGTACCTGACTGTGTCTGATGAAGGCCCAGCAATGTAAATTACATGCCAATGGATGCCAAATGGGTCTGCATCTAAATTTCCTCTAATAGACCTAGGTGCAGATCATAGGCAGATTGCCTCCATCACAAAAACTTGGTGCTATTGCTTGCTGAGCTACCATTTAGGTGCTTTCAGGCATAGTGGCTCAGAAGAGGGTCACGTGAATTTTATCAGCAGCTGTCAGGGGAGTTGTGGTTGTTTCTCTTTGTCTCTTCCATGTTGACCTATTCACAATATTGCACTGCCAGTTGGGTTCTACAATCGGAAGGCGATTCACTCTACCAGATTACCGCCCAGGCAGTGAAGATGAAAAATTTACCACTTGATGGGTGGATGTGGAGGTGGCTGGTGTGTGGGGTCTGTCTGTTCTCCTGGGGGTGGGGGGGGGGAGGTTAGAAGCACTAGGGAGAGTTGAGGTTTAAAAGTACTTGCATTTGACCTAGGGTCTAGGAATACTTATAGAGGATGTGGAACTATCTTGCTGAGGGTGGGGGTGGGGGGCGGTAGCAGCTCTCCAGGTCTCAATGACCAGTTTGCAGTTCCTTCCCAGATATCTGTGACCAATGTGTTGTGCCCCTCCGATTTATTATGGTTGGTGTACTTCCATATTGGCCAGTGTGCAGTGCCCCGCCCCCACCCCCATGTTTCTTTACAGTACGAGCCCTGGAAGTGATATTGAGGGATAATTGAGGGATGCCAACATGTTTGATATGACAGAAAATGCTGTGGATGGATAGTTTACCTTCAAAATAGAAAATTTTCTGTTTTTCACCTGGAGAACAGGCCCTTTAGACTTTCTCGCCTGGATTTTTCGATTAGCATTAAAATATAGTCAGTTGGAGATTTCAGACTCTTTAATTATTAGAAGAAAGTGAAGCAATGTTGTGAATAGTTAGATCAAACCATTACCCCAGTCTATGTCACAATTATTGGGTTAACATTGTGTGAGTTAGGAATTTCCAAACATTGAATAATTTTATGAAATATGCCAGACTATTTATGATGGGAAAAACAAAAACATTTATGCAAATGTATAATTCATGTAACCTTTTATCTCTTTATTTCGTTTATTAGTAATGCTGTCATTTCATGCTTTTTAGTTACAGTTTCGAGCTGTTGGATCTCAGCTCCAAAAATCCCAGCTCACTTTGAAGTAATGAGACTGTTTTCTGCTTGTGGTACTGGATAAGTACAAACAAAAAGGAACAAAGGAATTTATACAAAATGAATAGATTTCAGTATCATTAATATTTAAATATTTCCTGACTTCACCAACAACAGCTGTTTTAAAGGGAATTGATTTTGTGAATTCATTTATGGAAGAAAAATACTGTAATCATTTTACATTAATGATGCTGCACTTTATACTTTAGTGTGCTTTTGTTTCCATGCAGCAGAAAAATGAATGGTTTCTGCCAAGAAAGTGATTTCCAAAGACTTCGTAATTATATTTCTTCCACACATTTCAAAGCATTTACAAAACTTACAAAAAATACTGGTTAAGATCTACACATATGGTAACAACAATAATAAATCCTGTTACTATTATTACAATTATCGTGCACTTCAATAATATTGCAGTGCATCAGTATAATAGGTTTACTGTGCAGTCCTATTTAACTTACCTGATTTATTCAATGTAGAAAACAGAGAACACAATCTGCACGGCTACTCGCAGCTATAGTTTGCAGCTCCACTGGTCTGCTCCAATACTTTAGAAAATAGTAACCAATGGTTTCAAGGTTTAAATAATCAAACTCCATCTGCCTAAAGGTGAAGGTAAATGACCTGAAGTTTATTGTATCCAGTGGGTCATTGGCATTTTGCAAGTCCTGCTAGTGGCAAATAATTACAAACATCACATGCAAAATCAATTGGTAATAGAAAAAACTCCAATAATTTAATTTGCTTCTGATGCATCTGTTCACATTCAGTTTTGATATTTTTACAAATATGAACACAAAAAGTAAACATGAATTTTCAATATCTTTCTACACAGGCAATGTGGGTTCAACTTCAGGGTAAACAAATATAATTATGATCACAGATTTTAAATAAAAATAACATTTCATTCAGTATTTAAATACAAGGCAATGTAAGAAAAATAACAGGAGCGACCATGTAAAATTAAGATATATAAATAAGACATTTTCCTGAAGTGTTTGATTCATTTTACTGAAGTTGACCCCTGCTGAAAGAGAATAACATAACTTTAGAAAAGTTAATTATTAACAATTGCAGCGAGAGAAATAGGCCCATATTCGCTTAATTTCTGATTTAGCAACCTGACTGTCAGTGATTATCTTTTTTTGTAGCAAATGTTCAACACATTCATCTCCAACTTTTTCTAATTTAAAACATATCCCCAATGAATGACATACTGCATAATGTATCAGGAATTAGGGAACAGTGGGCCTTCAATAATTGCCTTGGAGGGCTCACTTCCTTCAAGTGGGGCATCTGAAGATAGGTAGCATTGAAATCAAAGACAGACTGCTGGCCAGGATCCCACTGTCCTGCCTCTGTGGTCACCTACTTAGGTCATTGGTGCTTACCATCTACTTAAGGCTACCAGTGATTTATCTGAGGGCAAACCACTATGTACCCAAAAAGCTGGCAAACTCACCCTTATGGCTAAATTCAACTAGTGACATACCACACCTACCCCCATTTTGACACTACACCTATCACCGTTTCCTATTTTTCCTATTTTCATCCAAATTCTTGTCCAGTCTCACATTCTACCTCGATTCCCTTGGATTTCAGTTTTATTAGTAGTCCTAATAAACTTTATCATAGACTGACCAGCCCTGATGTCAGGCCTCCTTTGTTAGTAGATCCCATGTGAGACATTGTTAGAGTCAAAGTCTTCTGAAGCTTTCTATCCATTCCAATTTCTTGTCTGTTACAGTGCTCATGCTGGCTATGAAATTGTAAATGCTTTCCTGATGCTTCAACAAACTTATTTTGAAGGTGAGCCATCTAAACTCTACACCTCCCACCTACCAGAGCAAATGGTGGGATGCATGCACCCAGGGCTTCTGCCTTTGACCCTGCCAAAGTTCATGGTGTCAGGAGAAGTCCCCTGTTTCACATGTGTATAGCAGGTGCCTCTACCACTAGGGGCATATCTAAAGAGCTGCCTGCCACAACAAGTCCGGCATTCTGATGGGGAGTTGCTGGATCTAAAATAATTTTAAAGCATCAATATTTTTCTTCTGGAGTCCAGGCCACATTGCTAGCCTGGATCCTAGATGGAGCCCACTTCTACCATTTTATTACATGCTACGCCTTATCACCCTATGCTGGGTCCCTGTGAATGCTGGGGACATGGGAACTCCTAGCATTGGGAGTCTGCACCCTTAGTGACACCCTCTCCTTCACTGATGGCTTTGTTTGGGGCTCTCACCCCAACAGATCATTCATTCATGCCCCTATTGGTACAGGCACCTGCTATTCACATGTGAAATGAATCTGGGATCTGGCATATTTGGATCCTTGCCTAATCCGTGGCCCTTCCAGTCCCACTGGAGTTATGACAGGAGTGGACCAGAAGGGTCATAGATTTTTGGTCCCTCAATATTATTTTATTATTCACTTTTATAGATGTAGCTATTCTTTTCTTATGTTATTAACAACTGGAGTAGCTAACTGGCCTGACCGAATCTCTTCAGACTGATTCTGAAATTATTGAATAGCTTACGTTCTTAAAAACTCCCCAAACAGTTACCGATGGACTTATAAAGTTATGAAGGACAGCTAAATTCAAAAAGGAGCTTCCAATCATGCACATAACTGAACAGATCACACAGTATATTGGAGTAGAAATTGCTCAGAGCAGCGAACCAAAACTCCATGCCGCTCCATAGATTCATACTAACCCATTAACTTACTGCTGTCTTTTCATAAGAACATAAGAAATAGGAGCAGGAGTAGGCCATAAAGCCCCTCGAGCCTGCTCTGCCATTCAATAAGATCATGGCTGATCTTTGGCCTCAACTCCACTTTCCCGCCCGATTCCCATTCCCCTTGAGTCCAAAATTCTATTGATCTCAGTCTTGAACATATTCAATGACTCAGCATCCACAGCCCTCTGGGGAACAGAATTCCAAAGATTCACAGCCCTCGGAGTGAAGAAATTCCTCCTCCTCTCGGTCTTAAATGGCCGACCCTTTATCCTGAGACTATGCCCCCTAGTTCCAGACTCACCAGCCAGTTAAGCCCCCTTTCTTCTGGCACTTCCTTGAATAGGAAGCGGAGAAGAGCTCAGCATCAGTTCAAGCGAAGCTAGGACCCTTGGAGAAGCGAGAAGATCGATCTCTCCCCTCGACCAATCAGATCACAGCATTTTTGACAAGCTGCGTTCACTGAAACTGCAGGCTTGGTACGTTAAACCAGGAAGTGAAAGGTACAACATTAAAATCAATGTTAAAAAAGGAAAGGGTAAGAAATAATTGAATTAAATAAAAGAGACAGAAGGGAAAAGTAAAAAAAAATTAAAATTCTTAATTTTTAAAAACATTTTTTTAATGACCATTAAAACGATTAAAATAAGGAATAATGAGACTCCACGTTTTTAAAAGTTAATTTTTAGCTTTTTGGCAGTCATTAAGACTAACCGCGTTGTGAAAACTTAATTTACCTGTTTTGGGGCGTAATTAGTTACTTTCCAGCTGGGCAGATAAGCAAGTTTGTACTTTTTAAATGATTTCTCTGATTGTAGCGTGCAATATACCTTTAAATCGAAGCTGTTATGTCACCGGTGAACCAGCAGGAGCAAGTTCCGGATTTCCGCGTTTCACTGCGCATGTGCGAATGCCGGAACTTACTCCTCCATTTCGCCACTAACAACGGTGAGCGCTATTTCGCGAACAATTTCTGCTCCATTATTGTTTGAATTTTTTGGATTGGTTCCTCCCTCAAGCTATCTGCCTGGAGAAAACCACAACATGCAATTGGTTTTCAACTCCTTAAGTATTTTGACTGAATTAAAGGAACCCCTATGTCTAGCTAAAATGAGACAAAAATGCTTAATTTTCTTACAGAGGATTCATCTCATTAGGACACAAAAGATTTCCTAGGTGCCAGGTTTCCCAAGAGTACAGGACATAGTAGATGGCATCCATGTACCTCCTGACAATATGGAGAGGATGCTCTGAAGTGTGAAACATACAATCCTCTTCACATCCACCTCAAGGAAAAGCATGTCCACTTTGCCAGCTATTAAGCAAGGGTTTGGGTACTGCATTAATCCGTCACTTACCCACAGACTCTGTTTCGTGCCTTCACATTGGGTTTCCTTTCATTTTATTTTTGCCTGGATCTTTTTGCCCTTTCGAGCCATGGCAAAAGCTAGCAAATATCCAAAATTAATTTTGAAGCTTCAGAAAGGCTGAAGCAATACTTCCTCCCCATTGCTGCCACTTACCTTTAAGTGTGCACATCTTTTTGAGTTTGAGCAGCCGGACACATTTAATAATTTCCTTTTAGGCCAGCTGCTGATGCAAGGCTAAATGTTTGCGTGGAGCTGATGCTAATTATTCAAATTAGTTGACCTTGCAGTCAACTATTCCTGGCACAGATTTTGCTTGGATGGCAAAATTAGACCTTATATCTTTTGATCCTTTCCCTTTCTAAAACTAAAGGCAATTACTTTTGAATGATTTTGTTTTATTCATTTCAATGGCTTGATTGCCCACTTATTCCACAGGTCTAATATTTTAATTCTGCCTAATCTTCCTCCTTATTCCTAACCTCCCCACTTATAACTTAGGTCCTGTGGGATTCAAACGCTTCAACATAGTGAACAGTTTGTTATCATATAACAGCATGGAGTTCATTGATCATCTGTCAGCAAAAAAGACAAACTGCCCCAGAATACAGCCTCTGCTAAATGAACATCACAGTATAAATGACACAGTATATATGGTGTCAAGGAGTACAGCATTGCTGGAGGCATCCATATCAACACAGGAAAGCTGACATAGTCTACAAAAAGCTAACAACACAAGAATAGTCCTGATTATAAGACTATAATGTGAAAACAAGTTGTTACACAAGTAATAGGCCAGATTTTGCTGTAGCAGAGCATCTAATGGCATCTACCATTAGTTAGACTTGCCTCTACACCTTTCAGCTCAAAAAACTTTTGTCTACAAAGTTGTTGAAAGTGTGAGCTGATAACGGCACAGTAAGGGAAAGAGGGCATCTGGGATCTGAGTGAACAGGACAACCAACAGGGTATCTCCCTAACCAATGAGATTTAAAGATTGGGAAATAGACAGCAGAAGGACTGAGAAGGAGAGTGAATTAAAGGGGGTGAATTCAATGTCAAATCAGATGCAGAAAGAGAAATAAAGAGGAGGAAAGAACGATTGGATTAAGAGAGAGAGAAAAGAGACAGAAAGGAAAAATAAGAAAAAAAAATGTAAACATTTAAAATCTAATGTTTTCAAAAAAATCTCCTAAAACAATTCACAACCTGAAGGAATGAGACTTCACACTTATAATAGTTTATTTTCAGTGCCAAAGACGTTGATTGGCAGTCATTAACACTTATTACGTCGTTTAAAGGGTACTTATGCTTGTAACTACTAGCCCTAAATATCTGCAGTGGGTTTAGTTCATATCTACCGCGCAAGTACAGCAACTTCATAACATTCAATACATATCAATGATGAGGCAGACAGCGAAATGCCGTCCTTGTGAAGTTAACGAAGGAGCGGGGCAACTCAGACATCAACTTTTGGACATTTGCATTTAACCGCATATCTGCCCCTCGCTTGAAGTTGCTGTCCCATTTATGCATAAATAACGGTGAACGCCATTAACCTCACTGTTATTTTGGCAGCAAAATCTGGCCCATTTTAACTTAAACTGGAGGAAAAAGAAATGTAAGTGGATGAAGAGGATGGTGCAAGGGCATACTTCCTCAGAAAAATTTGAATTTTTACATTCAAACTGATGTATTGTGATTAATTTTAAGTACTTTTATGCTTCACAATTGATAAATTTTTAATCTAAACAGTGCAAAAACTAAGTGACATTTAGCTTTTTAACATACCAACTAGACCATTGCCATCCCCAAATTTACCTCAATAGTCACACTACCACATCGGACCTCTTTGCCTCAGTTTATAGAGGCACTCTACTCTCTCTGGACCCGATCCAACTCCCCATTCATTTGCAATAAAAGTCTCTCTTCCTCTAACCCTCCCAGTTCATACTGGCACTTTTTTGAATGTCCATCCTCACTTCAATCTGGCTTTATTCTACCCTCCCCTCAATTCAACCTGGCACGCCTCCTACAACCCAGTTCAAGCTGGTTCTGTTTTTCATTCCTCTTTAGGATTGCCAACCCTCATCAATTGTCTTGGAGTCTCCAGGGCTTAAAGATTAATCTCCCGGCAGAAGAATCATGTGGGCATATGAAATAGGACCATATGTTTGACTGACAGTCAAGAATCATCCAATCAGGTGACGGAGAGTCTGTTTGCTTTCCATTTGGCATGGAAGGTGGTGTGTCGTGAGGATGGATGTGTCGGGCGACCAATGCGAGAGCGTGGGGGTGGGATGGTTGGAGGCGTGAGGTCATATCATGAAGCCTCCCAGAATATGTCCAACCAGAGTTGGCAACCCTACTCCTGATTCAAGCTGGCACCCTTCCCTCCCTTAATTCAAGTTGGAATTCTTACCCTCAGTTCAAGCTGGCACTGTTTGCCCACTCCCAGTTAATTCTCGCACTCTCCCTCCTCAATCCCTCTCTGTTAATGCTTTCTCTTGCTTCCTTCCTCAGCCAGTTGTGCTCCTCCCAGTTTTTCCCCTCATTTCCCACAAAAGCACCGTCCCAGCCATTCTCCCTTCATTCTCTCCTTCATTGATATCCATTTCCTTTTTCTTGTAAGAATATTGGAAACAGGGAAAAATTGACATCTTTTTCTTAATGCTACTAACCATCACGTCCTGCAGGCTGTGCTGAGTGTGTGGCTTATTTTGCTGAATTGTAAACTGTTAACCTTTGACTAGTGACTGATCCTTGTTACTCTCATTGTGAGGCAAGGTAGCTATGTGGTAAAAGAGGAACAATGACCCAAAAAGTGGAACAATAATCCAAAGATAGCAATAAGAACAGGACAACGTCGAGATAGCTAGATGAGTGCAGTCAAACAAACTGGCCTCCTTGAAAAACATGATTGCAAAGGATCTTGTGGTTAGATGAGCAATGTTAAAACAAGCTGACTATCTTGAATTCTTTGAAAAACAACTTTGTTAATCTATAAGGGCCTTATGAATAACAACTGCATATATGGCTTGAGGTTCATGCCAGGAGGGACATGAAAACCCAATGTCTTTTGAGCACGGGGCAGAGGAATCAGTGAAGGCCACCCAGCTGTCAGAAGTACATTAAGCTGTCTGAAGTGACACAGCTGTCAGAAGAATACCTGACGATAAAATGATTACCTCACTGTCGGAAAACTTGAAACGACCATGTCGCCAACTTAATTATGAACTCTGCCAGAGGTCAAGTGGGGTAATATTGTTTTGATCTTTGTTGTCTAATATTTTATACATTTACATGTTTGATTTAACTATTAATAAATAAGACATTTGGGGCTCGATTTTAGCAGGCCTGCGGGTTCCCAGTGGGTGGTCCTCCGGGAGCGTGGAAAACGCGGACGGCTAATTGCGTGCGTCCCCCGCGCGATCGCGGGATAATTGAACTGCTTAAGCCCTGCTTCCGGGTTCTCCGCTCCCCAGCTGCGTGCCGGCGGGCTGCGCATGCGCAGTACCGTCGACGCGATGTAGGAGCTCCACTTAAAGGGGCAGTCTCCCAAAGCCCCTCCTGCTGCAATCAGTAGGCTACAGATGATGGCTCACCCGAGGGGAAAGGCTGCGCCATGTTTTTCAGACCTTGCGCTGCAGCTGATGCTGGAGGGCGTGAGGAGGAGGAGGGACACGCTCTTCCCTGCGGATGGACGCAAGTGCCCTGCCGCCGCCACCAGGAAGGCATGGGCAGAGGTGGCGGCAGAGGTCAGCAGCAGGGCCAACACCCCAAGGACATGGGAGCAGTGCCGCAAGCGCTTCAATGACCTCACTGGGTCCGGCAAGGTGAGTACACCAACGCACCCTCCCACAACCCGTCCCCACCATCACGCCAAACAGATCACAACCCCTCCTGCAGAGCTACCACAGCGCTCCCGCAGCAATCCTCACAGCCACTCACTCACCATCCTCGCCGTGCCCGCAAGTACCCACCGTCCCTGTCCCCACCCGAACACTACCACACACCCCAATCCCTATGCAATGGGATGGGTATGTGGCACACGCATCCTCCCATCCATCTGCCCCACGCTCAACCCACCCACACCGATGCTCGATGAATCTCACTATGCAAGACGCACCCACTCACACATCTGTGTTTTGCCTTGACAGGAGAAGAGAATCAAGAACAACAGGGAAAGGGCACGCACCGGAGGTGGGCCGCCGCACGTGGTAGACCTCACAGACGCAGAGGTGGAGGCGCTCGACCTCGCCCGCACGCCACATTGCCTGTCGGTCGCTGATGGCGAGTCTGTCGCTGCAGAAACGGCCGGTAAGGGAAAGCTGACACTCAACACCCATGATCGCGAGTGACCGTATCATCACCTGCCATCAGGCGCACCGTAACGTTGGTGCACATGCCTCATGGTGCCCTCTGTTCTCTTGCAGGGCCGTCTGCGAGCGCTGCGATTGAGGAGGGCGATTCCTCAGAGGACATGGCGGTCTCTGAGGGTGCATCGTCACATCTGAGCCAACCATCCACCAGCGCAGAGACACGCACCTCGGTGGGTCCCCCTCGCCAACTAGTTGGGGTAGCACTTGGTGATTCACCGCGCACGAGTGAGCATGAGCAGACCCTGGTGGCAGGGGCAGCCGCGGAGGGACCATGTCGGTGGGAGCACTCATCTCCAGGCTCTGCTCAGCCGGACCCAGATGCTGAACCCAGGGGGCCACCAGTGAAAAGGAGAGCCGTCGAGGGGCACCAGCTAATTGCTGAGGTACTGGGAGAGGTGCCGCGCGCATTGTCCACAATTGCGCAGGCGATGGAGGAGTCCAACTCCTGCATGAGGGCATTGGTGGCGCAGGTACAGGAGGGTACCGGCGACACAGTGTCGCGGGTAGGTGCGGGAGTGTCTGCGTTGGAGGACAGGCTGGCCTCCCTCGAGCGTCACGCACAGCTCCACATCGAGTCCGTGCATGCCCTGACAACGTCTGTACGGATTCAGGGTGAGCAACATTCCGCCGCCATAAACAGGCTGACGGATACACTAGGGGTGGCCTTGCAAGGCCTCACACATGCCATCCAAACTGCCATCCAGCAGGGTGGAAGGGGTGATGTGGGCCGAGGCCACGAGAGGGATGATGGTGACCGGGGACATGGAAGCGGGGACTCTTCTCAAGGCGCCCCCACGTCCCACCCGTTGCCCCCCTCTCAACCAGTACCCGCAATGGTGCCTCCTTTCCAGGTGGCCGAGTCTGCCCCTGCCCCGGTGCAGGAGGAGCAGTCTGTGGAGGTGCCCTCACGGGCACCGAAACCCAGGGGCCGTCCGCCCAAAGCATCTACCCGGTCAGGGCGAGAACAGGAGCAACCTGCCACTACCTCTGCTGGAGCCACAGGGGTAGCACCACGTAGGGGTACCCGCTAAAGAAATCCAAAGGCGTTATAAGCACAAAGGGAATGCACCAGGGTGTCTATTAATTTGCACACTTTTTGTTTATATTATCTCACATTCCACATATTAAATACTATATTCTCACCACTCCTGCCACCTCTCGTTCATTCTTCCGCGGCCTGTGCAATAGGTGCGTTCCGTGCAGCCCATCATGTCGGCGAACACCTGCTGCCGCCCATTGGGCACACTGCTGTGGGTGCAGGAGTACTGGCAACAGTCTTCAGTGGAGGGGGCTGGTATGGCCGCTCGCATGTGCAGGTGAGGAGATGCGAGCGCCTCGCACTGTCTGACTCTAGGAGAACCGTTGACGTATGAGTGCCTCCCTGGCCCGGCGAGCATCCCGGTGAGTCGTGGTTCGGCGCATGGGTCGTCCACCATCCTCTGGCGCGTCCGCGTCCTCCTCCTCCTCCTCCTCCTCCTCCTCATCGCCGTCCTCAATGTGGGTGGCGGGTGTGGATTGG
Source organism: Heptranchias perlo (assembly GCF_035084215.1). NCBI lineage: Eukaryota > Metazoa > Chordata > Chondrichthyes > Hexanchiformes > Hexanchidae > Heptranchias > Heptranchias perlo. Next base: position 37,804,351 of record NC_090331.1, on the reverse strand, counting down.
GCCTCCTCCAGCGGCACCCCTCTCTGTAGTGCCATGTTATGCAGGGCACAGCAGACAACTATGATTCGTCCCACTCTGAATGGTGTGTATTGGAGCGCTCCCCCAGAACGATCAAGGCACCTGAAGCGCATCTTGAGCAGCCCTATGGTCTGCTCAATTGTAGACCTGGTAGCAGTGTAGCTGTCATTGTACCGACGCTCCGGCTCGGTGATGGGGTTCCTCAGAGGCGTCATGAGCCACGTGTGTAGGGGATACCCCTTGTTGCCGAGAAGCCAGCCGTTGCCGGCGTTGGGTGCCTGGAGGATGGGCGGGACGGTGGACTCCCTGAGGACGAAGGCATCGTGTCAGCTGCCGGGGTATCTGGCGCACACGTGTAGGAATCTCTGGCGGTGGTCACAGATGAGCTGGGCGTTCATGGAGTGATACCCCTTCCTGTTGATGAACAGCCCTGGCTCATGCGGAGGTGCCCGTATTGCGATGTGGGTGCAGTCGATTACACCATGTACCCGTGGGAAGCCAGCCATGGCATGGAATCCAACCGCCCTCTCCATCTGGCTGCGCTCGTCCATGGCGAAGTTGATGTAGTGCGAGGCCCTGCGGAACAACCCATCGGTGACCTGCCTTATGCACTTGTGTGCAGACAACTGACAGACCCCGGTGATGTCCCCGGTGGCACCCTGGAAGGATCCGGAGGCGAAGAAGTTGAGGGCGGTGGTGACTTTGATGGCGACAGGTAAGAAGATGCTGCTTGGTCCATCAGGGAGCAGCTCGTCGTTAAGGAGGCTGCAGATGTCGGCGACTACCTGGCGATTGACTCTGAGCCGACGTATGCACTGCTCCTCGGAGAGGTCCATGAAGCTGAGCCTCGGTCTGTACACCCTGTGCGGAGGGTAGTGCCTCCTGCGACGCATCTCTCTCTGCGGTTGCCCTCCCTCCTGCTGTGCAGGTGGGTGTGCCACAGCACCGTGTTGGGGGGCTCCTCGTCTCCGAGGCGGACAGCATGGACTGCGAGGCTGTTGGGGCTGGTCATGCTGTTCGTCCTCCGAGGATGTCAATGCACTACCCATCTGGCAGGTGTTGGTCTGAGGGGTTGTGCAGGGTAGGTAGGTGGTTCCTTGCACTGGGGCTGCGGTTTCACGTCGGTCTGTCCTCTGGCTTGGCGGGGGGTGGTGGAGGGCAGGGGTTGCCCTACGTGACGCGGTGGCCTCCTGCGTGGGTGAGGGCTCTCCCACCCGCTGTGGAGTGCACCTTGGCAGCTGCCACAGGCTGCTGGCTGGAACACGACCGGTTGAAGGGAGACTGTTTCCCCCAGTGTGTGAAACACACTGTGTTGAAGCTAAAATCCCACACTTCCTGTTTTGACAGCTGATTCAGCTCATTTAATGACCTCAACAAGCAAGGTAAGTACACTCAAGTGGAACCCCGCTGGCTTTAATTGCCTGCGGGATTCCCACCAGCGGGGTCTGCGCACGCAGCCCCGCACATCAGCGCGGCACCCGGAAGTTGTCGGGATCTCGGCGCGATCCGGTCACGTGACTGGATATCGGGATTTTCGGGGCCCCCCCGCTGGAAACCCACAGGAAACCCGACGGTAAAATCGAGCCCTTGGTGTCACGTCCAAATCTGTTACACCTCTTACCTTTCCCTTTCATTGACGTCCATTTCTCTTTCTCCTACATCTCTATTCATTCTACCCCTTCATTATCATCCATTTCCTCCCTTCTCCCTCCCTTGAGCACCATTCCTTTCTGAATGCCGCTGCTAATGAAAGCAATTCCAGACACTGCATACTGTTCTTGTAAGAATTCCCCCACTGTAGGCAAGGCCAGAATTACTTCCATTAGCAAGGAGGCTCTGATTGAAGAAGTGCTGAGGGGAGAGGGGCCCAGTCAGTGCTGATTTTGTCAGCAAATACTAACATACAGAGCAGATCCCAGAATGCTGATTTCAGCAAGAAATGGAGGTGTTTTTTTGGATAAAATGTTGAACTGAGGTGACCCCTGTCTTCAGGTGGTGCTATTCAAAGAAAGAGCAAGGAATTCTCCCTTAGTCTTGACCATCATTACTCCCTCAATCAACATAAAAAAACAAATTAAAGAAAGAACAGATCAAGTGGCCATTCATCTCATTGCTGTTTGTGGGACATTGTTGTTCCAGAGTCACTGCCTACATAACAGCAGCCACTGCACTTCAAAAATAAATAATGAGACAGATTGATGGTATGAAACTCCCCAAAAAGATGCAAGTATTCATGTATTTATTATAATTTAAATGCTATAAGGGATGATTCCACAATTGGTGCTCCCAGCATGGAGTGGTGCTCGCTGATTGTGCAGATCAGGAAATTGCAGTTGCGCAGTCCAATTTATTCCATCCATTAAATTTAACAGATAGAACATCATCGGCCGTAGAGTCATGATTCCCGATCTATGCTCCCTGCCAGTACCACTCCCCGTTGTGAGCACGGATTGTGAAATCACCCCTATAATCTCACTTTGGGGTTCAGATGATGGTTATAAACTGTGAGCACAAATGTTAATTACTGTTTTCTGCCTTGTAATCATTCCCATTGTTCTCTGTTTAACTACTGGAGCTGTTTATACTGTGTTGGTGATAGGCAGGTGATACCTGTTATCTCTGGCCTGTTGTTTTATTCTCAGAACTTTGAACAAAGTTTATGGAACACTCCTGTTAGGCTCTACACAAAATGCAATGTCCCAAGGTCTATTGCCTATTTCATTCCTTGACTATCTTTCTAGCTGTGTTTGTCAAGTACAAGCTAAATTTCTATAAACAATAAGGTCAGAGTCCTTACGGGCATACCTGTTCGAAAAACAACAGGTCTGCAACTTTTAAATGCTTCGTGATTATGCAAAAGGTTCCCAATGTAAACTGTTTGCATCAGTTTATCAAGCTTTACTATACTATATAACAGTAGTACAGTATTTATACCTTCATACTGTCAGGGCCCTGTACTTTTATGTTCAGTTATAATGGGAATCCTCAGAATCTCTATCTACTCTCTCTTTTCAGAACAACATAGCCTCCTTCTTTGTCACCAAATTCAGATGGAGTGCTGGACACAACTGTTAAAAAGACAGTTTATTAGGACAAAGGAAAGCAGGTTATCTGCAGTCAGAGCAGCATAAGTCAAAGTCAATATATTACTTCCTTCTGCAAGCAATCTGAACAACACACGTAAGTAAGTAGGCTTGAATCAGCTGTGTTCACTCCATTTAGAACTAAGCAAACTAACGTAAATCAAATAAATACTTCTATTTCGATACACAGTACATTCTTACTTACTGGCAAGAGTATTACTTTTTTTCTCAGGCTAGACATTACTGAACCTAATGGTGACATATGTTTTGGCTGGAAACTATAGGCTAGAAATTACTGTTGCTGATATTAGTGGGTGATTGCTTGACACATTCATATGACATTTGTTTGCTATGTTAATGGAAAATCAACCCATTTAAGGCAAATGAGTTAATGCTGCATTAAAATAGAAGGCAGAGAAAAGTCATAAGAATGCATTGAATGCTTATCTACTAATATTGCCCACAGTAATTTCTAGACTTCAGCATCCAGCTATCACATTATTTTCATATCTTTAACAGCTAGGCAGACAAATATATAGAGGCAGCAAAGCAGATAGCTCCGCTCCACATTGGGAGAAGAATGAGGAAAAACTTTTCAAATTCCAGGCTAGTTCTATTAGGCTCTACGATAAGTTACCAATCAAAATTATATCAAATCAGCCTTTCCAAAAGCAGATCTATTGCTATAGAAATGGGGATGGGATGGGAGCAGGCTCAGAAGTAAAAGACCTCAGCTCTCTTGCAGCACATCCAACTTCCATGTTTGGTATGTTACAACTTGCAACATATGCAATTAAGTGATTTGCTTTGCTAGGACATTAAAGCCCCAATTGTAATCCCCCACGCCCGACAAAATCAATGTCTGCAGGGGATTAAAATCACGGCAGTGTGATACTCACCGTATCGACACTCAGTTCCTGCCACTCACCATTTAAGGTATCAGCCATGGCTCAGTGTTAGCACTCTTGCCTCTGAATCAGAAGATAGTGTAATACTTTTGTAATACTCTTGTCCCACTCCAGAGACTTGATCACAAAATCAAGGCTGATACTCCAATGTAAGTACTGAGGGAGTGCTGCACTGTCGGAGATGCTGTCTTTGGGATGAGACGTTAAAGCAAGGCCACGTCTATCAGATGAATGTAAAAGATCCCATGGCACTATTTTGAAGAGAAGGGGAGCTCCCCCAGTGGCCTGGTCAATATTTATTTCTCAACTAACATCACTAAAAAACAGATTATCTTGTCTTTATCATATTGCTGTTTGTGGGACCTTGCTGTGCACTAATTGGCTGCCATGATTCCTACATTTCAACAGTGACAATACTTCAAAAGTATTTCACTGGCTGTAAAGTGCTTTGGGATGTCCTGAGGTTGTGAAAGGTGCTATATAAATGCAAGTCTTTCTTTTTTATTTTTATCGGTGTGTTTCGGGCAGTATCTCAAGCCCTTGACCCAGGCAGGTGAGGGCCTAAATGTGCACTTCCTGCCATATGCAGCAAATTTGCAACAGTGAATTGACCATTTCTGTTATTTTCTTTTGTACCTGACATACCACTTAACTATTTGTGGTGTGCCCTTGTACTCTGCAGAAGATGTTTTGCTGTTCATCGTGCTGTCCACAAAAACCTGCAGGAGCTGTTGTTTGCTTCTTCTTCAGCTCCATTACCGCACACTATTGTGTATTCCACAACTGGATTCACAAGCTATTTTTAGACTAGTTAAGTAGCTAGTTTAACATTTTAACAGCAGCATTACTGTTAGTGGATTCTGATTGGTCCACCAACCGTGCATTCACTCTAATTACATCTATCTCACAGGAATTGCACTGTTCAAAATAGTACGTTCCTGCAAGTGCATTACAAAGCCAAAAACTAGAAAATAGTTGCAAGTGGTGAAAATCTGACATAAAACCAGAACATGCTGGAAATACACAGTATGTTGAAATATGTAGCAATACAGTGGAGGAGGGTTTAAACTAATTTGGCAGGGGGATGGGCACCAGGATGAAACATTAGAGAGGAGAAACAGGGTGAACAGAGGAAAGGGAGGGAACAAGTAGCACTAGAGTAAAGAATAGTTCAGAAATAGGAGGGATCAGACAGGAGGCAAATGCGAGGCAACCTAAGATGAGTTTAGAGTGCATGTGCGTAAACGCACGTAGCGTGGTAAATAAGGTTGGTGAGCTGCGGGCTCAAGTCACCACATGGGACTATGATATAGTGACAATAACAGAGACCTAGCTCAAAGAAGGGGAGAATTGGGTACTTAATATTCCTGGCTACAAGGTATTCAGGAGAGATAGAGAAGGAAAGAAAGGAGGGGTGAGGATGGCAGTATTGATCAAAGAAACTATTTTAGCACTGGAAAGGATGATGTAGAAGGACAAGGGCAGCAGACACATGGGAACACCACCATCTGCAAGTTCCCCTCCAAGTCACACACCATCCCGACTTGGAAATATATCACCGTTCCTTCATCGTTGCTAGGTCAAAATCCTGGAACTCCCTAACAGCACTGTGGGAGTCCCTTCACCACACGGACTGCAGCGGTTAAAGAAGGTGGCTCACCACCACCTTCTCAAGGGTAATTAGGGATGGGTAATAAATGCTGGTCTTGCCAATAACGCTCACATCCATGAAAGAATAAAAAAAAAGAAACCGCATCTATCAATCTCGAATATACTCAATGACAGCCCTCTGGGGTAGAGAATTCCAAATATTCACAACCCTCTGAGTGAAGAAATTTTTCCTCATCTCAGTCCTAAATGGCTGACCTCTTATCTTGAGACTATGATCCCTAGATCTAGACTCTCCAGCTAGGGGAAGCATCTACGCTGTCAAGCCTTCTAAGAATTTTACACGTTTCAATGAGATCACCTCTCATTCTTCTAAACTCCAAAGAGTACGGGCCCATTTTACTCAATCTCTCCTCAGAGGACAACCCTCTCATCCCAGGAATCAATCTAGTGAACCTTTGTTGCACCGCCTCTAAGGCAAGTATATCCTTCCTTAGGTAAGGAGACCAAAACTGTACACAATATTCCCGATGTAGTTTTACCAGATCCATATATAATTGCAGCAAGATCTCCTTACTCTTATACTCCAGCCGCTTGCAATAAAGGCTAACATACCATTTGCCTTCCTAATTGCTTGCTGTACCTGCATGTTAACTTTCTGTGATTTGTGTACAAGGACACCCAAATCCCTCTGAATAGAAACTTTTCTTGGTCTCTCACCTTTTAAAAAATATTCTGCTTTTCTATTCTTCCTATGAAAGTGGATAATTTCATATTTCCCCACATTGTACTCCATCTGCCACCTTCTCGTCCACTCACTTAACCTGTCTATATCCCTTTGCAGCCTCTTTGCGTCCTCCTCACAGCTTACTTTCCCACCTAGTTTTGTATTGTCAGCAAACTTGGATACATTACACTCGGTCCCCTCATCTAAGCCATTGCTATATATTGTAAATAGCTGAGGCCCAAGCACCGATCCTTGCGGCACCCCACTAGTTACATCCTGCCAACCCGAAAATGATCCGTTTGTTCCTACATCCTGTTTTCTGTCTGTTAACCAATCCTCAATCCATGCTAATATATTACCCCCAATCCCATGAGCCCCAATCTTGTTTAACAACCTCTTGTGTGGCACCTTATTGAATGCCTTTTGAAAATCCAAATATATTACATCCACTGGTTCCCTCTTATCTACCCTGGTAGTTATACCCTCAAAAAACTCTAATAGATTTAGGGGTTAGAGAGAGGAGTGTCTCTTTGAATTGGGAGGTTTAGAAAGATAGAGTGCCTCTGTGAACCAGGTGGAGTAAGAGGCTTTAGAATTCATCTGTGAACTGGGTGAGGTTGGAGAGGGGCTCTAGGAGAAAGAGTATCCCTCTGACCAAGAGGGAGGAGGTAGAGGGGAAGCAGTGGCTTAGCCAGATATAGTCAATGTACGAAAATCTGAGTACTTTTTGTCCCTCTGGGCGGCCGCTAGAAGTGCAAAATCAGGCTGTAACGTGTGATTTACTATCCCAAGGGATCTGGCTGAGAAATGGCTGTGTTCCATTCACTGATATTCTTTTTATGTATGGTCCATCTACAGCTCCTACTTAATGCTGCAACTTCATCCAAGACTGGGCTTTATGTGTCTAAAACTCCATCATTGATGGTGTGAGCGCATTTTGTCCGTTGCATTTTGCAGGGCAAGTTCACAGTTGAGACTTTCTGCTATCCCCCTTATGCTGATAGTGCACACCCTTGCAGTAAAGAGCACATGAAAGAGATAGGGAGCCTCTGTGAACTGGGTCAAGGGGTTGGAGGGAGAGACTGATTCTCCAAACTTATCATTGTAGATAACAAGAGTGAAACTAAAGCCTGCTTTTACAGCGAAGAATAGACAGATCCAATTATGTTTACAGCATCTTCCCGTAATTTTCACTGACATATTATGAGCGCATTCTTAGCAATTTCCTAATATGTACATCTTTGGCACGCCCACATTTTTCTCCTTACGAAATACTGCTGTGGCGAATAGTTGTGTGTTTGTACAACTTTGTCAGTTCAAATCCAATGCACCAGACAAGATCATACATAGAACCCAAATACTTTATTGAGAGTGTTCCGTATTCCGCCCTGGGAGGTTTGGCAGACAGGGAAATCCACAAAGAGGCTTATGAGCAATCAATCCGGGGCTAAAGAGCAAAACTGAAAACAACAGTCACTCACACCTCGGCTCTAACCGTACAACAGGGAGCAACCCAGAGAATTTGGCACATTCTTCAGGTAAGAGCTGTCTTTCTGTTCTGTTATTAATACTTGTGGAATCCCTATAACCAGCCAAGGTTATACTTTTGTAGTCAGGGTAGATAGGGGCAGTGCTGAAACATTGTGAACCTACATGCGAGAAGTTATATATTTTAACGATTTACACTCAGCAGGAGCTGTTGATGTCTCAGCGGCGCCAGCATTGACAGAGGGGTGGAGGCACTAACCTACAAAGAGTCAGGGAGACAATCAGGGTTTAGTCATTCAGACACCTGGTTGGAACTGTCTGGATTATAGAAGAGCTGTCACTATGCTGAAGTTAAGTATGTTTATACATGGAAGTGAGAGCAATGACGAGATGGAGCAAATGCATGATGTAAGGAGATAGTAGGAGGGGTGACCAAAAGCTGTGGTAGAGGTTATTTTTTTTAAAGAGGGTCTTAATGGAGAAGAAAGTGGAGAGGGTGAGAGAAGGAATTCCAGAGCTTAGGTTGTTGAAGGCACAGCTGCCTATGGTGAGGTGAAGGGAGGGGCCAGTGTCAGAGAAACAGAGGGGTCGATTTTAACTGGGCGGGTGGGGGACTGGAACATTTGAAAGCTCGCAAGGCCCAGCTGATTTTAACAACCGGGCCTCATTTACATTTGATTGGCTGGCTGGCTGGCTGGCAGGCAGGCAATTTGCGTCGGCAGCAGGCCACCAGCCTACCTAAACCACTCAGTTTACGTCGGGAATCCCAGGACACTATTTAAAGGGTGACTGCAGTTCTTACAGCGAGGTTGCACCTACTCAATCCAAACCCTGCTTTTGGCTTCTGCAATCTCTGTTTCTAGAGATGGCTGAAAAGAGGGATAAGCCTGCCTCCAGGTTTTTTGATGCCTCCCTAGAGGTGCTGCTTGCAACATTGAGAGCCAGGAGGGAAATGCTGTTCCCACAAAGTAGTAAGATAAAGTCCAAAAGCCTGATTGGAGGTAGCAGAGGAAGTTAGCAGCAGGAGCATCACCCCAAGGCCCTGGATATATTAACACAAGAGATTCAATAGCATCACTAGATCAGGAACGTTCAGTACATCTCCCTTCCCCATCACTAGATCAGGAACGTTCAGTACATCTCCTCCCTTCCCCATCACTAGATCAGGAACGTTCAGTACATCTCCTCCCTTCCCCATCACTAGATCAGGAACGTTCAGTACATCTCCTCCCTTCCCCATCACTAGATCAGGAATGTTCAGTACATCTCCTCCCTTCCCCATCACTAGATCAGGAACGTTCAGTACATCTCCTCCCTTCCCCATCACTAGATCAGGAATGTTCAGTACATCTCCTTCCTTCCCCATCACTAGATCAGGAATGTTCAGTACATCTCCTCCCTTCCCCATCACTAGATCAGGAACGTTCAGTACATCTCCTCCCTTCCCCATCACTAGATCAGGAATGTTCAGTACATCTCCTTCCTTCCCCATTACTAGATCAGGAATGTTCAGTACATCTCCTCCCTTCCCCATCACTAGATCAGGAATGTTCAATACATCTCCTTCCTTCCCCATCTCTTGCACTGCACCTGTTCGCAGTCCCTCTCCTCACTCCTTCACCATTCAGACCAATCACCACCCTTTTGTTTCCCACACCACCAATCACAAGATCTTCCGTTACCTCATACAGTCGCTCTTGTGCCTCAAGCATTTTTCTTTTAATGGCCGGACCCCAGAGGTCCGCATTTCTGTCCCACTCAGCAGAGCGAGGAGAGGACAGCACCTCCAGCGAGTCATCTCCTGGGCTGTCAATACCACCAGTACCTGCTCCTTCTCACTTGTGCTGTATGTTTCACCAGGTGCAGGCCTGTCTGACTTGCGATCTATGCCTCCTGGGGTGCCAATGCCTGTGCTAGTGCTTGGGAAAAGTGCATCGAGTGTGTTTTATTGTACTGCATAGTGTCTGGGAAATGGGCTCAAGTAGAGCAAGGACAGGCTACTGATGAACGGCTAGGAGAGCATTAGGATAATCGAGTCTGTGTGTGACAAAGATGGTTTCAGCAGCAGATAGGCGGAGTTTAGAGTAGAGTTGGCAATGCTACAGAGGTGGGAGTAGGCAGTCTTTGCGATGGAGAGCATATAAGATCAGAAGCTCAGCTTGGGTCAAATAGGATGCAGACTTTGTCAACAGTCTGGTTCAGTTTGAGACAGTGGTTGGGGACAGGAATGAAATTGGTGGCGATGGTACGGACTTTGTTGGGGAGGGGCGAAGACAATGGCTTTGGTCTTCCCAGTGTTTAGTTGGAGGATATTGCAGCTCATTCAAGACTGGATGTTGGACAAGCAGTCTGGCAGCAATGAGGAAGTGGAAGGGCTGAGAGATGTAGTGCAGAGGTAGAGGTGGTGCACGTATGGAAGCTGACCCCATGTCAGTGGATGATGCTGCTATGGGGCAGCATATAGATGAGGCAGAGAGCCAAGGATAGATCCTTGGGAAACTCTGGAAATAATGGTGCTGCGGCAGGAAGAAAAGCCATTGCAGGAGATGCTCTGGCTATGCTCGGATAGGTAAGAGTGGAACCAAGTGGAGGCAGTCCCACTGAGCTGGAGATTGGAGGAGTGGTGTTTGAGGATGATGTGGTCTACTGCCTTGAACACTGCAAAGAGATCTAGGAGGAACAGCAGAGATAATTGCACCATGGTCACAGTCACAAAGAATTTCAACAGCAACAACTTGCCTTTATATAGCGTTGTTAACATAGAAACAAGTCATAAGGCCCTTCACAATAATGTAATCAAAAAAAATGGATGCTGAGCCAAGGAAGGAAATATTAGGAGGGGTGACCAACAGCTTGGTCAAAGAGGTAGGTTTTAAGGAGGGTCTTAAAGAAGGAGAGGAAGGTGGCGAGGTAGAGAAATATAGGGAGTTAATTCCAGAACGTTGGTTCTAGGAGGCTGAAGGCATGGCCACCAATGGCGGGGAGAAGGGAGTGGGGGGAAGCTCAGCCTGGAGTTGAATAGGGTGCTGAGGTTGTGACTATTCTAATTCAGCCTGAGACGAGTCTGGGGTAGGGGATGGAATCGATGGCAAGGGTGCGGAGTTTGTGGCAAGGGCTTAAGACAATGGCTTCGGTCTGCCCAATGTTTAACTGGAGGAAACTATGGCTCATCGAAGATTGGATGTTGGACAAGCAGTCTGACAACACAGAGACAGTGGAGGGTTGGAGAGAGGTGGTGCTGACGTAGAACTGGGTGTCATCAGCGTGCATGTGGACACCAAATCTGCGGATGATGTAGCCATGTAGCATGTAGATGTGAAAGAGGAGGTGGCTAACGATAGATCTAAGAATATATGTCTGGAACTCAGCCTGCAGCAGGTGGCATAGTGTGGCCTCTGTCTCTGAAGTGAAGTGGAAGTGCTGGAAACAGGTTTCCTGTGACATTTATAAGTAGGAATGCCATAGTCTGTAAACATGGGTCTTTGGGTATTAACAACAGTGGATATATCGCCTGAGGTGTTTATTGTTGGCCCTGAAAATGTTGTTCCCTCATGAATTTGTCCTCTTTTTCCAATTTGTGCAACACTATGGGAACAGCCAATGGGATTCCAATTCTTCCAATTTGTTAACTGCAGCTAATACCACAGCCATAATTGTCAAGCCTCTGGAGAGGATCATGTTAGCAAACCAGGGGTATGAAGGAAAGGGAAAAAGTAGAGAGAAATAAAAGAAGTCAAGATATTCAATGCACAAGGAGAGAAATGCTCACTTCAAAAAAATTAAACTTCAACATTTGTTGAAATAACAGAACCTTGCTTTAAGAGACATCAAAGCAGGCCAGGCCCATTTTTCTTCTTGCATCCATTTTATAAGGATATGGTTTGTGCTGGGTGTGGAGTCTTGCCTGGAGTTGTGACATTCAGTGAGGAACTTGATTTGCATAAAGTTTTGAATAAATGAGCTTTGCACTTGCCTTAATCATAGCCTCCTTGCAAGCCCCAAAATTGAACTGCACAAAATTAGTTGCCCTGCAAATCGGGTGTTTGAGGTCATGCCACTGCTGGAATCTTGGAAAATCAGGGATCATGTGTACATAATTCTACAAGCTCCAAATTAACAGGAAACTGCATAAACTTTATTTGATCCTCGATCAACTATTGCTTGTATACTCAATAGTTGTTTCTGTTTGTGAAAGGATTATACCAGAGTATTATATAAGTTGATTGCATAGCTGACGATCCAATTGTTGTTGAATAGCAAAGGGTGTGTGATTTCAGGAGTGGTATAACACAATATACATCTGACTCTGAAGTTTCAAAATTGTGGGAAAGTAATTGGTACAAATGAACATAGGAAAGTTCAAGGTTGTATTTTACAGAAAATATATTAGTGCTCGTGGGTGGAGCACTAAATGTTGTGCACACTGATACATTTGCATTCTAAACCACTAAGTCATGTAGATAATTCTGCTTAAATTAACAGGCTTTATTCTATCATCTGCTGTTTGCTGATCTTTTAGCAGGTCATACCTTATGCTGACATTATCCATAGTTCTGTGACATGCCCAGTGTGTGCTCTTTTCTGTTATTTACCTGTTATAGTCTTGAATGCCTACTCTTCTGCATAATAGTTCATGTTTCTAACAAGCCATGTTTCTAATAGGCCATGTTTCTGCTAATGTTCTGTTTTTTTTTAATTACAGTGTTTTGAGAGGTTAACATTCACATTAGAATCTAATTGATAAAGGCTGCTTCAATTATAGCAGAGAGAATTGTATCAGCAGACATTCTCTCATCTTTAACCCAGCTACTAATCCTAACTTTATAAGAGCACTCCGAACTGGACTAGTATTTTTATTTCTATTTTCCGCACCAGGCTTCTGTGATTGAGCTAGCTGATTTGTTGGTAGCATTTTAATAGACCTGGTGGGGATGTATTGAAACTCAAGGTTAATTGTTAACTTTAAATCTGAGATTGATAGATTTTTGTTAACCAAAGGTATTAAGGGATATGGGGCTAGGTCACAGATCAGCCATGATCTCTTTGAATGGCAGAACAGGCTCGAGGGGCTAAATGGCCTACTCCTGTTCCTATAAGCTCTGACAGGTAATGGAAAGCCTCCTTCACAACAAGGATAGCCCTGCCCATGGCAGTGAAGTCACACATGCCTTGAACTTCAATGTTACTAGCTCCTTTTCGGCCACTTCAGGTGATGTCAGATCGGCCAGAATGCAGTGCATACATTGTTTGCTAGGGCCAAGGACTTTATTATTTTTCCTAGTGATAATGACCATCAACAAAAAAGGGCTTTTCACCTCTTTACAGTGGCTGGTTTTCCAAAGGTGCAAGGCTTCATCAATAGATGTGACCATATGGACTTCTTGCACCCTTACAATGGCGTTTGTAAATAGGAAAGACCTTCAATCCAACAGCGTGCACGATGTATTGAGCATCATGTAGATAGATGCCAGGTAGTGTGGAAGCTGCTACAATGCAATTATTCTTTAGCAGTTTACAATTTCACCATTATTTCAAGGCAGTTTCGATCCAGGTGGTTGCTTAGCAATCAGGGATACCCTATCGAGCTGTGGCTGAAGGCATCAGCATAGAATCCAATAACTGCAGCAGAAATAAAATATAATGATGCTCATGGCTGCACAAATAGAGCCGACAGTAGGACTGCTCAAACTGCCCTATGTTGATAGACCTGTTGGGCTGAATGGCCTGCTTCTGTAAATACTATGTAAAGATTTAGCTATCTGGATCGGTTTGGGGGAGCATGCAGCTGTACAGTTCTGAACAGGTCTCCAAAATTATAAAATATTGTGCTGCATTCAGTAAATGGCTATCAGAAGAGAACTCACCATGCAGCAGGGCAAAAAGGAGGGTCAGGCAGCTGTTAAGGATGAAGGGGACAAAGAGACTGAGACTAGGAGTTGCCATGTCCACTGGAGCACCATCATAGCCAGCAAATGTGTCAATGTTTAGTAGAGAACCAAGTGAAGTGACTGACTGCTGGATGTCCCCAAGGTTTGCCTGGGACAGTGTAGCTTGTTATTTCTTTCAACAGGTTAGAAGATGTTCCTGTAACTGCAGGCATAACCCCTCCTACTGTGGTGGCTGTCTGGGCCTGTTCACTTTCTGGCTGTGTGTGGGTTATTTGAATGGGCTGCCTGGGTGGCATGAATGGTCCCTCTTCCATGCCTACTCTTGCCATACCCCTGGTGCTGGGAATTCCTTCAGCATGTCCCGTCATCTGCATGGAAGCGGATCTTTCGGGTCAGAGTCCTATCCAGATGTTTCACCAGCATAATGAACCCAGACAGAACCAAATCATAGATATCAGAGCACAGTCTCTATATCATTAGTAATGCCAGTTATGAGAGAAATCTTAGCTGTACTAGGGACCTTGGTTAAATGGACTTCCCTGCAGATGCCACCTGTTCCAGGGTGGACTACGCTCTGTGAAGCAATCAAATATCGCTTCACAGATATGAGAAATAGACTCCTCCGAAGTGACCATCATACTTTGCAGTTTTCTTTACAGACTGTCAAAGGACTCTATAAATTGATGATATTTAGAAAGCAGCCTTCTCTTATTGGCAGGTCCTGGATGACACCAATCCCAGAGCTCATAATCTGAGGGTAGCCAGGAGCTGGTCTCCTTACCAACTTCTTCCTGATTCTCAGCTACCACTTGCACTTATTCCTCCTCACTCAAGCTGTGCATTTCATCCAGTGCCCCTTATGCTAACTCTAAATCTTTCTCAGAATGGGCTGGTGCTTGCTGCTGGGCTACATAGAGTCTACAGCACAGAAACAGGCCATTCAGTTCAACTTGTCTATGGTGGTGCTTATGCTCCACCCGAGCCTCCTCCTACCCCTCTTCATCTAATACTATCAGCATATCCTTCTATTTCTTTCTCCCTCATATATTGCATATATATAAAAATTAATTAGAAAAGGGAATAGTGTGAGAGGACTGGCGGACAACTAATGTTATTCTTATATTTAAAAAGGGAAATCGAACAAATTCAGGGAATTATAGATCAGTTAGCTTAAAGTCGGTGGTAGGAAAGATAATAGAATCTTTACTCAAAATGTAATAGAAAAACATCTAAAAAAGAAAATATAATGAAGAATAGTCAGCATGGATTTCAGAAGGGAAAGTCGTACTTGATCAACCTTAATGAATTCTTTGAATAGTGCTCTAAGATGTTTTTTACATCTACCAGAGCAGGCAGGGGAGCCCTCAGCTCAACGTCCTGTCTGAAAGACAGCATCTCCAACAGTACAGCAGTCCTTCAGTACTGCACTGAAGTGTCAGCCTAGATTGTATGCTCAAGTGGCCAGTGTGAGGCTCAAACCCATGATGTATTACTGACAAGGAAGAATGTTACCACTGAGCCAAGACTAACACTCCTGATAGTACATTTCTGCAGCCAACACATTCAACGCTATGATGTTGCGGAGCCTGGCAAATTACCTGTTGTCAGAACGCTTGAAAAATTTAGGGACAAAAAATTACAAGAATGGGTACTTGATGTAGGTTGGTTACCTGCATGCCCCTCTCTAATGTGCTCAGCATATGTCGAAGCTGTGCGTTTTCTGTAATTTTGTCAGCAGGTCGTTAAATACAGAGATAAATAGGCATTCTTCCATCTTTTTGTAAAGGAAGAATTCCCTTCCCACCACCCATGTTCTTGTGTTTGTGGCAAAATTCTTTAAGTGTGCATTGTGGAGTGCACATGAATCACTGTCACTCTTTGAGAAAGGAACAATTAATTATCTTTATAAAACTTGCCAGTGCGATTCCATTATTGTATTTAATATAAATCTGTGACTTTCACAACTTTATCCTTGCAGCATCTTTCACTTTCAGTCTTACTTCTTAATATTTTTGCAAATTTTTTTTTAGACTCTTGGAATTGTTTTTGTCGTTTCACTTGGAAGTTTGTGACCTGTAAACCCAGAGTATGCACTGAGTGTGGCTGATCTTTTCTGCTCAGTCACTTAGTATAAAAGTCACAGTACTGTTCTTGTAATCCCTCAACCCTCATTGGTAGTGGGGGAGGGGTAGTTTAAACCTTAAGTCAAGTCCCAAAAACACAAATTTGTGTAGATGGCCCTAATAGTTCTTATAGTGTTATCTGATCACACATCATTGTGCTTGTCCTCCAGCATATCTACCTGACATTATTAGAAGTAAAAGTTCAGTCTAATGAATCTACTGGAGTTCTTTGAGAAGGCAATTAATGCTATATTTGCTTGCATTCAGAAAAACAATTGTCAACTTTTCTTGACAATTTACAGCCTGTTAACTAAACCGTGGGAACACGCTGTTTTGAAACACACATTTCCTGAGAATGAAATTTTGTTAGTGGGAATGGAAAAATATCAGTCCATCATAATTGGCTGGAAATTGCTCGTAAAATAATGGTGAGCCTAACAGCGCTCACTGTTATTAATGGGCCAATCGAAGAGCAAGTTCCAGTGACCGCACGTGCGCAGTCAAACGCAGAATTTGGGCACTTGCTCGTCCTGATTCCCTGCTGATCTGACAGCTTCGTGTTAAAGAAATATCACAGGCAGGAATCAATGGACCAACGCGAACTTGCTCTCTTGCTCAGCTGGAAACTAACTAATGTTGCCAGAAAAAAATTGAGTTACAGCAGATCTGAACTAACTTTTAACAGCGTGGTAAGGTATTAATGACTGCCAAACAACCTCTCTGGCACTGAAAATTATCTTTTAAAAATGTGAAGTCTCATAACTCCCAATCTTAATAAATGTAAGGAATCTTACAACACCAGGTTATAGTCCAACAGTTTTATTTGAAAATCACAAGCTTTCGGAGGTTTTCTCCTTCGTCAGTTCACCTGACGAAGGAGAAAGCCTCCGAAAGCTTGTGATTTTCAAATAAAACTGTTGGACTATAACCTGGTGTTGTAAGATTCCTTACATTTGTCAACCCCAGTGCATCACCGGCATCTCCACATCATGGCTCCAATCTTAATAGTTTTTGGACATTTAAAAAAAAAATTAATTTAAAATTTTTGTTTTTTTACTTTTTCTTTCTGCGTCTTTTATCTCAGTCTTTTAATCTTACCCTTTCTTTATTTCACTTTCTCTATCTGATTTTATAGTACATTTACTAATTTATCTGACACTTCCTGGTACCTAGTCTGCGCGGTTCGTGAATGAGCTTCACTTCCTGGTTCTCACAGCGTGGCTTGCTTCAAGCTGTTGGTGATGGGGACATAGTGATCCTTTCCTCCTCTCACAGCTCAGAGAAGCCCGGGAGTACTTCTTGCAGCTTTCAATTAAAGCAAGTTGGCGCCCAGAAGCCTGCAAAAAGTTTGTGGGTGAATTAGTTACTTACGAGCAACGGGCGATGTGTGTTTGCGGCTCAGCCTAATTTCCGGCCCAATATGCCTGTAATAGTGATGCTTTAGCGCTTCACAAGTATCTAATCAATCACTTAACTAGTTGAAAAGCTCATTGATCCAGCTGTACAATGTGCAGAATTTGGATCCATAACCCTGAAATATTGGCCCCATTTTGCTGTGAGCAGCGAACGAATGGCGTTAGCCATTCATCAGACTTACACTTGCCCGTAGACTCTCTATGGGGATTTGCACGGCAAGTTACTGTAAATTAGAGAGATCCAAACAAGCAGCCCCCTCTACAGGGCATCTGGGAACTATGTGAACAGGACAAGCAGCTGCGTATCTCCCAATCAGGTTGCAGAATCGTTAATGAGCCGCACAGAGTCTGAACCAGGAAGTGTGAGTTAGTATAGTGAATTCAATGTCAAATCAGGCACAGAAAGAGAAATAATGAGAGGGAAAGAAAGATTGGATTAAGAGAGACAGAAAGAAAAAGTAAAAAAAAATGTTACTTAAATTTTTGTTAAATCTCCAACAATAATTAAAAGCTGAAGGAATGAGACCCCACACTTTTAGAAGTTAATTTTCAGTGCCAGAGAGTTTGGCAGTAATTATGACATATCAAACCGTTAAAAGGGTACTTAGACTGGAATCGACAAGCCCTAACTTTTTGTGGAGAGTGTAGTCCCTATCTACGACTTCAGTACAGGAACTTCACGCCGTTCAATATATTTGAATGGGGAGCCAGACAGCGAGATGTTGTTTTCCTGCAGCTTATGGAGGGGCAGCACATCTCAGACAGCAAGTTCCGGATTTTCGCAGTTGCTGTGCGATTTGCACATAAATAACGGTGGCTTCACTGTTATTTTCACAGCAAAATCCTGCCCATTGAATTTTAAAATGTGTGGATATTTGTATCGGCATCTAGTGATGACAATGAAATAGATTTTTTGTACAATATAAGAAACAATTTCTAATTTTAGTGTTTTCCCCAGCAGTGGGAATCATAGTAAGTGATTGCAAGAGATCAGCATGTATCCAGCTGCCATTTTAAACATGATAATCGAGGTTAGAAGAGTCAGTGGTCATACTCACTGAACTCTACAAGTGCTATACTTTACAAGAATCATATTTATGGTATAACAGGAAATTGAATAATAAATGATTGGAAGATTCATTTACAGTGCCAGTAGATCCTATTGTTTACGTGTGAATGTACTAGAATGGATTACACACATCATAAAAGAATCGAGTCCTAATTAGGCAATTACCTGGGCGTATCATACAAAATGCTTTTTATTACACACAGTGTCAGTGTTGTTCCTGGTTTTAAAGGTAATTTTCTAAGTTACTTTTGTGTTTTCAGTTTCTCATCATTCCCTATATAGTCACTGGGACATGTTTGCATACATTCTGGGCTTCTTGTTAATCTGGTTTCTGTGCTGGTGGATGCGAGACAAACTTAAAATTGAAAAGCTCTCAGACAAGTATGTGTTCATCACTGGGTGTGATACTGGCTTTGGAAATTTGGCTGCAAAAGTCCTTGATATTGGTGGATTTCGAGTACTTGCTGGGTGCCTGACTGAGGAAGGAGCTCAAGACTTAAAGAAGGAAACCTCAGGCAGGTTGAAAACAATCCCGTTGGATATTACAAAATCAGATAGCATCGAGAATGCAACTGACCAGATCAAGGTGGAGGTGGGAAATAGTGGTAAGTGCAATGCAAAAGATTCCTGTAGCTACTTACTAGTAAGATTTTTAAAAAGTAATATATACATCTACTTTTCATACATATTTAGTATAATATAATATTTGCTGGATAATGAAAAAGTTACAATTTATAAAAAAATAATTAATTGGAGGATAATTAGAAGAAAAACATATAATATATTTTAAAAGTTTTGAATTTGTGCATACTTCCTGTTAGTGTCCCACTTACGTTCTGTAACACTTTCCTGTCGTGCCTATTTCCATCACACTTTTCTGCCAGTCCTAAATTATACATGTCTATACTTACCATATACTTACCTTTTGATTAAGTCCTACCAGCTCCAAATTTTCATTCCCAAGGTAATTAATGCTATGCATGACAGCACCTCCTGCCTGAGGCTTACTAAAACGAGGCCGCTAACCTTTTCCAGCTTCCTCCAGAATCTTCTTTTGAGTTTACTTTTAAATTTTTTTATATATTTTAATTTTTTTATTAATTCCCTTTCAAATTAAGAAGTTTCCATGGTCCCGTTGGAGTGTCTCCTGACGATGGGCCTGTAGCCATGGCTGAACCAGCCCCGTTCCTGCGATCATTATTAACCTGTTGTCTGGCCAGAACTCTTCCACTTACTCCAACCCAAAGAAAGGGAGAGAAACAGAAAAGGAGAATGAAGGAGACCGAGGCTGGAGAGAGAGAAGCAGAAAAGGCAAGAGAGAGAAGCAGAAAATGAATGAGAGAGAGAGAAAAGGCAAACAAGGGCAGAGAAGTAGAACAAGGGAAGGAGGTGAGAGAGACAAATGCTGAGAAATGAAGAAATACAGGGAGAGACAGAGACAGAGCGCAAAAGGAAAGATACAGAAAGAGAGACAAATAAAGATAAAAGGGCTGATTTTAACCATGCTCGCCCGTGCAACTTACCCGCTCTGATTCCGCTGCATTCCTGCGGGTTGTGATCTTGACCTGCTCTTCTAAGCAAGTGCAAGGGACACCTGCCGGAAGGCAGCGGGGTCCTTTTAAATTTCCAAATAGGGGCCCGATGATGTCATTGGGCCATTGTGGGGAGAGAGAGAGAACAAGAGCAAGTGAGAGACAGGGGGTCGATTTTAACTGTTTGTGCTGGCCAGGAAAGGTGTAGTAGATGGTTGACCGCTGGTCTTACATCCTGCCCGATTGATTTTTCAATTGAAGTTAATGAAAAGGAAAATCAGGCAGGGTCTAAGACAGGCAACCAACCTGCTACTGCCTGTTTCCTGCTCGGCAGGGATGGTTAATATC
This sequence comes from Heptranchias perlo, assembly GCF_035084215.1. NCBI lineage: Eukaryota > Metazoa > Chordata > Chondrichthyes > Hexanchiformes > Hexanchidae > Heptranchias > Heptranchias perlo. Next base: position 37,784,144 of record NC_090331.1, on the reverse strand, counting down.
CACCTCAAGAAGTGTGAGAGAATGAATGAGAGAGTGAGGGATTGTCATCTGTTGTGACCCAATCCTGTATTTCAGCCTCCCTACCCATACTTTCTTGCCATGCTGCCTGACCTGTTCCTGGTCACCACTCCACCCAGCTCACCACATTCTCCTTGGGCTGCCTCACCCCAATGTTTAGACCCAGTTAACTCTTCCCCACATCCTGAGACTCCCCTTCCAGTGTTATGAGGCGTTGGGACTCCCTTTCCAGTGCTAGCAGACCTTGGGACTCCCTCCTCAATGCTTCCAGTCCCTGAGGCCTCTTTCCATCCTCCTGTGGATCTCTTTTTTTTGTGGCTGCAGATTGACGTCATTGGGGCCCGACTACAATTTTAACCAGAGGCTTGCATGGGGAAGCCATTGTGTCTTTCCCCTCCTCAGGCCAACCTGGCAGAAAGAGGAGCCAGTTCCAGAAAGGTAAGTGGATTTAATGTTTTTTAGTTTCCTTGCAGGCCAGGAAGAGCAGGAGTGCTCCTTCAGACCCAAAAGGAAACCTTGGGCTGCCCCTGCCCCTTCTCCAATGGTGAGATCTTCCCGACCCCTACCCCCTCCTCCCTACCACTTACCTGAGTGCCAGGGACTGTTCCTTCAGATCGCCAGCGGTGCCCTCCTACCGCCTGCCGCCCATTCTCACTGCTTATATCCATTCTCCTGACTCATGGCTGTGGTTCTGGCCATTCAGAACCTCACAAGTGATCACAGTTCATGCGTGAGCCTGGATAGTGAGTGTCAGCAATTTGCTTAGTCATGTGGACAATAGAGGACCCAACCCTGTCTTTATCGTGCATCCACAAAAAAGATAATAGCTGAGATTTTCCAATCGAGTTAAGTCGGCTCCCCAGTGTAATTTGAGTGGGAAGTGCAATGGGAGCTGGCCTGCTAGCCCTGCTCACCCTCATTGCCCCTGGGATTTCCTGCAACAAGTGACAGGGGAATGTACAATACACCTGCCTATACATGGACAGACTGATTGCAGTAATATGTAAATGATGGAAATATATCTACTGATGTATTTTCTGTCATTTGCACCATAACAATGCTGGATATCTGTTCATGCTTACTGCCCAGCATTGCTATCACAGGTGGATAGGGTGGTGAAGAAGGCATTCGGCATGCTTGGTTTCATTGGTCAGAACATTGAATACAGGAGTTGGGATGTCTTGTTGAAGTTGTACAAGACATTAGCAAGGCCACACTTGGAATACTGTGTACAGTTCTGGTCACCCTATTATAGAAAGGATATTATTAGACTAGAAAGAGTGCAGAAAAGATTTACTAGGATGCTACCGGGACTTGATGGTTTGACTTATAGGGAGAGGTTGGATAGACTGAGACATTTTTCCCTGGAGAGTAGGAGGTTTAGGGGTGATCTTATAGAAGTCTATAAAATAATGAGGGGCATAGATAAGGTAGATAGTCAAAATCTTTTCCCAAAGGTAGGGGAGTCTATAACGAGGGGGCATAGATTTAAGGTGAGAGGGGAGAGATACAAAAGGGTCCAGAGGGGCAATTTTTTCACTCAAAGGGTGGTGAGTGTCTGGAACGAGCTGCCAGAGGCAGTAGTAGAGGCAGGTACAATTTTGTCTTTTAAAAAGCATTTGGACAGTTACATGGGTAAGATGGGTATAGAGGGATATGGGCCAAGTGCAGGCAATTGGGACTAGCTTAGTGGTATAAACTGGGCGACATGGACATGTTGGGCCGATTGGCCTGTTTCCATGTTGTAAACTTCTATGATTCTATGATTCTATGGATGGTAAAGGGGCATTTAAATTTCAATGCTCCAAAATCCTATGCAGTTGATCACCGAGTCATTGATTGCATAAATTTAGGGGCCAATCAGTTTACACTGGCAGCACTGTCTCCCATAGCAAATATCTGCCCCTACTCCAGGCAGACTCCCCAGCAAATGACGCCAAGGCTGGAAACTCATCCAGTATCAGGGGTACACCTTCGTGGCAGGTGGAAGTCCAACAACATTAAATATTTGCCACAATTCCACAAATGTGGAATATCTAGGCTAAGAATTTTTAGGAAATGCTAATGGGCCCAATAATCCCATCACGTTTTGTTCACTTACACTTCCAGTAGGGGTTGTTGGATAATGGCCAGGAGTGTGAATCTTCCCTTCTTCCCTATTCCACTGATACTGAGACCTGTAGCACCCTACTTTCCATCCCAAGCTCAGATCAACTAACCCAGCACAGACACAATAAACATTACTGTATCTACTCATAGTCAGTTCAGCCCCATATTATTTTTATACTGAACCTTAATTAAGAGATTATTAATATCATAATTATTCAATTTTTTTATTTATGTAGATAAGTGTTTTATTCACAGGCATAAACTATAAATTAAACTAATTTTCTGTCATGCCTCTGTGAAGCACATGGGGACATTTTTCTAAGTTAAAGGTGTTATATAAGTATAAGTTATTGTTATATATGTACAGTTGTCCTAATTTGTTCCTGCAGGTCTTTGGGGCTTGATAAACAATGCTGGAATATCTGGAATACTCTGTCCCATAGACTGGTTAAGAATTGAACATTTCAGAAAACCTATTGAGGTTAATTTATTAGGACCTATTGAAGTGACATTAAAATTGCTACCTCTGATTAAAAAAGCCAGAGGAAGAATAGTGAACGTAAGCAGTGTGCTTGGTCGATTAGCTCTGAGTGGCGGAGGATACTTTCCATCGAAGTTTGGAATGGAAGCTTTCAATGACAGTTTAAGGTGAGTACACCATGACTGTTTAAGGCACTTAAACGACAGTGCATCATGAAAATAACAAACATCAAATACATATAGACTAAGGTGCAGATATAATGCCTTATTTACAACAATACAAAAAGGTTATGTGTGCGTATTGACATGAAAGTAGCAGCATAACTCAGGAGTCACACTGAAGCCAAATGAGGTTAGACCCTCTTCAAGACGCCACCTGGCATCAGTTTGAGTTCACACTGGGTGTAGTAAGACTCCAGTAAAGGCACACTTTAAAAATGCCCTGATGGAACATCAAGAACTTTCAATACTTTGTATGGAACATTTTTAGTGTTAAAAAGTGAGTATTTCTGTCCACGTAAAACAGTAGCCACCTGTAAAGTGTATATGCAGAATTGCTTTGCTTCTGACTCAGTATCACCTGTAGCACTTTTCATGCAGCAGTATAGCTTCCAGTCTCCTGACTACACATCACATCACGCAGATACCAGTTTCTGATTGATAGCTGCAGGCCAGGTTTTATTTAATACCCATATTGCAGATGCGATCTAATATATTTGGCTCAGTGGTACTACTGAAGGTTGTGGGTTTAAAGCCTTACTCCAGAGACTTATCATAGTATCATAGTAGGTACAGCACATGAGGAAACCATTCGGACCATCATGCCTGTGCTGGCTCTTTGAAAGAGCTATCCAATTAGTCCCATTCCACTGCTCTTTCCCTACAGACCTGTAATTTTTTTTCCCCTTCAAGTATTTATCCAGTTCCCTTTTGAAAGTTACTATTGAATCTGCTTCCACCACCCTTTCAGGCAGTGTATTCCAGATCACAACAACTCGCTGCATAAAAAACTTTCCTCATGTCGCCTCTGGCTCTTTTGCCGATCACCTTAAATCTGTGTTTTCTGGTTACCAACCCTTCTGCCACTGGTAACAGATTTTCCTTATTTACTCTGTCAAAAACATTCATAACTAAAGTCCCTCATCCCTCCTCCCTGGTACTATTCTACTAAATCTGTTCTGCACCCTTTCTAAGGCCTTGATATCCTTCCTAAAGTATGTGCCCAGAATTGAACACAATACTCCAGCTGAGGCCTAACCAGTATTTTATAGAGGTTTAGCATAACTTCATTGCTTTTGTACTCTAAACCTCTATTAGTAAAACCCAGGATCTCATATGCTTTTTTAACAGCCTTCTCAACTTGTCCTGCCACCTTCAAAGATTTGTGTATGTGCACCCCCAAGTCTCTCTGTTCCTGTACACCCTTCAAAATTGTACCATTTAGTTTATATTGCCTCTCCTCATTCTTCCTACCAAAATGCATCACTTCACACTTCTCTGCATTAAATTTCATCTGCCATGTGTCTGCCCATTTCACGAGTCTGTCCATGACCTCCTGAAGTCTGTTACTATCATCCACATTGTTTACTACATTTCCGAGTTTCATGTCATCTGCAAACTTTGAAATTATACCCTCTATATCCAAGTCCAGGTCATTAATATATATCAAAAATACTGACCCCTGGGGAACACCACTGTATACTTCCCTCCAGTCTGAAAAACAACCGTTCACCACTACTCCCTGCTTTCGGTCCCCTAGCCAACTTTGTATCCACACTGCCTCTGTCCCTTTAATCACATGGGCTTTAATTTTCCTAACAAGTCTATTATGTGGTAATTTATCAAATGCCTTTTGAAAATCCGTATAAACAACATCAATTGCACTACCCTCATCAATCCTCTCCATTACTTCATCAAAGAACTTAAGCAAATTAGTCAAGCATAATTTTCCTTTAACAAATCAGTGTTGACTCTCATTTATTAGCCTTTTTTTTTATTCGTTCATGGGATGTGGGCGTCGTTGGCGAGGCCAGCATTTATTGCCCATCTCTAATTGCCCTTGAGAAAGCCTGTACTTTTACAAATGACAATTAATTTTGTCCCGGATTATTGTCTCTAAAAGTTTCCCCACCACTGACATTAGGCTGACTGGCCTGTTTTTGTCGGGTTTATCTCTCTCCCCTTTTTTGAACTGGGGTGCAACATTTACAATTCTCCAGTCCTCCAGCACCATCCCCATATCTGTGGAGGATTGGAAGATTGTGACCAGAGCCTCTGCAATTTCCACCCTTCCCTCAGTAACCTAGGATGCATCCCATCTGGACCGGGGGACTTTTCTACTTTGAGTACTGCCAATCTTTTAAGTACCTCCTCTTTAACTATTTTTATCCTATCCAATATAAGAACATAAGAAATAGGAGCAGGAATAGGCCATCCGGCCCCTCGAGCCTGCTCCGCCATTCAACAAGATCATGGCTGATCTTCTATCTCAACACCATTTTCCTGCACTATCCTCATATCCCTTGATGCCTTTAATATCTAGAAATCTATCGATTTCTGTTTTGAATGTACTCAATGACAGCCCTCTGGGGTAGAGAATTCCAAAGATTCACCACCCTCTCAGTGAAGAAATTTCTCTCATCTCAGTCCTAAATGGCCGACCCCATATTCTGAGACTGTGACCCCTGGTTCTAGACTCCCCAGCCAGGGGAAACATCCTCCCTGTATCTCCCCTGTCGAGCCCTGTAAGAATTTTGTATACTTAAATGAGATCACCTCTCATTCTTCTAAACTCTAGAGAATACAGGCCTAGTCTACTCAATCTCTCGTCATACGACAATCCCGCTATCCCAGGAATCAGTCTGGTGAATCTTCGTTGCACTCCCTCTATGGCAAGTATATCCTTTCTTAGGTAAGGAGACCAAAATTGTACACAATACTCCAGGTAGGGTCTCACCAAGGCCCCATATAATTGCAGTAAGACACCTTTACTCCTGTACTCAAATCCTCTTGTAATAAAGACCAATATACCATTTGCCTTTCTAATTGCATGCTGCACCTGCATGTTAGCTTTCAGTGACTCATGTACAAAGGACACCTAGGTGCCTTTGAACATCAATAATTCCCAATCTCTCACCATTTAAAAAATACCCTGCATTTCTGTTTTTCCCACCAAAATGGATAACTTCACATTTTTCCACATTATATTCCATCTGCCATGTTCTTGCCCACTCACTTAGCCTGTCTATATCCCCTTGAAGCCTCTTTACATCCTCCTCACAACTCATATTCCCACCTATTTTTGTGTCATCAGCAAACTTGAAAATATTACATTTGGTCCCCTCATTGATATAGATTGTGAATAGCGGGGGCCCAAGCACCAATCCCTGTAGTACTCCACTAGTCACAGTCTGCCAACCTGAAAAAGACCTGTTTTTTCCTACCCTCTGTTTTCTGACTGTTAACCAATTCTCAATCCATGCCAGTATATTACCCCCAATTCCATGTGCTCTAACTTTGTTCACCAACCTCCTGTGTGGAACCTTATCGAAAGCCTTCTGAAAATCCAAATACACCACATACACTGGTTTTCCCTTATCTATTCTACCAGTTACAGCCTCAAAGAACTCCAATAGGTTTGTCAAACATGATTTCCCTTTCATAAATCCATGTTGACTCTGCCAAATCCTATTATTATTTTCTAAGTGTCCTGTTATCACATCCTTTATAATAGATTCTAGTATCATCCCTACTACTGATGTCAGGCTAACAGGTCTGTAGTTCCCTGTTTTCTCTCTCCCTCCTTTCCTAAATATTGCTACCTTCCAATCTTCAGGAACCGTTCCAGAATCTATAGAATTTTGGAAGATGACAACCAATGCATCCACTATCTCTATAGCCACCTCTTTCAAAACCCTGGGATGTAGATCATCAGATCCTTGGGATTTATTGCCTTTCAGTCCCATTAATTTCTCTAGTACTTTTTTTTTTAATAATAGTAATTTCTTTCAGTTCTTCATTCTCACTAGACCCTTGGTTCTCTCATATTTCTGGGAGGTTTTTTGTGTCTTCTTCTGTAAAGACAGTCACAAAGCATGTGTTTAATTTCTCTGCCATTTCCTTATTCCCCATTATAAATTCTCCCGTCTCTGTCTGTAAGGGACCCACATTTGCCTTCGCCAATCTTTTCCTTTTTACATACCAAAGAAGCTTTTACAGTCCGTTTTTATGTTTCTCACTAGTTTACGCTCATATTCTATTTTCCCTTTCTTTATCAATTTCATAGTCCTCCTTTGCTGAATTCTAAAATGCTCCCAATCCTCAGGCTTACTACTTTTACTGGCAACTTTTTATGCCTCTTCCTTTGATTTAATACTATCTTTAATTTTTCTTGTTAGCTACAGTTGGACCACTTTTCCTGTTGGGTTTTTGTGCCTTAAAGGAATATATATTTGTTGCAAATTATGTATTAATTCTTTAAATGCTAGCCATTACCTGTCTACCGTCATACCTTTTAATGTAGTTCCCCAATGAACCACAGCCAACTTGCGCCTCATACCTTCATAGTTTCCTTTGTTTAGATTTAAGACCCTAGTTTCGGATTGAACTACATCACTTTCAAACTTAATGAAGAATTTTATCATATTATGGTCACTCTTCCCAAAGGGCTTCTTTACAACAAGATTACTAATTAACCCTTTCTCATTGCCTGTTCCCTAGTTGGTTCCTCAACAGACTGATCTAGAAAACCATCTCGTATACATTCCAGGAATTTACCCTCTACAGCATTAGTGCTAATTTGGTTTGCCGAATCTATATGTAGATTAAAGTCCTCCATGATTACTGTATTACTCTCGTTACATGCACTTCTAATTTCCTGCTTTATACCGTGCCCTACATTACCACTACTATTTGGTGGCCTATTAACAACTCCTACCAATGTTTTCTGCCCCTTGCTGTTTCTTAGCTCCATCCAAACTGATTCTACATCTCTTCTTCTGAGTCAAGATCCTTTGTCACTATTGTATTGATCTCATCCTTTGTTAACAGCACTATCCCACCTCCTTTTCCTTTTTGCCTGTCCTTCCTAAATGTTGAACATCCTTGAATATTCAGTTCCCAGCCTTGGTCACCCTGCAGCCACATCTCCGTAATGGCAATTAGATCATACCCATTTACTTATATTTGTGCCGTCAATTCATCTACCTTGTTGCGAATGCTGCGCGCATTCAGATAAAGTGCCTTTAATTTTGCCTTTGTAACATTTTTTCCTATTTTGACCTTATTTGCTGCTGGCCTTTGTTTTCGCTGCCTTCCAACTTCACTTCCAGCTTTGTTACTCTCCCTTCTGAATCTTCTCTCAGGTTTCCATCCCCCTGCCAAGTTAGTTTAAACCCTCAACAGCACTAGCAAACTCCCCGCAAGGATGATGGTCCCAGCCCTGTTGAGGTGCAACCCGTCCGGCTTGTATAGGTCCTTCCTCCCCCAGAACTGCTCCCAATGCGCCAGGAATCTAAAGCCCTCCATCCTGCACCATCTCTCCAGCCATGCATTCATCTGCTCTATCCTTCTGTTTCTATACTCTCTAACGCATGGCACTGGGAGTAATCTGGAGATTACTACCCTTGAGGTTCTGCTTGTTAATCTCTTTTCTGACTCCTTAAACTCTGCCTGCAGGACCTGATCCCTCTTTCTGCCTATGTTGTTGGTACCAATATGGACCACGACCTCTGGCTGTTCACCTCCCCCGCCCCCCCCAGAATGTTTTGCAGCCGCTCAGTGACATCCATAACCTCGACTATCAATTAACCATGACTATCGCTACTACCTCCTCCTTTGCAGCTACAATGGCAGCATCCTCTTCTATAGTGAAGATGGATGCAAAGTATTCATTTAGTACCTCAGCCAGGCTCTCTACCTCCACAAGACGATCTCCTTTTTTGTTCCTAATCGGTCCCAGCCTTCGTTTGACTACCCTTTTGCTATTTCTATGTTTATAAAAGACTTTTGGGTTCCCTTTTATGTTAGCCGCTAATCTATTCTCATACTCTCAATTTGCCCCTCTTATTCCCACTTGAGTATATGATTTAGGCTTACACTTCAATACAGTACTGAGGGAGTGCTACATTTTCGGAGGTTCCATCTTTTGGAAGTGATGTTAAACCAAGGTCCCGTCTGTGCTTTCGGGTGAACATAAAAGATCCCATGACAGTATTTGAAGAGAAGGGGATTTCTCTTGATGTCCTGGCCAATATTTATCCCTCAACTCATATCACTAAAATTGAATATCTGGTCATTTATCTCATTGCTGTTTGTGAGACCTTGCTGTGAGCAAATTGACTGCCCCATTTCTCAAATTACAACAGTGACTCCATTTCAAAAGTTCTTCATTGGCTGCAAAGCACTTTGGGACACCTTGATGACGTGAAAGGCAATATATAAATGCAGGATATTTCTTTCTATTTAATACCCTGAACAATTAGAAGTGCTGTATTGCAGCAAGTGACTTGTCACTCAGGTAGCAGCACTTTCACTGCCTTCAGGCATTTTTATACACAACTGTGATTCATGGGCAGCAAATTACACTGCGCACAGTGTACATATGAACGTTCCTGGAGCTTGTGGTAGGATAGCACACCATCTCAAATGACTTGCTTTATTGACAATACACCAGACTTTCAAGTGCTGTGGAATCTATCCCTTTTATATAAAGTAGGGTAGATTAGACAGGACCCAGAGGAACAGACAAACATCAGTACATACACATTTGTTTGTAAATTATGTTTTCAAATTTTATTTCAGGCTGATAAACCTTCTGTAATGGCTAACAGTGATGAGAAAACCCTTGTCACTGACATACCCAGGGGTGGGGGGATGGTGGGCTAAGCAATCGGCTCCTCATTTACATCTTGGCTTGTCCTTCAGGACTGTCTCTAGGCTAATTACAAAGAAAGTTTGCTGCTTGTACTATTTGTCAGTATCCTTAGAAGATTTTGGAATTTCGATGAATCACTGTAAAACAATGATAACTAAATAGTTGTAGGCCATGCAGCCCATCGAGCCTGTTCCACCATTCAATGATATAAGAGCTGATCTATATCCTAACTCCATCCACCCATCTTGGCTCCACATCCCTTAATACCCTTGGCTAGCAAAAGTCTGTCAATCTCAGATTTAAACTTATTAATTGAGCTAGCATCTACTGTTTTTTGTGTGAGAGAGTTCCACACTTCTTCCACCCTTTGTGTGAAGAAATGTTTCCTAACTTCTCTCCTGATTGGCTTGGCTCTCATTTTAAGGTTATGTCCCCTTTTCCTAGACTCCCCCACCAGTGGAAAAAGTTTCTCTCCATTTACCCTATCAATTCCTTTCAAAATCCTACAAACCTCAATCAAATCACCGCTTAACCTTCTATATTCCAGGGACTAGAATCCTAGTTTATACAATCTCTCCTCATAATCTAACCCTTGGAGCCTTGGTAACATTCTGGTGAATCTGCGCTACTCTCCTTCCAAGGCCAGTATATCCTTTCCAAGGTGTGGTGCCCAGAACTGTACACAGTACCCCAGATGTGGTCTAACCAGGACTTTGTATAGCTGTAGCAAAACTTCCTCCCCTTTATTCTAGCCCTCCAGTTATAAAGGCTAACATTCCATTAGCTACATTCAGCTACATCATTGAATAAATTTAAAACAGAAATAGACAGTTTCCTGGAAGTAAAGGGAATTAGGGGTTACAGGGAGCGGGCAGGAAATTGGACATGAATTTAGATTTGAGGTTAGGATCAGATCAGCCATGATCTTATTAAATGGCGGAGCAGGCTCGAGGGGCCGATTGGCCTACTCCTGCTCCTATTTCTTATGTTCTTATGTAGCCTTTTTGATTATTTTTTGTACCTGACTACTACATTTTAGTGATCTGTTTACATGGACCCCTAAATCTCCTTGGACCTCGACTATTCCTAATTTTTCACCATTAAAAAATACTCTGATCTATCCTTTTTTGGTCCAGAATGGATGACCTCACACTTACCTGCGTTGAAATCCATCTGCCACAATTTTGCCCACTCACTTAATCTATCAATGTCTCTTTGTAATGTTATGCTGCCATCTACACTACTTACTATGCCACCAATCTTTACCTCATCGGCAAACTTGAATATGTGGCTCTCTATTGTGTTATCTAAGTCATTAATAAATATAGTGAACAATTGAGGCCCCAACATAGATCCTTGTGGAACACCACTGGTCACATCCTTCCAATTCGAGTACATAACCATTATCCCTACTCTCTTGCCTTCTACTGCCTAACCAGTCTCCTAACCAGGTCTATAATTTGTCTTTTATAAACATAGAAATAGTAAAAGGGTAGACAAAGTAAGGGTGGGACCGATTAGGGACAAAAAAGGAGATCTTCTTCTGGAGGCAGAGGGCATGGCTAAGGTACTAAATGAATACTTTGCATCCGTCTTCACTGGAGAAGAGGATGCTGACATTGTAGCAGTAAAGGAGGAGGTAGTAGCGATAGTCATGGTTGATTGATAGTCGTGGTCATAGATGTCACTGAGCAGCTGCAGAACATTCTGGGGGCAGGGGGGAGGTGAACAGCCAGAGGTCATGGTCCATATCAGTACCAATGACATAGGCAGAAAGAGGGATGAGGTCCTGCAGGCAGAGTTTAAGGAGTAAGAAAAGAGATTAACAAGCAGGACCTCAAGAGGTAGTAATCTCTGGATTACTCCCAGTGCCATGCGTTAGTGAGTATAGAAACAGGAGGATAGAGCAGATGAATGTGTGGCTGGAGAGATGATGCAGGATGGAGGGCTTTAGATTCCTGGCGCATTGGGACCAGTTCTGGGGGAGGAGGGATCTGTACAAGCCAGACGAGTTGCACCTCAACAGAGCCGAGACCAACATCCTTGCGGGAGTTTGCTTGTGCTGATGAGGAGGGTTTAAACTAACTTGGCAGGGGGATGGCAACCTGAGAGGAGATTCAGAAGGGGAGATCAAACGCAGATTGGTGATCGCTTTGCTGGACACCTCCATTCAATCTGCAGGCGTGACCCTGAGCTTCCGGTCGCTTGCCATTTTAATTCTCCGTCCAACTCCCACTCTGACCTCTCTGTCCTTGGCCTCTTACACTGTTCTAATGAAGCTCAACGGAAAACGAGGAACAACACCTCATCTCTCAATTAGGCACTTTACAACCTTCCGGACTAAACACTGAATTCAATACCTTCAGATCATAACCACTGCTCCCATTTTTTCGGTCAGCAGCTGCTGGTAATGGCTCTGCTGTTGCCATTTACAACTCCTTTAGACCCATCTTTTGTTTTTTTTACTTGTCCCATTACCACCCTCCTTGCCTTGCACCATCATCCCTTTTGTCATTTAATCACTCTTGCCCTCCACCCTATCAGAGACCTTCCCTTTTGTTCATTCCTCCCCACCACTTCTCACTCCCCCACCTTTCCCTGGCTCTGTACTTGCTTAAAAACTGTCAAATTTTTACTTCTTCCAGTTCTGACGAAAGGTCATCAACCAGAAACATTAACTGTTTCTCTCTCCACAGATGTTGCCTGACCTGCAGAGTATTTCTAGCATTTTCTGTTCTTATTTCAGATTTCCAGCATCCGTAGTATTTTGCTTTTGACCATTCTTTAATTAGTTTATAGTTATTTCCGCCAAACTGGTTGGTTCCACCTGCCTTGGGATTAACCAAGAGCACCAGATGTGATACCACATCATCACATCTCTCGATGTTCCTTGTGCTGTCTATGAAGTAGGGTCAGACTGCATTTGGGTGGGAACCCACTGCAATCTCCTCACTCCTAGCTTTGTTCAAAGTGCCAAATGAGGAACAATGTTATTGTACTAGAAATTTATTAAGGACTAAAAATGATATTTTCTACCTCAGAACAGTTGTACAATAGTACTGGCTAGTTCTTTCTGTTCTCACCTGAACGCAAAATCTGCTCTTTGCTCAGGCGTGATATGAAGAGCTTTGGAATAAAAGTTTCTTGTATCGAACCCGGGATTTTTGAAACCAAATTGACTGATTGCAGCTTACAACGTCATGAAAAGAAAGCCCTCTGGGACAATCTCCCGCCTGACGTGAAAAAACAGTATGGAAAAGATTATTTAATACAATGTAAGAAATATACTACACTTTTAACTTTTCTGCCGAACTGTCAGCCCTAGGAATTACACTGTGAATATTCAATACAGCTATCTTACTATTTCTATTTTAATGTCTTTGATAGCCCATTTAAAATAAATAATTGAATACTTCTGTTAAAATAGTGAATAAAGAGTATGCACCAATATTTGGACAGAGTAATTTCAATGCCTCAGTGTTTGTCCTAAAACAGGACTATTGCTCATTTGCCTGAAATGCCTATAACCATATTTTACAAACATAAAGCCTGAATTAATTAAAAGCTTTTTGAAAGCTAATTACTATGAAAAACTTCATAGATTTCTATAACTTTTTACGGTAGTTTGGTCACTGCTAACTTAGAAGCCGCGATCAATCTCAGTATCATTTAGTATTTAAATGAAAAGCTCAAAAAAAGTTATCACTGTTTGCAGTACAGTATTGCATAATCACTCCAAATGTCTCTTACAACACATATGTATTGCATTTCCTTATCAGGTAGCAAACAATTAAATCATTGTACATTGTTCACTGTTTGTGTAAAGATTAGTTTGAGGGGGCTCCACCCATTGGATTGTGAAAGGAGGCCTGACTGTTTTGGACTACGTGTTTTAGCTCATGTAAGCCAATAAAAAAGGGAATCTGCAGCTTTAAATGAATTCTGTACCCCAGAGGGCTGTGGATTCTCAGTTGTTGAGTATAGTCAAGACTGAGATCGATGAATAGTTGGACACTAAGGGAATTATGGGATATGGGGATAAGGTGGGAAAGTGGATTTGAGGTAGAAGATCAGCCATGATCTTACTGAATGGCGGAGCAGGCTCGAGGGGCCGTATGACCTACTCCTGCTCCAATTTCTTATGTTCTTATGCTTTTAAGTATTGTGTATGTATAATAGGTCCATCAGCATCTGTAGAGAGAAAAGACAGATCAACATCATGGGTATAAACCCTTCAACAGAACTGGGAACTGGAAAATAAGTGAATCGTTTAATGGAACTGAGCAAAACGAATGGAGCAGGGGAAGGGGAAAGAGGAGGGCTAATTGGTAAAAAGCCCAAACAAGTTTTTAGAAAAACTGAAAAGAGGTGAGAACTGGTGGAGATCATCTCAGTGAGGCAACTGGAAGACATTAAAAGAACAGAAGACAATGAAAACAGCTAAGCAGACTAGTGAAATTAAACTGCTTTTACACAGTGCACTACTGCTGGTAGTTCCCAAAGCACAAATCTCATGCAGTCAGCTGTAAGCCAAATTTAAAACTGACTGGGTTCACTAAGGCCAGCTGCTGTAAACACTAGGATCGCCAATTCCCGTTGGATGTATTCCTGGAGATCATCACGTGACCTCCCACCGCCAACCACCTCGCCCAGTCAAACAGCTTTTTTTCTCATCTTCAATATTTTTATAACTAACAAATTAAAGTGTTCAATGAAAATTAGAAAAACACTCAATTTTCTTTTAATGCCTCTATGATTTTTCTTCTGGGTTGCTTGCAGCAGCATCCAGGTAATAAATCTTTAATTCCTGGAGACTCCAGGAAAACACCCGGAGGGTTGGCAACCCCAGTAAAAACCCCAAACACTCCTTCCATGTGAGACAGCAATTTATACGTGCTTCCTCAAATCCAATACACAGTATTTTCTGCTTACTGTGCTACACTGAGGAGACCAAACACAAATTTGGTGATTGCTTTGCCAAACTCCATACTTCTTTCTCCAAGTGTGATCTTGAGCTTTCTGTGGCTTGCCACTTCTACACCCCCTTCCATTTCTACTCTGAACTCTCGGTCTTTGGCCTCCTACACTGTTCCAACCAAGTTCAACACAAGCTTCATGGAAAGTATCTCACCTTTCCCTAAGCATCCTGCAACCCTCTGGCATAAACATTGATTTTAGCAACTTCAGACAGTAGCTATTACTCCCATATGGAATGGGGTGCCAATGCAGTCTAAGGGGGAGGCAGATTGGCATTGTAGATTTGTGGAGTTTTGTCAGAACACAGTTCTAGTAGGGGGTCAGCCCCTGTGGTGTTGGCCTGTCTTTCTCATTTTGGTTGTTGTCAATCCCGCTGGGAGTTGCCTGTATTTTCTGTTTTTATTTCATTGCCTTATTTAGCTACTTCCATTCTTTATTATTTAAATACCCTTTAATAGCCCTATTGAGTGAACTCCACCAGTTTTCAAAAAAAGGATTGTTTGGGTATTGGGTCATTTATCTCACTCTCTACCCCCCCCTTCCCTTTTTTATATTCAGTTTCATTAGAGGGTTCACTTAACTTCCAGTGCCATTGTAATGGAAGTCTACACCAGAAATGTTGACATGTTTTTTCTCTTTACAGATGCAGATGCTTGTGTGTTTCCAGCATTTTGTATATTTACTTCAGATTTCCAGCATTTAATTTCTTTTTATTTGTATTTTATTCCAATCTTCCTCTCTAACACTTCTCTTGGCACATCCACAGCAGATACCAGACAGCAAAAATTAGTGAAAAAGTTGTCAAGCACAGACCTTTCCCAGGTGGTGTGGTGTATGGAACACGCGTTGACAGCCAAGTACCCCCGGACCCGGTACAGTGCAGGCATTGATGCAAAGCTACTGTGGATTCCTATGACTTACTTACCAACATTTGCAGCAGACTACCTGTTAACTAAAGATACAGTAATAGATCCAAATGCTGAATAAAAGACTCTCACCCCATCTTCTGCATGAACGTCACTTTAAATGAGAGCACTAAGACTGGCAGGTAAATATCAGAAAAGCAGAACAAACTTCACACACTTGGCAACATTTCTATCTGCAGCAATGCAAGTGGTGTTTATGCCAGTGCTATCGTATATTTGGACTCCATGCAGGAGTGAATGAGAAGTTTGTTTCGGGAGAAGATGAAGTACATCTCCATGTTAGTACTAGTACTGGATAGCTTACATTTCCTTTGTTTGATGATGGCAGTTGGTAAAGAGGTGGATCAGAACATTTTGCCCAGACTTCAAAGAAATTACCTAAATGCGGAAAGACTGTTTCTCTAATAGCAATTGAGAGCTGGTGTTAGAGGAATGCAATAGTTGAAAATTGAAATAAAAAATAAAGCAAAACGTGGATTCATGCTGCACCCATTCATGACAGGAATCAAAGGCAACAATTTTTTCTTTCTCTTTTGCATTTTTAAATAGAGATATTCCTGATCTCTCATTTTCCCCCCTCTGATGACTCCTGTATCACCACTAAAACTGTGCAAAGATGCTCCTGCACAAAGATTTCATTTCAATACATTAAACATCCTGGACAGCATTGGTGTAGCAAGTGTATGGTTTTGAACGCTGGTGTAAACATCACATGCTAGGATCAAATTTGCACCAAATTTAGAGCTTGTGCAAAGGAAGTAGAAAATTCTGTGCGTTATCTATAGAACACTGAAGAAAAAAATTGTGAATGTAATGGATCTAACATTATGAGGAAAGACATACTCTATTGTTTTGCTCTTCTTTTAGTTTGAAGGTAAGGCTCCCTCTGATTATCTTCTTATTACCTGGTGGTCATGGACCAATTAAATACAAAGGCTGGTGCATGGGTTACCTGTTCCCAGGAATCCACCTACGCCACTCTGAACTGGTCTCTAAGAGGTGCTTTGGAGTGACATATTGATGACTTTCTTAATCTTCTTTGCTCCCATGATACAAAAGAATCTGGCCTGCACTTAGTATTTCCCCATACTGCTGACATCGAGAACTCAGCAAAGTGAGGTTTGGCACAAAACCATGTTGCACCTTCACCCTCACCCCCGGTGTCACATGTTGACAGTGAAGATAAAAAGTTTCCAGACTTATTTATATCCAAAATTGATATTTGTGGAGCTGTCTCTCCTTTACCCACTCTCCTTCATCCTGACTCCTCACAGTTCTTTTCCCAACTCAGTCTTGATCCTTTTACACTTTGCAACTTTTCTCTCATTTGCTCAATCCCAGCTGTCATCAAATTCTTTACCTCCATGAATCCATCACCTATTCCATTAACCCCTTCTTGACCCGGCTTCTTACTATTCAACTTTTTTTTCCTTGTTGACTATTCTTGATGACAGCATTAACCTTTCCCTGTCCTGTCATTGTATCCTTCCTATCAAAACTACCACCATAACCCGCCCTTCTTTAAAAGCCAACCCCTGACAGATGGATAGCTACTGTTCTATATTCACCCTGCTCTTTCTATTCAGTCCTTGAAAACTCCTTGTGATGCAAATACACACTCCACGCTCTCACCATTCCTTGTCTGAGGTCCTTTAATTGGCTTTCCACCTCGCCCATGGCATATGGTCAAAGTTATCATTGACACGCTCTGTCTTTGCTTTCCTCAACCTCACTGCATCTTTGATACTTTTGACTACTTCATTACCCACTGCCTGTCCTCCATGGTCCATTTCTATGGCACCTATGCCCAACCTACCCTTTCACTCCATAATCTCTCATAACTGCACAGAACAAATGTGAGTGAAACTATTACATCTTCTCAAATTGTTTCTCCTCACTTACCCACCCTATTACCTCTAATGTGCCCAAGAGTCCATTCTTGGTCACTATTTATCTGCTATCTCTCAGCAACATTGTCTACTTGCAAAGAAAAGCTTACATATATCTGAAAATATTTATCTGTCTACCTCCACCATTGGCTTCAAAACTGTTGATATCATATAAGTAGTCAAAAAATATAGCAAGTCCTGGATGAGTTGAAATTTCCTTCAGTTTGAAACTGTTAAAACCAAAGCCATTCTTCTTGTCTCTTGTCTCTGATCCTACCTCATGAAAGTCCTGTCAGCAACCTCAGTATTCTGTTCAACTCAAGTTGAGCTTTTTACTCACATTCAGTTCAACTAAATATTGGGAAGACCGAAGCCAGTGTCTTTGGTCCCCGCTGTAAACTCCGTTCCCTAGCCACCGACTCCATCCCTCTCCCTGGCCACTGTCTGAAGCTGAACCAGACAGTTTGCGACCTTGGTATCCTATTTGACCCAGAGATGAGCTTCTGACCGCATATCCGCTCCATCACAAAGATTGCCTACTTCCATCTCCGTAACATCGTCCATCTCCACCCCTGCCTCAGCTCATCTGCTGAAACCCTTATCTATGCCTTTGTTATTTCCAGACTGGGCTATTCCAATAGTCTTCTGGCTGGCCTCCCACCTTCCACCCTCCATAATCTAGAGTTCATCCAAAACTCTGCTGCTCATATGCTAACTTGCACCAACTCCCATTCACCCATCACCCCTGTGTTCGCTGACCTACATTTGCTCCCAATCTGGGAATGCCTCGATTGTTAAAATTCTCATCCTTGTTTTCAAATCCCTCCATGGCTTCGCCCCTCCCTATCTCTGTACCTCCTCCAGCACTACAACCCTCCGAGATCCGTGCGCCCCTCCAATTCTGGCCTCTTGTGCACCCCCGATTTTAATCGCTCCACCATTGGCAGCCATGCCTTCAGCTGCCTAGGTCCTAAGCTCTGGAATTCCCTCCCTAAACCTCTTTGCCTCTCTACCCCTCTCTCCTTAAGATGCTGCTTAAAACCTACCTCTTTGACCAACCGTTTGGTAATCTGTCCTAATACCTCTATGTGGCTCAATGTGAAATTTTGTTTGATTACGCTCCTGTGAAGCACCTTGGGACGTTTTACTATATTAAAGGCGCTATATAAATGCAAGTTGTTGTTAAGACTGCATTCTTCCTCCTCCAGAAGAATTGTCCACTGACGTCCATATCTTTTACCTCATTCCTACCTTCATCTGTTGGGGATTGCTTCTTCAATATTTTCCTCACCGATCTCTTTCACAAGCTTCAGCTAATCTCGAACTCTTCAATAACATTCTCTCTCAGACTTAGCCCCACATATCCATTGTTCCTGTACTTGCAAAGCTCTACTGGGTAGATTTCAACTTACCGCCTGGGCATAAAGCCAGTGTTGTGGATCGACCAGCCATTATGGAAACCATCTGATTTTCATTTCCATTGATCCACAATGGCGGTAAGTTGAAAATCTACCTGTGCCTCGGAACTTTGTCCTCATCAAATTCCTCCATGGTATCACTCCACACTATATGAGTGATCTGTTCTAGCCATACATATTTCTTCTCACTGTCTGTCCTCAGACATCAGATTTATGCTCCCTGCTCCAGCATCGGCAGCCAATCTTTCAAGCACTTTGCCCCAATCATCTGGTATTTTCTCCAAAAACTACTTTGTGTTGCTAACCCCCTCCCCGTTTTCAAGAGCCTCCTAAAAACCCTTTTCTTCAGCTGCATCTACAGCCTCCCTCCTTTCTAAATTTACCCCCTTTCCTGCTGGATGTCTACTTTGTAAAATAATCTCATAATATATCTTTATGAGTGCTATAAAAGTTATTGCTGCTCTTAAATGGGGCACCAATGTCCTGCATTTTGCTTTTAAGTCTTATAAGATTTATATTTGATTACAGTAGTATCAACAACTTAATATACCCTCTTACTCATAATGGCTCTCTAAATTCTGAGCAACTTATTATATTTCAAGAATTAATTGGACTTAAATATTTACAAATGCAAACATTTTGCAATCTGGTTATAATGTATATGTAACTTTCCTAAATTAAGTTACCATCAATTCTAGTTCCTACTGTTCTGAAATTGACAGTGTTTGACTTATATTTCCATTCAGGGATGAAATATTTTCTTAATTTTATGTATGGAATCTTGTGATATGTTACATAAAAATATAACCATATCATACTCAATAAATAATTTCTTAGTCAAATGCATACCATTTGTGTGTAGTGCTTTCTAATGCATGTTTTGGGGATGGGGGTGGTACTATGGCAGTGATTGTTTTTCCATGCTGAGGACGAATATTGAACCTACCACAAACTCAAAACCAATGATTATACACACGCCATCAGAGTCATTAGGTTACTGGGTTTTTTTTAAAAAATCATACTTTTAAACTGAGTGGTGTGGAGCATTAGTACACTGACTTCTTGAAATCTTGGGTGTGCGTTTAAATCTAG
The DNA here is from genome assembly GCF_035084215.1 of Heptranchias perlo. Classification (NCBI taxonomy): domain Eukaryota; kingdom Metazoa; phylum Chordata; class Chondrichthyes; order Hexanchiformes; family Hexanchidae; genus Heptranchias; species Heptranchias perlo. The sequence goes on along the minus strand of NC_090331.1, from coordinate 37,764,361 downwards.
CTCGAACTAGCACAATGGAAATTTCCTCTCTCTATCAGTTGAAAAGATTCGAAGTGAAATAAATTTGGGCATTCTCAACCAAGTTCATTGTCCAGCAACACAGCTGTAAACCTCACACAGTTTAGCACAAGTTGGATCTTAAATGGTCGTCTTGTTCAGAGATTGCTTGAAGTTAGTTGATGTAGGAAATGCAAACATTCATATTGGCTCAGTGAGGGATTGCTCCACTGAGGTTGAGGTTAAGGCACATTGTTGGGGCAGAGTACAAAGAATACTTGATGTGAATGATACCTGACCTCGCACAATGACACTGTGAAAACAAAGGTATCCCAGGCCTGGCTTATCAACAGCAGATACAACAACATCAACTTGCATTTATATAGTGCCTTTAAAGTCCCAAGGCGCTTCACAGGAGCATTATCAAACAAAATGTGACATTGAGCCACATAAGAAGATATTAGGACAGGCAACCAAAAGCATCATAAGGTACATCTTAAAAAGGAGGAGAGGTAGAGAGGCTGAGGTTTAGGGAAGGAATTCCAGAGCTTAGGGCCTAGGCAGCTGAAGGCACAGCTGCCAATAGTGGAATGATTAAAATCAGGGATGTGCAAAAGGCCAGAATTGGAGGAGCGCAGAGATCTCGGAGGGTTGCCCGGCTGGAGGAGGTTACAGAGATAGGATCACTCCACCACCTTTCCAAGTACCATAAGAATAGCGACTCAATCCAATGACATCAATAAAAAAGGTGGGGTTTTTCTTTTGCCTAGCTGCTTCACCTTTCCCCATGGCCATTTCCAGTCGGGGAACACTTTAGCAGTCAAGGACATTCAGCCACCGATCTTCGGGTAAGCGTTCTCCAAGGCGGCCTTCGAGACACACGACAACGCAAAATCGTCGAGCAGAAATTGATAGCCAAGTTCCGCACCCATGAGGACGGCCTCAACCGGGATCTTGGGTTCATGTCACGCTACACGTTACCCCACCAGCAAAAAGGGGGAAAAAATTTATATGTTTTTTAAAATTCTCTCTCTCTCTCTCTCTGCCATTTTGAGTTTCTTTCTGCCTGCCTGTGTAATAGACACAATGTATATCGAGTGTACTGGGACGTGCTGTTCTCCGTGACTGGCCTGTTTGAATAACAACGACACCTTTTGATTGGTGTGATGCTGTCCCAACATAGTATAAGATATGTGATTTGAGAACCTTTTCATTCATTCATCTGACGAAGGAGATAATCTCCGAAAGCTTGTGATTTTAAAATAAATTTGTTGGACTATAACCTGGTGTTGTAAGATTCCTTATATAAGTCCTATATTGTGATTACATGGAATTTATGATATGATTTGTTTATTTGTATTACTCCACCGGAGAGGGTGGAGCACAGGTACATTGACTGTAGGAGAGTGAGGAGCTGGTTTGGGGGGGGGGGGGGGGGGGAGGAAAGGGAGAGGCGTGGCATTAGGGGCGGAACCCGGTTTCTGCTCTGTTTAGCTTCTGTCCTAAATTGTGGTCAAGGGGAATGGCGAGTCTTCCACTCACACCCCCCATGTCAAGTACCATCTTCCATCTATCCTTAAAATAGTAAGTAACTCATCCTTTATCACTTTTTTTAAAAACATAGTTGCTCATTTTTACTTTGAATCTATTATTACATACAAGAAGCTATATATTATCAGATTTAGATTGTCTATGCACTGTTCCTTAAAGAATTGAGTTCCTAAATTTTAATCATTTTAAGTACTCTTACTCCTTGGGCTCAATTTTAATCTTAAATTGCGGATGCGTTGGGGCTGCTAAAATTGCAGAGCTTCAACCCGTCGACTTCAGAGTTTCCCCACAGACGCACCTGTGAGAGCATGGGCATACCTCATTGAGGTACTTATGACACTTTACTTGTAACATATTAGGTAGTTAGAACGATTTTTAAACTTACCTGGCGACTTTTCCACAGTTTCCGATTCACGCCTGGTGGGCGTGAAGGGCCAGATCAGGCAAAAAGAACCTAAATAAGTTAAATAAAAAACCATTGCACAAAGTTAAAACACAAAATCAACCTACCTTTCCACCCTGCTCCGATGTCCCACACTCTGATCTTCCACTCTCCTCCCTCTTTTCCCCCACTCAATCTTCCACTCTCCTCCCTCCCAAATCTTCCACTCTCCTCCCTCTTCCCCCCGCCCCCATCAATCAGGCTGGCTGCCGGTGCGAAACCTGGAAAGAACTTTAATCACCATCAATTACGTTGCGATCGCGTCGGAAACTGTAAGTTTTTTTAAAAAATTCGGGTTTGCCACACGCACCTTCACCACCCTCCCTGCTGCCAACCTGCCACCATTTCAAAATTGAGCCCCTTCTGTTTACTTGTTGTTCCCTAGCTATCCCTCTATTGATCAGCTACATTCCCTTTAATTAGCTGCTGTGTTTCCCTACACTTTAAAAGTATTTAATTGACTACAAAGTGCTTTGGGATGTCCTGAAGATGTGAAAGGCACTATATAAATGCAAGTTTTTTTTTCTTTCTTTTCTTAAGATGTCAGAGACAGGCTTAGTAGTAGATGCTTTAGGAAAGTTAGCCGAAGACAAAGTCAACAAAGTAGGTTTTAAGGAGGATTTAAATATGGAAAGGGAAGTACCAAGGTGAAAAGGTTTACTGAGGGAGTTCCAGATAGTGGGACCCAAACAGCTGAAAATTCTGTCACCTAGTGAGGAATGTGGGAGTGTGGGATGCAAAGGAGTTCAGAGATGAAGGATCATAAATTGTCTGCTGAGATGTAGAGCTGGAGGAGGTTGCAGTGACAGAATGGGGTGAGGCCTTGAAGAGATTTAGAAACCAGGAAAGTGAGGACAGGTGTGACAGGTGAGCAAAACCTAGTGCATGACAGGATGTAGGCAGTGGGGCTTATGGACAAATTAGAGTTTATATAAGAAAAAGTTTGGCAAGCCAAGGAGGCATTCAAAAATTTGTGACTTGAGATAACAAAAGTATGGATAAGGGTTTCAGCAGTGGAGGGGATGAGAGAGGGTGAAAGGGTGGGAGATGTCACTGAGGCTGCTGTATACTTTTAGTGTTGAGTTGGAAAGTGCGATTTGAAACTCAGCTCAGGTTGAATAGGATATCGGGGAGGATTTTATCTGACAGTGGGAAACTGCTGGTTTCAGTTAGTTTCCTGCTTGCCCACGGCAGAAAGAGGCCACGGTGATTTTAACCACCAGGCTTTATTGAAATGTCACTGGCCGACTTTGTGCCCAGAAGTGGGTGAGAGGTAGCTGCGAGTCTGTGGAAAATCAGGTGACGTTTGGTCATGGGGCAAGGGGTTCCAGGGATTACTGTTGTAGTGTAATCACTGCTGTTATGTAGGCAAACACTGCAGCCAATTTGTGCACACAAACAACAATGAGAGGAATGACCAGTTAATCTAATTTTGGTTATATTGGTTAAGATACCTAGAGAAATCTCCTGCTCATTTTCAAATAGTGGCATGGGATCTGTCACATCCACCTGATAAGGTTCTTAGTTTCACAGCTGATCTGAAAACAGCACTTCCAACAGTGCAGTACTCCCATAGTACTACACTGAAGTGTCAGCGTAGATTATGTGCTCAAGTCCTGGAGTGGGGCTTGAACCAACAACCTTCTGATTTACAGTCAAGAGTGCTGCGACTGAGTCAAAGCCGTCAGTAAAACCATTCTTTCTTCAAAATGTTACTATAATCGATAGATAATTGAAGAAAGATTTCTTCTTTCAAAATGAATTTTTAGCCAATAGAGCCTATAACATAAATTCATATAATAACAACAAACCAACATTTGTAGGTATATAACAACATGTGATACTGTGAGATAAGCAACTAAAATATCAGGGATTCTTCAGAGAAAATGTACAAAGCAGTGAATCATAACAGCACAGAAGGAGGCCATTCGGCCCATCAAGCCTGTGCTGGCTCTTTGTAAGAGCAATCCAGTTAGTCCCATTCCCCCACTCTTTCCCCATAGCCCTGCACTTTTTTTCCCTTCAAATATTTATCCAATTCCTTTTTGAAAGCCACGATTGAATCTGCTTCCACCTCCCTTTCAGGCAGTGCATTCCAGATCATAATTATTCGCTGCGTGAAAAAGTTTTTCCTCACGTCGCCTTTGGTTCTTTTGCCAATCACCATAAATCTCTGTCCTCTGGTTCTCGACCCTTCCACCAATGGGAACAGTTTCTCTTTATTTACTTTATCTAAACCCATCATGATTTTTACTTCATTCACATAATTCAAATCCATTATTATTTTTCTTTATCTTTGAAGATATTTTGCTCCCTGGCAACCACATCAAGTCTACATGAAGGATAAATTTAAAGCATTAATCTGCTTTCTAGGTCAAGCAGTAGAAACTAATATATAGTGGCGATGTGTGGAACAGGAAAATTAGGTATTATAACGCATGTGCATCACACAAAAAATGCAAATCTGTAATATTTACTTTTTACCTTTTAAAGAGTTAGATTTCCTCCCTTCCCCTTTTTATTGGCATCCCCCAGGCTACAAACCATTTGAGACAAAGAGGGCAGGTAGATTAGGTGCTCTCAGCCTCTGTAACGCCATGTTAAAATGGGCCAATAACAGATCCAGGAGAATGCACTGGGATGATTGCCTGATGATTTTTCTGTCCGTGAGGAAGCAGCTGAGCTGTGGGAAGAACACGATCTCTGAAAGAGAGAAAGAACGGCTTACTTCAAAGGGTCAGATATATGTATGCATGCATTTAAATGTCAAACTGCTGTTAGAACTGAACATTTATTTTATCTTGATTTATAATATTTTCAACATTTCCTAGCATGCTGTACTGGAAGCAAACTTCCAAATACAGAATAAAAGTACTGTTTACAGTCTTTGGAATCTTCCAGAATTGTGGCTAGTCAATATTTTATATAAACTTCTATTAAAATATTTGTAGATATAAACAGTGTTTGTGAATGTATTAAACCATTTTAAAATTTGTGAAAAATTGAATAAAGTCTTTGTAGACAATGTTTTAAATATTTTGTTGATGTTTTAAGCATGCAGAACTAAAACATTCAGACAAACATCAGGAACTTTTTGGCCTTGATTTTATTTATTATATAAGCGACCATAGAAAAGATACAGCACAGAAGGGGGCCATTCGGCCCATTGTGTCCGCGCCGGCTCGAAGAACAACCAGGTGCCCATTCTAATCCCACCTTCCAGCACCCGGTCCGTAGCCCTGCAGCTTTCAGCATTTTAGGTGCAGGTCCAGGTACTTTTTAAAAAGAGTTGAGGATCCTTGCCTCTACCACCAGTTTGGGCAGCGAATTCCATACACCGACCATCCTCTGGGTAAAAAAGTTTTTCCTCATGTCCCCTCTAATCCTTACGCCAGTCAGCTTAAATCTATGTCCTCTAGTTCTTGAACACTCCGCTAGGGGAAACAGATACTTCCTGTCTACTCTATCTAGGCCCCTCTTAATTTTGTACACCTCAATCAAGTCTCCCCTCAGCTCCAAGGAAAACAACCCCAGTCTATCCAATCTCTCCTCGTAGCTGCAATTTTCAAGCCCTGGCAACATTCTTGTAAATCTTCTCTGCACTCTCTCCAGAGCAATTACGTCCTTCCTGTAATGTGGTGACCAGAACTGCGCACAATACGCCAGCTGTGGCCGTACCAGCGTTTTACACGGTTCCATCATTACATCCCTGCTTTTGTATTCTATACCTCGGCTAATAACGGAGAGCATTCAGTGTGCCTTCTTCACAACCTTATCTACCTGTACTGCCACCTTCAGGGAGCTGTGGAAATGCATAAAGAGATACCTGATCATATTAACTTTCTAATACACCTAAACCATAAATGTAGACCTGACCATATTAATTTTCTAATACCCTTAAACCATAAAAGGAAGAAATGCATGATGGATAGTTGACCATATTAACTGACCAGCTGAATAGAATAGAAATCTTATGTTTTAGTTTCTCATCAAAGACATACAGAAGCGTTATTGTTTGCTTATGTTGATAACTGTCTGACTTACAGAAATGAATGACCATATAGCCTTGAGACTAGGTACAGACCTACTGATAAAAAATACTGTTTATTAAGGAAAATTACTTTCCCAGGCCTGTGTCCAAACATCACGAGGCAGTCATGAGGAACCAGAGGGTGGGTTCACTATTTTGATTGATTAACTACCTCAACCAATAAAGAATATACATGTATGCCCATATTCTACGACAGGTGGGTGTTACTGATTAAACTGTATAAACAGGAGCTGTTTCCTTTGTTCAGGGAAGATTGTTTAGGGTGCAACTTCCCTTGTATACAAGTTTCTTTTAATAAATTCTTACTTGTCTGAAAATAAGTGTTTGGAGTTAATGCATTGTATATAATAGGTAATTAAGTTTTCGACAGTTCTTGGAGGTCCCACCGAGATAGCTTGTGATCCCCAGTAAGTACGGACACAAGTTGTCTGTACGAGCCCAGACACACTGTGATTGATAAGTGTATGCATTAACTGACGTGACTAATTCTTCTGTTTGCCTTTAGGAATTGGAAGGCGATCATAGGAAATGTGTTTCGTATAGACAAGAAAAAAAAGAGGGGAAGGAAAAAGAGAGAGAGAGAGAGAGAGAGACGCGCGACAGATTACTCGATATTGTCAGCTGCGGTGTTGTAGTAACGGGCTGAGAGAGCAATAACGGAGTAGATCTGTGATACCGTTGATTACTAGAGTGACGTTGAGGTTGCTGTATGGGACCAACAGACGGTCAGCTGCTAGTGGAAAAGAGGCGCCAGGAAAAAAGAGAGGTAACCAGGTTACGGACTAGTGTAAAAAATTTTAAGTGTGAAGTTGTCATTTGGACAAGCGCAGACTGGATGTCGCGTAATTCGAAAAAGTGTGAAATTACAAATCTGTAGTGGCGACAAACGCAGACTGGTGTGGATGTCGCGGATTTGGAAAAGTGTGAAATTCTGGTTTACCTGAATTAAGTGTTTAGATAGAAACACTAATAGTGTTCCCCCTTCTCAAAAGGAGAAGCACTTTTTAAAAAAAATCTTGCGTAAGTCAGCTGACTCAACTAATAGCAGACGTTTCTCTCACGCACCTAGCCTGAGCTGGATATTAAGAGGGTTTTAACCCCACGTGAAGGCCAGGACCCTAAAGTAGGTGTAGAGAACACATGACGTCTTGTCCGATCAGCTGAATTATCCAAGTGCGGATCGGCGACCGTTATATCGCTGTGTAACATATTGTAGCGATTGTAAATAGAAGCTATGGGCGCCAGCGCATGCAAAATCCCTCCAAAGGGAACACCTGCTGCTTATATGTACATTTAATATGGATAGAATTAAGTGATAGAAAAATGTTTAAAAGACAGAGACCCGAAAAAGAAAGGTTCTTTTGTTTTCAGTGTACTGTCTCTTTAAAAAGCCTGTCCTTATTGTGAGTGTTTTCTGTCAGTGTTGTGGGCCACACCCCCTCCTTACTGCATCTTACGTGTTTTCCTCTTTTGTGTAATGTATCTGTTTTGTCTTGTGTTTAATTCTGAGATTGCTGAATTAAAACTGGAGTTATTGAGGTTAAGTGACCTATTAAATTCTGGTTCTTATAAAATATGAGCATGTCAAATTTCAGACATGGGATCTTCAAAAAAAAATTGGCATTTTGAATTTTTATCTTGCGATTGGCTGTGGTTTAAAAAAAAGTTCCAAAAAAAAATTACGGGACAGATAAAAAAAAAAGCTATCTGGTATCACCGTGATAGGAAAAGTCGGAAAGCTGGAACAGCTCGGAGAGTTGGTTATAATCATACCAACTAAAAGTATGCGAAAAGAAAAATGAATTGGAAAGCTATAGTTGTGTATGACGAGGACCCATGCCTCCGCAAATTATAAAACTTACGAAGCAATTAGAAATTGAGGGGGACCTAAACAAAAGTTGATCACAACAATCTGGAAATACTAGACTAGCTATAAACTAAAATGTACGATGGGAGATGTTATTTCCCGGTATGAATTTTTTTAAAAAAAATAATTTATGTGAAAGTTACGTTGACGAATGCTGAGAACACTGTGTGCATCTGATATCTGGCTCCGTCGTTTTTCTGGGAAAAAAAAGTTAACCCCTTCCAAGGACACCGACATCTGTTTTCAATTCACCAAGCAACAACCTTTGCATTTATATAAAATAATTGACAAAATGAGTTTTAATTGTAAAAGAAAAGATAAAGTGCAGCTTTAAAGAATTACAAGTTACAGTTGCAGGATGATCTCTGGTTATAAATTAATTTGATCTTCTTTGAAGCATTTTGTGCTATTGTGATTGATTCCTCCCCTACCCCTTAAGGTTTTTACAAGCAAGAAATAACCAACCCTTATTTCCATATTGCTGAAGTTAAGAATTTGGACTGCACTAGGTTTTTTTTTAAGATGTTGGTCTGATACCTTTGGAGTCACAGCATTCTGAAAGTGGAAAGAGCAGGTACTGTTTAAACAGTTTTATTGTCTCTTGATAAAAACAATGATTTTTATGAATTTTGAAGGGAGACACCCTCTTTCTTCAGGGTGCATGGTGAGGATCCTTGAATCCTCCTCCCCTGAGGGAATAAAAAAAAACAAAAAAGACAGCAATAATGATCATATTGGACTTTGATGTGGAGATGCCGGTGATGGACTGGGGTTGACAATTGTAAACAATTTTACAACACCAAGTTATAGTCCAACAATTTTATTTTAAAATCCACAAGCTTTCGGAGGCTTCCTCCTGCCTCAGGTCGTCTGAAGGATAAGATTAGGGAAAAGGCTTTTTGCAAAGCTAAAGCAGAGTCTGAAAAGAAAGTAAAGAAGCTGCAAGCAAACAAGTTGGTCAATAAGAAACATTGGAGAAAACACTGATTCAAATAAATCTCAAAAATAGTGTGCAAAATATACAGTGTAAAGCAATCCACAAATGTGAGAAGTAAAAAGATCAGTCAAACCTGTGAGGAGAAAATTTGAAGCCAAAAAAAAAAACCACATCGCCAAGTAGCTAAAAAGCTTGAATTTGCCGAGTGTCTAGCAAAGTGGAATGAAATGGAAACTTAATCTCAGAGGGAGAAGTATCAAATTACTGCTACCATGAGAGCCAATTAATATTAACCCCTTCCATCCCAAGAAGCCAGACTGTCATGCCAAGAGCAGTTCAAACAGATAGAAATGACCCAGTCGGTTGAGAACTGTCTGAAGCTTGCCCAGAACACAGGTGAACATGAGGTAACAATTGGTATAGGTTATGCTATTAAAATTGACACAATTACTAGGAAATGCCAAAGGCTACAATTGACTGAGATAAAAGTTTCCACACAGACAATGCTACAGTGAAAAAAAAATTTAAGAAGAAAGGTGAATGTAAAACAAATCGTATGAAGAGAAAGCATAGGTTGGACAATTGGAAGTCCATTACTTGAGCTATGTACGGACACAGGGTACTAAACGCCTACCAGTTTTACCCTGCCCACAGTATGATAAGGAAGTTTGACAAGTTCTGGGGCTATTCACGAATAGTAGCTCCAATACAAGATCTGACCAAAGGGGGGAGACCTTCCCTGACAAATTATATAACTCGCATTGAGAATGCTAAGAAAACTCAACAATTATATCAACACCTCCGAACTCAAGTGTTAAAACAAGGCGCGACATGGAATGGAGGTGGACATCGTAAAAGAGATGACAAATGTGGAGACGTAAAAGATCTGTGATAAATGATATAGCAACTGCCTTTAATACGGGTGCCTCAGTTGTTAACACCATTGATTTGGCAACATTAGATCAAAGGGTCAGAGATTTAGGGTCTCGCATTAAAGATATATTTAAAAAATAAATGAAAATACAGATAAGGAATTGTCTGAGGATCACATGCTGACCATACATTTGCAAAGGACAGCTACAGTGCTAGAAACACATGCCCAAGCCATTAATAAATTAATAAAAGAGGAATATAACGTATCTTAGCAGGCAGCTGCTAATGACATCTGCAGTACATATGGTAACTGGATTGTGGAACAGACACGAGAGAACCTAGCCCAGATACAGGCAGGGGAAGTACCCTTATGAATAACGAATCAACAAACTGAGGGTGAACCTGACCTGTGGGCATGATGGAGGTGGTACCTCCAAGCGGCTGTTAGCAAACAAGAACATCACCCCTTGCCAATTCAGGGCAATGGTGCGGGTGTACCCCACTCAAGTGGAGTGTAAACCTGACGGAGGAGGGCTCCTAGGGTTGGTACTAGTAATACTGGTGATGGCACCCGAAACCCAGGGACGAGAGGTGTACCAAGTACAGAATATTGGGGTAGTGAAGGACGGAATGCACATATCCCATCACAATAGGTTACCATATGTTGTAAAAAAAATTAAAGGGAATTTGGCTGGAACAAAATTAGAGGGATGTGTTACTAGACATGCTGTCACTGTATGTCCACATAGTGTTAGACACAGCCCAGAAACATAGTGTGGGTTTAACAATACCGGTACCAATCAGGATATTAACTGTACCATGGAGGCCCTAGAGGCGGATCTAAAACCCACTCAAGTGGCATATGCCGGAAAGGGCGAATACTGTGTTACAACTAATTTGAAAACATTTAAATATGCCAATTTAACTTGTGATATTTTAAGTCCAGAGTTCTGCTCCATTCCTGAAGTCCCGGTTCGGATTGGACCCGAGGAACTGGTAGAGATACACCGGCATAACCTCACCACCTTACAAGTTTCTGAGGATGTCAAAAAAAAAGGACTTAAAAGAATATCAGGACACATTTGGGTATCTGACACCCCTGTTGCCTAAATACTTGAAAGCATTACGATTGGAGATACACCTCTCCCAGAAGGTTTATTATAACCTACAACAGGACAACAAAAATATTAAGCATGACATTGACCAAATTAAAGTCACCACTTGGTGAGATGACCTCTGGAATTTGGGACTGAATATACAGATCCATCCTCAGATTAGATTAATTTCACATGTATTAGTCGTAGTGCAGTTTGTTGTAATGTGCTTCTTGATTTTCATTGCATGTAATAAATGTAAGCAGAGGATGAAGGGTTTGGCAAAGATAGTAAAACAGAGCCTGGGTGAGAATGTCCCCATTGTCTCTGATTTCAACTAAGAACACATCTTAATGGTACCGGGAGTAGCACCCGCTGGGGTAAGGTGCATGTAAAAGGGAAGACAATCATAGTTTGATAGGATTATCAGATGCTCTGCCTCTCTTCCACCCGGACTGGTGGCCAACACGAATAGAACCTGGTTAAGATGAGGTACAGCATCTAAGAGGATATTATAGGGATAAAATTTGAATTAAGGGATATAAAGGGGTGGGTCCTAATCTCGAGTTCAAAGGTCAGGCCTAGTAGTTGATTGATTAACCCATAAATCCCCATACAAGGACCCCGGCGGTGGCGTACCAGCCGGAAAAAAAACTGACTGATTAATTAAACTGTTATAAGAGACTGTTGCAGCATGGCATGTCCTAAACTGTTAGATCATTTGAGAATAGTTGGCTCAGCATGCCTGATTGTGTAGGTGGGAATTAGCATAGAACCTGTTACAACCCCTGCTGCAAGTAGACTCAAATCGTGTTTCAAGGGAACTGCATGTAAATACTTTTTTATACATGTCATATATGTATGCAAAGCGTCAAGGTATCTCTAGTTGCTGGGTGTGCTCACATAACCCAATTCAATCCAACGGAGGCATTCCACTCAGACCAGTCCCCCTAACTTCCCAAGAAATAGCGGAGTGGGTAATAAATCAAATTGAAATTAATGGGAACAGAATGCAAGATAGTGACTGGATGAGTGAGAGAACAAGTAAGGCAATGTTTGAGAGAAAGCAATGGAATGCATACACAATCACAACAAAATGCGAAACCAAATTTCGGGGGTGGTACCAACCTAATTACGATCGAACCCGTAAACCTCCATTTCTAATCCTTACAAATACACCAAGAACTAATGGAACAATATGTTTGAGTAAGAATTCAGCAGGGGGTGATATAATGGGATGGAGTAATTGCACTCAGTATATAAATATGACAGAAACCAGCATTAGTAGTACCATCAGATGGAAGCCTTGCACAGGTGGCCAAATTTACATAGATAGAATATACGTAAAGAATACCCTGCAATCACTGTGTATAATGAAACCTACTTTATTTGTGGCCACAAGGCATACCCATGGTTGCCTCAAAAATGGACAGGATCATGTTACTTGGGATATGTGATCCCATATGTCCGACACTCATCATCCCTGCCTCAATATCCTACTGGGCAACGAGTAAAGAGGGTAATTACTGAGGCCGACCGATTCTGGGCCATTGCTTTCCCTAGGTGGGGAGTGAGCATGGCCACCAGAGAAATTATTAAATTAGCCAAAATCTGGGAAATAGTTGCTAACGATACGGCAGAAGCCTTAAAGGAAATAAGCGCAGAAATGATAGCCATACGTACGATCACCTTACAAAACCGTATGGCCCTTGATTACCTATTGGCAGTGAAAGGAGGAACATGCGCACTAATTGGATCTGAATGTTGTACCTACATACCTGATAGTTCAGAGAATATTACTAATTTGACCGATCACATTCAAAGGGAAATTGAGAAATTCAAGCAGCCCCCTTCATTCACTCTTTGGGGCTGGGCAACAGGATGGCTGGGTTCTATTGGGACGTTTCTAGTTCAGGGACTAGTCATATATGTTGTTATAATTCTTATAGCCTATTGCTTTGTCAAATGCTGCTGTGTTATGATGTCCAATCTGGGTACACATATAGCACCCACAAATTTGATGATGCAAGTAGGGGTGACACAGGATGAGGTGCAGGAGGAGTTTGAACGTCTGGGTGGAATAATGCTCTATTAGAGTATTGTCCTTTATAAAGGACAAAAGGGGGAATGTGGAAATGCATAAAGAGATACCTGACCATATTAACTTTCTAATACACCTAAACCATAAATGTAGACCTGACCATATTAATTTTCTAATACCCTTAAACCATAAAAGGAAGAAATGCATGATGGATAGTTGACCATATTAACAGACCAGCTGAATATAATAGAAAGCTTATGTTTTAGTTTCTCACCAAAGATATACAGAAGCGCTATTGTTCGCTTATGTTGATAACTGTCTGACTTACAGAAATGAATGACCATATAGCCTTGAGACTAGGTACAGACCTACTGATAAAAAAAGACTGTTTATTAAGGAAAATTACTTTCCCAGGCCTGTGTCCAAACATCACGAGGCAGTCATGAGGAACCAGAGGGTGGGTTCCCTATTTTGATTGATTAACTACCTTAATCAAGAAAGAATGTACATGTACGCCCATATTCAACGACAGGTGGGCGTTACTAATTAAACTGTATAACATGAGCTGTTTCCTTTGTTCAGGGAAGATGTAGCCCTAACCATTGTTTAGGGTGCAGCTTCCCTTGTATACAAGTTTCTTTTAATAAATTCTTACTTGTCTGAAAATAAGTGTTTGGAGTTAATGCATTGTATATAATAGGTAATTAAGTTTTCGACAGAGCTGTGCACATGCATTCCAAGGTGTCTCACTTCCTCGACCCCTCTCAATATATTCCCATTTACTGTTTGCCCTCCCTATCTGCATTACTTCACACTTCTCCGGGTTGAACTCCATTTGCCACTTTTCTGCCCACTCCACCAACCCATTGATATCCTCTTGGAGTCTACAGCTATCCTCTTCACTATCAATTACATGGCCAATTTTTGTGTCATCTGCAAATTTGCCAATCATGCTCCCTATATGCAAGTCCAAATCATTAATATATACCACAAACAGCAAGGGACCCAACACTGGAAACAGATTTCCATTCACAAAGACATCATCGACTTTTACCCTTTGTTTCCCGTTTCTGATCCAATTTGCCACATTTCCCTGTATCCCATGGGCTTTTACCTTTCTAACCAAACTGCCATGTGGGACCTTGTCAAATACCTTACTAAAATCCATGTAGGCAACATCCACTGCACTACCCTCATCAATCCTCCTTGTCACTTCCTCAAAGAATTTAATCAGATTTGTAAGGCATGACTTTCCCAGAACAAATCCATGCTGACTATCCCGGATTAAACCATGCCTTTCCAAGTGACAGTTTATCCTATCTCTCAGTATTGATTCTAATAGATGGCCAACCCCCAAGGTAAGACTGACTGGCCAATAATTGTTCGGCCTGTCCCTCGTACCCTTTTTAAACAATGGTACTACGTTTGCAGTCTTCCAGTCCTCCGGTATCTCCCCTGTATCTAGTGAGGATTGGAAAATGATCCTCAGAGCATCCGCTATTTCCTCCCTGGCTTCCTTCAAAAGCGTAGGAAACAATTCATCTGGCCCTGGTGACTTATCAATTTTCAAATCATCACTTTCCTTTGTGAATACATAGGAACATAAGTAGGCCATTTAGCCCCTCATGCCTGCTCCGCCATTTGATAAGGTCATGGCTGATCTGTGATCTAACTCCATATACCTGCCTTTGGCCCATATCCCTTAATACCTTTGGTTGCCAAAAAGCTATCTATCTCAGATTTAAATTTAGCAATTGAGCTAGTATCAATTGCCATTTGCAGAAGAGAGTTCCAAACTTCTACAACCCTTTGTGTGTAGAAATGTTTTCTAATCTCACTCCTGAAAGGTCTGGCTCTAATTTTTAGACTGTGCCCCCTACTCCTAAAATCCCCAACCAGCGGAAATAGTTTCTCTCTATCCACCCTATCTGCTCCCCTTAATATCTTATAAACTTCGATCAGATCACCCCTTAACCTTCGAAACTCGAGAGAATACAACCCCAATTTGTGTAATCTCTCCTCATAACTTAACCCCTGAAGTCCGGGTAACATTCTAGTAAACCTACGCTGCACTCCCTCCAAGGCCAATATGTCCTTCCGAAGGTGCGGTGCGGTCTAACCAGGGTTTTGTATAGCTGCAGCATAACTTCTGCCCCCTTGTACTCTAGTCCTCTAGATATAAAGGCCAGCATTCCATTTGCCTTCTTGATTATTTTCTGCACCTGTTCATGACACTTCATGCAGAATCTATGTACCTGTACCCCTAAGTCCCTTTGGACATCCACTGTTTTTAACTTTTTACCATTTAGAAAGTACCCTGTTCTAGCCTTTTTTGATCCAAAGTGGATGACCTCACATTTGTCTACATTGAATTCCATTTGCCACAGTATTGCCCATTCACCTAATCTATCAATATCGCTTTGTAATTTTATGTTTTCATCTACACTGCTTACAATGCCACCAATCTTTGTGTCATTGGCAAACTTAGATATGAGACTTTCCAAGTCTTCATCTAAGTCGTTAATAAATATTGTGAATAATTGAGGCCCCAAGACAGATCCCTGTGGGACTCCACTAGTCACATCCTGCCAATGTGAGTACCTACCCATTATCCCTACTCTCTGTCCCTTTCGCTCAGCCAACTTCCTAACCAAGTCCGTACTTTTCCCTCGATTCAATGGGCTTCTTTCTTAGCTAACAGTCTCTTATGAGTGCAAAAGACAAGGCTGAAGCGTTTGCAACCATCTTCAGCCAGAAGTGCCGAGTGGATGATCCATCTCAGCCTCCTCCCGATATCCCCACCATCACGAAAGCCATTCTTCGGCCAATTCGATTCACTCCACGTGATATCAAGAAACGGCTGAGTGCACTGGATACAGCAAAGGCTATGAGCCCCGACAACATCCCAGCTGTAGTGCTGAAGACTTGTGCTCCAGAACTAGCTGCGCCTCTAGCCAAGCTGTTCCAGTACAGCTACAACACTGGCATCTACCCGACAATGTGGAAAATTGCCCAGGTATGTCCTGTCCACAAAAAGCAGGACAATTCCAATCCGGCCAATTACCGCCCCATCAGTCTACTCTCAATCATCAGCAAAGTGATGGAAGGGGTCGTCGACAGTGCTATCAAGCGGCACTTACTCACCAATAACCTGCTCACCGATGCTCAGTTTGGGTTCCGCCAGGACCACTCGGCTCCAGACCTCATTACAGCCTTGGTCCAAACATGGACAAAAGAGCTGAATTCCAGAGGTGAGGTGAGAGTGACTGCCCTTGACATCAAGGCAGCATTTGACAGAGTGTGGCACCAAGGAGCCCTAGTAAAATTGAAGTCAATGGGAATCAGGGGGAAAACTCTCCAGTGGCTGGAGTCATACCTAGCACAAAGGAAGATGTTAGTGGTTGTTGGAGGCCAATCATCTCAGCATGAGTTCCTCAGGGCAGTGTCCTCGGCCTAACCATCTTCAGCTGCTTCATCAATGACCTTCCCTCCATCATAAGGTCAGAAATGGGGATGTTCGCTGATGACTGCACAGTGTTCAGTTCCATTCGCAACCCCTCAGATAATGAAGCAGTCCGAGCCTGCATGCAGCAAGACCTGGACAACATCCAGGCTTGGGCTCATAAGTGGCATGTAACATTCGTGCCAGATAAATGCCAGACAATGGCCATCTCCAACAAGAGAGAGTCTAACCACCTCCCCTTGACATTCAACGGTATTACCATCGCCGAATCCCCCACCATCAACATCCTGGGGGTCACCATTGACCAGAAACTTAACTGGACCAGCCATATAAATACTGTGGCTACGAGAGCAGGTCAGAGGCTGGGTATTCTGCGGCGAGTGACTCACCCCCTGACTCCCCAAAGCCTTTCCACCATCTACAAGGCACAAGTCAGGAGTGTGATGGAATACTCTCCACTTGCCTGGATGAGTGCAGCTCCAACAACACTCAAGGAGCTCGACACCATCCAAGATAAAGCAGCCCGCTTGATTGGCACCCCATCCACCACCCTAAACATCCACTCCCTTCACCACCGGCGCACTGTGGCTGCAGTGTGCACCATCCACAGGATGCACTGCAGCAACTCGCCAAGGCTTCTTCGACAGCACCTCCCAAACCCGCGACCTCTACCACCTAGAAGGACAAGAGCAGCAGGTGCATGGGAACAACACCACCTGCACGTTCCCCTCCAAGTCACACACCATCCCGACTTGGAAATATATCGCCGTTCCTTCATTGTCGCTGGGTCAAAATCCTGGAACTCCCTTCCTAACAGCACTGTGGGAGAACCGTCACCACACGGACTGCAGCGGTTCAAGAAGGCAGCTCACCACCACCTTCTCGAGGGCAATTAGGGATGGGCAATAAATGCCGGCCTTGCCAGCGACGCCCACATCCCGTGAACGAATAATAAAAAAAAAATCCTCTTTCTCGACTGTAAATACTGACGCAAAGTAATTGTTCAATATGTCCGCCATTTCCCCATTGTCAATGACAATATCCCCACTTCCAGTTTTTAAGGGGCCAAAACTGCTCCTGACCACCCTCTTTTTCCTAATATAACTATAAAAGTTCTTCGTATTGGTTTTGATATCCCTTGCGAGTTTCTTTTCATAGCTCTTACTATCTGTTTTGTGATCCTTTGTTGATCTTTGTATCTTTCCCATTCGCCAGGATCTGTGCCATTTTTTACCTTTTTGTATGCCCTTTCCTTATGTCTTATACTGTCCCTTACCTCTTTAGTTGTCCATGGCTTTTTTTTGGCAAGTAGAGTTCTTGCCCCTCGGGTATAAACCGATTCTGTATCATGTTAAATGTTTCTTTAACCATTTCCCACTGATCATCAGTCGTTTTACCCATTAACAGATTTGCCCAGTTTACTGTGGACAGTCTCTATCTCATCCCATTGAAGTCGGCTTTGCCCAAGTCTAGAATCTTAGCAGCTGACTCACTTTTTTCCCTTTCAAACACTACATTGAACTCGATCATGTTATGATCACTATTGGATAGATGTTCACGCACAGTTAAGCTGTTAACTAAATCTGGTTCATTACTCATTACTAAATCTAGTATGGCTTGCCCCCTTGTTGCCTCTAGGACATACTGCTGCAGAAAACTATCCCGGACACACTCAAGAAATTCACTACCTTTCTGACAGTTGCTAGTCTGCTTTTCCCAATCTATGTGAAGGTTAAAGTCCCCCATTAAGACCACTATGCGTTTCTTACACACTTGTCTAATCTCTGCATTTATACAATCTAGCACTTCAGAGCTGCTGCCAGGGCTCCTATATACAATTCCCACTATAGTCTTAGATCCTTTCCTATTTCTCAATTCAACCCATAAGGTCTCTGTTGGCTGCTTACCTCTCGTTATATCCCCCTTTATCATTGAAGTGATTTCATCTCTAATCATTAAGGCTACTCCTCCCCCTCTTCCATTTTCCCTATCTCTCCTGTAGACCTTATAACCTGCTATATTTAGTTCCCAATCCTGACCATCCTGCAGCCATGTCTCAGTAATAGCTATCATATCATACCCTCCAATTTGAATTTGAACCTGTAGTTCATTTAATTTATTCCTTATACTCCGTGCATTTGTATATAGAACTTTTAGTTGGGCCACACACCCTAGCCTGACCTTCAGCTTTGATGCTGGGTTAATCGCCTTACACCTTTTAGTTTTTACTTTATCTGTCGTGACTAAAGTACACTTTCTTTCCGCTGCTCTACGCTTTTCCCTTTCACTTTCATTTGTTCTTGAACAACTGTTTGTACTATTTGTATTGTAAATTTCCCTTGGGTCTTCCCCTCTCTTGCTGCTCTCAACTTTACTCCCTTCTGACTCCCCGCTCAGGTTCCTGTCCCCCTGCCACTCTAGTTTAAACCTTCCCCAACAGCACTAGCAAACACCCCCGCGAGGACATTGGTCCCGGTCCTGCTCGGGTGTAACCCGTCCGGCTTGTACAGGTCCCACCTTACCCAGAAACGGTCCCAATGTCCCAGGAATTTAAATCCCTCCCTCCTACACCATCCCTGCAGCCACGCATTCATCCGGTCCAGTCTCCTGTTCCTATACTCACTCGCACGTGGCACCGGTAGTAATCCTGAGATCACTACCTTTGAAGTCCTGCTTTTTAATTTATCTCCTAACTCCTTAAATTCACCTTACAGGACCTCATCCCTTTTTTTAAACCTATGTCGTTGGTACCAATATGGACCACGACTATTGGCTGTTCACCCTCCCCCTCCAGAATGCCCTGCAGCCACTCCATGACATCCTTGACCCTAGCACCAGGGAGGCAACATACCATCCTGGAGTCACGTTTGCGGCCGCAGAAACGCCTATCTGTTCCCCTTACAATTGAATCCCCTATCTGAGTCTCAACTGTAGAAATACAGGGGCCTGTCAGTGCGGACTGCACGGTGTGCGGATATTACACAGTGTGCTGAGAGTTCGGTAAGTGTGGGAGTTTGGTGAAGTGGGGGAAGGAGGTGCTGCTTTGCCTTGCTTTTCCAAACTTTTCCTGCAGAGCGGTAGTGGACCTGAGAGTAGAAGATTGAGATTGTGGAATAAAAGCAGCAGCAGACCTGCACCAAGAGACAACTACTGTGCGACATCACAGGGACTTAACTCCTGGACCTAAGATAAATAAGAAGCAAAAAGTAATCCAAGTGGGACGTCACCAAGGAAGAGGTAAGTGATTGGCTGGTGAGTATTTTCCTGCTGAATTTGTCTAAGGTTAGAGTTTGTGGATTCTCGGGTCTCTGTTGTGTAGTGGGGGACTGCTGTTCAGCAAGGGCCCTTGAGTATACCTTTTAATTGAAGTGAAATTGGTGGGATTCATTTAATTTGAATTAATTAGTTAAAGGGTATGTCATGTCAGGACAGCCCAGCCCCGTGTTATGCTCTTCCTGCTCTATGTGGGAAATCAGGGACCCTTCTGGTGTCCCTGACGACCATGTGTGCGGGAAATGTATCCAGCTGCAGCTACTGACAAACCGCTTTGCGGCACTGGAGCTGCGGATGGATTCATTAAGGAGCATTCGCGATGCTGAGAACGTCGTGGATAGCACGTTTAGTGAGATGGTCACACCGCAGGTAAAGGTTGTACAGGCAGGAAGTAATTGGGTGACCACCAGGCAGAGTAAGAGGAGCAGGCAGGCAGTGCAGGGGTCCCCTGTGGCCGTCCCCCTCTCAAACAAATATACCGCTTTGGATATTGTTGAGGGGGATGACTTATCAGGGGAAGGCAGCAGCAGCCAACTTCCTGGCACCAGGGGTAGCTCTGCTGCACAGGCTGGGAGGAAAAAGAGTGGAAGAGCTATAGTGGTAGGGGATTCTATCGTAAGGGGAACAGACAGGCGTTTGTGGCCGTAAACGTGACTCCAGGATGGTTTGTTGCCTCCCTGGTGCCAGGGTCATGGATGTCACTGAGCGGCTACAGGGCATTCTCAAGGGGGAGGGTGAGCAGACAGAGGTCATGGTCCACATTGGGACCAACGACATAGGTAGGAAGGGAGATGAGGTCCTGCATCAAGAATTTAGGGAGCTAGGTAGCAGATTAAAGAGCAGGACCTCAAAGGTTGTAATCTCTGGATTACTCCCAGTGCCACGGGCTAGTGAGTATAGAAATAGGAGGATAGAACAGATGAATGCGTGGCTAAAGAGTTGGTGCAGGAGGGAGGGTTTCAGTTTTCTGGATCACTGGGCCTGCTTCTGGGGAAGGTGGGACTTGTACAAGTCGGACGGGTTGCACCTGAACCAGAGCAGGACAAATATCCTTGCGGGGAGGCTTGCTAGCACTGTTGGGGGGGGGGGGGGGGCAGGGGGTTTAAACTAACTTGGCAGAGGGATGGGATACAGAGTGGAGCTACAATAGGGGGTGATGTGCAGCCAAATATAGAGAAAAAAACAAGTCAGCTTGGAAGACAGGGCAAATATGTGAGGGCAAGGCTGGATGGCATCTATTTTAATGCAAGGAGTCTTGCGAATAAGGTGGATGAACTGAAGGTGTTGATAAACACATGGGAGTATGATATTGTTGCTGTCACAGAGACATGGTTGAGGGAGGGGCAAGACTGGCAGCTCAATATTCCGGGGTACAGAATCTTCAGGCGAGACAGAGGGGGAGGTATAAGAGGAGGGGGGGGTCGCAATATTAATTAAAGAATCAATTACTGCCATAAGGAGGGATGATATATTAGAAGGTTCCTCTAATGAGGCCATATGGTGGAGCTTAAAAACAAAAAGGGGGCAAGCACTTTGATGGGAGTGTACTATAGGCCCCCAAACAGTCAGGGGGAGATAGAGGAACAGATATGTAGGCAAATCTCAGAAAATTGTGCAAATAATAATAGGGTAATAATAGTGTAAAAGGCTGAGAGGGTACAAAATTCTTAACGTGCATCCAGGAGAGCTTTTTGAGCCAGCATGTAGAAAGTCCTACAAGAGAGGGGGCGGTACTGGACCTAATTCTAGGGAATGTGGCCGGCCAAGTGGAAGAAGTGCTAGTAGGTGAGCACTTTGGTGACAGTGACCATAATTCGGTGAGATTTAAGGTGGTCATGGAAAAGGATAGGGAGGGGCCGGAAATAAAGGTTCTAAATTGGGGGAAGGCCGATTTTAATAGGATAAGGCAGGATCTGGCCAAAATGGACTGGGATCAGCTGCTTGTAGGAAAATCCGCATCGGAGCAATGGGAGTCTTTCAGAAGGGAGATTAAGACCATACAATGGCAACATGTTCCCGTAAAGGTCAAGGGTGGTTCCAAGAACTCCAGGGAACCTTGAATGTCAGGGGATATACGAGAATGGATTAGGGAAAAAAAAGGAGGGCTTTTGGCAGATACAAAAGGCTAAAGACGGAGGAAGCCCTAGAGGAGTACAAAAAGTGCAGGGGGATACTTAAAAAAGAAATTAGGAGATCAAGGAGGGGCCATGAAATAACACTGGCGAGCAAAATAAAGGAAAATCCTAAGATGTTTTATAAGTATATTAAGGGTAAGAGGATAACTAGGGAAAAAATAGGGCCCATTAGGGACAAAAATGGCAATCTGTGTGTGGAGCCGGCAGATGTAGGAGGGGTTCTAAATGATTTTTTTGCATCTGTTTTCACTATGGAGAAGGACGATGTAGACATAGAAATACGGCAGGGGGACTGTGATATACTCGAACATATTAACATCGAGCGGGAGGAGGTATTGGCGGTTTTAGCAGGCCTAAAAATGGATAAATCCCCAGGCCCGGACAAAATGTATCCCAGGCTACTGTGTGAGGCAAAGGAGGAGATTGCGGGGGCTCTAACACATATATTCAGAACCTCTCTGGCCACAGGGGATGTGCCAGAGGACTGGAGAACCGCTAATGTAGTACCATTATTCAAGAAGGGGAGTAGGGAAAAACCGGGGAACTACAGGCCAGTGAGCCTAACATCAGTGGTAGGAAAATTATTGGAAAAAATTCTGAAGGACAAAATTAGTCTCCACTTGGAGAAGCAAGGATTAATCAGGGATAGTCAACATGGCTTTGTCAAGGGAAGATCATGTCTGACTAATTTGATTGAATTTTTTGAGGGGGTGACTAGGCGTGTGGATGAGGGTAACGCAGTGGATGTGGTGTACATGGATTTCAGTAAGGCCTTCGATAAAGTCCCCCACAGGAGACTGGCCAAGAAGGTACGAGCCCATGGAATCCAGGGTGCCTTGGCACTTTGGATACAAAACTGGCTTAGTGGCAGAAGGCAGAGGGTGATGGTCGAAGGTTGTTTTTGTGACTGGAAGCCTGTGGCCAGTGGGGTACCACAGGGATCGGTGCTGGGTCCCTTGCTGTTTGTGGTCTACATTAATGACTTGGATATGAATGTAAAAGGTATGATCAGTAAGTTCGCTGATGATACAAAATTTGGTAGGGTGGTAAATAGCGAGGAGGATAGCCTCAGTCTGCAGGACGATATAGATGGGTTGGTCAGATGGGCGGAACAGTGGCAAATGGAATTTAACCCGGAAAAGTGCGAAGTGATGCACTTTGGAGGGACTAACAAGGCAAGGGAATACACAATGAATGGGAGGACCCTAGGCAAGACAGAGGGTCAGAGGGATCTTGGTGTGCAAGTTCACAGATCCCTGAAGGCGGCGGAACAGGTAGATAAGGTGGTAAAGAAGGCATATGGGATACTTGCCTTTATTAGCCGAGGCATAGAATATAAGAACAAGGAGGTTATGATGGAGCTGTATAAAACACTGGTTAGGCCACAGCTGGAGTACTGTGTGCAGTTCTGGTTGCCACACTACAGGAAGGATGTGATCGCTTTGGAGAGGGTGCAGAGGAGATTCACCAGGATGTTACCAGGGCTGGAGCGCTTCAGCTATGAAGAGAGACTGGGAAGATTGGGTTTGTTTTCCTTGGAGCAGAGGAGGCTGAGGGGGGACATGATTGAGGTGTACAAAATTATGAGGGGCACAGATAGGATGGATACTAAGGAGCTTTTTCCCTTCGTTGAGGGTTCTATAACAAGGGGACATAGATTCAAGGTAAAAGGCGGGAGGTTTAGAGGGGATTTGAGAAAGAACTTTTTCACCCAGAGGGTGGCTGGAGTCTGGAACTCACTGCCTGAAAGGGTTGTGGAGGCAGGAACCCTCACAACATTCAAGAAGCATTTGGATGAGCACTTGAAATGCCATAGCACACAAGGCTACGGACCAAATGCTGGAATATGGGATTAGAGTAGACAGGGCTTGATGGCCGGCGCGGACACGATGGGCCGAAGGGCCTCTATCCATGCTGTATAACTCTCTATGACACTATAGCCCTGCCACTTCTTCCCCTCCTGTGCAGCAGAGCCACCCGTGGTGCCCCGAACTTGGCTCTTGCTGCTTTCCCCTGATAAGCCATCTCTCCCAACAGCATCCAAAGCAGAATATCTGTTTGAGGGGGGGAATGGCCCCAGGGGACTCCTGCTCTACCTGCCTGGTCCTTTTACTCTGCCTGACGGTCACCCATTTCCTTTCTGCCTGCGTAACCACCTCACTGAACGTGCTATCCACGATAATCTCAGCATCGCGGATGCTCCACAGTGAATCCACCCGCAGCTCCAGCTCCGAAATGCTGTTAGCCAGTAGCTGCAGCTGGACACACTTCCTGCACACATGGTCGCCGGGGACGCAGGTAGTGTCCATGACTTCTCACATAGTGCAGGAGGAGCATATCACGGGTGCAAGCTCTGCTGCCATGACATGCCTTAGACTCTCAGACTCTCCTCCCGCTCTCGGTCTCTCCTTTTATACTGTACTCACCTCTCGGACTCTCCTGCCTCACCTGTGATGTCGCACAGTAGTTTTCTCTTGTTGCAGGTCTGCTGCTGCTTTTATTTCCCAATCTCAGTCTTCTACTGCTCAGGTCCACTGCCGCTCTGCAGAAAAAGTTAGGAAAAGCAAGGCAAAGCAGCACCTCCTTCCCCCACTTCACCGAACTCCCACACTTTCCAAACTCTCAGCAGCTCACTCTGTGTTGGCCGCAATACAGAGACAAAATATTCATTTAAAACCCAACCTACATCCTCTGCTTCGTCACACAAGTTACCCTTATCATCCCTGATGTGTCCTACCTTTTCCTTAACTAGCCTCTTGTTCTTAATGTACTGATAAAATATCTTTGGGTTTTCTTTAATCTTACTAGCTAATATTTTTTCATTCCCTCTCTTTGCTTTACTTATTTATGTCATCCCTGTACTTTCTATACTCCAAGCTTTCTGCAGTATTTAGTTTTCAGTGACAGTCATAAGCTTTCTTTTTCTGCTTTATCTTACCCCGTATACTTCTAGATAACCAGGGGGCTCTAAATTTGGCAGTGCCACCCTTTTTCTTTGAGGGAACGTGTCTGCATCGTACCCGTAGAATTTCACTTTTTAGTGCCTCCCACTGATTTCTCCTCAAGTAGTTGTGTCCAGTCTACTTCTGCCAAATCACCTCTTAGTTCTGTAACATTTGCCTTCCCCCAATTTAAAATGTTTACTCCTGATTTAACTCTGTCTTTTTCCATAATAATGCTAAAACTAACTGAATTGTGGTCACTATCCCCAATATGGTCACCCACTGTCACTTCATCCACTTGCCCATCTTCATTTCCCCAGACTAAATCTAGAATTGCATTCCCTCTTGTTGGGCTTGTCACATATTGGCTAAAGAAAAGTTCTCCTGGACACCGATCAAGAATTTAGCACTCTCTGTGCCCCTCACACTGTTTGAATCCCAGTTGATTTTAGGGTAGTTGAAGTCCCCTACTATTATTGTCCTCTTATTTTTTCACTCAAAAATTTGCCTACATATTTGTTCTTCTATCTCCCTTTCGCTATTCGGGGGTCTATAGTACACTCCTAGTAGTGTGACTGCCCCTTTTTATTTCTTAGCTCAACCCATATGGCCTTGATTGATGATCCATTTAGCATATCATCCCTTCTCACAACTGTAATTGATTCTTTAACCAATAATGCTACCCCCCCCCCCACTCCTTTTTTATCACCAACTCTATCCTGCCTGAAAACTCTATATTCAGGGATATAGAGCTGCCAATTATCCCCCTCTTTAAGCCAGGTTTCAATTATAGCAATGATATCATGCTGCCATGTGTCTATTTGAGCCCTTAGCTCATCTGCTTTGTTTGTAATACTCTGGCAGTGAGGTATATACCCTTTAACCCCATTAAATTCTTGTGCTGAACACTATTTAACCTTTGCCTTTTTTTGCCTTTGAGTCACTAACTGCTTTTCTATTTCCCATTTCCTGGACTGAATTTGTCCTATCTGTACCTGCCCTTTGGTTCCCATCCTCCTGCCATACTCTCGTTTAAACCCTCCCCAACAGAACTAGCAAATGCCCCCACAAGGATATTGATCCCAGTTCTGCTTGGGTGCAACCCGTCCAGCTTGTACAGGTCCTGCCTTTCCCAGAATTGGTCCCAATGCCTCAGGAATTTAAATCCCTCCCTCCTACACCATCTCTCAAGTCACACATTCATCTGGTCTATTCTTCTATTTCTGCTCTCGCTAGCACGTGGCACTGGTAGATTACTACCTTAGAGGTCCTGCTTTTTAATTTATTTCCTAACTCCCTATATTCTGTTTGCAGGACCTCATCCCTTTTTTAAAAAAAAACAGACGTCTTTGGTACCAATATGGACCACAACCTATGGCTGTTCACCCTCCCCCTTCAGAATGTCCTGCAGCCACTCCGTGACATCCTTGACCCTAGCACCAGGGAGGTAACATACCATCCTGGAGTCACGTCTGCGGCCGTAGAAACGCCTATCTGTTCCCCTTACGATGGAATCCCCTATCACTATTGCTCTCCCATTCTTTTTCCTCCCCTCCTGTGCAGCTGAGTCAATTGTGATGCCACGGTCTTGGCTCTTGCTGCATTCCCCTGATAAACCATCTCCCCCAACAATATCCAAAGCAGAATATCTGTTTGAGAGGGAGATGGCTCCAGGGGACTCCTGCTCTACCTGCCTAGTCCTTTTACTCTGCCTGGCCATCACCCATTTCCTTTCTTCTTGCATAATCTTTACCTGCAGTGTGACCACCTCACTGAACGTGCTATCCACGATAATCTCAGCATCATGGATGCTCCACAATGAATCCACCCACAGCTCCAGCTCCAAAATGCAGTTAGCAAGTAGCTGCAGCTGGACACATTTCCTGCACACATGGTCACCAAGGACACCAGTCGTGTCCATGGCTGCCCACATAGCACAGGATGAGCATATCATGGGTGCAAGCTCTGCTGCCATGACTTGTCTTAGATTAAGCTTGTTAGTTACTCCCTTTCAGGAGTTTACTCCTTTAAATGACACTTAATTTAGAGAATGTTAACTACACTAGGGACCTTGATTCACTAAAAAACACTACTTGCTTTAACTAAATTAAGATTCATTTTTTTAAAATTTAGTTTTATGCTATAAGTTACTTAGCCCACAGTCATAAGAAAGAGGAAAACAGAAGAGATACTCACCACCAACCATCTATTTGCCTTACCTGTGACATCACACTGCAGTTTTGTTTTGTTGTTGCTGTGACCCGCTCTCCGTACGCTGCTCTCCGCTCTGCTGACTAAACAAATGCACCTCACCTCTTACTGCACCAAATTCCCAATTTATAGACTCAGTCAAAACCAGACTCCATCAATAGCTGCTACTCCATGCTCCCTCACCCCATGCCTTAGCAAAACCCTTCTGAATTTATGCTAGCTAGAATGCCAATCATCTGAGTCAGCCCCAGCTGACAGTGGATTACCAGTTCTAACCAGTCACCTAATTAACTAGGTGACCAACTGCCACTTCAGGCTGCTTGTTTACCACTAACTGAAAAACTGCAAGTTAAGATTAAATGTAAGTTAAATGCTTGATGCCAAACATAGTCAAATTTCAGATAAAGATCAACCCTTAAAAATCTCCTCATTCACCAAATTCCCAATTATAGACTCTGTCGAAAGCAGACTCCGACAAGCTATAGACTCAGACAAACTCACGCTGCATTATGGGTGCCCCCTTTTTCTGTGAGAATCCCAAAGAAACCTGAACCCCTTTCAAGGGATCCAGTCCACCCCTGCTGGGATCTGGTTCTAATCGAACACAGAATCAATTAACAGTTAGTCTTGAAGACATTGGGGGAAAAATTGGTTAAGGGTCTGTTCTGGGCGATGTTAGCACGATGCTCTAACACCCCGCGCCCAACGGACCCTGGGCAGGCAAAACGCAAGTTTGGTCCCAAGGGAGCATTTACCTGCAATCGGTATTCCTTTCCAGGCCTTGCTCGTGGAATGAATGCAATTTCCGCACTTTCCACCGCCAGAGAGAGCTCAATCTCTTAAAGTATCTCCGATCGTATCAGGCAACGGAACCCTGTGTGAGAACCTCTCTGGATACGTCGAGGGCATCCTGAAACCCATCGTACAGGGAACCCCCAGCTTCTGTCGCGACACTACAGACTTCCTACAAAAACTCAGCACCCACGGACCAGTTGAACCAGGAATACTTCTCACCATGATGGACGTCTCGGCACTCTACACCAGTATCCCCCACGATGACGGCATCACTGCAACAGCATCAATACTCAACACCAACAGCCAATCTCCAGACGCCATCCTACAACTCATCCGCTTCATCCTGGATCACAATGTCTTCACCTTCGATAACCAGTTCTTTACCCAAACATACGGAACAGCCATGGGGACCAAATTCGCACCCCAATACGCCAACATTTTCATGCACAAGTTCGAGCACGACTTCTTCACTGCACAGGACATCCAACCAATACTATACACCAGATACATCTACGACATTTTCTTCCTATGGACCCAAGGCGAAGAATCACTGAAGAGACTACATGATAATATCAACAAGTTCCATCCCACCATCAAGCTCACCATGGACTACTCCTCAGAATCGGTTTCTTTCTTGGACACACGAATCTCCATCAAAGACGGGCACCTCAGCACCTCACTCTACCGCAAGCCCACGGACAACCTCACGATGCTCCACTTTTCCAGCTTCCACCCTAACCACGTCAAAGAGGCCATCCCCTATGGACAGGCCCTGCGAATACACAGGATCTGCTCAGACGAGGAGGAACGCGATGAACACCTACAGACGCTGAAAAACGCCCTCGTAAGAACGGGATATGACGCTCGACTCGTCGATCGACAGTTCCGACGGGCCACAGCGAAAAATCGCATAGACCTCCTCAGAAGACTAACACGGGACACAACCAACAGAGTACCCTTCGTCGTCCAGTACTTCCCCGGAGCGGAGAAACTACGCCATGTTCTCCGCAGCCTTCAACATGTCATCGATGACGACGAACACCTCGCTAAGGCCATCCCCACACCTCCACTACTCGCCTTCAAACAGCCACCCAACCTCAAACAGACCATCATTCGCAGCAAATTACCCAGCTTTCAGGAGAACAGCATCCACGACACCACACAACCCTGCCACGGCAACCTCTGCAAGACATGTCAGATCATCGACACAGATACCACCATCACACGAGAGGACACCACCCACCAGGTACATGGTTCATACTCCTGTGACTCGGCCAACGTTGTCTACCTCATACGTTGCAGGAAAGGATGCCCCGGAGCATGGTACATTGGCGAGACCATGCAGACACTGCGACAACGGATGAACGGACACCGCACAACAATCGCCAGACAGGAGGTTTCCCTCCCAGTCGGGGAACACGTCAGCAGTCAAGGACATTCAGCCACCGATCTTCGGGTAAGCGTTCTCCAAGGCGGCCTTCGAGACTCATGACAACGCAAAGTCGTCGAGCACAAATTGGTAGCCAAGTTCCGCACCCATGAGGACGGCCTCAACCGGGATCTTGGGTTCATGTCACACTACACGTAACCCCACCAGCGATAAAAAGTTATCTGTTTTTAATACAACGGGTCATTCTCTATCCTTCTCTTGCTTTGGGATGTTCCTCTCTCTCTCTCTCTGTCTTTTGTTCTGGCCGTTTGTATATTCAGTGGTCCTGTATGTAACATCTCTCTGTCTGAACACTTTGATTGCCTTGACAATGGGCAGTTGGAAAGATTATCTGTAATCGCCAGGTATTGTTCTCTGACTATAAATGCGGTAACATTCAAGGAATCCCACATTTCACCTGACGAAGGAGAAAGCCTCCGAAAGCTTGTGATTTTCAAATAAAACTGTTCGACTATAACCTGGTGTTGTAAGATTCCTTACATTAATCTCTTAAAGGGAAGATGTTTCTTAGAAATCTCTTAAAGGTAGTTGGTACCTATTATTTGCTGAAAATAACAGTCTACTGTGTGCATGAAGTCTGAACAGAGATCAGACATCGCACACGTAAAACATAAATGTAGATCCCATCGCTATGTTTACACACTGATGATTATGTTAAAAAAACATTGAATAAAGGTTGTGCATTACTAAATCCCACATCCACCAATCTGTACACCAGACCTCACCAATCTGCCGATCTGAGTTGGTGCCAAGCCTGAGAGAGTGCATGCACTGAGGTTCTCTGCTGATGCACTAGAGACCTTGGGTACAAGAGGTGGACAGATGGAGGGACATCCTATATCCGCAGTGGGAGGAGGGCATGAGGTCCTCCAGACAGATACTCAAAAGACAGTGGGAGGCAGCGGGGGACGAAGTCAATGCCAGGTGCACAGCATCATGAACGTGGATGCAGTGCAGGAAGAAGTTCAATGCTTTGACATGAGTGGGCAAGGTGAGTGAGGTCAACTGGCAAGTGACATCTCCTACCAACTGTACCAGGCACTACACCCCCCATCCCCCACATACCAATAAACTCTTTCCATCAGTACTCAACTCTTCCAACCAGATGCTTCCTCCCACCCTTACACATTACCACTGTTTCAAGCCGTCCATCCACAACTCACAGGCCACACACACTGGCAGCTATTCAACCATGACAGGCACATCACCCAGACACACATTGCGCTTTCTTGCAGGAGAAGCTGGCGCATATTAAGAGGCAGCAAGTGGCATTTAGCCCACAGAGCCTGTTCCGCCATTCAACGAGATCATAGTGGACCTGTGACCTAACTCCATATACCCGCCTTAGCCCCATATGCCTTAATACCCTTGGTTCACAAAAATCTATCAATCTCAGATTTAACATTCACAAGTGAGCTAGCATCAACTGCCATCTGTAGAAGAGCGTTCCAATCGTCTTCCACCCTTTGCGTGTAGAAGCATTTTCTAACTTCACTCCTGCATGTCCTGGCTCTAAATGTTAGGCTATGTCCCCGCATCCTAGTATTGAAGTCTAGGAGACCTCCAAAAACAGTTACAAATGTCTCGGCAGCCAGAGGCAATAATCCAGCCACTAACCTGTAAATCCTGCATGGCCCCTTTAAATTTCGACGGTGGGAGGGTCCTCCAGGCACTCTAAGACACGTTCAGGTTGTCGGCGTTAAAAATGTTGTCTATCACTTTAAATCAGCGTTGCACACTGATTGAAGCCATTTTCTCCCTACTTTACATGATTCCAGCGTTTCTTATCTGCGCCTGCACTAACTCCTATACCAAGATGGCGTCTGGCGCACGTCACGCAGGAAACGTGCATGCGCTTCCAAGGCGCCATCTTGAATGTTGGAGAGGCCGTGTAGCACCGAAACAATGGGCGCTACACGGCCCAATTTAGCGCCCAAAAACCTTAAAAATCACCACAATTCATCTGAATTTATGAAAATAATTCATCAGATTTTAATTTCAAACAGAGGATGAGTAACAGTGAAAAAAATGTTCACACATACATCAGAGCTTGAGCACAGAGGTTGGTAAAGACAGAAAGTGAACCTCAAACAGAGTGAATTGCTAACGGAGTGAGGACTTTCAACTGGGAATTTGGTGAGTGTGGGAATTAGATGCAGAGGAGAGAGGAGGTGCCAAGCGATTTAAACCAAGGAACTATAAACTAATCTATCAACTTCTAAAACTTAAATAAAAAATACATAATTTTTTTTTAAAAGACTAAGTAATTACTAATTATTTTAAAGGATTGATTAAGAAAGGGAAGATAGATTATGAAAATAAATTAGCAAAAAATATAAAAACAGATAGCAAGAGTTTCTACAGTTATATAAAAAGAAAAAGGGTGGCTAAGGCAAACGTAGGTCCCTTAGAGGATGAGACCAGGAAATTAATGGTGGGAAACATGGAGATGGCAAAAATGCTGAACAAATATTTTGTTTCAGTCTTTATGGTAGAGGACACTAAGAATATCCCAACACTGGACAAACAGGGGGCGCTGGGGGGGAGGAGCTAAATACGATTAAAATCACTAAGGAATTGGTACTCAGTAAATTAATGGGACTCAAGGCGGATAAATCCCCTGGACCTGATGGCTTACATCCTAGGGTCTTGAGGGAAGTGGCAGTAGGGATTGTGGATGCTTTGGTAATAATTTTCCAAAATTCTCTGGACTCAGCAAAGGTCCCGGCAGATTGGAAAACTGCTAATGTAACACCCTTATTTAAAAAGGGTAGCAGGCAGAAGGCTGGAAACTATAGACCAGTTAGCCTAACATCTGTGGTGGGTAAAACTTTGGAGTCTATTATTAATAAGACAGTAGCGGAACATTTGGATAAACATAATTTAATAGGACAAAGTCAGCATGGCTTTATGAAGGGGAAGTCATGTCTGACAAATTTGCTTGAGTTCTTTGAGGACATAACGTACAGGGTGGATAAAGGGGAACCAGTGGACGTAGTGTATTTAGACTTCCAGGAGGCATTGGACAAGGTGCCACATAAAAGATTATTGCTCAAGATAAAGAATCACTGGATTGGGGGTAATATTCTGGCATGGGTGGAGGATTGGTTATCTAACAGGAAGCAGAGAGTTGGGATAAATGGTTCATTCTCGGACTGGCAACCAGTAGCCAGTGGTGTTCCGCAGGGGTCGGTGCTGGGTCCCCAGCTCTTTACAATCTATATTAATGATTTGGAGGAGGGGACCGAGTGTAACATATCAAAGTTTGCAGATGATACAAAGATGGGAGGGAAAATCGAGAGTGAGGAGGACATAAAAAACCTACAAGGGGATATAGACAGGCTGGGTGAGTGGGCGGAGATTTGGCAGATGCAATACAATATTGGAAAATGTGAGGTTATGCACTTTGGCAGGAAAAATCAGAGAGCAAGTTATTATCTTAATGGCGAGAAACTGGAAAGTACTGCAGTACAAAGGGATCTGGGGGTCCTAGTGCAAGAAAATCAAAAAGTTAGTATGCAGGTGCAGTAGGCGATCAAGAAGGCCAACGGAATGTTGGCTTTTATTGCTAGGGGGATAGAATATAAAAACAGAGAGGTATTGCTGCAGTTATATAAGGTATTGGTGAGACCGCACCTGGAATACTGCATACAGTTTTGGTCTCCATACTTAAGAAAAGACATACTTGCTCTCGAGGCAGTACAAAGAAGGTTCACTCAGTTAATCCCGGGGATGAGGGGGTGGACATATGAGGAGAGGTTGAGTAGATTGGGACTCTACTCATTGGAGTTCAGAAGAATGAGAGGCGATCTTATTGAAACATATAAGATTGTGAAGGGGCTTGATCGGGTGGATGCGGTAAGGATGTTCCCAAGGATGGGTGAAACTAGAACTAGGGGGCATAATCTTAGAATAAGGGGCTGCTCTTTCAAAACTGAGATGAGGAGAAACTTCTTCACTCAAAGGGTAGTAGGTCTGTGGAATTTGCTGCCCCAGGAAGCTGTGGAAGCTACATTATTAAATAAATTTAAAACAGAAATAGACAGTTTCCTAGAAGTAAAGGGAATTAGGGGTTACGGGGAGCGGGCAGGAAATTGGACA